>NC_066618.1:12812303-13420398 GCF_025201925.1 Gopherus flavomarginatus | reverse complement strand
GTAACATGGCTCCTAAAAAAATAAAAACAAAAATGTGGAAAACTGAACTGTTCATATTATACACGCAAATGGGGACATGTTAAAAATTGCCACTGCATAAAAGCATAACAGCTTACCATTGGTATAACATTTTCTGGATGGTCTCCCACAACTACTGGCATACTAATATTACTACCCTAATTGTTTTTGGTTTTACATTGTATGTGTTTAATTGAAATGTTTAAAATGTGCTGGTGAATAAAACAAATGTATGTAAAGCTAAAGCCACAGGCCCAAATCACCTCCCAGTATTTTCTATTACGTGGACTAAATAAGAAGTGACACTGGCGATTAATAATCTTAGTGTCAAAAGGGGGATATGTAGGAGCAGGATTTTATAATATCCCATAAGAATTAAAGTATAATTTGATTTCATCCTGCTAGTCACTATTTTTAAATAGCAGAAAGAAATGACCCCCTGGGACTATAGGATTCTGTTTTCCCGTATGCATTACAAATTGGGCCCTCTCTAACTCTTTGTTTTAAGATTTAGGTAGTAAGAGACAGGATTCTCTATTGTGTCTGTGTTAAGTAAATTAGAGAAACATTGAAGGCCTGGGTCTCAATGTAAATTGTCTTAGTTATCAATTGTAAAACTTAGCAAGGTTTAATTTGCAATGCTTTTTTTGTTCTATATAAAATACTACTGTTTGTATTCTCAAATCTATTTGTGTGAATGAGGAATGTATGCATCAGGAAAAGATAAGGTGTGAAGGCCATTGTTACAGCCAGAGTCAAGGGACGGCTGTTAAACTGTCTGGCATCTCAGAGTGGATACATGCTTCGCAGTGTAAGAATGCACAGACCCCAGTGAACCAATCACCACCTCAGGACCACGCAGAGTCAATTTTTTTGACTCCAGAAGAAGACGTAGAGGAACAGCCTGCAATACCTTACAATCTACGCTCTCGTAAGGGTTGCCAGAAGCAGATGACTACATAAAGCAAGGCCCAAGAAGAAGCAGTAGTGAGCCAAGCGCCTGCTGCCTGGTGGACATAAAACTGTGAGTGCAGTTCCCTCAGTTGAGGTTGTCAGAACCAGAAGGGCCCTGCCTCCAACATGCAGCTCTGGTAGCGCCTGTTCCTCGGCTGCTGGTATCTTAAGGTCTGGGGTGCACACAATGACAATTCTTTTATCCAGCAGCAAGTGTGGATAGCTCAGATCCTTATTATTTCTAAATGCTGGGTCTGCAGCCACATCCCAGCCCACTCTCAAACTGGTGTTCCTGTCCTGGCTATCCCACTCAATTCCCCAGACTTCACTGGAGGACCTTGTCTGTTTAACACAATATGGAACAGTAATGACACCTGGGAAGAGGCTATTGGCAGTTCCTTTACCCCACTTGGGGGAGCAATACACCAGGCAAAAAGGCTCCTAAGTAGTTAAATAATGGCAAATAAAACCAGAGAAAGTTTAAGAGCCCTGGCCAAGGAAACAGAGGCGATCGGACAGGTGGCCCTCCAGAACCGTCAGGCATTGGACATAGTGCTCACGGCCAAAGGAGGGACCTGTGCTCTCACTGGAAAACAATGTTGTATGTTTATACAATACCAATAAGGTAATAGATCGCTACAGCCACTTAGAACAAATCGCATATCTTCCTCATGAAGAGCTGAGTTCTTTATGGAAGTGGCTAAGTAACCTGTTCAATTTCTCTGGCATAGGAAACTGGTTGTTTCAGGGAGCCCTAACTATCCTGTTTGAAATCTTAGTGATTTTTGTATGCTTTCAGTTAATCTGTTGTATCCAGAATTGTGTCACCCAGATGGCTGCCCCAAAACAGAGTGCTAATATAATGATTTTGAATATCACTGATGAACAAAAAGATAAGAAACGGTTAATTTGTGGAACCCAGTAATTGTTGGTCATGGCGTGCGCTTGACCAAAAGGAGGGATTGTGAAAGTACAATGAATTATATTGTGAAAATAGAAAGGATTAAAGAAATGCTGTCTGTACCTTTAAGAAAAACTGTTGGAATGCTGCAATCCAGGTGTCAGGAATACAGACATTCACATAGAACAATTGCACCATTTAAGGGCAATTGGTGAAGTATTAGCCTCAGATCCATAAAGAGTTAGTAAGGAAGTAGGATATGCATGCTGTGCCCCAGGTGAATTTTACAGTTTTGCTTTCTTTGTTCCTTTGTCTGAGTCCCGCTCTTTTATCTGTATAAATAAAACTGTTTTGGCCTTGCATGGCCGCTCACATATTCTGAATGTTATTGGCAGAGCGCTGTGCTAATAAAACAGAGTGGTCTGACAAATTGTGAGTCCTGATTCTAACTTTGACAATACTGTGTGTGAGCAAGCCAAGAAGCACTTCTACAGTATTGGGAAAGCTTTGCACTACAGGAAAGCAAAAAAAGTACCTGTGGATTTGTCCATTTTTATGCAGGTAGTCCAGCCCCTCCAGCACCTCCTTTAGGATTGTGGCTATACTAGGTTCATCCAGGACTCCATTCTTGTGTTCCCCTTTTGCCACTATGTGTTTAATAACATCCAAAACAGAGCCTAGAGAGAAGACAAAAGTCAAACTTGTTCTTTAGCTTAAACTGGAAGGAATTATTCCATGTGATTAAATGCCATCTACACAGTCATCTTGTGGGTAAATCAAGGAAGCCTGGGAAATAGGTGGACGGGTTAGGGTTAAAGTCAGTAGCATCCGTTTTATTTCCAAATAAAAATCCAGATAAAAGGGTACCTTCTCCATTCCAAACGGGATGCACTGAAAGGACTTTTACTTGCACTTTCTTCATGGTTTTACTGAAAGTGTTTAAACCCCACCCCCCATTTTAATCTGGTCAGTGGTGGGGAAGGTCTTACAGACCCTCAATAGTACAAACACCAAAAACATACACCTCTAGCTTGACTGAAAAGTTTGCCAAGAAGTCCAATACCAGGTAAATGCCTTATAGCCTAAAGGGCACCTAGTTTGTCAGCTAGTAGTAAGAGTTACAGTTCATTCTGACTAACTTGAGATTAAAATCACAAAAGAATAGTTTGCCAGTTGATACAGATACTGGAGCACAGATGTTGAGGAGGCAGCTGTTTTGGCACTGAGTCAACTTAAGAGCAGGGAGAGGAAATGAAGAATTGGGGAGGGAGTTGCCACTATGCACAAACTAAAATTTGGTAGAATTTTATTTTCCAGTTTCTAAAGACACATTTGGTACACAGTTCCTAGCATTCCTAATTCCTAATAGCATTCCTATTCCTAATACTTAATGGTGAGCATCTCTAACAGATGGAGAGAACATATGAATTTAAAATTTTGGTAACAAATTACTTCCTCACTATGTACAGAACTGGAGTAGAGCTTAAATCCCTCCTGAGATGCATCAACACAGCTCCTCTTCTAGAAGGGATGTGAATTACATCATCCTGGATGATAAACCACGCTTTACAGACCAAATCAGCTCTTTGAATTGCACCTGGGAATAAATCGGGAATTAGTTCAGAGACTGCCTCTTCTCATACAACATTGTGACCTGCTCATGTGTTTGTGCCAATATCTCTGTATTTTCATCTGGGGAATGGAAGGCCATATATTTGGTATTTACTACTCCCATTGGCCAGAAAGCCTGACCTTCAAAGCACGGTGTACAGCCTGTCTCTATTCTCATGAGTTAACTGTGTTTAGCAGCTCAGTTTGGGGGTTGAGCAACTCCAGTCTGGTTTTGTATTGTTTAACCCTTGTTTATGCGAACAGGAGCTGCTAACAGGGAGTTTTGCAAGGGAGTTCTCCAGGTGAAGGAGGAGCACAGACAGCATCTGTGGGGTAAGTGACTGTCTGCAGTGTTTGGGTTTGTGTGTGTGTTTGGGGGTTACTTGCTGTGTGCTGAGCTTGTGTTTGTCAGTCTGTTTGGTCTGTTTGTTTGAAGGACCGTGTGCTGTAGCTGGCAGTTGGAGGTGGAGCTACTAGGAAGGTTTGAAAGCTAGAAGCCTCTGGTAATTGGCTGAGCCTTAACCAGTGGGCGGGGCATTCACTCAGGCCAGGGCTTTATAAAGCTGCGCACAAGCGACCAGGGAGCTTAGCGAACAGGAGCTGCTAACAGGGAGTTTTGCAAGGGAGTTCTCCAGGTGAAGGAGGAGCACAGACAGCATCTGTGGGGTAAGTGACTGTCTGCAGTGTTTGGGTTTGTGTGTGTGTTTGGGGGTTACTTGCTGTGTGCTGAGCTTGTGTTTGTCAGTCTGTTTGGTCTGTTTGTTTGAAGGACCGTGTGCTGTAGCTGGCAGTTGGAGGTGGAGCTACTAGGAAGGTTTGAAAGCTAGAAGCCTCTGGTAATTGGCTGAGCCTTAACCAGTGGGTGGGGCATTCACTCAGGCCAGGGCTTTATAAAGCTGCGCACAAGCGACCAGGGAGCTTAGCGACCAGGAGCTGCTAACAGGGAGTTTTGCAAGGGAGTTTGGAAGGGGAGTAGGAAGGGAGGGGGCTCCCTTGTTGGTCTCATCTGTGACCCATTGGTCCCTTGAACCCATAACCTGAGCCACATCGAAAACCCTTCTGTTCCACGCAAAGAGGAGCGGACAGAGAGCTGTAGACAGGAATTTGAGACTTTGACAGAGGGAGGCTTAAAATGGTGAGGAGGACCCGTAACACCTGTGCCAGCACTGCTTCTGTCTCCTCCACCTGCGCCTGTAGCCAGACAGAGCACCAAAGCATGGATGCTTTTACCCAGATTCTGGTGTGGGCTTGCAAAGACTGTAATTTGCAATTTCCACTTACTGATATCCAGGCTGGGGGTGGCATCCAATGTGAAAGGTGCCTACTGGTGGAATCTCTCAGGCAGCAGGTGGGAGAGCTACAGGAGGAGGTGGCCTGGCTGAGGAACATCTATGTCCATGAGCAATTCCTGGACAGTATCCATGTGGAGACAGCTGATGGTGCTGTCCCAGTTGACGGGACTACTGACACTGCAGTGGAAGAGGAGATGCCTCAGGGTGTACCTGACACACCAGTGGAGGAGGAGGCTCAGGGTGGACACGGCCAGCTGGTTACTTCTAGCAGCGGGCAGTGCTCCACCGCTGCTGCGAACCCTCCTGTTGTGGTAAAAGATACAGCAGAGAAGAAATCACCCCCAACAGTTAAGGGGGTGAAGTCTCGTACCCCTAAGGCTGGGAGGTCTGCTGCCACCACTGATAAGAAACGTAGGGTAGTGGTGGTTGGAGACTCTCTGCTGAGGGGGACGGAGACACCCATCTGTCGCCCTGACCGTTCATCCCGGGAGGTATGCTGCCTGCCAGGGGCCCGTATCCGAGATGTTACAGAGGCTTTGTCGAGGATTATCCGGCCTTCTGACTACTATCCCATGCTACTCATCCATGTGGGCACAAATGATACTGCGAGGTGTGATGCTGAGCAGATCAAGAGTGACTACAGGGCTCTGGGAGTACGGGTTAAGGAGTTTGGAGCGCAGGTGGTATTCTCTTCCATTCTTCCTGTTGAAGGTAGGGGTCCGGGCAGAGACAGATGCATTGTGGAGGTGAATGCCTGGCTGCGAAGATGGTGTCGCCAGGAGGGCTTTGGCTTCCTCGACCACGGGATGCTACTTGAGGAAGGACTGCTAGGAACAGATGGCGTTCACCTTTCGAAGAGAGGAAAGGCCTTATTCGCGCACAGACTGGCTAACCTGGTAAGGAGGGCTTTAAACTAGGTTCGACGGGGACAGGTGAGCAAAGCCCACAGGAAAGTGGGGAACAAGACCTGGGAGATGGGTTGGAAGCAGGAGGGAGCACGGGCTATAATGGCAGAGAGGAAGGAGGGTCAGGGCAAAGCTGGGAGGCAAAATCAAACAAGTATCTTAGATGCCTTTATACAAATGCAAGAAGTATGGGTAATAAGCAGGAAGAACTGGAAGTGCTAATAAACAAATACAACTATGACATAATTGGCATTACTGAAACTTGGTGGGATAATACACACGACTGGAATGTTGGTGTGGATGGGTATAGTTTGCTCAGGAAGGATAGACAGGGGAAAAAGGGAGGAGGTGTTGCCTTATATATTAAAAATGTACACACTTGGACTGAGGTGGAGATGGACATAGGAGACGGAAGGGTGGAGAGTCTCTGGGTTAGGCTAAAAGGGGTAAAAAACACAGGTGATGTCGTGCTGGGAGTCTACTACAGGCCACCTAATCAGGTGGAAGAGGTGGATGAGGCTTTTTTCAAACAACTAACAAAATCATCCAAAGCCCAAGATTTGGTGGTGATGGGGGACTTCAACTATCCAGATATATGTTGGGACAATAACACCGCGGGGCACAGACTATCCAATAAGTTCCTGGACTGCATTGCAGACAACTTTTTATTTCAGAAAGTTGAAAAAGCTACTAGGGGGGAAGCTGTTCTAGACTTGATTTTAACAAATAGGGAGGAACTTGTTGAGAATTTGAAAGTAGAAGGAAGCTTGGGTGAAAGTGATCATGAAATCATAGAATTTGCAATTCTAAGGAAGGGTAGAAGGGAGTACAGCAGAATAGAGACAATGGATTTCAGGAAGGCGGATTTTGGTAAGCTCAGAGAGCTGATAGGCAAGGTCCCATGGGAATTAAGACTGAGGGGAAAAACAACTGAGGAAAGTTGGCAGTTTTTCAAAGGGACGCTATTAAGGGCCCAAAAGCAAGTTATTCCAATGGTTAGGAAAGATAGAAAATGTGGCAAAAGACCACCTTGGCTTACCCTTGAGATCTTGCGTGACCTACAAAATAAAAAGGCGTCATATAAAAAATGGAAACTAGGGCAGATCACGAAGGATGAATATAGGCAAATAACACAGGAATGCAGAGGCAAGATTAGAAAAGCAAAAGCACAAAATGAACTCAAACTAGCTATGGGAATAAAGGGAAACAAGAAGACTTTTTATCAATACATTCGAAGCAAGAGGAAGACTAAGGACAGGGTAGGCCCACTGCTCAATGAGGAGGGGGTAACAGTAACGGGAGACTTGGAAATGGCAGAGATGCTTAATGACTTCTTTGTTTCGGTCTTCACTGAGAAGTCTGAAGGAATGTCTAGTATAGTGAATGCTTACGGGAAGAGGGTTGATTTAGAAGAGAAAATAAGCAAAGAGCAAGTAAAAAATCACTTAGAAAAGTTAGATGCCTGCAAGTCACCAGGGCCTGATGAAATGCATCCTAGAATACTGAAGGAGTTAATAGAAGAGGTATCTGAGCCTCTAGCTATTATCTTTGGGAAATCATGGGAGACGGGGGAGATTCCAGAAGACTGGAAGGGGGCAAATATAGTGCCCATCTATAAAAAGGGAAATAAAAACAACCCAGGAAACTACAGACCAGTTAGTTTAACTTCTGTGCCAGGGAAGATAATGGAGCAGGTAATCAAAGAAATCATCTGCAAACACTTGGAAGGTGGTAAGGTGATCGGGAATAGCCAGCATGGATTTGTAAAGAACAAATCATGTCAAACTAATCTGATAACATTCTTTGATAGGATAACGAGCCTTGTGGATAAGGGAGAAGCGGTGGATGTGATATATCTAGACTTCAGTAAGGCATTTGATACAGTCTCGCATGATATTCTTATAGATAAGCTAGGAAAGTACAATTTAGATGGGGCTACTATAAGGTGGGTGCATAACTGGCTGGATAACCGTACTCAGAGAGTAGTTGTTAATGGCTCCCAATCCTGCTGGAAAGGTATAACAAGTGGGGTTCCGCAGGGTTCTGTTTTGGGACCGGTTCTGTTCAATATCTTCATCAACGATTTAGATGTTGGCATAGAAAGTACGCTTATTAAGTTTGCAGATGATACCAAACTGGGAGGGATTGCAACTGCTTTGGAGGACAGGGTCAAAATTCAAAATGATCTGGACAAGTTGGAGAAATGGTCTGAGGTAAACAGGATGAAGTTCAATAAAGATAAATGCAAAGTGCTCCACTTAGGAAGGAACAATCAGTTTCACACATACAGAATGGGAGGAGACTGTCTAGGAAGGAGTATGGCAGAAAGAGATCTAGGGGTCATAGTGGACCACAAGCTTAATATGAGTCAACAGTGTGATGCTGTTGCAAAAAAAAGCAAACGTGATTCTGGGATGCATTAACAGGTGTGTTGTAAACAAGACACGAGAAGTCATTCTTCCGCTTTACTCTGCGCTGGTTAGGCCCCAACTGGAGTATTGTGTCCAGTTCTGGGCACCGCATTTCAAGAAAGATGTGGAGAAATTGGAGAGGGTCCAGAGAAGAGCAACAAGAATGATTAAAGGTCTTGAGAACATGACCTATGAAGGAAGGCTGAAGGAATTGGGTTTGTTTAGTTTGGAAAAGAGAAGACTGAGAGGGGACATGATAGCAGTTTTCAGGTATCTAAAAGGGTGTCATCAGGAGGAGGGAGAAAACTTGTTCACCTTAGCCTCCAATGATAGAACAAGAAGCAATGGGCTTAAACTGCAGCAAGGGAGATTTAGGTTGGACATTAGGAAAAAGTTCCTAACTGTCAGGGTAGTTAAACACTGGAATAGATTGCCTAGGGAAGTTGTGGAATCTCCATCTCTGGAGATATTTAAGAGTAGGTTAGATAAATGTCTATCAGGGATGGTCTAGACAGTATTTGGTCCTGCCATGAGGGCAGGGGACTGGACTCGATGACCTCTCGAGGTCCCTTCCAGTCCTAGAGTCTATGAGTCTATGAGTCTATGCAATTGTAGGGAGCTTTAGTGATACAGGTATAAAACAAGACAATGTCAGCAATGGTGAGGGGTTTTGGAAAGAATTAGCTTAGGACCACAAGTTTTCTATTTTAAATCTTCGAGTAGTATACTTAGACAAGGAACATTTCGGTACCGGTTTAGCTAGTTATAAGAGAGTTCATTCTGACTAACTTGTGATTAAAATTACAAAAGAAAACAGAACATGTTTCAACTTGTTAAAGAACAGTGAAAAGCCCAGAAGCGTTTAAAATTGGCATGTATTAAAAATATTAAGACTTAGTCATGTGAATTTAGATTAATAATGAATTTCAAGAATGTGCCAGTTAACATTTCTAAGCAGACAGAAAGCAGAACCTTATGGAAAACACATAGGTAAAGATTTAAAAAAACAAAAACAAAAAAAACTACACACATACACACACCCACACACACTTGTGCTGTTATAGACCCTTAAGAAATTATTGTTTTTTAAAAATATATATAATTTGGAGGGAGGGCTTGGGTTTTTTGTTTTTTTTTGGAAATTTTGCATTATTTTGTTTTATCCATTTTATCCACAAGGGGAGGGGGGGGGTTGGAGGCCTTGGGGGCAGAGGGAAGAGTTGTAGAGCAAATACTCCCTGCATTCACCCTGCAGCGGTGGTTGCTGTCACATGGAGCTGGGCTTAGCTCTCCACTCCAGACTTTGCAGCCTGGCGCACACAGGGTCACCGTGCTCTCCAGGTTTGGCACCGCCACCCCTCCATCATGATGGAGGTGCATACAAGCAAAATTTGAGTGTATAATCAGCTGAATGTGAGCGTCCAGTGTGACACTAAGGCCAAAGGGTTAGATCAATCCTTGGATGCATGAACAAGAGAATCTTGGGTAGGAGCAGAGAGATTATTTTACCTCTGTGACCATTACTGGACTACTGTGTCCAGTTCTGGCGCCCACAATTCAAGAAGCATGTCGAAAAATAGGAGAGGGTTCAGAGAAGAGCCACAAGAATGATTAAAGGATTAGAATACATGTCTTACAGAATTATTTTGGGGAAATTCTATGGCATGTTACACAGGAGGTCAGACTAGATGATTACAACGGTCCCTTGTGGTGTTGGAATTTTTGAATACGAAAGGAACAAACATAACAGAAGACTGAAAACAAGAGTTTTCAGAATCTGCCTCTGCACTGATTACCTAAATGTTCTAGAGATTGGGTCTCTTAACTATGTTCAGTTTTCCCCCACCTTCCTAGGACTGTAAAATGCATTTTATAATCAGTATCAAAAGTGTCTAAAGGTACGTTTATTCTTAGCCAAAGGTCCCCTTTTACCGTAACAACCTGAGTTATAAACACATGCCTGCATTTTCTACAGGGAGAGCAACATTTACTGTGTGACAGTGAATGACTGAATGTGACTTGTTTCTACTAAAGAAGAGTCACAAAACACATACCAAAAAATCAGAGTATGTGTCCCAAGCTGAAAATCGCCCAAGCCCCAGGAGCAGAAATACAGCATCGGCAGACCTGAGGCGCGCACACCCCACAGGCCCCTCCACGCTCCCACTTCCTGAGCTGTAACAAAGACCCTCCGATGCGATCACCGCCCTAGGCCCCAAGATCCCCCCAGCCCGAGCAGGAATCCACCCCCACAGATAAGGACTCCGGAGCGAAGCGAGACAAGCAGAGACACACCCCCCGCGGCCGCCTAGGCCCCAAGATCCCCCCACTGAATGTGACTTGTTTCTACTAAAGAAGAGTCACAAAACACATACCAAAAAATCAGAGTATGTGTCTCTTCATTTTACCCCAGAAGGGCTAGACTCTGAAGTTTTGGCTTTTAGATTCTGAGGTCTTTAGGACAAGAGATGTCTCTTGTAAACGTTTTTGTATGGCACTTAACATAAAGTGGCCTTGTGTATGTTCTTTCAGTGCTACTGTAATTTACGTAGTGGATTCTAAAGTTTGACTGGACAAAGTGTTTGTATTTAGGAAACACCTGATGTGGGCATATGCCTTGATCTCTATTTCAGAAGATAGTTTTGTGAGCATATCAGGTACAAAACTTCCACATGGACTGCTTGGTCCTCCCCCTCAAATACACTTCTATCTGGAGGGTCGAATGCAATAAGAAGCCCAATAAGAATACTGTGGTTTGTGTTCTCACTTCATCCTCCTTGCACCACCCCACTCTACCAGAAGACTTTGCAAAAAAAGATTTCCTTCTTCTGCAAGAAGCTCTGGAAAGCACAGGGGCAGGAGAGCATACAGAGTATATGCACTGTGACAAAGTTCCTCCTCTACCTTGGGGAGTCCTGCGCTTATTGGCAGATTTGCTCACCTCAGTGATCTTCCCCGCAGTCTGGGTCAACTCCTCCTGTGTCTGATTAGGAGTTGGGAGGTTTGAGGGGAACCCGAGCCCACCC
Source organism: Gopherus flavomarginatus (assembly GCF_025201925.1). Lineage (NCBI taxonomy): Eukaryota > Metazoa > Chordata > Testudines > Testudinidae > Gopherus > Gopherus flavomarginatus. Next base: position 13,409,280 of record NC_066618.1, on the reverse strand, counting down.
TCTACTCCGGGTTCCAGCCCAGGGCCCTGTGGATTGCAGCAGTCTATAGTGCCTCTTGTAACAGCTGCATGACAGCTACAACTCCCTGGGCTACTTCCCATGGCCTCCTTCAAACACCTTCTTTATCCTCACCACAGGACCTTCCTCCTGGTGTCTGATAACGCTTGTACTCTGTAGTCCTCCAGCAGCACACCCTCTCACTCTCAGCTCCTTGCACCTCTTGCTCCCAGCTCCTCACATGCACTTCCTCTCCTCTGGCTCCTCCCCACCTGACTGGAGTGAGCTCCTTTTTAAACCCAGGTGCCCTGATTAGCCTGTCTTGATTAGCTGCAGGTGATCTAATCAGCCTGTCTGCCTTAATTGGTTCTAGCAGGTTCCTGATTACTCTAGTGCAGCCCCTGCTCTGGTCACTCAGGGAACAGAAAACTACTCATCCAGTGACCAGTATATTTGCCCTCTACCAGACTCCTGCACCCCACTGGTCTGGGTCTGTCACACCACTCAGACTTGGATCATTAAAAAGGTTTAGGTAAGTTAGAGTTTATGTTTAACACAGAAAAACAGCAATTTTGTTTATAGAATAGCTACAGCCAACAAAGACTCATAGTGTATAATTGGTACAAGGCCAGCTTGACATTTTAAGTCTGCTAATGTATTTTTAGACTCCACTTTCAGGTGAGGATTTTAGAACAATGGAGGAATTTGGAAGTGTTCCACAGAAACAACAAACAAAGGAGAAAGACAAAAACCTCTCTCAACCAATATTTAATGTCGCAGACAGCAGATAAGTGACTAAAATGCCTAGGGCTTAATTTCAGCCGATTTCAACCCCTTGGAAATTTTTATAGCGTGTTTGAGATTGGGGGGGGTTGGGACCCTGGGAAATGTAAGAATTTAAACTCTGAAAATGTCACCTTCCTATTTAACCAAGTGTTGTCTGAGTCATCCCCACCTTGTATCTCTCATTCTCACTTAGTTTACTAAAAGAAAAACATGCTTTTACTACTGTCACCACAGCAGTGTAAGAGCTATATTTATTCCGCCTCACGCACCAACAAAATTGCTAGTTAAGCTCTGATTCCAGACTCCTGATTGCAACTACATATGACAACACTGGGTGATACAAAGAACTAAACTGAGCTCCATTCCCATACAAGATTCAGCTCCAAGTTAGAAATCTTACTTCTAACATATTAGCTAAGTCAGTTTGATATGGAGCGACTAAGAAATAAAAGGAGCATACAAAACAAACTGATAAATCCAGACCAAAGCCATTCCTGAGCAACTAGAGCCAACTATAGTATATTTATTAGTCCAAGACCACTATTGCTTTAGGATTTAGACAGACTTCTCACTGCCACTGATGAATACTTATCAGAGTCTTGCACATTCAGAGGCCTTTCTACCTTTACCTTAAAGGTCCTCTGTCACCAATGGAGTACTATCTTCCTATCTGGGCTACATATTTCTAAAGTCTGTGAAATAAAATGGGCACATTCAATTATTTCATCAAAGTTCCCCCCCCCTCCCCCGAGTTGTGGCTCGAGCCCAAGCTGGGTGCCTCTCCCCTCGCTCAACACTTACCGGCTCTGCCTCGTGCCCAGCTCTTCCCGCCTCAGCAGGCCCCAGAAGTGACGCACCTACTGTATGCTAGGCAGGGGGGTGGAAGATGGAGACGTGCCGTTCTGGCCGTTAGGGCAGTTGGAACCTTGCGCACGCGTGGGGCTGTGAGGCAGTGCCCACCCCACGGGCAGGGGATGAACCCAGCAGCCCCACCCCACCACTTGCCCGCGGGCTGCACAGTGAGCTCATGAGGGCCACATGCGGCCCAGAGGGCGCATGTTGTGCAGGCCTGCTCTAAAGGTTCAGAAAACTGGTGAGTTGTAAGAAGCTCTTTCAAGGAGACAGAAGAAGCTTGGCAAACGTTGAATGAAAGGCTATTTCAAGTGATCAGGGCAACATGTAAAGGGGACACCCAGCAATTGGCGTCTAAATGCAATTCACTGAAATGTTAAGCATGAGTAGAGAGGAAGCTCTGATGAAGAACCACCAATGGATCAGAGACAAAGACTACAGGATTCCAATACAAAGAGATGAGACATGCTGTTAAAACAGAGTTTTACTTGGAACTGTAATATGAAAAAATGCAACAAATGAAGAGTGTTTCAGTGCATCAGATGCCTGCAAAGCAGTATACAAAAAGCTGGTGCAAGATACTATGCACTGTAGTAAGATGTTCAGAATTACTGTTTATTCCCCTTGAATTCAAAACCTCCACTATCATTTAGCACCAATCACAACCCATCAACAACTATATTATCTCTATTTAGTAAAGTACAATCCCATGGTGCAAATTATACTGTCATTAAAAGTTAAGTGGTTTTCTGTTTCAACTTGCATGTTCCATAATTAGCTTTGAAAGATACAAAGGCACCAGAGTTTGCAATACTTTCTAATGACAGCAGACATCTCCAAGAGAACCTTTGTGGTACATATATTTTTCCCACAGCAGATAATACAGCCTACAGCCATTACAGGTCAAGTCCAGCACAAGAAAAGCAAATGATTTATTGGTGTCCCAACATCCAAGGTTAGCTCTGGAACTGTTCAACTTATACAAGAGACAATTAAGGGGGGGCGGGGGGGAGAGGGGGACATGATAGAAGTCTATAAATTCATGAATGGTGTGGTGAAAGTGAATATGGAAGTGTTATTTACCCCTTCTCATAACAAGAACCAAGGTTCACCTGGAGAAGTTAATAGGAATTAAAAGGCAGCAGGTTTAGAACAAACAAAAGGAGGCAGTTCTTCACAGAATGCAGAGTCAGCCTCTGGATTTCATTGTCAAGAGATGTTGTGAAGGCCAAAAGTACAACTGGATTCAGAAAAGAATTAGATAAGTTCATAGAGAATAGGTCCATCAATGGCTCTTAGCCAAGATCGTCCGGGACACAAACTCGTGTTCTGGGTGTCCGTAGACCTCTCACTGCCAGAAGCTGTGACTGGACAACAGTGGATAATTTCCCTGTTCTGGTCATTCCCTCTGAAGCATCTGGCACTGGCCACTATCAGAAGACAGGGTACTGGCTAGATGGACCACTGGTCTGACCCAGTATGGCCACTCTTATGTTCTCTGCAACTCACAAACTGGCCTGATCTCTCTCCAGATGTGAGACCAGAGACAAGAATCTGCAGCTCCCCTTCCCACTGTGCTATCAGAACAGAAGAGGGAGGTGGATCATGGTTCCATTTCTCCCTTTTTCATAATGCGACTGCAGAGGAGGAGAACCTACAAATTAGGCCAGGCCTGTCTGAATAGAACACCGAATAGCTGTCAGACTTTCCATAATCATCACCAAGTATTTATACCTTACCCATCACTACAGTATCTTAAGAGACTGAAGGCACAACAGGTTTATTAGCAGGTCAATATCTGAAACACAGGAAGTGCATGTGTAATGACTCTCCCACCATGACTCATCTCAGCTGGGATTGAACTTGGGGCCATAAACACTGGAGCATGGGCCTCTACTGAATCAGGTAAAGGAGTAACACCACTAGCTACTAGCAATACTGTGCTCTTATCTTGTGGCCAAACACAAGAGGCAAGCATGTAACACACTGAACCAATTACACATGCATCTTTGGTTTCTTATTCTTTGGACAAACACTCATGGAAGACCAGAGCTCTAGTAAAGATTACATACAAGAGTTACGTATAAAGCAACTTGTCTCAATCTGCCGAGGTACTGCATATATGTCATGAACCGCTTTTCCCTAAGCAGCCTGCTGATGCTGCAGCAATTACATGATGGATAAACACCCATAGGATACCTTTTTAGATCAAAAGGCAGAACATCGTACTGACAAGTCCTGAGAACATGGGGAATCAGAGAGCCTGGCAAAACATGAAAGCAGGCACCATGGAAGCCTTTATGGGTCAGACAACTCTGAAACTTTATTGAAACAGTAGTGAGCTATAGTTGTGGCTGAGGCAACATGTTTTATTCCAGGTCCCAATTTTCTAGCACTTACTTTTTGGGCTCCAATCTCAAGCGTCTCCTCAGCCCAAAACTGATTGTTTTAGAAAAAACTTGGGGGGAAAAAATTTGGGTCTTTGGAATACTTTGAATTTATATAGCAGTTTTCATCTGTGCAACACAAAACCCTTTACAACTATCTATTTTAGAGGTGGGGGAAACTTAGGGAGAGGAAGGAAAGGCATTTGTCCAAGGTCACAGAGGATTTCTGGCACATCTGGGAATAGATACCAGTTTTCCTCTATTTCAGTCTAGTGCTCTATGCATTGGACCACATAGAATCCCCTAGATACTTTATTTAATGTATCAAAAAGCAGCTTTACCATCAAAGCAATTATTCTAGAGCTTTCTGTATTCCACTTAAGACTTAAATCTTCCGTCTTGCCACATTCTCCAGCCAAAAATCTTAAAAAGTGGATGCCTAATGTTAGGCCCCAAAATCCATATTTAGTCACCTAATAAAAACAGAACTGATTTTCAGAGAAAGCAAGCACTACAGCTCCTGCGGAAGTCAATGAGATCAGCAACCTTTGAAAGTCACACCATTAATTTAGATATCTAACTTTAAGCACCAAACTTGAAAACAGTTTGCCTTAGGTCTTCAGTAAGAACCAGTACCTAGCATGTATGAATTTGCACATAAACATCCTTCCATAAGGCATTGCTTTCTATTAATTCTTGCATAGGCCGGTTCCATACTTATTACACATTGAGACAGTGCACAACAGCTGAGATGAATCGTCCCCAACTCCTGGCTAATCTAGCCTCCCCATTGTTCCCTCCAAACACCATGTACCAAATAGTTAAACTTGGTGTAGCACATAGCCTTCAAGTACACAACTATGTGAAGTCTAAAACAGTGCACGAGGCCCCCAGCAGGTCTGTCAGCATTCTATAGGGCGCAGTGCTCTCGTGGATGCTCATCCACCGACGGTGAAAAAGTCTGCCTTGCTCTACAAATCTCAGTTCACCACCTTCCATCCCAAGTGCAAGGCATATTTCTCTGATCTCACCAAGACCAACATATCCATGAAGCACACACTTAAGAAATCCACATGCAGTTTTCCTCTTCAGAAGAGGAAGGAAAAAAGAGAACTACATGTGATAGTTATTAATCACACTGCTTAATGTATCAGTGGAAGAGACTCAGATACTGTGATAATGGTATAAAAACCTGAACAAAACAAAGCACGTTTAAAAATAGATTAAAGATACATATGAAGCACTATGGCTGAAACTTTACATGCTCCCAAAAGACAAGAAATGTATAGTTCCCACAGCAATAAAATCAGCCACATGTTGCACTCCACAACCTAAACTACAGTAACTGAACCTCACAGAATATTAAAAATGCACAAAACACAAGTTAGGCTCTTGAAAAGAAAACTCACTCTGAATTTCCCAAAGTCTGTGTAAAAAAACTTCAGCCAAGACATCACACTGAGGTCAACGGTGCACAGCCAATAACTGCTTTCTGTTGGCTAGTATGAGGTTTGGCATACACGATCTAGACACGCTGCTTTTAAATTATGGATGTTACGTACATGATTTTCATAGGATCAGAAAGTCTTGAATACAAGTTACCAAATACTGTCCCCTTTCAACTTCAGGGCCCAATCTTTCTGTGGGGTTTGGTGCAGGAGTCTGGCAGCACAGAGCACTTTGCAGGATTGGGCCCAACAGGCTTCCACCGAGAGAATTCTTATCTAGTCACACTTAGCAGTAGTGAACAATTTAAAGAGCACCATTATCAGCTCTAAGAATTACATCTACTTGGACTGATCAGCCTCTGACTACCTGAGAAAAATAAACCTCAGAAATATAGATAACTGCTTGGCCTTACAGAGCAGAGACAGAATTAATAAAACAGGGAGATCAACACACTTGACACACACCAAACAATGTTGAGATAAGAGAAAAGGAACAAGTGACATGGAGAACAGAAGAAAACATTTGAATAAGTTCAAGTTCATGGATCTGACAATTTATTCATGTCATTGGGTAAGCCATGTCACCACAGACAAGGTATGTCATGGCTAATTTCAAGGAAGAGATTTCTTTCATTTGCCCTTTCTCTCCAGACAGTGGCCCATCTGCAGAGAGGTGTAAGTACACAGAAAACAAGATTAGGACCAGCAGAAGGGAAAAGGGTGTAAGTGATGAAAATGACAACAGATGGTACAGTGCATTATATTAGGGCTTTCTGTAATTTCCCTCCTCTCTTTTTAACCTGATCTTTTATATTTAACATATTGAAACTGGACCTACCAAAATGCAAACAAGCCTCACACTGAGCAAACATATGGATCTTATCAGATACCCTCATTCTTTTCCTACCCCATGCCCAAATGTCAACTGCTGTAACTCATTCATTACTTAACTGGACTCACTTGTTGCATCACACCATATTTGATTATAAATCCTTGGTGACATACTGTTTTCTGTGAAGTATTCTCCAGGACACTATTCATGATTACAGGGTAATTCAAATTAAACAAAGATTTCTTAAGAATGTTTGTTTGTCCATTGATCTTAATTAAATCGCTGGTCATTAGGAAGCCTTGGAAGTTGTTAGATCAGTGATTCTTCCAAATAGATTAAATTCCTGAAATGTGACAGAAGCTCAGAGTGCATGACCAGCTCACAGAGTTTCAACACCTCAAAGACTTGCACAATTTAAAAATTTGTTGGAGGCTTCTCATGCTAGAGGGTGGAATGGTCAGAACGGCTCTCTGCAGTAAAGCGGTCACAGACAGCTGTTTGATGAACAAGTGTTGTGTGTCTCGGTTCAAATGACAGTTCTTAACTGAAAGCATATTAAAGGAGCAAGCAGATTGGCAAATCAGAGATCTGAGAACAAGGATAATGGCTCCTCATCTTAACAAATGAGCAAGCTACACAATTCACAGAGCAGAACTGCCAGCAGTTAACTTAGAAAAGGTACAATTAAAAGTCATGACATGGATCTGTTAGAAGGGCCAAATGCAAATCTGCCCCTTTTTAGAAATATCAGACACTGCTTTGGAGCAATGCTGGTGCATAAAGGCCAGAATTTCAAGTCTGAATGATTAAAGCAGGTACCTAAGAAAAAGTGGCTTATTACAGGTACAGAGCACCTGCAGCTTCCACTGAACTAAATGGCAACAGCAGATACTCAGCAACTCTGAGAGTAAGGCCACTTGTTTAAGTGAGCACATTTCAATACTAGGTGCCTGAAGTGTTGGCCTAATTGCCCAGAAGAGATTAAACCGTAGCAGTGTAGTCAGTTGCCTGTGTATTATCAGAAGAGAAGGCTAACACTTAAATAGGTTTTAGACTGTTCCGCTTTAGGATTATTTCTACAGCAGTTACATTACTGCTCCTTTCAGATTTCAGCAGTACTGGTGCCCCAAGACAAAGAGATTTATCTGCACTGACATAAATCTGAAAAGAAGTCCCAGTCCTTGCATTCATACTTTGTCTTTTTTGTGGGCCAAAGTAATGAGGAGCCTGAATTAGGCTAAAGTTAAGTCAATTTCAACCTGAAAAAACAGGTCAGTAGAGAGTGATACTGTTGATGAAGGAAGCAACAAGAGTATGTGCTATGTAGAGTCAGTCATCTACTGTTCCAGCTAAAAAGCCCATGCTAGGTGCCGTGGAAAAAAGGGAAGAAAACTCCCCTGGGAAAGCAACTCTGGAAACGGAGCCTTCCTTGTTAATATGAGTACAGAAACAATATTTCAGACCTCCCGCCCAGGAAGCTTTACATTAATCAATTTTCAAAAACAAGCATAAAATAGCTTCAGTTACTATGATCTGTATAGCTTAATAGTCATGTTTTCCTATTTTTGTGTTTACATGAATTTTTCACATAGCAAAGAAGGATGGGGAGGACAGAAAAACGACTGTACTAGGGGTACAGTGACTATATGAAGTGCTGTCAAATGAACAAAATGAAACTGAAAAATAATTTTCTCCTCCAATCTTTCAGTTACAGTAGTGTTAGTTGCTATTTGTAACACTAGTAGCAAACAAATGTTCAAACAGAAACACTCTTAAATTTGATTGGATTCCTTTAACTTTGAGCAAGTAAAAAGGGAATATTTGCAGTTATTTCAGCATCTTTAGCTACAGATTTTGAGGGGGGGGGGGAAGAGAAGAGATGGTACAAAGAGGAAAGGGTGCATTTAAAGCCAACCACTTCCCATACTTTTTCCATATGGTCTAGGGTATATGAACATAGTACCACTCACCTCCACTAAGTAACTTCATCACTAGCCAGAGCTCATCTTTCACCACAAATGATGTGTAGTAAGATACAATGTTAGGGTGATGGCATTGACTCATGGCTTGAATTTCTTTCTGCAGAGAGAAAAACACAGTTATTTTTTAAATGCCTGGTAAACAATTACCATCTACTACTACTATTTCTATCAAGACACGATGTTCGCGAGGCGAAAATAACAGTGAAGATCCAGAAATGCAATAGTCCTGTTTGATCTGCTCAGATCAAACTTTGAAATTTGAAATTCCTGAATACAGGACTAAGATATCAAGTCCTGGCTAGTAAAGACCAAGGTGGAGGACCTCCAGTTACAAGGGTCAAGGGCAACACCCTGGCAAGATCCCAAGCCCCTACTACCAAGCTCAGCTGAAATGAAAGGGGAGATGGCTTCTGGGACTACCACCAGGTTGCTCCCCCTAGAACTTGCATAGTGGCTCAATCTCTCTATCAACCTCTGGTTAATAGGCGCTTCTTCCTTATGCCCACTATAACGTTCAATGGGGCTACTGTTGCACTGTGAATGATCAGTAGAGAATATGGTAAAGCACTTAAAAAAAATGTATGAGAAGGAGGAAGTCTTCAGAGGATATTATTTCCAGAAGTCACAGCTGGGGTGGGCAGTTAAAAAAAAAAAAAAAAAAAAAAAAAAAAAGAAAGTTGGTCACATGCTTGTGTGAATGTCGAGGAAGAAAAAAAAGTCACATGCACAACATATGCAGTCAAAAAACTGTCAGCTATTTGATTTGTAATACGGGGGACTAACAAATGTTCCGTTCCTCACATGAGGTGGTAAGGCCACGAATAATTAAGGTCCCTTCCAACCCTGACATTCTATGACTCTAGGAATGCAACTGACCTATGCAATATTAGAGCTGAGAAAAAACTATTAACAGAAGCAGAGCTTCTTCCCCCAACCTCAACAACTCTCATCTTCTATTCTACTCTCTCATTGGCTACATAAGGGCTTCTCTTGTGCCCACAGAGAATATCAATATTCTTGGAGGCTTGGCGCACACAGTTGTTTTAACTGATCCTTGTAAATCACAATGGGCATTGTGGTTAAAAATGCTTCCTCTCATAACTGAAACCAGATATATGTACAATGGCTCTGTTAGAGCAATAGAAATGCAGCACAATTGCTGAAGAGCTGTACTGAACAGCCAGGAATCTTATTTTATAAGCATATTGGATGGGGCATAGGGAGAAATGTGAAAGACTAACCAAAATCCATGTGTATTTATTGCATCCTCAGTTTACAGTAATTTTCCGATGTCCTCTAGAAATAAATAAGGTTTAAAGAGTGGTTTTAAGTGAAGTGACTTGGGAGTACACTGTCAGACAAAGGCAGCAGAAGTGAAAGCTGCTACCACCAATGCCCATGCCCTGTGACCCTCGTCACAGAGCAGAGCAGTTATGAGTAAGGTCCTATTTAACTTGCGATATTGCAGACTCCACAATATTAGGCTTCCACCGCAATTTTGACAGTGGGAGCCCCTGCTCTCAGCCCCAGGCGGCCAACAGTGGAAAATCAGGGAAGAGTAACAATGGACTTTATTACCGCAAATAATAAAGTCCATTATGACTTTTCCACAATTTTCCATGGCTTGTCCACAACTCAGATGCAACTTTTTGACAATCATCCCGCAATTCAAGTAAGGCCTTAGTCATGAGAGAATTACACTTGCTCTTTGTCACGTTCCTTTTCACTCCTCCCTTCACTTTGCGGAATCCTATGCAGCCACCTGATATCAAGTATCAGAAACGAGTTTCACACAGTTCTTTTCCTGGAAGCAGGCTCCCATTTCTCTATATTCAGTCTTTGTGGCTATTTTAACTTCAGGTAGAACCTCAAGCTGTATCTTCCCAAGAGTTTCTCAAACTTCAGATAAATGTACTTCGTCCTATCTTTCCCTGAACACACTGAACTAGTTGAAGCTGTCTTCAGCAAAGACTTATTTCTGATTAATAATTTGGGAAACAGTATTTAGAGTGTTGCCTGCTTAGATATGGAGGAAGAAATACTGACAAAAACAGGTTTGAAGACATGCAGAAGTCTTGAAAAAGGCACATTTTCCTTGAATTGGGTATTAAAATATCCACATTGTCAGACTCCAAAAGCTTGTATCCAGAGATCAGCTCTAACTGCTCTGATGTCTTCCCATTAAGCGCCATGATGAATACCATAACCACATCTCTTGACAGTAAATGGAGCACTTGGAAGCTTTTGAAATGCCAATAAAACTACTACAAACTATAATTTAGAATCATCATAGATATTGACTAGACACCTTATGTAAAAAAATAGTCAAATGCGTCAATGGAAGACTGGGAATAGCATTTTGTTTATTTTGAAAGTGGGTCTACTCACCCACTGATGTCTGACTCAGATTTGAGTTAACTGGAGTGGAGATGTGGGAAGCTGGCAGGCCAAACTTCTGACCCACCAGCTGAACGTGATTGCAGGCATATGTACGTATGTTAAACGCACTTTCCTCTGGAAGAATTTTGCTCCTTAAAACACTGAGCGCAGGATCCTGGTAAATTTAGTTTTCCTTTCTACACATTAACTCAATAGACACAGTATGGGGGAAAGCACTGTGGTTTTGCTCCATAAAGCATTTATACGAAGTAACTGCCTCAGAAGTCACAAGAAGCCACAGTCCTTCAACTTTTCTATTTATTAATTTTAACATTTAAGTTGACGCTATGAATTGATAACATGAATGCACTTTTTTTTTTTAAAAGAAATCTTAAATCAATTTTCCCTGTATCCTAATCAAACTGGATAAAAGCAGGATATGAAAAAAGGGAGGGCAGATATGGAAGCCAGGAACTGTTTTAATCAGAGTTATCAAAATTAGCCAGTGGAACTCATTACCACAAGGTATCTTTAAAGCAAAGAGCTTGGAAGGATTTAAAAAGGATTAAACATTTATATGGAAAACAAGAACATCCAGAGCTACATTAGTAAGGATTAAACAAACAGCTTGGAAAGGATATACAGGCGAGTCTCATCTTACGCGGGGGTTCCATTCCGCGGTTAGCGCGTAAAGCGAAAACTGTGTATAGTCAAAATTACATTGACTTGAATGGCGGGTGGAATTGCCCGCACTACAAGAACAGTATTAATTTTTTTTTTTTTTTTGCCAACCGCGTAAAGCTGATCATGCATGTTAAATGCACGTAAGATGCGACAGACCTGTAAGCCTTCATACTTCAGGGGTTAAGTCAATCTGAAGGGATGGGAAGAAACTGCTCCTATGAGCAAGTCATTGCACATATGTCCACTTTGGCATGTTTTGCACCTTCCTCTGAAGATGCTAGTACTGGCCGCTCTCAAAGATTGGATACTAGACTAGGTGGACCACTGGGCTGATCCGCTGTGGCAATTCACATGTTCCTATATGTTACTCTGCTATTAACTCACTACACAGTCTTAAGAAAAATCACTCAACATCTGCTTCCATTCTCCTCAGCTGCAAACTCAGGACCACACTTATGTTATCAGGACTGATGTTCGTAAAGTCCACTGAAGATATAAAGCAGTAAATGCAAGAATACTAAGAGTTTTCCAGCTGGCCAATCTCAACCTCTATGCCCACTGCCACCTCCTATGTCAACTAGATTGTCGCATCCTCTCTTTTGACTCCCAATATTGTTCACCATAGTGACAAAAATTGATGTAGATTTACATGCACACTCTGAATCCTCTTAAATTAGACAAGTTATTGCCTTGTAAATAATTATTATGGGTATTTTCTTTATTAATATACCATTTTGTCTGGATCATCAGAACAGGGGCAAGTGGACTACAGTTTTCTTTTAGAGGCCAGGCTTCCACTTTCCCTCAGGAATCGATGTCCAAACTGAACAATAACATGATCTGACATCCATCAGTAAAGTAATTAAGACTGCTCAGCTTCAGCTCTGATATTCATGTACTGAGGAATGATATGGCAGAGCACTGCAGTAGCCTTAAGGTTTCCATTTTCTGTTAGCTGAGGTCCTATCACATGAGATATTTACATCAATCACATACCAACTGTGGTTATTTGGTATGTCAAGTTACACATTTACATTTCAGAATCTGAAATACTTTGAGGGTTTTGTAACTTCCACCCAATCAACCAATTTAAAGAATATTTCCAGTTTCTATAAACTATCAGAAAATAAGAGTCCCAGTAAGAAATGGATAGTGATAAGACATCTGTGCTGATCCTACTGGATCAGTCTGCTGCTTTGAGCCTAGCCACCATCTGATATTGTTAAACCCACCTGCGGGACATAGGAATTGGCCTACCAGACCAGATATTTATCTAGTCCAGTATCCTGCCTAACAGTAACTAATGTCCTTCAAAAGATGGCATAAGAAGCCTATCATGGGCAATTGTAGAACAATGAGGAGTCCTTGTGGCACCTTAAGAGAATAACAAATTGATTTGGGCATAAGCTTTTGTGGGCTAGAACCCACTTCATCAGATGCATGAAGTGAAAAAATACAAGAGCAGGTATAAATACATGAAAGGATGGGGGTTGCTTTACCAAGTGCAATTTATCTTGTTTGACCTCAATTAACAGCATGATACCAAGGGAGGAAAAATAACTTCTGAAGTGGTAAGACAGTGGCCCATTACAGACAGTTGACAAGAAGGTGTGAGGAACAGTAGGGAGAAATTAGTATTACGGAAATTAAGTTTAGGTTTTGAAATGACCCAACCACTCCCAGTCTTTATTCAGGCCTAATCTGATGGTATCCAGTTTGCAAATTAATTCCAGTTCAGGAGCTTCACGTTGGAGTCTGTTTTTGAAGTTTTTTTGTTGAAGAATTGCTACTTTTAGGTCTGTTATTGAGAGACCAGAGAGATTGAAGTGTTCTCCTACTGGTTTTTGAATGTCATGATTCCTGATGTCAGATGTGTGTCCATTTATTCTTTTGCACAGAGACTGTCTAGTTTGGCCAATGTACATGGCAGAGGGGCACTACTGGCACATGATGGCATATGAACAGCGTGCCCATAGGGGAAATTTTCTGACTAAGCCTGGGAAGTTAGCAACTGGTTATACCTTAAGGGATTATAAATTCTCATGCTTTAACCTTGGATATTCTCATCCATGCGTCGGACTTTTAAAAAAAAAATTCACAGCTATTGATCTCAGTATTTTGTGGAGTGCAGAGATATTTTATCAGGTTTAAACCTCTTGAAAATCACTTCAATTGATTGTCTGACTGCTTAGTATTATAAGAAGAGGCAAACAGGCAACCTAGTTTACATTTTTCTTAGCTACTGATTATTTATACATCTGTCATGCCCAGTCTACTCCATCACCTTGCTGAACTAAACAGACCCAGCCATTTCATTCTCTTCACATGGAAACCATTCCACGTCTCTGATCATTTGTCATCTGTTTCTAAACCTATTCCACTTCTGTGATCTGCAATCTAGAAATCCATGGAATCACTCTCTGAAAGTCATGACAGGCATCTGCTTCCACTCAGTAGGAACCCTATTTGAAGTTCCATAAGCTTAATGATTTCCCCTCTGTTATTCAACTTTTAGGCTAACTATTAGAGGACATTAAGCAGACAATCCATTTCACGCAGCTACCCCAACACAAACAACTGGATGAAAGTTAACTGGCTTACATTTAACTTAAGGAAGATGGAGATGATGCTGATGAGTATAGGGGACTAATTAAGGCCTTCTAAATTGTTAGCTCTTCTGAACAAGAATGTGCCTTTTTACTGTTTGTATAAGGTTCGAGACATGACACTAGTAGAAACCATTAGAATCCATGACGATTCCCTCAGGATGGCCATCAATGTGATCGACAAGGAGATGCCTGTTCCAGGAGCCACTCAACTCAGCTCTGCACTTGGACACAAGGTTGCATCATTGGCCAGAAATGCCTCCCCACCTCAAAAATGGCAAAACTGCACCCATTCTTGGAGGGCAAAGGCCTTGTGTCATAAACAGATAAGAAAAGTTAATAGCACAGAAGTACTTTATATCTCTTTGCCTGGAAAGGGTTAACAAGAACAGTGAGCCTGGTTGTCACCCGACCAGAGGACAGGATACTTTCAAATCTTGAGGGAGGGAAATTTCTGTGCTGTGCTGTTAGGTTTTGGTTGTTGTTCACTCTGGGGGCTCAGAGGGATCAGACGTGCAACCAGGTTTCTCTCCAGTCTCTCTAATACAGGCTCTTATAAGTTCAGACTAGTGAGTACTAGGTAGATAAAGCGAGTTAGGCTTATGGTTGTTTTCTTTATTTGCAAATGTGTATTTGGCTGAAAGGAGTTCAAATTGTATTTTTGCTGAAAAGATTTTAATTTGTACTTGTATACTTAGGCTGGGAGGGTGTTCCCAGTGTCTATAGCTGAAAGACCCTGTACCTATTCCATCTTAAATTTACAAAGATAATTTTTACTGTTTTTTCTTTCTTTAATTAAAAGTTTTTCTTGTTTAAGAACCTGATTGTTTTTTTATTCTGGTGAGACCCCAGGGGACTGGGTCTGGATTCACCAGGGAATTGCTGGGGAGAAAGGAGGGAAGAGGGAGAGAGAGGCTAAATTCTCTCTGTGTTAGGATTACTGTCTCTCTCAGGGAGAATCTGGGAGGGGGAGAGAGGAGGAGGGGGGAAGGTGCATTTTCCTCTCTGTTTCAGGATTCCAGGGGTTTGAATCACAGTGATCTTCCAGGGTAACCCAGGGAGGGGAAGTCTGGGAGAGGCAAAGGGGAGGGAAAGGGTTTACTTTCCTTGTGTTAAGATCCAGAGGGTCTGGGTCTTGGGGGTCCCCGGGCCAGGTTTTGGGGGGACCCGAGTGTACCAGGCACTGGAATTCCTGGTTGGTGGCAGCGCTACAGGTTCTAAGCTGGTAATTAAGCTTAGAGGAATTCATGCTGGTACCCCATCTTTTGGACGCTAAGGTTCAGAGTGGGGATTATGCCATGACACCTTGTTACTGTGAAACTCTCTGCACCACACCATGAGTGCTATGATCAACAGGGACAATGAAGCTGAAGGAGGCAAGGTGCAGCACAGGAGGTGGAGTAAAGCCATTCACAGTGAACAATGTCCAGCTTGAAGTTCTCCGCAGCAGGAAACAGTAACCTTTAACAAAACTGTCAAAAGCACTTAAGTCACTTCGCAGCCTAAGTACCATTCATCTTCAGTGATACCTAGACTCCTAAGTCACTTGTAAAAATAAGACATGGCTCAGGCTTAGGTGCTTTTGAAAACTGTACTCAATTTTTACTTTCAAGTACAATGGTGGACCCCACACTGCCTGACTTTTCCTTTCACAAGTACTGTGGCAAAAGGTGATCTGAAAGACCATGAAGAATTACTTTGAAATCCTCTGGCAAAATATACTCTATAGGTGGAAAGCCCCCAACCCTGCTGCGGAAAGTGAGAGAAAGAGCTGGCAGTGATATCTCCACAACCTGCAGCACAGCAGAAGAACAGGAAACAGGCCCCAGGTGCCCTGGTTTCATTCCCTGCTTTCGCCACAGACATCTAATAGTGGCTCTGCTCCTGTATATTTTCTTTGTGGCAGTTATCACTTTTTCTGCTAAATAGCCAAGATGTCCTTGTGTTACTTGGTGCATATTTCCATACTAATCCCTAGCATGGTACGCCTGGTCTTCTAAAATTAACACAGCTACAATGTATGGAAATATATTCTATTGCCTTCATCTAGAAACACACATCCATTAATTATAAGACACATGACTGTTACAAACAGCTTCCAAAACACCACATGGTGAGGGTTACACCAGGACACCCACATGGCTCAAATGTATTTTGAGACACGAGGATCAAGGTCAAGTACCTTCAACCAGCCACGTCATACCACTAGTTTTGCTTAGCCATCTCTCTCCTGAAAGAATCCACCAAGAACAAGGCTCTCTCCCAGTCTCCCTTTCACTTAACCCATTTTCAAAACCCTGTGTCACACCCACCAGCTGCTACAGTCTAAATCAGTGGTTCTCAAACTTTTGTATTGGTGACCCTTTCACACAACAAACCTCTGAGTGCGACACCCCCCTCCCACCTTATAAATGAAAAACACTTTTTAAAATATTTAGCATTATAATAAATGCTGGAGGTGAAGTATAGTTTGGGGTGGAGGCTGACAGCTTGCGACCTCCCACGTAATAACCTTGCAACCCCATGAAGGCTCATGACCTCCAGTTTGAGAATCCCTGGCCTAAATGAAGCTCCTCCCAGAGTTCACGACCTTCACTTGATTCAGCTGACAGTGCTAGAAAGCAACGTAAGATTTCTCCCCACTCCTCTCCCCCACAATTCCAGGACTCAGCATGTTAGTTCTGCAGAAGTCCCAGCCCCCTACTGGCCAAGGGTTTGAAACAAATCTCATTATTAATTGGGGAAACATTTCACTACCCAAAATGAGGGTACAGCCCCTTAGATCTATGCAAATTTTACCCCCTTTACCAAACAGACTGGGGATAAATACTTCCCACTCACCCCAAAACAATAATCTCCCCAAAATGTCCATTGGCGCTGTAGGGAATTAGAGTTGACTGAGCCCCATATGTCATTTTTTGTCCCAGCTCGTGATGAGTGGGCAGTGTTTTACTACACAAAAGCAAGGATTTTGCAGCCAGGGGACAGAATGGAATGTTCGTTGTAAGCTGGCTATTATGCTTGGAGTCCCTGATCAGCATAACGGAGGGATAATAGATCTAGCAAAGCACACTAGTTTATGTTTATAATGGCGTGACATAAGGGTATACGATACACCAGCGACCACTTCTGGCATTTCTCTTTCAAAATATTTACTCTTGGATTCCATTTTGGCCTTGTCAAAACAAGGTTTTAAAAAAACCCTATAAATGTAAGGATGAATATTGCAGAACTAGACAGGTTTCAGAAAAGGGCTATTTTCACCCAACTGGAGACACTTTAAAGGATCCCTGTTTTCAGAGAATATTGGGCACCATCTTCTGAACAAATCATGTGTCTCCAGTTGGGTGGCAAAAAAACCACTAATTAGTTCTGACCATTCAAGACTCACTGTGTTAAACAGAAACGGACCATCCTCACACATGCTATTTCATTGCCATGACTGAGGGACAGAGGACTCTAGCCATATTTTATTCTGAAATTAACATTGAGACTTATTGTTCTCAGTTGGGAAATCAATATTTCGTTTGCTATCTCATGCTTCTTTTGTTCTCAGCCAAATTACTGACAACCACAACACTTGAGCAGCAAACAACTTCAAGCACATGACTGTTTTCATTGGCAGTATCCAAATTACAGTCCATCAGACCTCCTTTAATACATATTGTAGTGATTATTATATCAATTCACTAGGCTTTAGAACTAAAGAAAGTAC
Organism: Gopherus flavomarginatus; assembly: GCF_025201925.1. NCBI lineage: Eukaryota > Metazoa > Chordata > Testudines > Testudinidae > Gopherus > Gopherus flavomarginatus. The sequence goes on along the minus strand of NC_066618.1, from coordinate 13,391,612 downwards.
ATCTTCACACAACGCACAGTCAACCCATGGAACTCATTGCCAGGGGATATTGTGAAAGTATAACAGGGTCCAACAGAGAATTACCTAAGTTCATGGAGAACAGGTCCACCAATGGCTATTAGTCAAGATGGTCAGGGATGCAACCTCATGATCTGGGTGTCCATGAGACTTCAATTGCCAGAAGCTAGGACTGGATGACAGGGGATGTATCACTCAAAATTTCCCTGTTCTGTTCATTCCCTCTGAAGCATGTAGCACAGGCCACTGTTGGAAGACAGGATACTGGGCAAGATGGACCATAGGTCTGATCCAGTATAGCAATTCTTATGTTCTGATATAACCTGTAAAAGTCTACTTTTCAGTTTACCGGTGCAGAAAGACACCCTTTGATTCATGTATTTAACCCAAGTATCTGCCCAAGAGATTATTCCTGTATGTTTTATTTTTAAAATGATCATAGTTTAGAGTCATCCTAAAACATGACTTGACATTTCTTCTTCACAGCAGCCTGTAATCAAGCCTGCAGAAGGGGCCAGCACTGAATCATGCCACATAAATGGGACGTCATGAAAGAAGAAAGCAGCTATTCATTCTAAGTCCTATTCATTACAAGATAAAATGGAAGTATTTTGAAGAATGGGTCAGCTGGAGATTAAGATATGTAATTAGGGGACATTTTAATCTAAAATTACATGCCAACTCTCCACTGCAGAGCTTTCTCAATATAAGCCTTTTAGCTGAAATTGGCAATTACTCAAATACTGAGCTCAGTTTTAGTTTGTGGCAAAGCAGTTAGGAATATAGTGAGGACAGGGGACCACAAACTACACCAAAGGCATTAAAATTGTGGCAGGATAGGCTGTCAAGAGGAAAGATCATGATTATGGAAGGGAAGAGAGATCCAGATCTCCCTCGACAAGCTAGAGCCACAATGGTGTTTAGATACACTTGGTCAGAGACAGAGCTTAAAACTCCTACAGATATGTTAAAAATACCGGCACTTGTACAGTACCTTCCCGCCCTCCCCCCCACAAGTACAGATTTACAACACTTGAGAGTCTGGCAAGTATTGTATCCACTTAATAGATGACAACTGGAGCTCAGAACTTCAAGTGCTTTGCCCAAATTTGTACAGCGAGAGCTAGAAACAGAACCCAGGAGTCTTGGCTCCCAATCCTGTGTTCTAATCACCGGCCACCAAACCACATTGCCTGTTAGAGAGAAGTATCATCATGAAGAGAACTTCTGGCTGATGGTTAAGTCTACTATTACTGGCTGTAAGGACCCAAAGTGACGGAAATCCTGGCCAGGATTTAAGTTATAATTTCCCCTCCCTCAAAAGGAGAGATTATAATAAAAAAAAGCTGACCTTGGCTGGCTTGGGTTAGTATTAGATTATGTAATACGAGGTGGGGGAGGGGGAATAGATGTTACTGAAGGGAATGCGCATGGCTAGAAAGTGAGCCCACCACCATGCACACCACAGCAAAGAGGGAATAACCATGAATTAGAACAGCAGCCTGATGGAATCAGCAGTTCAAATATTAAAGGGTTTTTGGTAAGCCAGCATGCAATGGGAGTAATGTGATGCTACTGCTACATCTGTCCTGAACAGAGCTGGTGTTATTATTTACAGGGCTACTAGCTGCCACAAAAGTTGCTACTAGTTGAGAATGAGAGACTGTGAAGGACTGGGGGGAAGTGGAGGAATATTCACGTATAAGTAATGAATCCCACAGTATCTCCTACAAGAGTAATTATGTCCCCCTCATTTTGGTTCAGATTGTAGAGCCCTCAAAAAACACTGGCCGAGTCCTTACTCATATGCATTTAGTCCCATTCAGATCAGTGGGACTACCTGAGTAAATGCTCAGTGTTAATAAAGCCTCCATAATCTGACCCGCTGGGTCTTTGGTCACACATTGTGTCCGACACTTAGGATCTTATGGGTGCATCTTTGAACCAAGCAACCACAAAGAGGAAGGGAGGGCTCATCCTCCTCATGATCATAACTTTCCCAGAAAGGTTGTTTAAAGGCAACTCAGAGCTGAGCAGGAGACTATGCTATCTGGAGTAGAGTTTTCCCAAACAAAATGTATATAATTGTGTACCAAGAGCTCATCCATGCTGGTCTGACATTTCTCGAGATTGATCCGTTTAATTGCCACCTTCTCTTTTTTCGGGATACAATAGGCTGCTTGCACCACAGCTGTTGCTCCACTCCCTGGAGGGAAAGAGAAACAAATAGTTAATACCTGCTCTTGTAGCACTATTGCAGGAAGGTAGAGAATTTGGAGAAAGCAATATTACAAATACTGGTGGCTGCTAACCGCAAAGCAAGGTGAAGGCCTGAGGAATCCAATCCCTTTAAAAAGGGAAAGTTCTACCATACTAAGTTCTGCACAGCTCAGCAAGCCAAATAGAATGCACCTACTGAAGCACTAGGTTAGCAGAACAGAAACAATGCAGATCGTCATGAGAGATCATCAGAACTGGGCAAACAAAATATGAGCTAAATCTTGCTCTTACTTTCTCAGACAGCCCCACTGAAGTCAACAGCACTATTTGGGTGAATGGGAAGCAAAGGATTTGACCCGATTGATATTGGGCGGCAAGTAATGGGACTAAAATAAGTCTTTAACCTGATGCATCTATTCTAATTTTTCAATTTCAGAACAATTACCTGTTCTGCTACAACAGGTTATAACTAAAAAACATTGGAAAAAGTCTAAATAGCTTTTCACGTTCTCCTCAGTTTGGGCAATGAAGATGCATTAATTGTATTCATTCGGATCCATTCTTCATGTGTTAAACTCTAGATCTCTCTGGGTACGTCTACACTATGGGATTATTCCGATTTTACACAAACTGGTTTTATAAAACAGATTGTATAAAGTCGAGTGCACGCAGCCACACTAAGCACATTAATTCGGCGGTGTGTGTCCATGGTCCGAGGCTAGCGTCGATTTCTGGAGCGTTGCACTGTGGGTAGCTATCCTGTAGCTATCCCATAGTTCCCGCAGTCTCCCCCGCCCCTTAGAATTCTGGGTTGAAAGCCCGGTGGCTAATGGGGCAAAAATCATTGCCACGGGTGGTTCTGGGTAAATGTCATCAGTCATTCCTTCCTCCGGGAAAGCAACGGCAGACAATCATTTCACACCCTTTTTCCCTGGATTGCCCTGGCAGATGCCATAGCACGGCAACCATGGAGCCCGTTCAGCTTTTTTTTTTTTTTTTTTTTTTTTTTTTTTTTTTTTACAGTCACCGTATGTGTACTAGATGCCGCGGACAGAGGCGATATTCAAGCACTACACAGCAGCATTCATTTGCTTTTTCATGATAGCAGAGACGGTTATCAGTTGTTCTGTACCGTCTGCTGCCGGTGTAAATTGGCAATGAGATGACGGTTATCTGTTCTTCTGTGCTGTCTGCTGCTATCATGGGTGCCCCTGACTGAGATCGGCCGGGGGCGCAAAGGCAAAACTGGGAATGACTCCCCAAGTCAATCCCTCCTTTATGGTTTCCAAAAATAGAGTCAGTCCTGCCTAGAATATGGGGCAAGTGTACTAGAGAACCAGTGTATCAGAGAGCACAGCTGCTCTGTGTCAGATCCCGCAGAAATGATGAGCTACGTGCCATTCACAGGGGGTGCCCCTGCAACAACCCCACCCGTTGCTTCCCTCCTCCCCCAACCTTCATGGGCTACCGTGGCAGTGTCCCCCCGATTTGTGTCATGAAGTTATAAAGAATGCAGGAATAAGAAACAATGACTTGTTAGTGAGATAAAATGAGGGGGAGGCAACCTCCCGGTGCTATGACAGTCCAGGCAGGACATTAAGCGGTGCGGGGGAGAGGAGCCCAGCATGCCGCTGCTATGATAGTCCAGGCAGTACAGAATCTTTTCTTTACACAGGAAAGGGAGGGGGCTGATGGAGCTCAGCCTCCAGTTGCTATAATGAGGACGGTTACCAGCCGTTCTGTACCATCTACTGGGAATGACCGAGAATCATTCCTATTTTCACCCAGGCGCCCCCGGCCAGCCTCACCTGAAGCCAGCCAGGAGCACTCATGGGTTGATAATAAGGGCAGTTACCAGTCCTACTGCACCATCTGCCACCGGGCAGGGGAGAGGAGTGGATACTGCTCTTCACTGCTGCAGCATCGCGTCTACCAGCAGCATTCAGTAGACACAGGGTGACATTGAAAGAAGTCAAGAAATGATTTCTTTCCCTTTTCTTTCACGTTGGGGGGAGGGAGGGGAATAAATTGATGATCTATTCCCTGAACCATGCCGGACAACGTGTTTGAACCTACAGGCATTGGGAGCTCAGCCAAGAACGCAAATACTTTTCGAAGACTGCTGGAAACTGTGGGATAGCTGGAGTCCTCAGTACCCCCTCCCTCCCTCCATGAGCATCCATTTGAGTCTCTGGCTTCCCATTACACTTGTCACGCAGCACTGTGTAATCTGGAGATTTTTTTTTTCCAAACACTTTGGCATTTCGTCTTCTGTAATGAAGCTTTGATAGAACAGATTTGTTTCCCCATATAGCGATCAGATCCAGTATCTCCCGTACGGTCCAAGCTGGAGCTTTTTTTGGATTTGGGACTGCATTGCCACCCATGCTGATCAGAGCTCCACGCTGGGCAAACAGGAAATGAAAATCAAAAGTTCGCGGGGCTTTTCCTGTTTACCTGGCCATTGCATCCGAGTTCAGATTGCTCTCCAAAGCGGTCACAGTGGTGCACTGTGGGACACTGCCCGGAGGCCAATACCGTCGATTTGCGGCCACACTAATCCTAATCCGATATGGTAATACCGATTTTAGCGCTACTCCTCTCGTTGGGGAGGAGTACAGAAACCGATTTAAAGAGCCCTTTATATCGATATAAAGAACCTCGTAGTGTGGACAGGTACAGCGCTAAATCAGTTTAACGCTGCTAAAATCGGTTTAAACACGTAGTGTAGACCAGGCCTCATACTAGCACAATATCTGAGTGTCCAACTCGTTTCCCTCTATCCTTAAAACCAGCATCGTCTTTCCCCTTTTCCAGCTTTCGGCCATCTTCCCTCTCCACCAAGGTCCTAAAAGAGATGGGGATCCTGGGCTGTGAAGGCAGGGATAGCTCTCAGTATCCTTCTCCCATTACTGTTGCTCTGTGCAGCGAAACAGCAGGAAGTCAGGAGGGAAGCAGTGAGAGCTGGCAGCTGCAGACTGCCCAACGGTGGGAGAGAGCTGTCTCCCAGTACAGCACAGGAAGGCTAAGAAGTTACAAATGGCCTGCAGTCATCTTAGCTCTGCCCTTGGGACAAATCCATTGGCACAAAGGACACCTGGCATCTCTAATTTAAAAGAAGCTTCCAAAAGGCCTCAGCTATGCCATTATTTATACACACCTCCTTTCCCAAGCTAAGTCATCCTAGTTTTCTCAAGCTCCCTTCCCACAAAGTCACATTCTGAGGCCTCCCAGATGCACACTCTCGTCTGATCATTTTTTGTTGCCCATCCCTGGGTCATGGCTATTCCTGCCATGTCTTAGAAAAGGCAACAATGCAGCATTTGAGGAGAAGACACAAACTCAAGCTAATATCTGTTCTAAATACTACCTAGCAACACCATCATTGACAAAAATAATGCACATAGCTCTCAAACCTTTAAGAAATTGAATTAGGCTGGCAGGTAGGTAGGAAGAGGCACTGGTGTTAATTTTTCCTGTTTGCTTGGCTGCTTCACTGCAGACAGAAGAGTTAGAAGCTTCCACTTTTAATACCACAAAATCCACTCCATTATTCTGTGATACCGTTGAAGCACAGTTAGCTTTGTCTCCCTCCATTTTTATTTATTTGAATCAATGAGCTGTATAGAAAGAGAACAAGGGGAGAGCTTGACAGTCCAATTTTTAAAACAAAGGCTGTTGAAGCTGTACACAAATTGCTAACGTCAATATTTTCCTTACAGCAAGTCTTATAAGCCAGAGGCAAATCTTTAAATAAAAGCATTGGTGGAGAACAAAGATTTAGGAGGACAGCTGTGATCAAAGTTTGACAAATAACACCTTGAAGACCCAACCCAATGACTTCACTCTTCAGATTCTCTTCCAGTATCTAGCAGATTGGAAATGCGAGAGCTCCTTTCTCTTTATGTGGTGTGGGACATATACTCTCTACAATAGGTACACTTTGCTAGCTGAGTCCCTTAACTTAAGCGTTTACAGCAGGGCAGTCTATTTTTTTCCCCCACCCCCCAAGGTCCACATTTCTTGGCCAAGGTATAGTAAAGGTCCAGACTCCAGAGAAAAATAATAATAAAAACCACTAATAATGATGAGTAAATAAAAACATTTCGGGGTCTGTTTGAAAGCATCTGGGCGGTCTGGATTTGACCCACAGTCTGCCTACTGACTACCACTGGTTACAGTCTAAAGGCATACAGTCCAAAGGCTGTGGAATGCAGAACACAAGAGTCCATGGTCGTTACAGCTGGACTGTATCATGCAGCAGCTGGCTTGTGAGAAGTTTTGAGGAAGAAGGCCATTTATTTGCAGACATTCATTAATTCACAGACTGTTCCTAGCACAGAGGACAACATGAAAGCTGCCAGGAGAGGCTTGGGTGGAGCACAGGGAGAAGAGGAAGGCCAAGAAGAACTGTCGTATTAGCATTAATCCTTATCATCCAGTGCTTCAAACATGAAGCTGAGGAACAGAATCCGGGGATGAACTTGGCAGAGGGGGCATGGAGAATCTGTGCAGACAGTCAGAAAAGAGAAGACATGCTTAGAGATGCAGGAGAGGAAGACCATGACAGCTGTGGCTTTGGCTGGACTAGAGGGAAAAGGGATGTAAGGGTAGGGAGCTATCAGGAGTCAGATGCAGTAATGAGGATGAGAAAATTAGCTGTGTGACAGGCTTGCAAGATGTAACCATTGTGTTAAAACCGAACATGATTACTGTGCCTGCATGGTACTGTGCTCCAGTTATATTCACGCTGAATTCTTATCTTCACTGGGGGCTCATTGTGACTCCTAACACTTGAGGAGTTGGTCAGGTTTACTAGTTTTATTTTATTTTTTTTTAAGTCTGCTTCTGTAGATTGTAAAGACTCTGCTCTTCTTGAGAAGCAAACTGAAAACACAACAAACTCACTCAAGAGGAAAGGGGGGGAGGGATAACTCAGTGGTTTGAGCATTGGCCTGCTAAACCCAGGGTTGTGAGTTCAATCTCTGAGGGGGCCATTTGGGGATTGGCCCTGCTTTGAGCAGGAGGTTGGACTAGATGATCTCCTGAGGTCCCTTCCAACACTAATAATCTATGATGCTCGCCACACGTAGTAGCTACGACACGAGATTGCTTGTCGCATTCACTGAAGTGCTGACCACAGTCGAACACCACTTTTGGGCTCGGGAAACAAAGTACTGAGTGGTGGGATCACGTAGTCATGCACGTCTGGTACGATGAGCAGTGGCTGAAGAACTTTCCCATGGGGCTCTGATGAGCTTGTCCCAGCCCTGTGGCGCAAGAACATGAGAATGGGAGCTGCCCTGCCATTGGAGATTACACTGTGGAAGCTGGCTACTCCAAACTGTTACTGATCAGTCACTAACCAGTGCAGAGTGGGAAAGTCGACCGTTGGACTCATGTTGATGGAAGTGTGCAGGACCATTAATCGCATCCTGCTCTGAAAGACCATGACTCTGGGCAACATGCGTGACATTGTCGATGGCTTTGCACAAATGGGCTTCCCTAACTGTGGAAGGGCGATAGATGGCACGCATATTTCATTTCTGGCACCAGACCACCTAGCCACCAAGTACAGTAATCGCAAGGGAAATTTCTCAATGGTTCTCCAGGCGCTTGTGAATCACCGTGGGCATTTCACCGACATTAACACAGGCTGGTCTGGAAAGGTGCATGACGGACGCATCTTTCAGAACACTGGCCTGTTGAGGAAACTGCAAGCAGGGACTTTCTTCCTAGACCAGAAGATCACCATATGGGAAGTCAAAATGCCCACTGCGATCCTGGGAGACCCTGCCTACCCTTTAATGCCACGGCTTATGAACCCATACATGGGGCACCCTGACAGCAGCAAGGAGCGATTCAACAACAAGCTGAGCAAGTGCAGAATGCCTGTTTAGTGTGCTTTTGGCCATTTAAAGGCCTCCTAGCTGCATGCTGTACACTCCATAATATTTGTGAAGGAAACGGTAAACGCTTCACTCAGGGCTGGATCCCTGAGGCTCAGTGCCTGGAGGCTGAATTTGAAGAGTCAGAGACCAAGGTTATTAGAGGGGCACAGCGCTGTGCTGTAAGGATCAGGGATACCTTGAGGCAGCAATTTTAAGCTGAAAGACGCTAATATTTGTTGCTATGCTCAGGAGTGCAGCGCTTGTAATGCTAGCAGGTGATTGCGATTGGTGCAGACGATGCACTATGAAGATATAAGAAAACTGCCAGTTGCTTTGCAGGGCTCCATTTGCATTCAATCAATGGAATAAAGATTGCTTTCAAACCAAAACAATTCTTTTATTTAAAAAGAACAACTGGAGGGGAGACACAAACAAAAAAACACATTGGCAGTGAGGGGGATCAGGGAAGAGAGGGTCCCAGGAGGAGGTGGGGTCCCAGGATGGCTAAAAATTTGCTTATGTCCAGGGATCATATCAAACCTTCTCCTTTGGTGTACAGTGCAGCGGGTACTGTACTTCAGCAGGGCTAAACTGCAAAGGGGTGGGTGTTGCGTGCAGTGGGCACTGGGAGTCTGCAGTGCTGGACTGTGGGAGGGAGGAGTGGAATGCAGCGGGTACAGACTGGAGCCAGGAGGTTAATAAGAGTGTGTTGGTGGTGTCTGGAGGGGCTCATGGGAAAGAGTTTTGTGACAGCAGCTGCAGGGGAGGGCGGGAGCGAAGCTGCTCAGTTTGCAGTGCTAGTAGCACCTGGAGCATGTCCACTTGGCACTCCATAACGTTTAAGAGCTGCTCCATGGCTTCGTTCTGGCACGCCGCATTCTCCTTTCAGTCCCTCTTCTCGCTGTCCCGCCACTCCTTCAAGTCTTGTTTTTCAGCCGCGGAGTGCATCTTGACATGACGCAGAAAGTCCTCTTGTGTTCTTCATGGCTGCTTTCTAATTCTGTGTAGCCGTTCAGCCAGCGATAATGAAGAGGGAGGCTGGGCTCCCAACGTCATACATCTCTACCCCAACATAACGCTGTCCTCGGGAGCCAAAAAATCTTAACATGTTGTAAGTAAAATCGCGTTATACCGAATTTGCTTTGATCCGCTGGAGAGCGCTGCCCCATCCCTCTGGAGCGCTGCTTTATCGCGTTATATCCAAATTCGTGTTGTATCAGGTCACATTATATCGAGGTAGAGGTGTATCTGTAACACCAAAATGCAACATTTTACAGAAAGTATTGTTTGCAACACACAGACCACTGATTCAATGATTTAACACACAGCCACTATTCACAAACCTGTCACTAACTGGCTCACCACAGGCAAGCACACATGAGCCACAAAACCCCCAAAATGGTGAGTAACCACAGGGCAGGGAAAATCAGTGTTCCAAGACCGTACTGTACACTGGGCACATGGCTCCTGGGGAGAGCCAGCACTGTGGGGCGGGGAGGCCTTATAATCATTACTGTCCTCATACATTCCACAGGAGGTGATCATTATGGAAGATATCTCACTGCTGAGGGTGAGCAGAGAATCAAGGAAGGGTCTTCTCCAAGATTCTGGCTTCCACCCTAGCCCTTATGTGGCTCGCCTGTGTGCAGCAATGGTGTTCCCCGCCACGACAGCAGCACAGGAAAGTTACCCTTAATGGGGTAAGAAACAAAGCAGCTCTGCCAAAGAACCGGCAGCAGCGGATTGCTCAGTATAATCTCCATGAGAGTTTTGTGGAGATCTGAGGCAGATTCCCATGAAGTGAGGGAATCAATCAATACCCTATTCCGCCACTCAGACTAGATATGTGGTGGTATGGCCATCATATAGAAACAAGCCTGCTTTCTGCAACCCTCCTGCCCCCAACAACTCACTTCAGTGATTCCCAAAAATCAAAGCCACTTACCAGGGGCCTCCTCTTCTGTTTGCGCTTTGCCAAACTCCAACAGCTGTGACTGCCTAGCCTCCTCCGGGGTACAGAAGAGTTCCTGGCTGCATGTATCTCTGATCTCCGAGTCATCCTCTGCCTCTGGGTCCCCCTCCAAATCCTCATCCAAGAATTCTTTCTCCTGGCTCGGTCCACTCTCGATTGGCATGCAAGCCACCGAAGTATCCACAGTGGCCTTTGCAGTGGAGGAGGGGTGGCCACCAAGTATCACATCCAGCTCTTTGTGGAACCGGCAGCTCGTGGACGCAGCACCGGAGTGGCGGTTTGCCTCCTGCGCCTTGTGGTAGGCATTCCGCAGCTCCTTCATTTTGACAACGCATTGTCTCTCAGTCATGGCCCCTTTCTGTCATGCATCGTGAAATCTGCCTGTAGGTATCATAATTCCTACGGCTGGCGCGCAGTGGGACTGGACAGCCTCCTTTCCCCAAATGCTGATGAGGTCCAGCAGCTTGGCGTTGCTCCAAGCAGGGGATCGCCTGGTGCATGGAGCAGGCATGGTCACCTGGAAACATGCGCCGAGACCACTGCACACGTCACTGAGCAAGCAGGAAAGGAACTTCCAAAATACCCAAAGAATTTAAGGGGCTCACGGTTGGTCACCTTAGGGCAGGGCAGTAGAGTTCAAACCGATGACCAGAGAGGCACGAACAGGCATTGTGGAACACCTCCTGGAGGCCAACTGCAGTGCTGTAATTCACCAGGGTGCCTACACTGGCATTGCAGTAGCCCTAGCCCAGAAAGCAACTGTGCAGTTTCTGCGCACTAAGTGGCTTGGCAGTGTGTACATCTTAGGAGTTACAACGCAGAAAGCTGCTTTACTGTGAAGATACTCACCGGTGTAGACAAGGACTCCGACTCTACTGAGTCAACCCCAACATTGCGCTGTACATCCCACCATGGCTACTGCACAGCTCCCCTACATTCTTCACTGGGGCTGGCAGAATTGCAGATGTTTCAGAACACGTCACAACTGTAAGCCAAGTTCTCCAGCGAAAAGAGTCAAAGCCCATGTGATGCTGTTTGGAATCTCGGGGACACTTGAGGATATTATGAACATTAATATTGAAAATTGCAATGAGTTATTTCAGATAGGCCATGTAAGGTATCTGCAAAAATGTTATAATTTGCTAGATATGATAATCTAATGTGTGTGTTTATATCACCTTTGTATTACGAGTTATAGATATGTATGCATGTCTGTATTTCAAACTTGTGCAATGCTTCTGGGTGACATCCCTAGACAGTTTGGCATCAGCACTGCCTAGCCTGCTTGATGGCCCATTAAGGACCATCACCTATACAACTGACCCATTGAGAGAAAGCAGATACACCTTATGACTCAGCAAGGCATGCAGGGACATACCTATGGACAGAAATCTCAGGCTTTCAAGCCATGTGCTGGGCAGCTTATGTTTGAAACAAAGGAAGCACAGGCCGCACAGCAAAAGACTGTAAAAGTCAGCTGCTGCTTCTCCATTTTGCCTTCAATCCTGCTTCTTAACTCTGGAGGAACTTTCCTACAAACCGAAGCTCTGACCAAAGGACTAAATGACCCATCCAAGCTGTGATGTGTCCCAATGCGACTTTCAAGCCAGCAAACTCACCAATACAGCTAGGAACCTGATATACGGACGTTGAAGTCTTTGTACGTATGTGACTGTTTTACCATTTAACATCTCTCTTCTTGTTCTTTTTCTTTATAGTAAACCAGTAAAGGATTGTCTGGCAGCATGGTATTTTGGGTAAGATCCAAACCTATACTGACCTGGTAATGTGGCTGACCCTTTGGGGTCAGAAAAACAGTTTGTATATGTGAGCAGAGTTTTTAAAACAACTACTCACTGTACTGGATCTAGGTGCTGATTGGGAGCCAGAGATTGGAATGCAATAAAGAAGGCTGTACGATTTCTTTTTTGCTTCTTGGTAACCAGTGTGGGGGATCAGAAGCATGGTTTGTGACTGGTTCAGAGTTTAACTTCAGTGTTATCCACCAGTCTTGGGAGTATCTGCTCTCCCTTTTGCAGCCTGCCCTGACCGTGGCATTTCCAGTGAGGTCTGCCCCTGGCACCACGGGTCACAGCCCAATGGAATAAAGAAGCAGGAAAAAGCTATTGTGATTTGCATTTCCTCTTTAAGCCATTTTACCAAAAACCCTGGATGCAGACTAGCCAAAGGCTAAACCACGTATTTAACTATTCTCCCAGCCAGTGTCTGACCTGACAGTAAGCTCTCCAGGGTAGGCACCATCTCTGTGTGTGTTTGTTCAGTACCTAGTCCAATAGAGACCTGATCTCTCTAGAGGTCTTATTGGAATCAAACAGTGAAAATCCAAATAGCTTTCTGAGGCCAAGCACAAAGGGAATCCTCTAAATTGAAGACTCAAAGTATAATTCCCTGCTGCTCTCATTGTTAAGTCACCATCTGCTCTTCTGCTACTCCCACCCTCAATATTCCTTGCTTCTCCTCTTTTCAGCTCCCACTATAGCAGTTAATTATAGAGAAACAATGAAACAGCAAAAGCATATCAAGCAAGGTTTAAGCCAAGCTGCAATAGGATGTGCCACAAGTGGAGTCGTTCTTTGGTAACTGCAGCAGCATGCCATACTTTAGAGACTGAACAAAGACAGGTTTCCAGGCTCCTCCAGAGAGTAGTGAAAACATAGCAACAAAGCCTCTTCAGAAATTGCAGCTATGTGATTTACTTGTGAAATTCCTTGGGGGTGGGGGAAGGAGGAGAGGGGGGAAGACAAGAGTCTTAAAGCTGTGGATCAAGGTTAATGCAATCCAATATATTTAGCAAATGATACTGCTAGCTACAGATATGCAGGAAGGGAGGCTCAAGAGAGGTGACACTGCCTGGCTGGGAAGTTACTGAACATTTAGAACCAGGAAAGAGGTTTTTTTGGGGGGAAGTGGGTTTTTTTGGGAGGAGGGGATGCTGGTTATTTTTTGTTTGTCTGTCTGTTTGGAAGGGGGCGGGGAATTTCCGTGGCTGTCCGTTACAAATCCCAGACTGGCTAATACTCCAATCCCTTTATGTACGGCCTCACAACTGGTCCCACTCCAGCCCTTTCAATGGGCATCAGTATATCATGAGGAGATCTTACTGCTGAATCCCATGTGCTGCCAAGGTGTCCAGTTTTACATAGTCCCTAATCACTGTTGCTAGCTCTGAGTCACTCAAGCACGTTCCCCAGGAGCAGACTATGTCTGACACCCATTTTTAGCAGCGAAACCCAGAGTCCACCATCTAGGCCCTGGAACCAGTGCCACAGCACCCCCACATCCACAGGTGCTCAAACACATTTTCCCCCTCCCCACCCCAACAACTTTGTTGTGGGAGCTCTAGTTTCTAGTTAACACAATCAGGGGCAATGTGGCAGTAGAACAAGGAAAAAACAGGCTTAGCAAGGAATTTCTTAAACATATACACTTTATTTTTAAAGAGCACAAGAGGGTTATAGATCTATGGAACTCCGGAACGCCTGAACGCAGTCTCCTCCAGTCTGTTCTCACCCTTTTGTAAGTTTCTAGGTTTGGTTCAAGTCCATAGGGGACGTGAAATTCCTCCTACCTCCATTCTCTCCAGCTTGTCCTCCGTTTCCGGTGATGAAATGGACCCCTTGCTCACATGCACAGACTCTTTTTAAAAACCATTGTCACCTTTTTAGTCAAGCGAAGAAATTGCAGCTCTCCCAGACATGTGCTTAGATCAGGAAGCAGAGAGGGATTGGGTGTTCCAGCTCCTCTTTGAAGAGACCAAAGTCAAAGGCCCTACAGTACTTGCAAGTGACCCCATTGTTCACACAGTGGAGCAACATTCAATGTTGATGGCCCTTGACTGGTCAGTCACAGCTTTCCAGTCTCTCCACTATCTGCGTGTCAAATTCATGCTACAAAATGGCTGCTTAACCTCAACAAGTGGTGTTCATAATATCAAATGAATTCATAATTGGACACAGTCTCCAAATGGTCACAGAGGGCTTGAGAAATTCACTCAGCGATGGGGAGGAGGAAGTTGTCCAGGGCCATCAACTTCTACAGAATGTAAGCTCTCATTTATAGAGCATGAAGTCTCTAGCACCTATGATTGCAAGGATAGCTTCAATTCAGGAACAGAGTAACTGATGCAGTGCTATGATCCTGAGTCAGCAGAAAGATTGCTCCTTAGCCTGCCTTTGCTGCTGCTTGGATCTCACCCAAGCTTGCAGCACAGCCCTGTACTGTCTGTCCTTGTTGCTGTTACAGGGATCCATGGGAGCAGCAGTGAAACCAGCAAGAAGCAGGTCAATTTCATTCCGCAGCTGCTTGGCAAAGCTATGAGGACTAGTTGAGAGACAGACAGTGCAGCCATTCCTGGGAAGAGGCTGACAAAAAACAAGAGGCTGGAAGAGCAAGAGGATAGAAGAACCCATCACCACCCTCATTGCAGTTATGAGTGTTGGGAGTGGGGGATTAATGTGAGCAATGTTTCCCATAAAGCAGTCAGAGGCATGCAGACTTCACATTTATCCAACACCTACCTGCTAAAAAAATAAAAAGAGCTCCCAAGCAACAGCCACCATTCACAATCCCAATGTTCTTCTCTTTTCTAGCAGTCATGAGAGGATGGGAGACATCTGGCTTCAAACTGGGCACTGCCCTTAATCTTAGCCCTCTGCTGTCTGTGACAATCTGGGGAAGCTGTGTACAATTTATGAATTGTGCTTGATTTTAAGAACTTGCTGTAGTGAATTAGCCACAAGCTGGCAAGGTCTCTGACAGGTGTCACCCACACTGTCTGGAACTACGGTGACCAGACAGCAAATGTGAAAAATCGGGACAGGGAGTGGGGGGTAATAGAAGTCTCTGTAAGAAAAAGACCCAAAAATCGGGACATCTGGTCACCTTCTCTGGAACATACACATACCCCAGGGGGTACACAGAGCTCCTCCAGGGAGTACATCAGCTCATCTAGAGATTTGCCTCGTGTTACAACCAGCTACATAAAAAGCACTAGCAAAGTCATACAAACAAATTTAATACAATGACTTGTTTTTACTGCTCCATATACTAAAAACTGAAATGTAAATACAATATTTATATTCCAAAGGATTTATTTTAGAATTATATGGTAAAAATGAGAAAGTCAGCAATTTTTTCAATAATAGTGTGCTGTGACTCTTTTGTCTGATTTTGAAAGCAAGTGGTTTTTAAGTGTGGTGAAACTTGGGGGTACACAAGACAAATCAGACATTTGAAAGGGGTATAGTAGTCCAGAAAGATTGACAGTCACGGTACTACAGAACAAATAGGAGTCATCACTAGCCTTAATGATTGTTCTCTGTTTGAATAATAGGTTTGCTAAGGAGCATGCAGGCGCTAGAAAACCAGTCTGTTCAAGTTTAGCTGGGGTGGAGCATGGAGGGATGGAGTGGAAGAAAAAGAGAAGAAAGATAAAATCCCTAAAACAGGAGAACTAAGAGGAGGACAGAGCAGCAGTTCTAAAAAGACAAAAGGAACCTTGTGCAGGAGAAAGGCATGCTTTCGTAACAAAGGGAATTTTTGTCTGACTGTAGGCCAACTAAGGAAGAAGGAAGATGGCTGCAGGAGAGAGAAACTACACAATTCAGAGAAGTAATGTACAGAAGAGGGGATCCTGAACGCTCCTAGAGGACTTTCACCAAATCCCAAAGAACACTGAAGAGTAATGAGAAAACTGAGGCAGAGAAAGGTGTTTTGTCTTGCATAGATCTGTTTTCCTTGTGCTTTCTAAAATAAAGAATAGTGTTGGAAATCTTTACAAAAGCCTGTTTGTTATGTGCTTCAACTATCATGTGTCCCTGAAGAAGTAAACCGTAAACCAGAGTGACCACAAGGCTGAAGCTCTGGGAAAAGGTGTACTTAAGTCTTTGAGGATGACACAGGAGGGGCACAGTGGTAGTTCCTTTAAGGGGTAACAGACAAGGTCTGTGACCAGGAAGCATACCAGAGGGGCCAAAGGCTCCAGCACTGGGTCTATCAGACCAAGAGAATCTGATGAACACCTGGGTCCAGCCTGGTGAGTCCCAAACTCACAAGGGTGGCAGATGGAGCCCCACTTTGGGGAGGCTGCCCCCAGCTCTGACCCTTCCACCCCGCCTCGTGGCCAGACCCCCCCAGAACCCCTGGTACCCCCTCCTCCCCCCAGCAGGTGAAGGAGCCCCGGGAAGCTGAGTAACACATGCCGCCTCCTCAGCTGCCACGGAACCTGCATAGGGCATAGCAAAAGCTCAGGTTCTTCTTCTGGAAGAGAGAAGAACTTTTTAATTTTCCCACAGTGCGGCTTGGAGTCTATGGAGGGGAGGCGCAGCTGTGGCGGCTCCAGCTAGCCTGGTGCTTCTCCGGGCAGGTTGGTGGGGGGCTCAGGGCACCGCTCATGCAAACACAGGAACCCGGTGAGCGTCCAGCAGCGGGAGCTTCACCAGGGCTGAGAGTGTGATAAGTTTTTTCAAGCCCTTTGTGTGAGGTAGTGAATAGGGAAAGAGATTGGGAGAATAAAGAAGTAGGGCAAAGAGAATGTTAGGGTCCAGGACTGGAGAGAAAACAATCAGGGAAGGAAACAGAATATGGCATAGGAAAAGAACAAGGATATGGGGTGGAGAGAAGGGAGAAAAAAATACACTAATGTATTTCAGGAATGAGATAAATGATCCATTATAGCAAAGTAGTAGTGAGTGAAGCCAGAAAGGGAAAGCAACTTTAACAAAAGAGATGTGGGTAAGTTACAAGTTCAGGAAGTTGATTGACAATGTTCTAATTAAATACCGCACGTTCTATTCCTTTCAATTGCCAGAATGTAACTTTGTTATGGCCCAAGATAAGTATTTTTTACCCTTGGTACTAGGCTGAGTCCTGACTAAAGGGTTTGGCTACACTTGCGAGTTAGAGCGCATTAAAGCAGCCCCAGGTACCCTAGCTCACTACCCTCATCCATACTGGCAAGGGCTGTAGAGCGCTCTGATTCCAGGGCTAGAGCGCTCCTGATACTCCACCTCAGCGAGAAGATCAACACTTGGTGCGCCTTGGCTGAAATGCCTGGGCGTCACTGTGAACAAGGTGTTGCATTACTGCACTCTGAGCAGCCTCCGGAAACGTCCCATAATTCCCTCAAGTCAAGAGGCCGCTCTGGTCATTGTTTTGGAATCACTGCAGGAATGCAGATATGCCCTTTGAAAGCTCTGTTTCTGACAGTCAGCTGCTTATCTGCTCCGAGACAAAGCAACCATTAGTGTGGAATGCTGTGAGAGAGGGAGTGTGTCGGGGGGAAGGAAGGGGTCCACAGCTGTCTGAACTTGGAAGACAGCATGCTGACATGCTCTCAGCCCCCCAAAAACCTACTCACTCTCCCCCCAAATACACACACACTCCCTGTCACACTCCACCGCACCCTCAATTTGAAGAGCTCGCTGCAGCCACTTGCATGCTGGGATAGCTACCACAATGCACTGCTCTCTGTGGCTGCTGCAAGAGCTGCTAATGTGGCCACGCCAGTGCACTTGCAGCTGTGAACAGATTGCAGTGCTTTCCCTACCACGTTCTACAAAGGCTGGTTTAACTCAAAGCTCTCTACATCTGCAAGTGTAGCCATGCCCTAAGGCTATGTCTACATTGCATCAAACAAAGTTGGCATATTACATTGGGATGCAGCCACCAAAGTTTGTCTGTTGCTTATATGACTGCATACTTGCCTGCCTGCATCGATGCCACATGCCGCCATCCTGTGCGAAGCCTTTTGGGAAATGTTGGCAATGCATTATTGGATAGAGATGACTGGATCAGAGATCTCTGGCAGCAGAGGGTCAACTCCCAACATGCAATGTTCTCCAGCTTATTAAGCCACTCATACCCTATAATTTTTGCTTTTTTTAAAAAAGCCCATAAACCCAAGCGGCATTTTTTGGGGTCTGCCATCTCTGACAGAAGCAGAGCCCACAGACCTCCACTATTTTCATGAACACTGCAAATACAGAACACACTACCTCCTGATTTGCAAATCCACAGGAGGTTCGAACAATGGAAGGCAAGATGTCTTCAAAGACAGTTTGCTGAGAGAGAGAGCAAAAACACTTCAAAGTTGTTGGTGCCATTCATGCCGCAGCTGCAACTGGTCGAGCACTGCATTTAGGTCTGAGAAGTACGCACTGACTGGCGGGATTGCATCATAAAGTGTGTCTGGGACAACAAGCAGTGACTGCAAAAGGCCACATTCCTGGTTCTGTGCGCCATGTTAGCCCAAGGCCTCCAGCAACATGGACACCAAACTGAGAGCTGCATTGACAGTGAAGAAGCTAGCGAATTTTGGCATTTCTGGGAGCATGCAATGGCAGATTGCTACTCATCAGTGGGAAATCATTTTCAAGTTGCAAAATCCCAGTGGTCATACAAGTGTGTAGGGTCATTAATTGTCTCCTGCTATGTATGACTGTCTCTCAGCAATGTGTAGGTCACAGTAGATGGTTTTGCAGCATTGGGGTTCCCAAACCGCGGTAGAGCGATAAGACAGCACACACATCTCTATTCTGGCACCATCCCACCTTGCCACAGAGTACACCTACAGAAAGGGTTATTTTTTTATGGTTATGCAACACTGGTGAATCACAGAGGATACTTCACCAACATCAGCATAGACTGGTAAGGAAAGGTGCATGACACTGACATCTTTAAGAATATGGGATTATTAAGAAAGCTGTTCTCTACTGGACCAGCATATTACCATTGGTAACACTGAAATGCCAATAGTAATTCGGGGAGGGGCAGCCTCTGGCTTCTCAAGCCATATACTAGACAACAGCACCATGGAAAGATTCAACTACACACTCAGCAGGTGCAGACTGACTGTCAAATGTGCCTTTGATAGACTGAAGAGACGCTAGTGGTGTTCACTCACTAAACTGGATTTCAGTGAGAAAAATATCCCAACGGTGATAGCTGCCTGTTGTGTCTTGCGTAATATCTGTGAGGCAAATTGGGAAAAGCTGCCACCATGACTTTGAACAGCCAGACAAGTGCTATTGTTAAGAGCCCACCATGGAACTATGTGGTGGAAGGAGGCTTTGAAAGAGCACTTTAATGGTCAGTCAGAGTTTCTCTGGGCCTGGAGCTTTGGTTGTTAAGATCTGTGTACTGCTTGCTGTACACATTAATGAATATGTGTTTTCCTGAAGCTATGACTTATGTTGTGCTTGGTGTGAATTTACAATACCATTTGCTTTGGCAACCACTATGCATTCTGCTCTGAACTAATAAAGAACGTGATTCGCCAAAAATAGAACTTTGATTTTTCGGTGCTCTTTTTCTCACTCAATGTGTGAAAAATCCCATAGAGAGAGTTATATACATTTTTAACATAACTAAATGGGAGTGGAAATATAAAATTACAAAAAAAATTTATGTCCGTTTTGAGTAAACAAATGTAGTCCATTAATGCTATACATACACCAACCATGATTTTCACAGATGAACGTATATGAAGCTGTGGTTTTCTTGCATAGAGTGGTAGGTGCTTAAGGAGTTGCAGCTATTTGATTTATTTGTGAAATTCCTTGGGAGTGAGGAAGGACAGGAGAGGGGAAAGACAACAATCTTAAAGCAGTGGATAAAGATTTATGCATCACAATATATTCAGCAAATGAAACTGCAACCTACAGATATAGAGGAAGGGGGGCTCAGGAGAGGTGACACTGCCTGGCTGGGAAGTTATTGAACATTTAGAACCAGGAAACAAAATTATTTGGGGCAAGGGAATTTCCGTGGCTGCCCATTACAAATCCTACACTAGCGATTACTCCAATCCCTTTCCGTAGGGTCTCACAACTGGTCCACTCCAGATCTCTCAATGAGCATCAATCTTATTATGATGAGATCCTACCACTGAATTCCATGTGCTGCTAAGTGGCCTGGGTCTAGGTAGTGCCTGATCACTATTCCTAGCTCGGGGTCACTCAGGCACACTCCCCAGAAGCAAAACCCATGTCTGACACCCATTTTTAGCAGCGAGACCCACAATCCAGCCATCCAGGCCCTCGAACCAGTGCCACTGCACTCTCTCACACACACACACACCCCAACAACCTCGTTGTGGGAGCTCTGGTTTCTAGTTACAGCATGGAAGTAGAACAAGGAAAACCAATGGTAGCAAGGAATTTCTTGAACATATACACTTTACTCTTAAAGAGCACAAGAGTTCTAGATCTATGGAAAACACACTCCTGAATGCAATCCCCTCCAGCCTGATCTCGTCCCTTTTGTAAGTGTCTAGGTTTGGTCCAAGTCCACATAGAAGGCTAAGTCCCTCCTGCCTGCATTCCCTCCAGCTTGTCCTCTATTTCTGGTGATGCACCCTGTGATGACACGTACTATGTTGCGGAGAGGGGTGTAGAGAGCAATGACTAAGGAAAACAAAAGATGGAAAGGCTGGGATTTCTAGACTTGTAGGTCCTGCAGCATTTGAGTTTGCTACTTGAGAAGACCCATTATGTCCTGGTGCATTTCCCAGTCCTTGTCCTGCTTGGACTCCTGGGCCTTTTTCCTGTCCTCTGTCTTTTTCCATGCTGTTAGCCTATTCACATTGCAAACCCTTTGTTGACAATCCAGGAGCATATGCCTTCAGGATCTCACAGAACATCTCTTCCTCAAAGTCATGCTTTCTGCAGGTGTGGAGGGGGCATCCCTTCACGTCACCACAGGAGGAGCTGCTGATAAAAACCACTGGATTGACAGCCGCAATGGCAAAGGAAAGATACGTTTCAAAACTCTTCCCTCATTCCCACAAACACTTAATAAGAGATACTTGTGGATACGTCGACTTTGCAGCACCTTGGCACAACACCGCTCTCCAGGCCCAGCTCTGGTGAATACAACCCACCACGAGTAGGGGAGGGTGGATTTTCTGTTCCACAAAGCTATAAAATTTTCAGCCATTTTTCCCATGGGTCTGAGCACATGGCAACGGCACTATTTTCCACAGGTAGTGGTGATTTTAGCTGACATCTCACAACTGAGGATCACGAAGGCACAGAACAGCTGCTACTGGTGTCCCAAAGCCACCCAGGCCCATATACTGGTGACTGCAATGAGCCTGCCAAAGCCATCAGAATGGTGTGAGAAAGCATCCTACAACAGAGAAAGAAATTAAGCGTCCACTCTAGAAACCTTCAGGAGAGAACTGCGGAGATCTCAAGAGCACGAAAGATCATAAGGGGAAAATAGGCACACACTTACCCACATTCTCTTCCCCTTCATCAGGCTCACTCTGGCAGCGTTTCAAACAAGCCCTGGCTCGCAGCATGACTCAAGTTCCCACTATGCACATCCCGCCATTCCTCCGCTCTCACGCTGTTCACAGCAAGAGTTTGCCTCCTCTGAGGTATCCATGGTGGTCTGTGAAGTGCTGATAGGGTCTCTGCCAAGTATGGGTATGCAGCTCTTGTAGAACCGACAATGTGACAGCACAGCACCAAATCTGTTGTGTTCCCTGGCCCTGTGGTATCCCTGACGAAGTTCCGTCACTTTCATGCAGCACTGCTGCTGACCCCTGCATCCCCTGTGCAATCTGCTCACAGAAAGTGGAGATCTGCAGCTGGTCTGTAGCTGTGCTTGCAATCTCTTCTCCTCACTGGTGCAGGAGATCCAATACTTCCTTTATGCTCCGGGCTGGAGCTTGTCTAGTACCTGTCTGCATACGTGGAGTCGGCATGGTCGGCTGGGCAGTTGCACAAGGCAAAGGTGAGCTGCTAGATGTGCTTGCCAAGGTGTACAATCAGGAAAAGGCATTTCAAAAAACACATGGGGAACTTTAATTGAGCTGACAGCTTCTGGTCTCCCTCACCCCCGGGCAGTGGAGTTTTAAATTGTGATCAGCGCAGTCAATGTTGCAGGAAATGGGGTATTGTGGGACAGCTGCTGGAGGACTGTTAGGGTCAACACAGGTCATACAAGGTCTACATTCTCACTGTCACCTTAGTAGGTCAACCACAGCTCTACAACATTTAGGGATGTGGTTTTAGTGCATTGCTGCAACAAGGCACTTTCATCCGCCAGAGACAACAGACTGTAGACACATGCACATATAGCTCAACATAAGTTGCCTTATGTCAATGTAACTTTGTAGTATAGTGTCTGGTAAATTCAATCCCTGAATATACCAGGACTGTTCATAATTCTCTGCATGTCATAGAGCCATTTTATTTGTTTCAGTCACTGTTCCTATGATAAGATACTTAAATTTAAGTTAGAATTTAATATAAATTTCTAATCTCATATTTTCAAAGCTTGAATCATTTCTCTTTTATCCCTCACCCATTATAGTGACCAACTATCACATTCCAGGGTGCAATCCAGATCAGTGAGGGGCTGTGTCACCACCTGCCCTGCAACTGTGGGTGTCTTACAATGATCTGCTCATAAACAGCCTGCAGGTCACACCTTGAGTGTCTGTACAGCTACAGCTCCGGCCCAGCAACTCTGACCTCAGCAGCCTGTCAGAGACACACCAGCCATAATCTGGCTTCCAACAGTGTTGATTATTATCTGCAGGGTAACCCCAAGACACCCCCAGTCCAAAATTTTCCCCAAAAACATGTATTCTGCACTGTCCAGCCCTCTCCTGGACAGTTATTAGAGGTGTGTTGCCCCGTAAGGAGTCAATATGCAAGTTTGCCACTTTAAATGGAGTTACCAAACAGCTACATTTAAACACAACAATGGATTAGTTTTGATTAAAAAATAAAAACTAGTTTAACTACTAAGACAGATTTTAAGTAAGTACAAGTATAAGGTATTAAAGTCACAAATGATTACAACAGAAAAAGAAAATCATAGTAGCTAAAACTTAACAAGCTAGACATGGCTCAATTTAAAATCCTTAATACATGCTCCCAGAAAGAGGACTGACCAAATTCTCAGTTCAGAACCCAGCCCAAAGTCTTAATACTGATTTGTCATCTTGAAAACGCGTGCAAAAGAGAGAGAGAGAGAGAGAGAGAGAGAGAGAGAGTGTGTGTGTGTGTGTGTGTGTACCTAGTGTATTTTTGCCTCTCACTATTAATAGTCCAGTCACCCTTCGAAATGCATTTTCCTGAGGGTTACCCCCAGATAAACTTTCTTCCCACTGTGAAGATGGAGACACAGAGTCTCGTGGTGAAAGAGCTTCCAGGTTACTGTTTGTTACAATGCAGATCGATCTGTTCCTGCCCCCGAATGGCCACCTGACTGGTGATTACTGATCAACTTTGATGACACCCAGCTAGAGGCATCAGCCTGTCCCTTATCTTTGAGGAACAGGTTTACCCCCTTCTCAGACTTGTCTGCTAAACACATTTCAGCCACCATTTAATACATTTCTACCCCAATATAACACGAATTCAGATATAACGCAATAAAGCAGTGCTCGGGAGGGGGGGGGGCTGTGCACTCTGGTGGATCAAAGCAAATTTGATATAATGCGATTTCATCTATAACGCGGTAAGTTTTTTTGGCTCCTGAGGACAGCGTTATATCAGGGTAGAGGTGTATGTTCATAACTTTACATATAATGTTGCTACACATATTTCACCATATTATTGACCAGTGAGTTATTAGTTTTCAACTGATACCTCACAAGGTGTAATAATCTGTGTACAAAATATAACAGTGTGTACGGTGTGAATAAAGGTGTGCATTTGGTCACATCAGCAGACTCGATCAGCATCTCAATATCGATCGAGTGTGTTCAGAAAAGATATACACAGAACCAAGATATGCAGAATTCACAAACAACTATAATAAATGGCTATATGTGAAATATTTGAACTGCATATAAAGTTGCTGGCAGTGAATAATCCACAATCTTGATGAGAGCTCTTGCTGTTTACAGTGCCATTCAAAAACAAGCATTGAGTTCAGAGCATGGGTGTTTCTATCCAAGACAGAAAAAGTTTTAATTCAAGATTCCTGATGTTCAGCATACACAGAGGAAAGTACCAAGAGGACAGCTAAAAATAGTTTGATGTTAACACTCATTTAACTATACTCTCTCCAATACCCCCACATCAATACGGGCTCAAGCAGTATTTTACTGACAATTAGAATTACTGCCCAGCTCCGCAATTTATGTAAAAATGAGCAGAAAACATTTTAACAGTCACTTGGCAAGAAGTCATCTTGTCCTCAAAGGCATCAGCCACCAATAGGCTGCTATAGCTCAGTTTTGGTACATTTCCCCCATCCTGTTGTATTGTGTGCTATAATTAGATAGGACTGTTTATTGATGAATTATTGGGAAGCTCGAGTGGTCAATTCACTTCACCAGACATATCAGGGTTTTACAGTGAGGAAGAGGAATCTTATCCCCGTCGCTGACCACCCTTATATATGCACTTTACTCCTTTGCCCACACATCTTAATATCGCTTGAGCATTGCGCCAGGAAAATGATCTGTTCCCCCATTCCTCCTCTTCCATCTGCCCTCAACATCCGAGTGGGCTGGGTCTACAGCAGCTGTTCTCAATCTTTCCCTAGTGGAATCAGATGGTTTGGGGGCAAAGGGGGCTGTGGGTAATCTGCCACAAACACTAAGGAGCTGCCTTATCCTAGAAGATAATTAAAGTAGAATAGGTGATAGCCACTCTATATAAATCAATGTAGATGAGTTAGATACACTGCCATTGAGGCACTTTGGCTTCCTGGAAAACTATGTAGAAACCCCTCTCTCAACAGTTAACCATACCTGACCACTGCACCCATATTATTTAAAGAAAAATATTAAGTCCTGGCTAATATCACAGGAAGCTGAGCAGCCTGATTTTTTAAGCTGGTTTTCTGCCGCTAGAAGGGGGCTGTGCAGAGCAGAGCAGACACCTCCTCATCCATCTCCATTCTGCTGGCCAGCCATGGAAGCTTCAGCCAACCACTGTATCTCCCTCAATACTACAGTGAGGAGAAAAGTGGAGAGGTGCCCCATCTAAAGATGTTTGTGGAAGGAATATGACGCTGACCAATGTTGGAGTTGTTTCCTTATAATCCCTCATCTGTCCACATCCATCTGTTTTCTCTCGTCTTATAGGAAGGGAATGTCTACGCTGCCAAAAAATGTGTTCTTAACTCAGGTTAAAAGCAGTGAAGACACTGCAACTAAATTTACAGCATCATAGGGTTGCTATTTTAACCTGAGCTAGCTAACCCAAGCTAAGAACACCTTTTTTGGCAGGCAGACATACCCTTAAATTACACGTTCCTTAAGGCAGAGACAGTCGCTGTTTGTCCAGTGACTAGCACAGTGGGGCTCCTAGGAACTGTGGTAATACAAATAATAAAGTAAGAAAGAAGCCTCAGATCCTTCTGCATTCCAAGAAAGACTGGTTGAAATACCCTATATTGAGCAGGTGCAGGATTCTGTAGCGGATTGTGTCACTCAGGGCCTCCATGGGTTTGGATAAGCAAGCCTTCAGAGGTGCTTAGAATAACTCAAGGTTCATCAGAGGGTACACAAGACTCTCCAGTACCTCTATGATGCCTGGGTTATCTGGAGAATTGTCTCTAGGAAAGGCATTCCGCACACTGGCAACCATGATAAGCACCGAGGGTCAGGTACACAAGTCCTTTGCGATCTGCCACATTTACCTAGATGCTAGTTAACGTGTCCACATTAGATTTGCGGTTTGAACCAACTATTTATTTCATTACTTTCCAGCCTCCTTGGTTAATTTAAAGTTTTCAGGATGGAAGGCAAGCCAAAACATCTTATTTCCAAACCCAGCAATGCATTCACTTCAGCTGTCTTGATGGTATATGCTGCAACATATTTTGCAAGGGGTTGGACTGGATAACCCCTGATGTCTCTTCCAACCCTAATCTTCTATGAACATAAATTCCATACTTACTGCATTCCTATTACCAAGGCTCAAAAACACAGCCCTGATACAGTAGCCAAGCCAGTATTCTCACTCCTCCCCTCCCAACCTCTCTCTCTGAATTTTATCTGGAACAGTATGTGTCAACTGTAAGGGATATTTTATTTGGCTGGAGTTCCACCGAAAAAACAAGCTGTCCGTATACAGAGTAGATGTTTATAGTAAAAGCAGTGGTTATTTTAGGTAAATAAGTTTTCATATATAGCTGCTTAACCATCTGATATGTCCACTATTGCAGAGGATATCAACTGGGGATCCACAGTCCCCTGGGGGTCTCTGAGCCCTTTCAAGGAGGCTGCGGCACCCCCAACGAGGCTGAAGCCCTGATCCCTGCCAGCACCCCTTGCGGAGCTGAAGCTGGGAGGTGCCAGGCTAAATCCCCCAGCCCTGGTGCTCCCTATGGGGCAGAAGCCTTGAGCCCGGGGCAGAGCTGGGGACATGGAGAGCACTGTCACCTCCAAACTGCAGCGCAAGAACATGGCAGTCCCAGGGGCAGCACAGCTCCATATCTCTCTCCCCGCCATCTCCCCCATTTCCTTTCCCCGCCCACTAGCCAGGTCAGAGGCAGGAAGCCAGAGCCGGTGTAGTGGCACAAACAGCTCCCTGGCAGAAGAATTTCCTATCTAGGTTGTACTGAGCATGCTCACCCAAAGGTGGGAAAATGTGCTGGTAGCTGTTTTTACTGTTACCGGGCCATGCAGGGCAGCTGCTGCTCCAGCTGGTGCCATGGAGCC
The DNA here is from genome assembly GCF_025201925.1 of Gopherus flavomarginatus. Taxonomy (NCBI): domain Eukaryota; kingdom Metazoa; phylum Chordata; order Testudines; family Testudinidae; genus Gopherus; species Gopherus flavomarginatus. The sequence continues at coordinate 13,364,854 of NC_066618.1, read as the reverse complement.
AGCAGCCGCAGCCTTCCCTCCTCTCCTGCTGGTGCCTGGGGTTGAAGCTGCTCCTCAGCTCCCAGGCCTCTTTGCTCCCGCAGAGGCAGCAAGTCAGAGCTGCCCGGATGGGGAGAACCTGCTCCGTGGCTGGCAGACCCTTCCGGGAACAGGGACTGCATGCGACTTCTCCCAGCATACAGCCCCTAATACCCCTCTCCCTACACCATGGGCTATCCCCTCCCTGCACCCTGAGCTGTTTTCAAATTTTTGAGCTAAGCCTGCCACCTTTGAGTTATAATTTTTGATTGCACCCCCACCAACCCAGACAGGCTGCGTGGCCTGCTGAGGTGAGTCAGGGGGTAGAAGTGGAGCTCCCTCCACAGACCCCGCCATGCAGAGCTGGCTCGAGCCCCACTGGCCCCTGCTCCCCCAAAATAGAAGTCAAATTACACCTATGCGCAAAGCCCCTGCCGCAAGGCCCTTACCCCCCCACCCCGGACCCTGGAGTTTTTATAGCATGTCGAGGGGGGCCTCAGACAGGAAAAGGCTGAGAACCCCTGCCTTATTGGAGGCAGTTATCCTGTCATTGCAAGGCATAGGCTGGATGTAATAGGATCTTTTCTGTCTCTATTAGTGGGTTCAGTGCACAAGATTAGTTGAATTGCTAGAAAGAGTATTTCCTAAGCATGAGTAAGAAGAGTTACTCTGGATCCTATATGCAGAATGAATAATTTTATGTTAAGGATACTTGTCCCTCATGCCCTCACAGCTGTTCAAATCAAGGTCTGGGTCGGTGATATGCAGAAATGTCAATCTAATGAGAATTCTTCTGTTGAAATGCTGTTTGTTGGATGTTAATGTCAAGGTAGTTACTAGACAAGAGTTTGCATCCTCTACTACTCTATTTTAAATCAAGTTCCAATTGCCATCTTTTTAATAGAGGTATTTGGAAATGTTTGGAGAATCTGAAAGATAAAACAGCTCAGTGCTGAAATATCAGTCTGCAGCTCTCCCATCCCCAAATGAGAGGAGGGGATATTCAGTTGGGTTTAAAGAAAAAGAGCTGCAATATCACCATCCAGATGCTCCAAATATCACCCAACCCCTCCAGAAAAAAGGCTGCCAGGACCAGCATCACTAATGTAGAACAAGCAGCAGAAAAAAAGTTGAGGAAACATTAACAGTGTCTCTATACATCATAAAGAGGCAGTAGAGGGCATATTTACTCCCTGGTATAGCAGTTTACCTTTACACATCTATTAGAAATATCTGAACAAGCAATAAGAGGATAAATAGGAATTCATCCATCAGGGGACATACAACAAACACACAGAAATCTGACTAACGCAGTGGTCTCTAACCTTTTTAGATCCAAGGTCACTTTTTGAATTTAAGGGCAACCCAGGATCTTTCCCGCCCCCTTCCCCAAGGCCCCACCCCTTCCCACTCCATCCCCCCACACACAATCACTTTCACTGGGCTGTAGCAGGGGGTTAGGGTTCGAGAGGAGGTGCGGGCTCTGGGCTGAGACTGATGGGTTTGCGGTGTGGGAGGGGGATCTCGGTTGAGCCAGAGGTTAGGTGTGTAGGTGGGGTGAGGGGTTCAAGCTCTGGGAGGGTGTTTGGGGGCAGGAGGGGGCTCCGGGCTGCGGCAGGAGTGTTGGGATACAGGAGAGAGTGCGGGGTGCTGGCTCAGAAGGAGGTCAAGGCTAAGGCAGGGGATAGGAGTGAAGGAGGGGGCTCAGGGAGTGGGCAGGAGTTTGGGGCACAGGAGGGGGGCTTCAAGGTGCAGCCTCCCGCCAGGCGGCACTTATCTCGATCGGAGGCACAGCATGCCTAAGGCAGGCTCCTTGCCTGCCGTGGCCCCACGCCACTCCTGAGAAGGGGCCAACACGACTAGGGGGAACACAGGGGGCACATGACTCTGCGCGCTGCCCCTCTCTTGCAGGCACTGCCCCTAAAGCTCTCATTGGCCACAGTTCCCCATTCCCGGTCAATGGCAGTTGCGGGGACAGTGCTTGCAGGCAGGAGCAGCGCACGGAACCCCTCTCCCCCAGACCGCGGGGGCGTTCTGGAAGCTTCCGAGAGTGGCATGGGGCCGCAGCAGGTAGCCAGCCCCACAGTGCCCCAGAGATTGTGATTGACAGAGAGTTCCCAGGATCAACCAGTCGATCATGAACGACAGGTTGGTGACCACTGGACTAATGCAACTTATGCATGTAATTCTCAAGTGCACTTTAGAAATGATGTACCATGTGTCAACGTTTTTTCCCCACTTTGAATTTTAGAGTACGAAAAAGTGGGGACCTGCATGAACACTTCTAAGCTTAAGTACTAGCTTAGGTCTGGTACGCTGTCACCAGCCAGAATTTAGTGTCTGGCACACTTTCTGTTCCCCCAAAACCTTCCCTGGGGAACCCAGATCCAAACTCCTTGGACCTTAAAACAAAGAGGAATTAACCATCCCCCTCCTTTTCCCCCCAACAATCCCTGGTGAGTTCAGACCCAATCCATTGGATCTTAAAACAAGGAAAAATCAATCAGGTTCTTAAAAAGAAAGCTTTTAATTAAAGAAAGAAAAGGTACAAATTCTCTCTGTAAAATCAGGATGGAAAATGCTTTACAGGATACTCAGATTCATATAGACCAGAGGGACCACCCCTCCCTCCAGCCTTAGAGTCAAAGTTACAACAAACAGAGGTAAAAATCCTTCCAGCAAAAGAACCATTTACAAGTTGAGAAAACAAACATAAGACTAATCTGCCTTGCCTGACTATTACTTACAATTTTGAAACACGAGAGATTGATTCAGAAAGACTTGGAGAGCCTGGAATGATGTCTTGCCCCTCTCAGTCCCGAGAGCGAACAACGAACAAAACAAAAAGCACAAACAAAGACTTCCCTCCACCAAGATTTGAAAGTATCTTGTCCTCCTATTGGTCCTCTGGTCAGGGGTCAGCCAAGTTTACTGAGCTTCTTAACCCTTCACAGGTAAGAGAGACATTAACCCTTAACCATCTGTTTATGACACCATGTATTCACTAATCAGTCCTCTTAATTTAACTTAGGCATTTCGAAATACAGTAGAATCTCAGAATTACAAATACCGGAGTTATGAACTGATCAGTCAACCACACCCCTCATTTGGAACCGGAAGTATACAATCAGGCAGTAGCAGAGACCAAAAAAAAACCCTCAAATACAGTACAGTATTGTGTTAAGCCTTAAAACTCGGACAAAAAATAAAGGGAAAACAGCATTTTTTTTCTGCATAGTAAAGTTTCAAAGCTGTATAACGTCCATGTTGAGTTGTAAACTTTTGAAAGAACAACCATGATGTTTTGTTCAGAGTTATGAACAACCTCCATTCGCCAGGTGTTCATAACTCGGAGGTCCTATTGTACCGGATGTTTCCCTTTACTTCAGTTCTGAAAAACAACATCAGAAAGCTCAGGGCCCCATGGAGTCCATGATTCCGTAGTGGTTCAGCTGGCTGTTACAGAATTGTTTCTAGCCCTCATGGATGTGAAGAAAACCTTAATCTTGGACTCAACCAATACTGTACTGTCTGCACGAGTCTGCAAACATCCTGAAATAAGAACTCTGACGTCTGAATTGCACCACTCATCTCAATGAGATTAACTATGAAACCCAGAGATGACAATATCAACATAGCTATTTCACTGCTGATGGTTTTAGCAGAAACACCAATCTGAGGTGCTTACCCCCACAATCCTAAATTGGTTCTCAGTTCCCAGAGACCAGAATTCCCTACTCTGTCAAAACTTCCAAATTTCCTCATAAAAGCTTCTACTAAATTGTCCAGCATCTTCAGGACAAGAATGTACAGCATATTGAAACCTGACAACATGACAAGGGCACAAAGGGATTGAATATGAAGAACATTACTATACTGATTTATGATTCGTGTGTTTAAACTAAAAAAAAATGCAAAGTTTTCAATGATCTGAAACTGTTGCAGAATACTCCCACGATCTAGTGACCCTGTGACAAGCTCACCAGAAATGTCTTTCCATATATGTGGTTCAGCCATTTCCCAGTGACATCTACTCCGTTAAGACGACATCCTCCACCCCCATCAGCCAAACTTAGGAACTCATCCTTTGCTCTGAGAGGCAATTAAAATTCTTTCCTCTCACACATCACCTCTAGGAGGAGATACTATAGGCCAAGTTCTGGAATCAGTTATGTTGGGCAACCCCAAATGCTCAGTGGGGGATAACAGAACAGAATTTGATACTGTAATCTGAATCTAGTTAACAATTCTGTGGATGGATGAAAAAGCGAAGTGATTTCTCTCCTACATAGATAAATGATGAGGCACTAGAAGGAGTAGGGGGAAAAAAAGAAAGCTTATGTTTGACTACAGTTAAACAGCAGAACTATAAGCAATAAGCAGCTTGGGTTTATTATAGCAAGAGATACTTCTACAGTTTGTGTTTCAGTTTGTCATCAAATTTCACCTCTTTCATTTGCCCATAACCTTCTGAAGTTTTCACTTATTGAGTTGACACAGGCTTGCTCTCTGAGCAAACAGGCGTTTCTTTTGGGAAGTTTCAGTAAAACCAGTTTAGTCTTTTGAGTATGAGGGGAGTGAAGATGGCTGGGGCAGAAAGTTGAAGTTTGGCCAGAAGTTAGGCCCTTGATGAGAAGAGCCTTTGTGTGTTCCAGTGAAAACTCATTTTAATTTGACCGAGTTATGAGCCTTTGAAAGTTGCACTTCATGCATACACAATACAATTGGTATGCCTTTTTTTAAGCAATGTTTGCAGTGAACGTCAGCTACACTGAGCAGGAGACTGGGGCTAACTTAACAGTGTAGCGAAAAAGTAAATGCACAGAGTGAATCCAGAGCTCTTACCTCATTCCCTGTGCATCTCGCAAGAAATGATCTGTGCAGCTTTTAAGGCTTGCTGGAGAGAGCAGTCTCCTGCAGACTTCGCAGAGTGCAGAGTAGAAGAGCTCCCTCTAAGAAAACCTTGTAAGGTGTGTGGGATGCAGCATTTGATGTTGTCATGTTGTGTAGCCAAACAGTTCCATACCACAGAATTTCTTTTAATCTCCCTAGGAGATTACAATAAAAGCCACGTTAAACACTCAAAAGTCAGGAAGTGACAAAGTTAAAGGACTTCAAAAAAAGTCATAACTGTCTTAAAGTTACTTTAAAAAACATTCCATTGTTAGCTGTAACACCCAGTAAGACTACTGTGATTGAGAAATGAAAGATTTCCATTTCTAATTTGTTCACTTTGTGCACTTGAGAACCCTTTCAGCCTAGTCAGCTTACTCAGAGGGTACATCTACACTGCCATTAGACCCCCACAGCTGGCCCATGCTAGCTGACTCAGGCTAAGGGGCTGTTTAAATGCAGTGTACATGTTCAGGCTGGGGCTGGAGCCTGGACTCTAGGACTCTGTGAGGTGGGAGGGTCCCAGAGCTCGAGCCAGAGCCTGGACATCTACACTACAGTTAAATAGCCTGTTAACCCAAGCCAGCTGTCATAGGCCAGCCACAGGTAGATATATCCAGATCATGTGGGTTTGGCATACAGCAACAGGGGAGATAAAGATATGTAAAAGATAGCAAAAACTGTCATTTTAAAACCACGGAAGTTGGCAGAGCATTTCAGGGCAGGTGTAGGACAAAAACTGTTTCAATTGTCTAGTATCCCTTTATGGTTGCACATGAAGCCTCGGCTCTGCCCCCTAGTGTTTAAATACTATGGAACACACAGCATTTCTCAATACAATAAAGATTTTATCTGCCACTTTAGATATACCTAGCTATAGAATTGGCAGAATTCAATTTTTATTATTTTTTTTGTAATTTCAACTCATAATATTGATGTATATTTTAAAGCTTTATTTTAGATTATTGTCTGTTTAAATGTTTACAGCAGAAGGAAGTTATTGGGAGTCACAATTATTTAATGACAGGACACACTGAGATCCAAAAATTTAAAGTTTTGTAAACTGTCAAAACGCAAACTGTCCCCCTTACGTGTCAAAACATATGAAGTAAATATGCTTAAATCAACAAGTCATACTGGTTTTTACTATTCACTTACTCATCCTTTTGTAACAAGCCTAATTCAAAAGTCAAACATTGGATTTTGACTCCAGTAAGTTCCCAACCAGCATTTTTTTTATCAGTGGAAATATTTTTCCATCAGTTTGTATATGTATGGTGAAATCAACATTTACTGACATATATGGTTAAAAATTTCATCCTTCCAAGCCTACATTTTCCATTCAAGTATACTCATACCACTTACTAACATAATATCTAACTTCATTCACTCAGATTTCATTTTTAAATACATGTTCTCTTCACTAACATAGTTATGACTAAATATGTTGACAGCAGTCACCTACGACGTAGTCCTTTCAGGCACCACCAGTCTTCTTCAAGTACAATTCAATAGAATGGTGGTCCTGTGATTAAGGACTCTGGATCATTAGTCAGGAATCTGGGTTCTAGGCCTGACTCCAGGCAAGTCACACAAGGCTTGATTTTCTGAAGTGCTGCGTATGAACGGCTCCAACTAAAGTGAAAGGGAACTACAGCAACTTTGAAAGTTGGGCCCTTCATCTCGGCACCTCAGTTCCTCAGCTATGACAGGAGTCAGGAAAACGGGCTGGGCAGATTGCTAGGCTGACCTAGTACAGCAATTTCCATTTTCCTAATACAGCAGTCTTTTTTTACTGGCAATTATTCCACAGTTATTTTCTATCCTCACATTGCTCACAGCTTTGTATCCTCTAAACTTGCACGTAAAAAGTCTAATAAACTACATTTAGCACTGGTCACCCTAGTAGCCAAACAGCAAGTGAAACAGTTTGACCAGAGAAAACACTTCACAAAAGATCAAATTTTACCAGATTACAGTTTCAATACTCATTTGTAATTAAAATATCTAGCTCGAGTTGTTTGCAGTTTTAAAGGCTCAGATATTTAAATTTCAGAAGAACTCAAGTCAACATCTAGAGTCTTAATGGACCAGCTCCTGTTCCCATCAACAGCTCCAGCCTCTGGAATAAAATAGTTACTGTGAACTTTAAAAGCTGAATGTTCTGGGGAGAATCGATTCTCTCTCTGAGATTCAGTCGGTTACATAAGTAATAACATTCCAAAGTGTGCATTTGTCAGCCAATACATGCACCCCTCGGGTATGCAGAGGAGCCAAGGGCAGCCAAGATATTTGACTACTGGCTGAGAAATGCCTACCCTAGACTGTTACACCATACTTACAAAATGGCTTATTGACAAATTAAAGTACAAAATATTAATCTTTCCAAGAAACTGCAATCCAGGAACAAACCACAGCGGTCTGCTTCTATTTAAGGCTTCCCTGTATCTCACTCACCCCAAAATAGCTGAAGGAAGCTGAGTCCTTTGCCCTCCCCTCAAGTCAGCTGGAAAGGCAGCCAAGCTGATTCTGTGAGGTACTCTTTCCAGCCCTCCTCTTTAGAAGAGATATGCTACTGCTGCTTGATTATTTTTAAATGCCCCCATCCTACTTCCACTTCCTCCCTTCTATTCTCCTTTTACGCCAACTAGAGGGAGCAGGGGCTGGCAACAGAAGCTGGACTGCATTTGTAGTACAGTTCTTTCCTTCATTCCCAGATGATCAGATAGGAGGAAACTTTCAAAGACAAATGGTTGGATTTTACTAAGCGATGGTAACAAGGTTCTAAGTAGCTAGAAATCCCCACTGTTCAGATGAGTGGATACTTTGGATATGGCAGGGACACCCGGCTGTTTAAGTGGGTTTACAATCCAAGCCCTTGCGTTTGGATTTCACAGCGTGGGACATAAGTTATAGCGATGAGGGCTATGCGCATAGATGCCTAGCCAGGCTGAGCACTTTGAATACGCTTTATGTTCCTCTTAAGTTGGTTTTGTAAAAGCTTTACCACAACCTAAGACCAAGAGAAAGGTTTCCACTTTAAAAGAACAGATCAAACCTTCTACTGAGTTTTTTTGAGAGAGAAATTTCCCTGCAGCATTCTAAATCTGAACACTGAGAACTTGCAATGGAAATTGACTTAGCTTAGCCAATTAAAATAAATGGAGAAATGCCAGAAACAAACAGAGCAAGAAAGAGTGAAAACTGAACTGGATTTTATGACTTTCATTTTCAATGTATAGCATTAGTAACAAAAAAAAATGGTTTGTTTAAATTGTTTAGGCTTAGTTACAACTTGCCTAATTGAATTGTCTCATCAGCACTGACCTCCCTCATCCCATTAGTAAGGCAACTCCTATCTTTTCATGTACTGTGTATATACACCTGCTACTGCATTTTCCACTCCATGCATCTGATGAAGTGCATTTTAGCCCACAAAAGCTTATGCCCAAATAAATTTGTTAGTCTCTAAGGTGCCACAAGGACTCCTCGTTCTCTTTGCTGATACAGACTAACACAGCTACCACTCAGAAACTTGCCTACAGTTACCATACAAGACTCATAGGTGAACCATCAATTCTCATCCCCAAACAGACTCTATACAGCTTATTGTCGGATAAATTTTTCCCACTCCATCTCCTTCTCCCTCAACATAAAAGTGTTCTAACTGCTATTACAGTGTGTAGATACTTATGAGTACTCTTTCTGTACCATGCATTTTTAATTTGTGAGATAGGTCCCTATAGATATTTTGATAAAATTCAGAGAGCTTAGACTATGTTCATTGAGATGCTCTTGGGGGTGCAACAGAATATTAATCAACCTCTCCTACCTAACCACATTCCCCCTCGATCCACAGGAGTTGAAAATTTACAACACATCTAAATGCCACAGAATTAAGCTGCAGGCTCTACTGTGTTCAGGGGCAATGCCTGTGTAAAACAGCTACCCACATACCCAGCTGCTAGAAAAGGGAAAAACCTTAATAAGTATTAACTTTATTTTAGATTTCATTTCTGAAAGGGAGAAGGAACATTAACATTCACTTTGTTCCTCCTCTTCCCCACAACCCAGCGCCTCCTGACAGCTGTGAAGGCAGGAGTCGGGGGGGGGGGTTGAGGAAGAAGAGGGAGTTCTCTGTTAATTTACCCCTACCCTGCCTCTGGTTTTATACATTCTCCTCCTCCTCAGTTAATAGCTTGTGCCAATGTTACTCCTGGGGAAATTCTGCACCAAAAAAATTAAAAATTCTGTGCGTAATATTTTAAAATTCTGCATATTTTTTTGTCAAAACACCACAATATAATCACATCAGTTTCAATTATTTTTGGTCATTTATTTCAAAATACCTGTCAGAAAGTATGTCTGTAACAATATAGACGACAAAAAAGATTCAAGAAATGTTTTTTTGACAAATAGATTCCTTACTAGGCATATTAATACAGAATTTTGAGTAATATTCATTTAAACTACAATACAGAACTGTACTTACTACATGCTTCAGAAGCAGCGCCAAGGCTTGGGGGAGTCAGAGTAACAGAGGAGCTGAGGGAGAGGGATGTAATTGCTGGGAAGGAGCCTGAGGTGTGAACTTGGAGGGTTGTTGGGTATGGGTGGGAAAAGTATGAAAGAGGTTTTTGGGTGGGAGCAGCGAGGCATTGTCAGGGAGCTTCCCCCATGCAGACCCTGGCTAAATCCTAGTCTGTTCCATTCAGTCAGTCACATCTGCCTGTCCCCATGTGACCCTGCACCCCCTGACCATGTGTCCCTCCACCTCCACTCAGCAATGCTCCCATCGCCATGTGGCCCTGCAATCCCTTCCCCATCCCCATGTGGCCCTGCACATCCCCAGCCACTTCTGTCCCTATGTGGCCCTGCACCCCCCTACCCCCCACTGCCCTTTACTCTCATTCAGCCCCTGCCTCCCTCTGTCCTCCCACACTAGCCCTTATGAGCCCATATCTGACCTCCAGCAGCCCCATGCTGTCTGTCTCTGATGTGGCCAGACAGGCACTGCAAAGAAAGCAGGCTGTCTCTCTTTCCTAGGTGGCCAGGAGCTGCTGCTCTGTTCTATCGCCACAGCTCCTTTTAGTGGGCAAAAGGTGGAACTGCAGCAGCTTTCTGGCAAAAAAATTCAATGCGTAGCTCATTAATTATGCATGCACACGGTGGCACAGAATTCCCCCAGGAGTAGAGTGTTTACTTCACATACTGCTCACAGCTTTCTGAAGATGCAGCAGAATGAATATGAGTGAAATGAGTCTACTCAGTTTCATTGTTGCTCACAGGTTTCCCCCAATAGCAACTCTGAGAACCCATAGAATTTTATTTGGTCTCCACTCTATGGCAGTTTGGGGAAGCTCTGAGCAGCTGCAGCAATAGGGCTATCTTCCCTCAGACCTTAGAAAACAGCACTGCATTGATTTCCATGCAGTCCACATCTGGAGGGTTATCATTACAACCATAAGGGAAAGAGACTACTTTTTAAAACGAAGCCGGATTCCACAGTAGTTGAAGGTCACCCAGGAAAGGTGCCTACTCACAACAGGCACACCCTATAACTGTACTGTAATTTCAGTTTGCAATAAGTTTTTTTGTTTGTTTAAATTAAGTCACGTTTTGATCCTGAACAAAACAATTTGCAACATTACAATGAGAAAAGGAATCTATATTTGAGAATACTCAGCTGTTAGTCACTAAAGCTAACACAGTGTAATGAATCTAGGCAATAATCTATATCTTTAAAATTGAACTAATCAGATCCACTGCTGACTAACAGGTTTTTAATTCTAGATAGAAACTGTAAGGTGATTTATAAGGGAACTTCTTTCCTGACTCTGGAAGAATGTTTTCTCTCTTAACCATTACACGAAGAGGCCACATTGCCCACTGGATGTCTGCATGGATATTTACAGGCAGAGAATTAGCGTGAGGAAATAAGGTATCAGAAGAGTGAAAAACTGATTTCCTTTACTTGGGTATCAAAAATAGCTGATTATGTAACATACAGAGTGCTAGGCTGAAAACCTAGAGAACAACATTTGTCCTCACCGAAGATAAGATTATGTCACAGATTCCATGACTTTCTGAGATCTCTGTGACATTTTCGCTCCATCCCTAGGGTGGTGGGGTCAGAGCTGTCAGCCAGCAGGAGACTTTGGAGCTCTGAGCTGCTGGGGTGGACCCAGAGCTGTCTGCCACCGCAGCAGCAGGTGCTGGATTCTCCCCTCTTTCCCACAGCGGGGCTCGGGCTGTCTTTCCCCCTGCTTGGGCTTCAGTCATTCCCCACACCCTACCCATCAGCCCCTCCTCCCATTATTTTTAGTAAAAGTCACAGGCAGATCACAGCCTTCCGTGAATTTTTGTTTCTTGCCTGCAACCTGTCCGTGACTTTTACTAAAAATAATCACGATAAAATCTTAACCTTAGTCATCCATCACAGATCTAGTTAAGTACCTTGAAATCATTGCTGCAAGGCTTGGCACTTTCCATACTGGATTCCCATTTTGACCATGACCATAAATTGTAAGCCTATAAATCTAGAGTAATGAGAACCCAGCAAGTCCCTGATGAGAGTTAGAGGATATGTGGAATCAGGAGGGGGAAAGTCCAGTTGCTTAGCCAACCCTGGAACATTTTGTCCCTCAAATTAAATATGTGCTATGAGACTTAAATCACACCTATATCCTAGACGTTGGCAGACATTCCAACATTTATAAGGAGTAAGATAAGGGGGGCAATAAAAATTTATAAATACATTTCAGCATATGTTCCAAAAAGTAGGCAATATAGTTCAGAATCCTGATGCAGTCTTTCAGGTAGCAGGTGGCAACCAGAAATTCGGCACACAGATTGTTGGGGGGGAGATACGAAAAAAGAATGAAAAAGTTTATTCCCCAAGCTCAATGTGTTACAAACAGACAACAACGTATCTATGTCCTCTAGTGATTGTTAGACTATGTGAGGAGTATCTGTCAGCAGCTCCTGGGAGTTTAAATGTCTCCCTCAGTCCTGTGTGAATTCCCTTTTCCCCCAGCACAGACTAACATCTAATAAAGTAAATAAGAGCAGAACTTTACAGGGGAAAAAATCCACACCAGGATTTGGTCTTGGGGTGGGGGAGGGGGGAAGCACCACCTCTTAGTAGACTCTCACAAGCAAAGCACTTCCTAGAGACAGCTGCAATTGCTCCCCAGCTTTAGAGAGACTGGAGCCTAGTGGCAGCTTTTTCCAGCTTCTGCTTCTTCACAGGACAATCCCAATTTTTGGATACCAGCCTCCCCAGGACATGTTTTCCTGGAAAGGGTTTAAGAAGTGCTCATTCTCACTATTTAGTTTCCCCAGCCCCTGCTGCACTAGACTCTCCCCCTTCTACAGTACTGCTGCTCCTAATAGGCTAAGGGAGGGAATGGAACCTGATCTGATAGAGCAATGGGGATTTTCAGTACTTCTAGGATTCCATACCAGCCTACTTTTAAAACAATGCCAAGAATTTTATCTCTGTAACCGTGATTTCCCCAAATTCTCCCAGCCTAGGAAAATAAAGCAGGTCTCTGTGTTACAGAGACGCAAAGCCAAGGCACGATAGAAGCATCTTCATTTATAATCATCAAAAGATAAAAGTTCCTCATAAACATTAAACTAAATATTAACTTTTCGAAGATGTTGACCAACAACTCCTCCTACCCCTCCACTCCATTCTCTGCCTCTCTGGTGAAATGGAACACGCGGCACTGACCTTACAGTCACCTGTAGCACTCAATAAGTAATGTGTTAGATACTCTGGGTATGTCTGAACTACAGGATTATTCCGATTTTACATAAACCGGTTTTGTAAAACAGATTGTATAAAGTTGAGTGCACGCGGCCACACTAAGCACATTAATTAGGCGGTGTGCATCCATGTACCGAGGCTAGCATCGATTTCCAGAGCGTTGCACTGTGGGTAGCTATCCCGTAGCTATCCCATAATTCCTGCAGTCTCCCCCGCCCATTGGAATTCTGGGTTGAGATCCCAATGCAAAAAACAGTGTCGCGGGTGATTCTGGGTAAATGTCATCACCCATTGCTTCCTCCATGAAAGCAACGGCAGACAATCATTTCAGGCCCTTTTTCCCTGCATTGCCCTGGCAGACGTTATAGCATGGAAACCATGGAGCCCGTTTTGCCTTTTGTCACTGTTACTGTATGTGTACTGGATGCTGCTGACAGAGATGGTACTGCAGTGCTACACAGCAGCATTCATTTGCTTTTGCAAGGTAGCAGAGACAGTTACCATCCCTATTGCACCGCCTGCCATGCCATTGTAAATTGACGATGAGATGACGGTTATCAGTCGTTCTGTACGGTCTGCTGCTGTCATGGATGCTCCTGGCTGGCCTCGCTGAGGTCGGCCGGGGGCGCATGGACAAAAATGGGAATGACTCCCCAGGTCATTCCCTTCTTTATGTTTTGTCTAAAAATAGAGTCAGTCCTGCCTAGAATATGGGGCAAGTGTACTAGAGAACCAGAGAGCACAGCCGCCCCGTGTCAGAGCCCCAGAGATCCTGCAGAAATGATGAGCTCCATGCCATTCTAGGGGGTACCCTTGCAACAACCCCACCCGTTGCTTCCCTCCTCTCTCAACCCTCCTGGGCTACCATGGCAGTGTCCCCCCATTTGTCTGATGAAGTAATAAAGAATGCAGGAATAAAAAACATTGACTTTTTAGTGAGATAAAATGAGGGGAAGGCAGCCTCCAGCTGCTACGATAGTCCAGGCAGTACATAATCTTTTCTTTAGACATGAAAGGGGGGAGCTGATAGAGCTCAGCCTCCAGTTGCTATGATGAAGACAGTTACCAGCCGTTCTGTACCATCTGTTGGGAATGACCGGGAGTCATTCCCATTTTTACCCAGGCGCCCCCAGCCACCTCATCGAGGCCAGCTAGGAGCACTCACAGGCTGATGACGACGATGGATAGCAGTCATACTGTACCGTCTGCCACTGGGAAGGGGATGCTGGTGTTCAGCGCTGCAGCACCCCGTCTACCAGCAGCATGCAGTAGACATAGGGTGACACTGAAAAAAGGCGAGAAACTTTTTTTTCCCTTTTCTTTTGGGGGGAGGGAAGAGTGTAAATTGACGACATATACCCTGAAACACCCAGGAAAATGTTTTTGACCCTTCAGGCATTGGGAGCTTAGCCAAGAATGCAAGTGCTTTTTGGAGACTGCGGGGACTGTGGGATAGCTAGAGTCCTCATTACTCCCTCCCTCCCTCCATGAGCGTCCATTTGATTCTTTGGCTTTCCGTTACGCTTGTTACACAGCACTGGGCTATGGCCTCTGTCTATCATAGCCTGGAGATTTTTTCAAATGCTTTGTCATTTCATCTTCTATCAGAGCTCCATTACAGAACAGATTTGTCTCCCCATACAGCAATTAGATCCAGTATCTCCCATATGGTCCATGCTGGAGCTCTTTTTGGATTTGGGACTGCATCACCACCTGTGCTGATCAGAGCTCCACGCTGGCCAAACAGGAAATGAAATTCAAAAGTTCGCAGGGCTTTTCCTGTCTACCTGGCCAGTGCATCTGAGTTCAGATTGCTTTCCAGAGCGGTCACAATGATGCACTGTGGGATACCGCACGGAGACCAATACTGTCGATTTGCGGCCACACTAACCCTAATCCGATATGGCAATACCGATTTCAGTGCTACTCCTCTCATCGGGAAGGAGTACAGAAACCGGTTTAAAGAGCCCTTTATATGAATATAAAGGGCCTCGTTGTGTGGACCGGTGCAGGGTTAAATTGGTTTAACGCTGCTAAGTTCAGTTTAAATGCATAGTGTAGACCAGGCCATAGTGTGCAGCGATATAGCCTTCACACCGCCATACTGATAAAGTGACTAAAAAAAGAAAGATCAAGTGAATTGGTGAAGGCATTTAAGCCAAAAGAGGCTCAGTCATTCATGAAGAGCAAAGGCTGCTGCCTCAAGCTGAAGTGAGAAGGAATGAGAAAGATTTCAATTATAAAGACACAGCAAAATTCCTCATCCCTTGAACAGATCAATATACAGTGCCTTGAAATTAATAACCACCATATGGATGGACTCTCCCTTCTGACTGAATACAGCTTGGAGCAGCTGCTCAATAAAAGAAACCGTATATTCCAGAATCCGAGGAGGAGGCACTGCCCTTCATTATTTACCAATATCCCAACTGCCATAACAAATACCTTACATCCTCATCCTTCCCAGCAGCCAAGACAGACCACCTACTGGATGGCATGATATGAGCACCCCTCCTCCAAAACCCAAAGGGGGCAGGCAACTGCCCACAGCAGTTACTTCCAACCCCAAAACATCAGAAAAATACAGATAACTCCTTCCCCACACACGGACCCCAACAGAAGCGGAGAGTGGGCATTATTAGACCGTAAGATATAAAATACCCCCCTCAGGAGAAACAATACAGAGTCCCCTAGAAGATGCTCCCAGAAACGCACACACCAATTACTTTGAGATCCATGAACAGAACTGGAGTAAGTATAACCCTTCCCTTTTAGTTCTAGCCGAGACACCTCCCCACTGCTGGAAGCCCTACACCCCAGAAGTAGAAACACAGACAGAAAGAAAAGCTGCCAGACCCGCTCCCAAGCTGAAAATCGCCCAAGCCCCAGGAGCAGAAATACAGCTCTCAAGGCAAAGGCAGACCTGAGGCGCGCACACCCCACAGGCCCCTCCACGCTCCCACTTCCTGAGCTGTAACAAAGACCCTCCGATGCGATCACCGCCCTAGGCCCCAAGATCCCCCCAGCCCGAGCAGGAATCCACCCCCACAGATAAGGACTCCGGAGCGAAGCGAGACAAGCAGAGACACCCCCCCCGCGGCCGCTACACCCCCGGAGTAGGAACAGAGCCAGCCCCTGTCTCCGGCTAGGGCCAGACACACACTCCCCTGCCCGGCCCGTCTCCAGGGCTAGGGCAGATCCACCCGCCACGGCTCCGAGCCCCCAGGAGTCGGGCTCCTGAGCCAGCGCGGACACACCCCCCACGCCGGGCCCGGGCTGGCGCAGACACCAGCACACCCCGAGCCCCATCCCCTGGGAGCCAGGGCCGGTCTCCGGAGCTGGCTGGCGCAGACACCCCCCGCACACGCGCCGCCCCTGTGCCCCCCCCGGCTGGCACAGACACACACCCCGGACCCTACCCGCAGGAGCCAGGCCGGTCCCCACGGCGAGTGCAGACTCACACCCCGCGCTCCCCGGGAGCCACCCCCCGGCCCAGAGGGCGCGCAGCCCAGGCCCCCGCCCGGCTGACAGGCCGGCGGGCTCCCCGCGCGCCCCACTCACCGATCACCTCCTGCAGCTCGTAGTCATCCCTGTTGATGGACCAGGGCAGGGAGCTGGGGTCCTCGGCCATGGCGGCGCGTCCCCGGGCAAGGCAGGGCAGCGGGGAAGGACGAAGAGAGGCGCGCAGCCCAGCGGCCCGACAGCCACCCTGCCTGGGCCCTCCCCGCGCCGCGCCGCGCCTCTCCCGCCTCCCCATTGGCTGGGGGCTCAGCAGTGGGGGCGGGGCGTCACAGCCATGCGGGGCGGGGCCTCGCGCCCCCCTCCCCCCCAAAAAGCCCATAGAAAAGGCAGCCTATAGAGTTCGATAGAAAAACCCACCAACCTCTCACAAGGTAAACGCTACCATGACAACCTCCCCCCACCACTAACAGGGGCCCTCCTTCCACCGGCCCGCACCGACGCGGATGACGTCACCTACGCACGCCTGCCGACGCCATCTTGAGTGAGGCGCTTGCCAGGCCTCGCCGGAATTTCACTGCCTTCCCTTCCCCACCATCGTATGAAGGGCTGTTTTTAGCCAGACATCCCGCGAAGGATAAAGACTTGGCGGTACTATAATCCGGAGGGAGGCGGAATGAGAACATGCCACACACAAGATGGCGGCCGTTTGCGTCTCAGGGAGGAGCGGAAAAGGATTCGCCCCTAGTCTGTATGACCGGTGTTGATTGGTCCTCGGCTATAAGCTGTCCAGCAGCTATTGGCTTGCAAGCCTGTCAATAGCTTGAAGCCCCGGCCCAGTCTGTGTGTGTGCCATGGTCTTTCATAGGGAGGGGAGAAAAGGGAGGGAAGCAGAAAGGGTAAGGGAGGGGCATGCACCTCTGTGGGGCTCTGTACAAAGTGAGCCAGGTTTCCTCCTGGAGCCTGACCTAGTGGAGAGCCCATGTTGGGGGTAACAGCGGTAGGGAATGCTTGAGGAGCATGGCTTCATGTACAATGTCCACTGATACATCACCACCTAGGCACTGTCACATGGTCACATCACCCATCCCAGATCAGGCTTGCCACCCATCCTGGTATGTCCAGGAGCATTTGATTTTGCTGTGATGATCCCAGCTGCTTCAGGCAATCCTTTGGGATATTAACAGATCCCTGGGTCCCTTTCACGCTGCAATGCCATGATGTTTTGATGCAGTGTATCGAAACATCACAAACTAGAAGTTTCTGCCAAACTGGACAATCTCAAAGAAGCATCCTTAGGGGAGGGTAAGCAGTTGGCACAGAGCCTCTGATAAATGGAGGAAAATTTTGGATAAGGCACAACCTAAACCCCTGTTAGGAAAAGTGCCCTAATATTTCTAATGCCCACATATATGACACCCCCCTGCCCCTCAATATTAAGTTGTGTGAACACAAACTTACCTATCTTGAAAGATGAAGAGCTATGAAATATTTGATCCAGAGAACATAGACATTTCAGCCCTGAGGTTTAGAGTATTGTGTTAAATTAACTAAACCAGCATCCCCAGGCACTGGGGTTCCCTCTTCTTCAATGTATATATATTCCCAAGGCTTGTATTAATTCAAGGGCAGGTGCAGTACTCCACCACAGCTGCTTCTGGGCTCCATATTCTGTATTTAAATACAAGGAGAGGTTATGGTGGTGTCATCTGGTGTAGAAGGAAGGTCACTCTTTCTCCTCTCTTCTAGATCTCCTAGTTGCCCAACTCTTCTGCATACTCCCCTCCCTAATTTCAATATTGAGTAATACAGCCAGACTTTCTGATTCAAATACCTGGCAATCTTAAGTATTCCGACTGATTACTAACCATCATAAAATCCTGGCAGTATCTTCTGGGTATCTCAGCAAGATGTAGCCGCTATAACAGAGGTCGGCAACCTTTCAGAAGTGGTGTACCGCGTCTTCATTTATTCACTTTAATTTAAGGTTTCGTGTGCCGGTAATACAATTTAACGTGTTTTAGAAGGTCTCTCTCTATATATATATGTCTATATATTATATAACTAAACTCGTGTTGTATTGTAAAATAAACAAGGTTTTCAAAATGTTTAAGAAGCTTCATTTAAAATTAAATTAAAATGTTGAGCTTACGCTGCTGGCCCGCTCAGCCCACTGCTGGTCTGGGGTTCTGTTCACCTAGGCCGGCAGCTGGCTGAGCGGGGCCTGCAGCCGGGACCCCAAACCATCAGTGGACTGAGCGGCTCAGCCCACTGCCACTCGGGTTCCATCCGCTGGCTCCTGCCAGCCAGGATCCCGGCTGCCAGACCCGCTCAGCCCACTGCTGGTCTGGGGTCCCGGCGCTGCCCACATACAGTGGGTACCTACCTTCTCCCTGGTTCTGGCCCATTCTCTTCCTCTCTCTGCACTGAGCTGAGGATGGGAGTGCACTGAGCACAGGGCTGGGGGTGAAGGGTCTGGCCAGGAGCTAGAATGAGGGAGGGGGCTCAGGGTTAGGGCAGGCGGCTTGGGCAGCTCCCATTTGGTGCGAGGGGTGCAGGTGGGAATGTGGGGGGGTGCAGGAGCTCTCATCTGGTGCTCAGGGTGGGAGTGGGAGGTCTGGGTATGTGGGGGGGTGCAATAGTCAGAGCAGAGAGCTGGGGGCATGTGAGGGGGTGCAGGTGTCAGGGCGGGGGGGCTGGGTATGTGTGGGGGTGCCAGAGTCAGGGCTGGGGTTGTGGTGGGATGTGAAGGAGTCAACGAGAGGGCTAGGTGTGTATAAGGGAGGTCCAGGGCTCAGGGCAGGGGCCTGAGGGGTGTGCGGGGCTCAGGGCAGAGGGCTGAGTGTGTCTGAGGGGGAGTCAGGGCTCAGGGCAGAGGGCTGGGGAGGTGTGAAGGGGCAGAGGGCTGGGGGCATTTGGGAGGGAGCAGGGCAGAGCAGGGGGCTGGAGGGGATATGCCCCTATTCCACCCCCCTTCCCCAAGGCCCTGCCTCCACTTCTTCTCTGCCTCCGCCGTGGGGAGCAGTGAGCATGCTGACTCTGCTCCTTCCTAACCCCCTCCCTCACAAGGGCCATCAGCTGATCCACTGGCAGGGAGGGAGGGACGGAGAGGCAGAGGAGGGGCAGGAGCCCAGCACACTACAGGAAGAGGCAGGTGAGCCAGCAGGAAAAAGCTTCTGTCCATAGACGTGCGCAGCACATTTCATTAGGGTGTGCACCCAGAGAGCCCTGCCCTAGCCCCGCCCTTGCCATGCCCTAGCCCTGCCCACGCCCTACCCCCATCCACTCCCTCCTGCTTCCCACCCCGTGACTGCCCCCCCCAGAACCTTTTTCTAGTCTACCTGGAGTGGCTATTATCCAGCTTCATATCAGATATTACTGTAAGTAACAAGGAACATCTTCCATTGTTGTTTGCAGTGCTGTTGTAGCTCTGTGGGTCCCATGATCTTAGAGAGACAAGGTGGATGAGGTAATATCTTAGATGATACCAAATTCTACTGATTGAAAGAGACAAGGTTTCAAGCTTACACAGAGCTCTTCTTCAGCTCTGGGAAACGTACTCGGAGTGTCACCGCTAAATATAAGGTAGACCAGATAGTTTAGCATATGTAGTTAACACATATTTCAAGGTGAAGTGGCTTGTCAACCATGCTCCAGTCATGGGGAGTGGAGAGAATGCTTGGGAAGGGGAGGGAGGTGTTAGTGGGTTATAGGTTGTTGTAATTAGCCTTAAATCCAGTATCTCTATTCAGTCCATGATTTTTAATGTCTAGCAAAAAGTTCTTTACTTTGTCCAAACCATGGGACAGACATGGATACTAGGATAGTTCCCCAATATGCCAGCCTCTTCATGGGCCACCTTGAAGAAGAATTTCTGGATAACTGCACCACAAAACCAATAATATACCTAAGATGCATCAATGATATGTTCATCCTCTGGACAGATGACCTAAACTCCCTCATAGATTTCCACCACAACTTCAGCAACTGCCACCTATCCATTAAATTCACTCTAGAACACTCCTATTCTAGCATCAACTTCCTGAACACCATGATCACCTTCAACAATGGAACCCTACAGACAACTATATACAAGAAACCCACTGATCACCATATCTGCCTTCACAGATCCAGTAATGACACACCAAGAAATCTGTTATCTACAGCCAGGCACTGAGATACCACAGCATATGCTCTGAATAGAAAGTCTAGGATATACATCTTTACACACTTAAAGCTACCTTAATCAAACAAGGATGCTTCCCCAGAGAAACAGATTGCATCATGGAGTGGGCCATCCAAATACCCCAAGAGAACTTGCTTCAATATAGAAATGAAACCCCATCCAGCCATGCACCTCTACTTGTCACTTCCCACTGGAACCTGTAGGAGTATCATAAACAATAACAACCCATACTTTATGGAGACCACATCTTGTAAGAAATCTTTCCTGAATCCCTGTTCTGGCCTTCCAAACCACCCCACCAGCCTCTCTAAGCTCATCATCAGAAGCAAGCTCCCCATATACCAGGACATACCAACCCAAAGCAGCACCAGACCCTGTCAGAATAACAGCTGAAAAACCTGTAGACATACCTTCACTGCTCCGATGATCAACACCCCCATAATATACCTTTCCAGATGCATGTGGCGTACTTCATCCAATGCACTAAATATCCCAATAACAACTATGTGGGTGAAACCAGACAATCACTACACTCTCAAATGAACTCACACAGAAAAATGATAGAAGACAAAAACACCACATCACCTGTGAGTGACCACTTCACAAAATGTTCACTCCATACTTGACCTCTCAGTTCTTATCCTCAATGGAAACTTACACAATAAACTCCCAGGCTCATCTTTTGAAGGTAAATTAATAACTTTGCTAGACACTGAAAATCATGGACTGAGTAGAGACAGTAGATTTATGGTTTATTACAACTATCTATAATCCCCTAACCCGCCTCCTTTCTCATGACTTGAGAGGTGTCAATAGGCCACTTCACTTTGAATAGTCCCTTGAAATATATTTATTTATGTTAAACAATCTGTTTTACCTTGTAGTTAGCTGTGACATTCTGAGTATGTTACCCAGACCTGAAGAAGAGCTCTGTGTAAGCTCAGAAGCTTGTCTCTCTCACCAACAGAAATTGGTCCAATAAAAGATATTACCTCACTGAGCTTCTCCCACAAGGAACATCAGTCATACATATTTTTTACCTTATTAGGACAAGTTCCCTGAGGTGCAGCTGATAAACCAAGTTTCACAGAAGATCCACAAAATCCTGCAAAATGCATGATGTGAGTCCACCATTTTTATCTGACATCATAATACTGCCTAATGTATTCGACAGCAACCCCCTCCTCTGTTATATGTATGGACCAGGAATTCATTATGCCTAGGTGCTATACAACCACAGAACCAAAAGATTATCCCTGTTCCACAGAACTTACCCTCTAAAAACCAGTGTTAATTTTACTTCTTTCCTTTGGTTGGTAGAGTGATACACAGCACAATTATTTTTGTTAAGTATAATACAGTTATAGTCCACACTATCTCTTGTGATTGGCTAAACACAGACTCATAGAATCGGAAGGGACCTCGAGAGGTCATCTAGTCCAGATCCCTGCACTCAAGGCAGGACTAAGTATTATCTAGATCATCCCTATTATGGAAGGAATTGTCAGTACCAGGGTATACATTGGTGGAGCTTGTGATGTTTCCTGGAAGTACCAAGGGTTACGAGGCACCCAGGAGGAAGCCTTGTGTACATCTGCCATGGGTCAGTGCCCCAGTTCCTCTGGAAACACAAGCACTGCCCTCCAGGCCTGCACAGGTTCCGTTTCTTCTTTACAGGTTAGCAATAGGCAGACTCCAAGCCTTGATTCCTCTGAGAGTGTGTCTACACAGCAAAGAAAAACCCATGGCTGGCCTGTGGCCAGCCAACTTGGGATCATGGGATTTAAGCTGCGGGACTGTTTCATTGCTGTGTAGATTTCTGGACTCAGCCTGGAGCCCAGGCTTTAGGACCCTGCAAGGTGGGAGGGTCCCAGAGCTCAAGCTCCAGCCCAAGCCAGGAAGTTTACACGACAATGAAACAGCTCCACAGCACTAGCGCTGCAAGCCCAAGTTGGCTGGCATGGGCCAGCAGCGCAGGTATTTCTTACCCTGAGTGTCTCCCTAGAGTGTCCAGCCCTGATCCACATGATACATGCAGAATCCACAGACTCACTCTTCCAGAAGAACAGTACACCCAGCTTACCAGTCACACCTCAGATCACTGCTCCTCTTAACACACAGCCCTTAGATATGTTTTTAATGAAAGCAAGAAGAGGTTTATTTAATGAAGCTTAGAGAGTCTAGTGATGGTGAGTAGGATAATTGGAAGCAACAGGTATCATACAAAATAAAACCTTAATACATCTTCTAGAGCCTAAACTTTGTTAACAAGTTACCCCTTTGTCTATTGAAGTTTAGCTCACCCAAAATCTTTCTTACACACTTAACAGCCAGACTTAGCTGTGATCTTCTGTTCATGAGACAAGTCGCTGGCAGCTTGCCACCTTGGCAAAGGATGCTGGGTGTAGCTCTGTACCCCTAGTTAACCCAAACAATCCATTGCCTTTGCTTGTAAACAGGACACCTCGCTACTGCTTCACTGCAGAGGTCCTTTCCTATAGGGTTCTGCAATCTCTTGATTAGCATATTTCCACATTTTATTAGCATTTTGCTCAGACTCAGTGAGGCAGACAATACAGGATTTACACATAGTCAGACAGATAGATAAGCATCTCCTGCCCAGAAGACATTTGTTTATTACCTTTGGTGATCAGTCCTCCTTAAGAACATTTAATTTCCAGTATACATACATAACTCCTTAGATATTATCCATACATACATTTTGCAATTATTATAATTACCCTTGTGACACAGATTTTCAGCAGAGTTCACCCTTTGGTAAACTATTATATAAATACCAGAATCAGGGGACTCCTATAATAAATATGCACCCTTTTTCCCTCAGCCAGTTGGCATGAAGGGGGTCCCTGGCCACAGGGCTATTGGTACCTTTTGGATGTCTGAAGATGTGTTGCCAACATGCATCTGAGGCACGTATCAACAGCTTACTAATGCATCCCCTCTTATGGCTTATTTCTTAATTTTAGTATTTAAGAATCGTATTCATTAGAAAGCCTTTGGTGTTACTCTCAAATGCCTATTTCCAGGCCCCAAAAGTTCCAACCTGCAGTTTAGTGAGCACCATTAAAAAGCCATCATTTGTCAAATAGGCACTATGCAGTTATTATTTTTTATTCTAATTCCTGCCATAGAGAAACACTGTGATATCTGCTGGCAAATGTTGGTTTCAAAGGAGAAAAGTTAGAATTGATAGTCTTTTTACATGGGTTGCTAGCTATGAATTTTTACCATGGCCCCACCAAGCTAGTGACTCCAAATTTTTGTGCTGACTATCAGCTACCTTGCTAATAAAATGCCTTCAGATGGCCATTGAGGCTCTACCACCCAGGGGCGGCTCTAGGAATTTTGCCACCCCAAGCACTGCAGGCAGGCTGCCTTCCGTGGCTTGCCTGCAGACGGTCCACTGGTCCCATGGCTTTGGTGCAGGACCAGCGGACCCTCCACAGGCAAACCGCGGAGGCAGCCTGCCTGCCACCCTCGCAGTGCCAGCAGAGCGCCCCCCGCAGCTTGCCGCCCCAAGCACGCGCTTGGCGTGCTGGGGCCTGGAGTCGCCCCTGCTGCCACCACCACTGCAGCAAGAAAAGAGTAAGGCTCCAGTCCTGCAAACACTTCCACACACGCTTAAACTTTCCATGACTACACATCCGCCTAACTTGAGCGAGTGTTTGTAGGGTCAGGGCCCTATTCTGAATTCCTGTGACTTTAGGGCCTGATCCTACTTTCATTAAAGTCAATAGCAAAACTCCCATTGACTTAGAGCAGTATCAAGCCCATAGTAAGTATTGTTCTCTAAGAATTGGTATAGACTCTGACAAAAGCAACATTATAAAGCAGGCACTGATGATGCAATTGGTGGTCATATCAACATACACAAGTCAAAGATGTATTTTAATTTTTAGCTCCTTGGAGAATTATTCATTTCCACACAAAAATCACTTCATGCATAAAACCTGGATAATCCTTTAACATTTTAATTCTGCAAATAAAATAAATATTTTAAGAACATAAGGATGACTGAGTCAGACCTATGGTCCATCTAGCCCAGTATCCTGTCTTCCAACAGAACCCAGTGCCAGATGCTTCAGAGGGAATCAACAGAACAGGGTAATTTTGAGTGATTCATCCCTGTCATTCTGCTCTAGCTTCTGGCAGTCAGAGGTTTAGGGACGCCCAGAGCATGGGGTTGTGTCCCTGACTATCTTGGCTAATAGCCACTGATGAACTTATTCTCCGTGAATTTATCTAATACTTCTGGGTTTCACAACATCCCATAGTGACAAGATTAACAGATTAATTATACATTGTGTGAAGTAGTACTTCCTTTGGTTTGTTTTAAACCTGCTGCCTGTTAAACTCATCAAGTGACCTCTAGTTCTTGTGTTAAGTGAAGATAACGCTTCTCTATTCCGTTTCTTCACACCATTCATGGTTTTGTGGACCTCTTTCATATCTCCCCTTAGTCGTCTCTTTTCTAAACTGAACAGTCCCAGTCTTTTTAATCTCTCCTCATGTGGAAGCTGTTCCATATTCCTAACTATTTTTGTTGCCCTTCTCTGTACTTCCTCCAATTGTAATATATTGTTTTTGAGATGGGGTGACCAGAACTGCATGTAGTACAGTATCTCCTCACTTAACATTGTAGTTATGTTCCTGAAAAATGCAACTTTAAGTGAAACAGTGTTAAACGAATCCAATTGTCCCATGAGATTTAATGTAAATACGGGGGGTTAGGTTCCAAGGAAATTTTTTGGGGGCAGACAAAAGGCATTATACTGTGTACTGTACAGTATTGTACTGTAGTTGGGAATTGTCCCTGGCTTACCTCACACAGGCACAGCCCGCTGCAGGCAAGGATGCTAGGAAGCACCTTTGCTGCAGCAGCGGCAGCTTCTCCAGATAACAGGCTCGGATTTTGCAGGGGATGCTCCAGGCTTGCCTCTTTCTGTCCCCACTCCATTCCAGGACCATCTCTTCCCACCCCGACTTCACCTCCTCTCCAGAGCATGCCACATCCCTCCCCCCGCAAAGTCCTAAGCGCCGCCAAACAGCTGTTTGGCGGCGCTTAGGACTTTCTGGGAGGGAGAGGGAGGAGTGGAGATGCAGCGCTTCCCTGCTCCTGACCCTCCCTCCCAGAAAGTCTTAAGCGCTGCCAAACAGCTGTTTAGCAGCGCTTAGGATTTTCTGGCAGGGAGGGGGAGGAGTGGAGACACGGCACTTCCTAGCTCCTGCCCCCCTCTCCCAGAAAGTCCTAAGCACTGTCAAACAGCTGTTTGGCAGGGGGGGAAGGAGACGGAGAAGTGAAGGGGGAGGAGACGGAGAAGCGGAACTTGTGCAATGCTCCCTTGTAAAGTTGCTGTTCTTCCACAGAACCTTACAAGCAGGCAGCCAAACAATGTTATAAGGGAGCGTTGCACACTTTAAATGAGCATGTTCCCTAATTGAGCAGGGCTGTAACGTTGAAACAACATTAAGTGGGACAACGTTAAATGAGGAGTTACTGTATTTAAGGTGTGGGAATAACATGAATTTATACAGTGGCACTGTGATATTTTCTGTTTTCTTATCTAACCCTTTCCTAATGGTGCCCAACATTCTGTTAGCCTGTTTGACTTCCATGGCACATTACATAAGAACATAAGAACACCAGATCAGACCAATGGTCCATCTAGACCAGAGGTTCTCAACCTTTTTCTTTCTGAGGCCCCCCCCAACATGCTATAAAAACTCCACAGCCCACCTGTGCCACAATAACTGGTTTTCTGCAT
Organism: Gopherus flavomarginatus; assembly: GCF_025201925.1. Taxonomy (NCBI): domain Eukaryota; kingdom Metazoa; phylum Chordata; order Testudines; family Testudinidae; genus Gopherus; species Gopherus flavomarginatus. The sequence goes on along the minus strand of NC_066618.1, from coordinate 13,338,738 downwards.
ATAAAAGCCAGGGCTGGCATTAGGGGGTAGCAAGCGGGGCAGTTGCCTGGGGCCTCATGCTACAGGGGCTCCCACAAAGCTATATTGCTCAGGCTTCAGCCCCGCGTGGCGGAGCTCAGGGACCTGGGCTTCAACCCCATGCCGTGGGGCTTTGGCTTTCTGGCCTGGGCCCCAGCGAGTCTAATGCTGGCCCTGCTTGGAGGCCCCCCTGAAACTTGCTCAAGACCTCCTAGGGAGCCCCAGACCCTTGGTTGAGAACCACTGATCTAGACCACTATCCTGTCATCCGACAGCAGCCAGTGTCAGGTGCTTCAGAGGGAATGAACAGAACAATTATTCGTCCATTCCCAGCTTCTGGTAAACAGAGGCTAGGGACACTTCAGCGCATGGTTTTGCATCCCTGGCCATCCTGGCTAATAGCCACTGATGGACCTATCTTCCATGAACTTATCTAGCTCTTTTTGAACTCTTGTATAGTCTTGGCCTTCACAACATCTTCTGGCAAGGAGTTCCGCAGGTTGACTGCGTGTTGTGTGAAAAAACACTTCACCTTGTTTGTTTTAAAACTGTTGCCTATTAATTTCATTGGGTGATCCTTAGTTCTTGTGTTATGAGAAGGAGTAAATAACACTTCCTTTATTTTTTTTCTTCACACCAATCATGATTTTATAGATCTTTATCATATCCCCCCTTCGTCATCTCTTTTCCAAGATGAACATACCTAGTCTTTTTAATCTCTCCCATATGGAAGCTGTTCCATACCCCTAATCATTTTTGTTGCCCTTTTCTGTAACTTTTCCTATTCCAATATATCTTTTTTGAGATGAGGCAACTAGATCTGCATGCAGTATTTAAGATGTGGGCATACCATGGATTTATAAAGAGGCAATATCATATTTTCTGTCTTATTATCCATCCCTTTCCTAAAGAGTCCCAACATTCTGTTAGCTTTTTTGACTGCCGCTGCACATTGAGTGGATGTTTTCAGAGAGCTATCCACAATGACTCCAAGTCTCTTTCGTGAGTGGTAACAGCTAATTTAGACCTCATCATTTTAGATATATATAGTTGGGATTATGTTTTCCAGTGTGCATTACTTTGCATTTATCAACATTGAATTTCATCTATCATTTTGTTGCCCGGTCACTCTGTTTTGTGAGATCCCTTTGAACTCTTCGCATTCTGCTTTGGACTTAACTATCTTGAGTAGTTTTCTATCATCTGCAAATTTTGCCATCCCACCGTTTACCTTCTTTTCCAAATCATTTATTAATATGTCAAATAGCACTGGTCCCAGTACAAACCCTTGTGGAAACCACTATTTACTGCTCTCCATTCTGAAAACTGATAATTTATTCCTACTCTTCGTTTCCTATCTTTTAACCAGTTACTGATCCAGGAGAGGACGTTCCCTCTTCTCCCATGACAAGTTACTTTGCTTAAGAGCCTTTGGTGAGGGACCTTCTCAAAGGCTTTCTGAAAATCTAAGTACACTATATCCACTGGATCACCCTTGTCCACATGCTTGTTAACCCTCTCAAATAATTCTAGTAGATTGGCAAGGCATGATTTCCCTTTACAAAACCATGTTGACTCTTCCCCAACAAATCATGTTCAACTATGTGTCTGATAATTCTGTTCTTTACTATAGTTTCAACCAATTTGACTGGTACTGAAGTTAGGCTTACTGGCCTGTAATTGTTGGGATCACCTCTGGAGCCTTTTTAAAAAACTGAGTGTATGTTTTCAGAGCACAAACCATGATGACTCCAAGCTTTCTTTCTTTAACTCCTCAAAAGTCAGAAATTGCAATGTCATTAGTTCAATGTCTGTTTTAACCAGAATTGGATACAGTCTAAAAAAAGGAGGGGGAAAATCATAACCCTTGTGCAATTTCAAAACTTCAAGCAATGTCCCTACCTCTTATCATTAATATTCCCCTTGCTCAACTTCTTCTGAGCTATTATTCTTTGCTGTGTTTTGTCTTGTCTCCTTTCGTTTAGATTGTCAGCTCTTCAGGGCAGGGGAAGTGTCTTTTATCTCTGTTTGTAAAGCAACTGGTGAAGTTATGTTGCTGTGTAAGTGTTTTGTCATAATAATAGCCCTAAATCTTAATAGAAATCTGAAATGAAGTCGCAGACTTCTGTGCCTGAACCTCCATTCTGAGCCAGGCTTTCAGGGATACTCAAGAGTGGTACAGTTCATCCTTCTTCCAAGGCTGATCTCATATCTGGGGTTACCATGTTTACCATATGGGGGTCTATTGTTCAGTGATTAGAGGAGAGGCCCAGGAGTCAGGACTTGTGAGTCCTTTTCCAGGTTTTGACACTGACTTAGGGTATGACCTTGGGAAAGACGCTTAGTGTCACATGGTGAGTGACCCTTACATGGGTGTACAAGGGAAGAATAGAGAACAAGGAGCTCCCCTATCTCCTGTGCTCTCCTGAATGCCTCCTGCCATTCCCCAAGAGGAGCGACAGCTCCACACTGGCCTCAATGCAAGCCTGTGCTTTAATGGCACAATTCAGCCCTTCCCCCTCCTTGTGCCTCAGTTTCCCCATCTGTTATAATGATATTAGCATCCAACGCAGAGATAATCTAGCTGTGATATTATAATGATTTTAGTATTCAACACAAGGATGTTGTAAGAATTAATATATGTAAGAATTTTGGGTAGAGAGAACGAGTACAAAGTTTTATTAACACCAGTGAAACTATAGGGATGCAACTTCTAGCATGTGCGAAGCTAATTTGATGCAGCTCCATCTTGCTAATTCAGGTATTTCATATATCATCCTACTATTCATGTACACTTTATCCTTTAGCTAGAGTTAAAGAGTTGCTCTTTCAAAACAGCCATACAGAAGTATCTAGTGTTTACAGTTCAGTTGTGGTTAAGGGCCATGGAACTTGCTACCACATTTCTAGTGAAAAGCTTTTTAAGGCACCATAAGCCAGTGTTTATAAGTGACTGTGCATTAGCTACCATGATTCTCACAAACAATAGTAGTTAATGTGCTTACGGAACTGCTCGGTACAGTCATGGTTTACTAAAGCAAGAGGGAACCTAACAATGCCTGTCTTATTGCATTCATAATAGTGCAAGTGTGCATTAGCAAGCAGAATGCCTGACCTTGTTTCAGTACGAAATTTGCATGCTGTTCTTCATTGATGGAAATCCTTTCAGGCTTATTGAAGGGAATTTACTCTCTCAAATTGTGGATGATTATTTAAACGAATTACATGGCAGTTTGCTCTGTAGCCAACAAAGGCAGGAATGCACTTTATCTCCTGGGCTCTCTCGAATCATGTGTGTTTTGATTGTTCTTGAGAAAAGAATAAGACTAGGATTGGACAGTACAGCAAGGAGCCTTGCTTTCAAACCCTCCGACCAATGCACTGTTCTTACAATCAGCTCAGCAGAATGTTTTCAAAACATAAGCCAAATGCAAGCCTAACTGCTAAATAGGTTTGCACCAACTATTCTGTGTAATATTGAGTACCTCCAGTCATTCATTGCACTCCATGCTAGTGTATTAAGTAATTTTAAATTCACTTTGAGGTCACTTTGAAGTAGCCAAATGCCAGGTTTGAACAGGTGCTTTCTGGTTCTCAGAGTACGTTTATGGAATCCAGATTTTGCTCTCATTTTGCTCCATAAACAGTTTCCCCTTATCCCATCCACACCTCTTCCCAGTTAACAGAAACATTACATTCTCTCCATATATTGCTTCACTGAAAATACTTCCATAGTTTTAAGTGACAGGCAACTAGTGGGAGAGAAACAAAGGGGGCACCAGCTAAAGAGGGGCATGTGACCTCCCCATGTGACCCCCTGTTAAGGTATTATTCCCACTTTGAACTTTAGCATTCAGAAAGTGGGGACCTGCATGTACCCTTCTAAGCTTAATTCCTAGCTTAGATCTGATAGCACTGCCACCAACCAAAAAATATAGTGTTTTGGTACACTTCCTGTCCCCCAAACCCTTTCCTGGGGGATCCAAGACCCAAACCCCTTGGGTCTTAAAACAAAGAGAAATAAACCATTCCCCCTCCTTTCCCCCGCCCAGACTTTCCCTGAGAGTTCACTGTGATCCAAACTCCTTGAATCTTAAAACAGAGAGGAATCAACCTTTCCTCTCTCTTCTTTCCCCCCACCACTCCCTGGCGAGTTCAGACCCAATCCCCTTGGGTCTTAAACAAGAAAAAAAATCAATCAGGTTCTTTAAAAAAAAAAAGCTTTTAATTAAAGAAAGAAAAAGTAAAAATTATCTCTGTAAAATCAAGATGGAAAATGTTTACAGGGTCTTCAGCTGTACATAGACTAGAGGGACTCCCTCCCTACTAGCCTAAGTTACAAGTTACAGCAAACAGAGGTAAAATATCCTTCCAGCAAAATACACATTTGCAAATAAAGAAAACAAACAAAAGACTGATCCGGCTTCTAGCTAGTACTTACTATTTTGAACATGAGAGACTGTTTCAGAAAGATTGGAGAAACCTGGTTGCACGACTGGCCCCTCTTAGTCCCAAGAGAGAACAAAGAACAAAACAAACAGCGCAAACAAAGACTTCCCTCCACCAAGATTTGAAAGTATCTTGTCTCCCGATTGGTCCTTTGGTCAAGTGTCAGCCAGGTTCACTGAGCTTGTTAACTCTTTACAGGTAAAAGAGACATTAACCCTTAACTATCTGTTTATGACACCCCCCCCCACGTGACTCATCCCTGCCCTCCCAACCCCCTCTTGTGACTGCTCTCCACATGACCTCCACACATGACTCATCCCCACCGCACTCCCAGCGCGGGAGCCCCATGCTCTCCCCATCTCCTCCCCATCCCACGTTACCCGGCGGTGGGGGCTCTGCTCAAGTCCCTTTGGCACATGTGGAGCCACTAATGCCCTCTCCCAGACAGCCTCCAGCAACGCTGCCTGCCAGGGACGCTGCCCATGGTGTGGCACACAGCGGCTGCTCTCTCCCAGACAGCCTCCAGCCACGCTGCCTGCCAGGGATACTGCCCATGGTGTGGCACGCAGCGGCTGCTCTCTCCCAGACAGCCTCTAGCCACGCTGCCTGCCAGGGACACTGCCCATGGTGTGGCACCAGGGCTGGCCTTACCATGAGGCGATCTGAGGCAGCCACCTCAGGTGCCAGACTGTGGGTGGGGGCCACTAGGACCCAGGGTGTAGAAAATTGTGTCTGCGGCTGGTGCATATGTATTCTTTCTGCTCTAGATGCACAGAGATGGTGGAGTGCTGTGCTGGAGGAAGGAGGGCACAAGAGACATAACAGGCAGGCAGGAGAAAAGGTTAGAAGGAATAACAGAAAGCAGCAGGAGCTGCAGGGAGAGAGGAGGAGGAGTCTCCTATGTACCTCGCTAACACCCCCAGGAGCCTGGACTGATTAACACCAGCTTCTCAAGGAGCTTCCTGTTTCCTGCTGCTTCCCTGAACCCACTTGAGGAGAACAGGCAGTCAACTGAAGTAGTAGGAGCCAGTTAGGCTCCTAAGACACTGATATCTTCCCTTACTCAGGCCCTGCTACCAGCCTGCTTATTTGTCCCCTTCAACTGAGTGCTAAGAGCCACTATAGCTAACACAGAACAGCAGTCATGAGTGAAAGAGCTCTCCTGAGATACACAGACACAAATGTTCACGGTGAGCCTTCCGGCCCCAGTGAGGATGTGAGTGGTGAGGAGATGCCTGATCTGCCAGTTAGTCAGAGTGCAGGTGACCTGGCAGCTACTGCAGCATCCATATCTCCATCTCAAATGGATGTAACCATGCACATTCCAGAAAAAAAGTGTAAATTAGAGGAGTGTGGTGGAGGCTCAAGAAACAGCGCTGCTGAGTTTAGTTCCTTAAGTCTAGATGATCCAGGACTGTGGACCCATTTGAGCAGTAGCCTAAGGGATTTCCTTGTACTGCGTGGGCCACAACAAGTGAAAAACTTCATGTTCCCCAAAGACAATGAAAATAGAAGTTTCCATCCAACACATTACTGGTGTGAAATCCCCAGGGGTGACAAAGTGGAGAGGCCATGGCTTAGGTACTCAAAAATCCAGAATGCTGCATACTGTTTTTGTTGCAAAGTCTTCCAGCCACATTAGGCTTTCCAGGAACAAAGGACTGGAAAAATCTGGCTAGAAATCTGGCATGCCATGAGAAGGCAGCAAATCACTGGTGAGCTTTCCATAGGTGGAAAGAGCTGGAGATAAGACTAAGGTTAAAGGCCACCATAGATGATCAGCATCAAGAGAAGATTGCATCAGAGTCTCTTTACTGGCAAAATGTTCTGAAAAGACTCATTGCCATTGTGAGAATGCTTGCTACCCAAAACCTAGCACTGCGTGGCACTTCAGATCCGCTGTATGTGCCAAACAATGGAAACTTCCTTAAAACGATGGCGCTGATGGCTGAATTTGATGCTGTACTCCAGAAGCATCTAAGAAGAGTCACCACTCAAGAAATGTACACACACCACTACCTTGGAAAAACAATTCAAAATGAGATCATACAGTTCCTGGCAACAGAAGTCAAACAGAAGATTGTGGCAGATCTGAAGTCAGCAAGATATTACTCTGTAATTCTGGACTGCACACCCGACATCAGCCATACAGAACATATGACTTTCATGGTGAGTTTTGTAACAACAACAAAACCTAGTGAAAATGTCCCTGCAATGGTGACTGTCCGAGAGCATTTTCTAGACTTTATTGACATTGATGATACTACAGGAGCTGGTACGACAAATGTGCTTCTTAAAAAGCTGGAAAATACTGGAATTGCGATACCTGACATGAGGGGTCAGGGCTATGATAATGGTGCCAACATGAGAGGAGAGAACAGAGGAATGCAGACACAGATCTGAGAGTTAAACCCTCCAGCTTTTTTTGTCCCATGCAGTTCTCATTCATTGAACTTGGTGGTCAGTAATGCACTATCAGCTTCTAGTGAGGCTGCTGAATTTTTTAATGTAATTCAAACCATCTATGTATTTTTCTCTGCATCAACTCATGGATGGCAAATTTTGAAGCAACATCTGGGAACATCCTCTCTGACACTGAAACTACTAAGTGCGGGAAAGTCGAGTCGAGACGACAAAGCCTATCAAACACCAAATTGGGAAGATAGATGATGCCATAGTTGCCATTATGGAGGATATTGCTATGACAGGAACTTTTTGTGGGAGAACGGTGGCAGAGGGAAATGGAATCACCAGAAACATACATAACTTCAAATTTCTGTGTGGCTTAGTGCAGTGGCATGACATACTGTTTGAAATAAATGTTGTAAGCTAGAGACTCCAAAGTGTTGACCTTGCTATATCTGGAGCAATGGAAAAACTGGACAAAGCAAAGTCATACCTACAGTGTTACCAGTCAGATGAGGGATTTCAGAATGTTCTGAAGAATGCACAGAAGTTGGCAGAGGAACATCACACTGAAGCTATTTTCCCACCCATTCAAGAATACAAGAGTCACCAAAGAAGAAGACATTTTGATTATGAGGCACGGGCTAATCCCATAAGAGACCCCAAACAACAAGTCAAAGTTGAATTATTTAACCAGGTGCTAGATCGTGCAATACAGTCAGTTGAAGAACGTTTCATGCAGCTCAAGGAACACATCAGTATATTTGGGATGTTGTATGATAGTCCAAAACTCCTCACTATACCTGAAGAAGACCTGCACCGGCAATGCAGGGTGCTAGAGACAGTGTTGACACATGATGACGTGCACAGTATTGATGCGAGTGATTGAGGTGATGAACTGAAAGCCCTTTCAAGATACATTTCAGCAGGATCAACTCCAAAGGCTGTTCTGGAATATATGTGCACAAATAAGATGACCACCCTCTTTCCAAATGCTTTTGTTGCTCTGCGCATACTTCTAACACTTCCTGTAACAGTTGCCAGTGGAGAACGCAGCTTCTCCAAGCTGAAGTTAATAAAAACTCATCTACACTCCACAATGACGCAGGCCTTGCAACCATCTCAACAGAGTTTGAGCTGGTCCAGACTGTGGACCTTCAGGAAGCAGTTCAAATCTTTGCAACCAAGAAGGCACGGAAAGCACCACTTGGGTTATTCAAACAGATAAAAATGCCAGTGTTTACTATGCGGACAAGAAAAGTTACATTTGCTGTTCAGGCATTTGAAAGTTAAGTGTTACTTAAAATTTTTGAACAAGGCATTTTAAGTTGTTAGTTCTCTTGTATTGGGGTAGGTAGCAGAGCAGTACCATGAGAGGAGAAGAACAGGAAGAAGGCAGAACTGAGACCTTTCAAAGTTTTGGCCCAAGCGAGGGAGCATGGGGGTGTCATTTGAGCTCCCTGCCTCAGATGCCAAAATGTTGTGGGCTGGCCCTGTGTGGCACACAGCGGCTGCTCTCTCCCAGGCAGCCTCCGTCCACGCTGCCTGCTGGGGATGCTGTCTGTGGTGCAGCACACAGCGGCTGCTCTCCCAGGCAGCCTCCGGCCATGCTGCCTGCTGGGGATGCTCACTCCCCTGGGATTCCCCCAGTGTGAAATATTAGTGCACCAGTTCTTAAACTGTAGGTCAGAACCCCAAGCAGTGTGGCCAGAGGCTGTCTGGGAGAGTGCAGCCACTGCGTGCTGCACCAGGCAGCATGGCTGGAAGAGGATGCTAGAAGAGGAGATGCTCTGGCCCCACCTCTTCCCTTCTGGCTCTGGCCCTGTCCCTTGATCTCCCTGGCTGCCAGCCTTGCCCTCCCCCTTTGGCATTTTGGGGAGAGTCATGTGACCCTTTGGGCCCCCTATGGGTCACTTCTTCTTGTATGTTCTATTTTGCAGCTGGCGTTCATTTTTCCTTGCCAAGTGTACGAGGTGGAAGTAGATTAATCCGCTATGAAAAAAGGGAGCCTTATTATTCCCTTCAAATCTGATATTAGATGTCAAATAAATAACGTCAAAATCTTTTTGAGTATCATTCATCCAAATTGCTCTTAAATATAGAGTTTTGATTTTGCATTAGAATAAGAAAGTAAATCTTTGTGACGCATGGCCAGAAAGGGTTAAACATCCTGTAAAATAGATTAGTTAAGTTCAACCCTTAAAGACATGTGGGGAGATAAAGTTTGTGGTTTTGTGTATTTACATATATATAAGTAGGGTCAACAATGTAATCAATAGGCCCTCTCTGTGCTGTATTCTGTTAATTCAGAGATCAACAGAACATCCTAGCATTTACATGAAGTGTAAACACAGGATATCTCTGTGTTCATCTCTCTTTGAAATGTATAGCAAATCACCAGTGAATGGTGGAGGAACAGGCGATTGTCTTGTTTATATAACTAAGTATCAGTGATAGACTGTGTGATGGATAGACTGCCTTATCTGTGTGAATAATTAATGATGATGCTTAAGAAGTAAGGGCCTGTTGTTCCCTGAAGGACTCCAACTTGTCAAACAAGTCCTGAAATTGTATAAAAGATCCTTGGACCTGATCCTTTTTATCTCAGATATGCTTAAGCTTCATCAGAGGAAGTTTGAGTCACATGATGAGATCCCAGTTAAGCTGGTACATCTTGGATATGATATTGGATATTGGACTATAACCTATGGACTAAATTCTAAAGGAACTCTTTGCAACTGCAAAGCTCACCACCTCTGCAATGTATCTGAACCTCAAGAATTGAACTCATGTTTGTATATACATTGATCTTTTAACCATACTCTCTCCCTTTTCTTTTTTAATAAAGTTCTATTTTAGTTTAGTTCATAAGAATTGGCTGTAACTTGTATTTGGGTAAGATCTGGAATATTTATTAGCCTGGGAGGCAGGGCTACACTTAGGCATATACATCTGTGTAGGGCATCATGATTTCATGGTGCCCTAGGCAGTTGCAGGCTGCATATGCTGCAGCACCAGCCCTGGTGACCAGCCCTATCCCTGGGCTGGCCCCCCTGCAAAGGGCAGGGCCATCCCTAGGGGGTTGTGGGGCCCCGGACAACTCCCTCCGCCCTGTCTCTTACCCTTCTCCCCTGCTTCACCCCCAGACCACCCCCATTCCACCTATTTCCCCAGCAACCCTGCACTCACTGGCAGCGGTGGGAAGTGGAGCAACCCGGCTCCAGCCCACTCTACTCTGCCAGCTCTCATCTGCAGCACTCCACTTCACCACTGGTGAGTGCGGGGAAAGGATCACTCCCTGCACTCACCGGCAGCGTGAAGCAGGGAGAAGTGGCCTCAGCTCGCTCTGCTTCTCTTGCCCCAGCCCCAGCAATGTCACTTGGGTTGGGAAAGGACCGACCCCAGCTCTCACTGGCGGTGGGAAGCAGAGCGCCGTGGCTGGGAGCTGGAGAAGTAGAGTGGGCTGAGGCTGGGCTGTTCCACTTCCTGCTGCTGCAGTGAATGTGGAGGGGGAATCTCTTCCCCCAAGTCCCCTCCCCCAAGTGACACAGTTGGGGCCAGGGTGAGGGAAGTGGAGCAGGCTGCTCTTGGCCCCCTGCTAATCCCCTGGTCCACTCTGGGTCTCTGGGGCCCCCAAAAGTGGCCCCCACAGCTCCTGCCTCCCAGACCTTGGGGGGGGTGTCTGGGGCCCCACACAGCCCACCCCCCCCATGGGGAGGCTGCATAGGGCACCCACAGGGCTAGGAACAGCCCTGCTGGGAGGTAATGTGGCCGATCCTTTGATATTGATAGATCCTTTTCTTTTATATGATGTAATAACATTTTCAGAAATCTTCATCATATTTGACTTGGTTACCTGGATGGAGGCCTGAGGCTGGGTTACTTCAAGGGAATTGTGTTGTTTGGACTTCTGAGTAACCAGTAAGGTAAAACAGAAGTTGTTTAATGCTGGCTTGGTAAATTTAAGTATTGAATCATCTACCAGCTTTGGGGTTTGTCTGCCCCATTCTTTGCAGTTCACCCTAATTGAGTGACTTCGGCTAGCTTCTCCACTGGAACCACAGTCGCATATTTATATTACTTTGTCTTCTAATAAGTCTGTAAAAGACACTCCACATTTATTCTAGCATGGTTTTAGCCACTGGGGTATAATTGTCTCTTTGGAACAACTTCTCATTGTGTGAGAGACAGGCTTCTCCCGAGCTATTTTCAACAAAGGGGTATTCTTCATTAAGAAAGGTTTTCTGGGCAGGTGAATGGTTCAGAGGGGTTGATATGGGCTACGAAGCCTTTCACCTCTTGATCACTTGTCTGAGGCTACGTCCAGACTACCCGCCGTATCGGCGGGTTAAAATCGATTGCTCAGGGATCGATATATCGCGTCTCATCTAGACGCGATATATCGATCCCCGAGCACGCTTATATCAATTCCGGAACTCCATCAACCCCAACGGAGTTGCGGAATCGACAGGGAGAGCCGCGAACATCGATCCCGCGCGGTGAGGACGAGTGAGTAATCCGTCTTAGATATTCGACTTCAGCTACGTTATTCATGTAGCTGAAGTTGCGTATCTAAGATCAATTTCCCCCTCCGTAGTGTGGACCAGCCCTGAATCCACCACTGGCACAGATGTTGCTCTTTGATGGCCTATGTGCAAGGAGTTGGATGGCCTCATTCCAGTTTGTAATGGGCACATGCGTATACCACAATTGTCACTTCTTTCGTAGTCTCTATACAGAGCCCAAGATTAAATGTCCTGGACCCTGGGGACTGAACTATCATCTTGGTCCCCTGGGATTTCCCCAGTGGAAAACATTAATGCAGCAGTTCTCAAACTGTGAGTCAGTGGGGCGTTGGCTCTGGCTCCCTAGCCTGGGGAGTGTGGCTTTGTCCCCCACCCCAGTGTGGCAGGGCTTGGGTGGGCTCAGGCTTTGGTTCCCCCTCCTGGGGTCCTGTAGTAATTTGTGTTGTCAGAAGCGGGTCACAGTGCAATGAAGTTTGAGAACCCCTGCATTAGTGGTATAAGGCGTGGGAAGCATGCACTGCTGCTGCTCAAACTATATGTGACATAAGTTAATTTAGGTCTGATGGCCTTGGAAAGTGCAATGTGCCTCCTTTTACAACCCCTTTGAAATAAAAAAGAGAAAGGGAAGGAAAGGAAAGGAAAGAATTTTCCATTAGCAAACTCACAAGGAAGATAAAATTATTTAGAAGGGGGGCAATAAAAATTGCTTGGAATAGCAGGATGAAGGAGAACAAAGGAAAATTTAATCTCACCATCTGGAAATAAGTAGTGGGAGGAGATATTCTTGTTATCCATATAAATATTCAATCATAGAATGTTACTAAATTGAGGCCAGTAAAGGTAAGAGAGTCTTCCACGTCCAAGCATGCTAACAGGCTAGTGCTTTAAGATCACATAATCAGAATCTGTTATTTTAGAGGAATACCATAACGATGCTGTGCAACTGTGTCTCATTCCGTATTACTTTAGACATAGCCATGCAAAGAGAGCTCATTTTAAAAAATGCAATTTGGATAGTTAACACCCTTTCCTCCCCACTCTTGAGCTCCTATTTCTTTGATTGCTGGTTATAAAAAATAGGTCAGTTTCTGTGTATATAAAATCTAGGAAGGACTAGAATCAGAGAGATAGTCGGAGAAGGAAACCAAGTACTTTGTATAGAGAAGTATCAGGAACTACTTGTAATTGCAGTCCTCTAAGGGAGTTTAGGAATGTTTTGAACAGATAGGGGTAATCTAACTATAAAAAGAGTTTCAGTGGGATTATACAGATAAAGGAATAAATTATATCAGAACCAAGTTTTTACATGTTGGGGCTGCCTTTGTGCTGTTTTGCCTTTGGGGGAGAGGATCAGCTCTTTGTATTTTACCAAATCTTACAGGCACAAATGCTGACTCTCTCATGTTGTAAGCTCCCTCACTTCCCATCCTGGACCTTGAAATTGGTTGTAGGGACTACTGTCCACAGGAGAAGCCCTGCCAGCTGACAAAAGGCCAGAGGAGAGCCAGAGAGAGCATGTAGGCAGCACAGAAATAGAAGGCTTCTATTCAGATGTCCATTGTTCCTCCAGCAGATTCTCAAGATCCATGAGAATCTCAAGGGATGTTGGGGCCTTAGGCCTGAACCCCCCAATTCTTGCAATTTAAACAGAAAGATTCATAAGAAACTTCCACAGGAAGCCTCAGTTCCTCCCCTTGGCAGTGTCCTGAAGTTGCTTGGATTCTTGGAGACTATAGCAGGAAAAGGGAGCTAGGAAGACGTGAGCGTCATAGCTATGGGTCCGAAAAACCCAACTAAACAAAAAAACTAAAACACCACCATCTGGACAGCTTTGCACATCAGAGGCTAATGGCTAAAGTTTGAAGTCAAAGTTGCCACAATGAATCAGAAATGTAATAGACAAAACCAATCCTGCGTAAGTTGTAAGGCTTTCTAGCCGAAAGAGATAGTCACAGCTCTTCATTGCTTAGTTACATTCAACGCTTGGCTAAAAGGTACTAACAGCAAGATTTCAGAGTCATTAGATTCTACATGGACTGAATGCTTCCTCTCCAGTACAGAACAATTAAAATCAATGACACAGGATGAAGGTAGTAAATGAGAATGATCGATCAATATGCATGTCTTAGAGCAAAAGGAAAACCACAGCCCACCAACAGCAGCATGCTGGTCAGCTGGGATGGCTGAGAGCCCAGATCTCAAAAGCTTTCATTCCCAATGTGCAGTAAAAAAAAAGAGTAAGGATGACAGATGCATTGCCAAGGGAGGTTACATCACAGATAAGAGGCTGAAGAATGATTGTATTAGGAAATTCACTGTTAGGATAAATAGCTTTATTGCGGTACCCAAAAAATTATAACCGCACTTCTGTAGTTCCTGTCATTTAAGGAAATCAAAACATTTTACAAATCCTGATAAATTAGGCCTTAAAATACCCATGTGAGTTTGGTTATTCCTCAGTATAGAGACAGGGGAACCAAGGCACAGACATGCTAATACCAACATTTTCAAAAGCATCCATTAATTTTGGCAGCCAACTCAAGACTCTTAAGGTCTCATTTCCGGTCATTCTGAGCCCCCACATCTCCTGGTGACATCAGTTGCTTAGCATCTCTGACAATCAAGCACTAAGTCTTACACTGACGTGGGGTCAAATCCTACATCTCAAGTGTCAAGTATCAGAGGGGTAGCCATGTTAGTCTGGATCTGTAAAAGCAACAAAGAATTCTGTGGCACCTTATAGACTAACAGAAGTTTTGGAGCATGAGCTTTTGTGGATGAATACCCACTTCGTCAGATGCAAGTAGGTATTCACCTACGAAAGCTCATGCTCCAAAACCTCTGTTAGTCTATAAGGTGCCACAGGATTCTTTGCTGCTTTTACATCTCAAGTGGACACTTATGAAAATTTTGGCCTAAGTGACTTGCTGAATGAAGTACACAAATACTACTGGAAAACTAAGAATGGAAACCAGGTCTTCCGCCTCCCTGGCCTACTCTTCGATCACTACACCAGTGAGGAAGTTTGGTATGGTACACTTGCTCCTGAGGCATTGACACATACATCAAGTGACACAAGACAGTTTTTAAGGATCTAAGTTATGAGGCAAGGCTGCAGCTCGCAATTTAGTTCAGCCAGCTAAGACAGAGGAAGAACCTGTCTAAAGACTAAAGCTGCACAAATAACTACGAAAAGGGTTTGTGAATACTCACTCAAAGCAATGTCACAGATTTGCTCTGAGAGTATTTGCCAGATGCAAGCAGCAACCTTTCCCCACCTGTTCTGCAATTATAATCCATGCATTGTGTAAAGTGCAAGCTCACCCCATCTTGGGTTTGACTTTATTAACAAACAAATGCAAAAACCATCTCACCAGGCTTAGTAGCTGCTCCTAGGATTCACACGTTCTAAATGCTAGCTCCCTATAGAGCCCATCACAACTCCCTTATATGCAGGTTGAATAACCTTCACCTGTCTCAGTGAGTCAGCAGACCCCAGTTAATCTTCCCCAGGAGGATCAACACTTGCTAACAATGTGGGGCGTTTCTGGCAAAAGAGAGGAGAAGAGAGCTGTTTTGAGAAATGCTCATGAATAAAAGTATTTCAAATGCTTGTGCAAGTATGTATTGCATGAAGGTTCATGGCATAAGCATTTAGTGGCCATATTTAAATCACTTTAATATCCAATCTCTGGTTTACAGATGTTTCAGTCATCCTGTCAGGCAGCAGAAACAATGCTCTGTTGACCAATCGCACACCACCAACGTTCAATGCTACAGTTGCAGCAACTATTTCATTGACAACCAATAGTCTGTAATAGCTTCACATCAAATATTTGTTATGATAAAAATGCAGGTCCCAGTCCTGCACGCCTTGGTTAGCAATAGCCCCCCTGCAGTGCCATTTAATTCACTTCATTTCCTGGCTGCATAAGGAGTGCAGATTTGGGGGCTTAACGATAAAAAAACAAAAGAATCTCTCTCTCTCTCTCTCTCTCTCTCTCTCTCTCTCACACACACACACACACACACACACCACCTCACCCCACCCCTCACTGGAATGATGCTGAGCCTGTAAGACAGGCAGAGTGTACTGTGCACCCTTACAGATTTCTCAGGACAGTTACCTCCAAAAAGGGACAATCTTGGGGAAACCTGGACAGGTTACAAATCCAGAGAGTACTGATGTATATCAGTTACTAGTGATACAGTGACAGTCATGCCCAGGCATAGTCTGGCAGGTATTTTACATCGGTATCCAACCATTTTCTCCATATTACCCCAGAGGGGCTGATGTGCGGCCTCTGCTCAGAGCTAAGAACTAGCTTAGTGTCATGGTTATTGTGAGATGGTTGTATGGGAAATAGTTAATGAGAATGTAAAATGTAGAATATTAGGTTGCAGAACTGTGGTAGCAAGACTTGTCACCAGAGGCAAGGTAGGGCCTCAGGACTAACTCAATTAACGTTGAGAACAATGGCCATCCATAGAGGCAGTGCTGTGTTTACTGGATGGTCCAGGTAGAGACTTGAGCATTGACAAAGACAAATGAACTCCTGGAGGGTTCTCTGAAGACGGGATCCCAATCTGGACAAGCGCTGCAAGAACTGACCCTAAGCTCACCTTGTTAGCCAGGAAATAATTATAGGCTATAGTTTGCATCTTATATTTGTGTTTTACCTGTAACCTTATGTTTCCAGATCCTGATACTTGCTTGTGTTTGACTACCTCTGTTAAATAAACTTCAGTTTGAGTTTACTATAAATCCATCTTAAGTGACTTGTGTCAAGAAGGTAGAAGAACTGAGGTGAAACCAGTGAATGGGGGTGCAGTGGTTCCACAGAAGTCGCGGATAGGTACATTACAGGTGTCCAGAATATAAAGGACTGGGCAGTCCAGTGTATCAAAGTGGGGTGTGTAAATTGCTAGCCTGCATAGAGAGAGAGAGCAAGGTTTGCATAGCGCAGAGCATCAGTGGTGCTGGAACTCATTGCTGGGGAGAGGTTCCCCAGGTGGGGACAGCCAGAGCTGTCCCCCACTGTAAGCAGGTGATTCATCCTGGGTACCTCAGGTCACTCTGGAAAATGTCACACATACCAGAGCACTAAAGCTTACAGAACTACATTCCAGCCTCACCTTGACACAGCTCAGGGAGGGATCAGCTCCTTCTTGTGCAGTTCACCCAGCTAGGGAAAAGTTGACCTAAAGTGAACTGGAAAATGAGCTGAGTCCTGCCAGGGGGAAAAGGGGGCCCCCAGAGGGAGTGGGCTGAGGGGATAGGGTCTTTAGAGGGACAGGGCCCTGAAATGGGACCAAAGCTCCAACGGGTAACAGACTAGGAAGACAGATTAGGGGCAGGTACTCGCGAAGTGCTTGCTCCTCTTAGAGCCTAGGTCCTTATCCCCTCCTAGTGGCAGAGTCTTGTAGCAGCCATCTGCCTCCTGTTTGCACACACACCAGGGCTCTACCGGCGGTGGGGGAGAACCAGCAGCAGGGGAGCATTGTGACAGTGCAGGAAAGACAGTTGCTCTGGCCTCAGAGTCAGCTCCCAGACACTGCCAGAAGGAGTGACTGAGGTACGTCTTCACTACCGGCCGTATCGGCGGGTAGCAATCGATTTCTCGGGGATCGATATATCGCATCTCATCTAGAGGCGATATATCGATCCCCGAACGAGCTCCTGTCGACTACGGAACTCCACCACTGCGAACGGTGGTAGCGGAGTTGACAGGGGGAGCCACAGACGTCGATCCCGCGCCGTGAGGACAGTAGGTAACTCGATCTAAGATACTTCGACTTCAGCTACACTATTCACGTAGCTGAAGTTGCGTATCTTAGATTGATTTCCCCTCCTAGTGTAGACCAGCCCTGTGTGTGAATCCTACTCAGCCCCTGCAACCTTCTTGGCATGAATGCACATGTGAAATGTAGAATAAAACCCCCCAACCAACCATTTGTGCTATCTTACTTTCTAGGATAGTAAATAAACTACGAGGGCCTGACCCCACTGCGAAAAACCCACTTTAAAGGGTTAGATATTGTAGACAATAAGTAATGGGGTGGGGCCCTTTGCCCCGGCTGCAGGGCACCCTGGAAGTAGAGAGGTGGGAAGAACTGGCCTCTAAAGAGGAGCTCAGGCCTGATTGCTAGAGCTGGTGCCCATTAGTTTTTATTCCATGCAGCAGAGGGCAGTGGTGCACACGCACACATTACATAGCGATGTTCATTAATACAATCAGTTTTTACACCAAGTGAGTTAAATCATTGCACAAACTGGATGTAGGCAACGTTTCTCCACCTTTGAACCAGTGTAGGCAAGCTGAGAACCAACACCAGGGAGTTCAGCTCCCACAATACTTACATGGCCAGATCTGTTGACTTCAGCAGATGTTTGAGGTGCAGGTCTATTGCCAGATTGGGTCCTTAGCTGATCACAATTCAGCATGCATCATTTCTCATCAGATCTTGGAATGTGTTAAAAATTAATTCATTGTAAATCAATGAGGTTTTTTAGCTGGTAGAGAGGAGGAAAGCTATAGGCAGCATCAGAGCAGACACACAACAATCTGTGTTCTGGTGCCTGTGGTTTTGCTACAAAAAGAACAATTTGGTGGGCGTGCTTCCAGAGTCCTCATCAAGCAGTTCCATCAGGCTTTGCTGTTACACAAACATGCTGATGGATTCGGCTAAAACACAAACATTTATAATTTAGCACCGAGAACGGTAAATTGTTTGGACAACATCCAGGACTGGCTGACAGATATTAACTAAAATCTCTGGAGTTCGACTAACTCGTTCTCTTTACCAAAGTATAATAGCATGTTTTCGAGAGATGTAGCCCTTGTACTTTTTTGCTTCCTTTTATTTTCCTAAAGATAATCCAGCAGCCTTTTCTCTGCCCCTTTTTGTGCATAATAATGCCGCCTTTGCCATCTTTCTTCCTGTGAATGTAGGCTCTGGACCAAATTGCTCTTACGCTGAGGTAACTCCATTCATCTCAATGGGCCATATGGGTATAACTGAAAGCAGAATTTGGTCCAGAGAGAACACTACTTTCCATATCACCTTCCAGCTGAGGAGTTCAGAGCATTGTATACAAACTACTGAATTATGCTGCACAAATATTTGTCAGGTAAATATTGTTCCCATTTAATAGATGAGGAACCTGAAGGTGCACAGAAGTTAAGTGACTTACTCAAAGTCACAAAGCAAATCAAAGACAGGACCGGGAATAGTTCTCCTGAATCCCAGTTTTGTACCTCAAGCACAAGATGATCTTTTATCAGTCAAGAGACTGAACAGACCTACAAAAAAAAAAAAAAAGACCCAAAGACATAATTCTACCCCAAGTTATACTCATGCAACCTTCAACCAAGGGCAGAAGTTGTAAAATTTTCAGTCACCTGTGTGACTTAGGCACCTAAGTCCAATTTTCAAAAGGGATTTAGGAGCCCAAGTTTCACTGAAAGTCAATAGGACTTGGGAACTTTTGAAAAAGTTACCTGCTGTTGGGTTTTGTAAAGGTCTTCAGTTCAGTGTTAGCTCCTATGTCTTTTCAGATATGCTCCCCACAGAAGTCTGTGTGTGTGTGTGTGTGCGCGCGTGCACACACGCATCTTAAATCTGGTACTTTTCCATTTAGAAGGAGGGGTGGGGACCCAGAGAAACAAAAGATTCCCGCCTTGTGCCAAAGCTATAACAGGTGGTGGAGCACGACAAAGGGGGCAGCCAATGATGAGAAAACCCTGACCATCTGAGATGTCTGCTGGAACTAGCAAGAACTGTACCGGGGAAAGGATTGGGCCCGACTAGCAAGGAGTCTAGTCTGTGAAAGAAGCTTATTGGAACATCTCTGAGGGTGAGATATTACCTGTAATCAGTTTCTTAATATATTAGGCATAGACTTGCATGTTTTTGCTTTATTTTGCTTTATGACTGACTTTATTCTGTCTGTTATTACTTGAAATCATTTGTATTCTACTTTTCATACTTAATAAAATCACTTTTGTTTATTAATATACCCAGAGTAAGTGATTAATACCTGGGAGAGCAAACAGCTGTGCATATCTCTCTATCGGTGTTATAGAGGTTGGACAATTTATGAATTTACCCTGTATAAGCTTTATACAGAGTAAAACGGATTTATTTGGGGGTTGGATCCCATTGGGAACTGGGTGTCTGGGTGCTGGAAAGGTAACCTGCTGAGCTGTTTTTGGTTAAAGTCTGCAGCTTTGGGGGCGTGGCCCAGACCCCGAGTCTGTGTTGCAGCAGGCTAGAGTGTTTGGCTCAACAAGGCAGGAATCTGGAGTCCCAAGCTGGCCGGGAAAACGGGATCAGAGGTAATTTCAGCACATCAGGTGACAGTCCCAAGGGGGTCTCTGTGACCGAACCTGTCACATCCGTGTGTAGGGAGTAGTCAGAGCCCTGGTACCACCCCACAGGCCAGCTAATAGAGCTGGTTGGATGCAGGCAATGGGAGAGGGAAGAGGCTACATCAGGGGTCGGCAACCTTTCAGAAGTGGTGTGCCGAGTCTTCATTTATTAACTCTAATTTAAGGTTTCACGTGCCGGTAATACATTTTACCATTTTTAGAAGGTCTCTTTCTATAAGTCTATAATATATAATGAAACTATTGTTGTATGTAAAGTAAATAAGGTTTTTAAAATGTTTAAGAAGCTTCATTTAAAATTAAATTAAAATGCAGAGCACCCCGGACTGGTGGCCAGGACCCGGGCAGTGTGAGTTCCACTGAAAATCAGCTCGAGTGCCGCCTTCAGCACGCATGCCATAGGTTGCCTTCCCCTGGGCTACATCTTGTCAAGTGAAGAATGAGACCTGGAGAGGAACTGTACCTCTCTGAAGCATAATTTCTTGGTAGCATTCCTGCTGGGACACAGTGGTGAGCCACACACTGCCGAATACACAGGACTGAATCTATAAAGGCTTAACCCAGAAATAGCTGATTTCTGAAAAAAATAATGTGACTAGAACCTGTCTGTAAATATCTCCCAATACCATATTTCCTTATAAAGGCAGGTGTTCTCTGATACAGAAACAGCATAATCACAAATCGTGTTGCTTTTCTTCAGTCTTTATTTTTCGCACAATTTCAAAAGTAGCAAAACTTTTTAAAAAGAACCAACCAGTGGAACAGTTGAATATAAAACACGTATGTCCTTCAAAAGCTGGACATCAGAATGGACAGAAAATAATGCAAATATACAGATAAGTGTTTTGATATTAACAAGCACACCTATAATTGTTTTAAAGTGAGATAAAAAAATACAATGCAACCAACATCATTTGTGGGTAGTTTTTTAAAAACACATTCCTATGCACAGGAATAGGCGGAAGGGGGGAGAAACACTCCGTTGCAATTGAATTGCATATGGAATAAATAAGATTTTATGACTTAAGGAGATGTCACACTCAGAAGAGATTTATGACATTCAGAAGTGCATAGGATCTTGAGATTGCTTTAGCATACAGCAGCAGTCCCCAACTGTGAGTTGTGCCCCTTTAGGGGGGCATGGAGAAACGTTCAGGTGGTGCAGTGGGGCCCGGGCCAGCCCCCACAAGGGGTTGGGAGGGAAGACCACCCAGCCATGCTCTGCCTCCAGCTCCACTCCAGCTCTGGCCCCAGCCCAGCCCCCAACTGAGGCCCCAGCTTCAACCCCCGACAATGGCCTGGCTCCCCTCCCAGTCATGTCCCCATCTGCAGCTCCAGCTCCAGCCCCAGCCTTGGCTCCCAGTCCTCAGGAGCGGCCCGGATAGATTACATAAGGGACAGCATGACATAAAAAGTTTGGGGCCACTGGCTTACAGTATATTACAGAAATAACTCTTTAAACCTCCAGACCTTATGTTGCTGGGATGATAACTTCTAACCCCAGTAGAGTTATTTTAGTCTACTTAAGAACTTTTAACTTGATTTTAAAAAGTTGAGTACATGCACGTGCCATTCACTAACAATATTTTGCACTTATAAAGCACAGCAGCTTTCTACTGAGACAGAGATGTGAAGAAACCGAAGCACAGAGAGATTAGGTGACAATATGATCTTATCCAAGCTATGAGGTCTTTGATGGTTATTTGGAATGGTAAATTCATCCAGGTATGTTTGGATGAACTAGTAATGATGAAGATGCTGCTGTTTCTTTCCTTGCAAAAGCAGCATCGTCTCTATTCAGAGAGCAGAGATATTCAGCTGTCATTTAATCACCTAGTAAATATGCAGATTTTACTATCTGCATTGCTGTAGCAGCTATAGGCCCAAACCAGAGATCAGGGCCCATCACAGACGGTGCCGTACAAACATGTTGTAAAATTATAGTCTCTGCCAAAGAGTTCACTCTCTGTGCTAAACATTTCCTACTGAAAACAGGACACTATGAGTTAGGGAATGGGGTTCCAGTCCTTGCTTTGCCAGTGACTCAAGGTGCAAGGTTGGATAAGTCAGTTAAACTTTCTGTGCCTGTTTCCCCTCTGTGAACTGGGGACAATTCTCCCCTGCCAGCCAGTGGGATTAGGAGGTATAAGTGTGGCTCACTGTACCCCCCAAGTGGCTGGACCATGAAGAGTTTCATGTTTCTGCTACAGCCTTTGGAATTAATAGACCTAGTCATTCAAAAGAAGCTTATGGTTTTAGATCCAAACATAACAGATTCAATCCCACTGCTGGTGTATTCATGTTTGTAAAACACTATGGAAGTGCTAATATTCAGCAAACAAAACCAATCCAATTCCCTACAATGGCTGAGGGCCTAGCAGTCCTCAGAACCCCAGGATATTTATATAACTGACATTTAGAAACTATGCAGGAATCCCAAGATAAGCAGCTGTGCTTCACTTCTGCACCGAGGACAAGAGGACCAGGAGATACATTTATATCCGTTTAGATCCGTTATGTTTGGGGTTTTCCCCAGAGTTCTCTCACTAATTCCCACAACATCCTCAGGACAGACCTGTGCAGGTGATCTCATTAAAGTGGTGGAGACCGTTATGTTAATGGGAGAGATGGAAAAAAGTGTGTTTTACAGGCCCATCCAAAAGTGTTCCCCAGCACCGATGCTAGGAGCATTAACAAGCTTCAGTTAACTGAGGTTCACAGCAATAGGTATTGCTTGTCTATTACAAGAGACCTAGCGGGCAAAACGAAGTTGGTAAAAAATATAGCAACATCTTATGAGTAGACATTAATGTACTTTACAGACACACAGACACAGACATTTCAAACAGAAGAATTCAACACAGTTAGTATCGCAACGAATAGTCAAGAAACGGATGATCGGCTACTGTTTGAAAACGTATATGAGTAACTCATGTTAAGCAGTAAAATCAATAGCAAATCAGTGGCTGAAGGAATGAACCAACATGCAGCAAATACAGATATGTAGGCACAGGAAAACCACATCGCTTTGGAAAGTAAACATTTACCAAAACCCTGTTTGAGACCTTGACAGGTTGTTTTAAAAGTGTCACCTTTGGGGGAAAAAACAAAAAAACCCCACACACACAAGTTTCCATAAGGGCTGGATAATACAGAGCCTCTGATCCACACGATGCATACAACTACAGCAACAAAGTGCTACTCCTAACCTCACTCATGCAAGCAACCGGGGATTCTTTTAGATTTAAAGTATACTGATTAATTAATCACAGTATCATAATATATTAATTAAAATATGCCATGTTCATATTAAAACAACATTACTATTTGTTTTTAGGTAGGTCTGGTCTATAATGTAAGGCATGCTTTGTCAAACACTTCACCTTTTGGTATTGGGACATTCTAAAGCCAGTGTGTTCTGCGAGATTCTTAGAAGCCAAATGATTTAGGGGCTGCTCCTAGAAAGTTCTCAGCTGCTTCCAGAAAGTTCTCAGCTCAATTCTCCCACTCAAGTCAATGGAAGCTGAAGGTATTCAGCACCTTGTGTGTTAAGGGTTCAATCCTCCAATACAAATCCAAGACTGAGCCATCGACGTGAGAATGATCTGTTGTAAACATTATAGGATCTATGATTTCCCAGTGCTGATGTAAGAGCGATCACTTAGTTAAATGGGACATGTGCACAGACGGACAGACATTTGTGCTATAAGCAGCACCTTCATTATTTAGTATAAGTTTCTCTATGGCTTTTGCTTTTAACGAAGAACCAATCATTCATTGGT
This sequence comes from Gopherus flavomarginatus, assembly GCF_025201925.1. Classification (NCBI taxonomy): domain Eukaryota; kingdom Metazoa; phylum Chordata; order Testudines; family Testudinidae; genus Gopherus; species Gopherus flavomarginatus. The sequence goes on along the minus strand of NC_066618.1, from coordinate 13,315,167 downwards.
CAAGGTCAGAAGGCTGTTCCAGAGGATGTCAGCCATAGGGGAGTTACATAAGTAACTAACTCTCTGAACAGGTTGCACTAGGACCTAAAATGTTTTAAAAGACCAAAATTGAGAAAAAAATATTAAACAGAAAATAAACTCACTTCAGTCATTTCTCAAGAGTCAGATATTGCTAAGAATAATGGGAGATCGGTTAATATCTTTTAGGTACTTAAACATTGTTTTAAGTAAATTTGATGCTCATTAAATACAAGAGAGTCCTGGAGATTGAAGTCCTCCGTATAGCTAGAGAGCAGGTACAATGGAAACTGCCCTTCCAGTGTGCTACAACCCGGATCTGGAGGGGTAGCCTCTAGGGAACAAAAGGGTAGTTCAATCCTTGGCCTCTCTACCAAGCAGGGTGCCAGTATCAATGATTTTCATAGTATTTGTCCACTAGGAACCACACTGAGACCCCCGAACTCATTTCACACAGGTCAGCAACCAGCCATCAGATTTCACCAAGGATTAAAGAGAGAAACGATTCTCCTGACAATGCCCAGATACCATTATGGGAGCCATGTAACGGTGTTTAAAACCATATATAATTTGTGTACAACATCTACGGTTTGTGGCTTTGGTCATTTAAAGTTACCCACCTGGAGAAGTGCATTGTGGCCACTGTACTCTAATTAACTCCCCATTTAATGCAATTAAGCCCCTCTTCAGATAACCCTTGTGTGTCTGTTGGAGGCCCCAGGCACAATATTGCAAGGATCAAAGTTCTGGCGTGTTGAAAGACTGTATAAACGACACCTGGAAGTTAAGAGTTTCTTTTCTTCCTGAAGGCACAGCTATGCTGGATCAAAAGGCACCTGGCTCATGTAGCTTTGCCTCATGGAAGCAAGAGGGATTTTGCCAGTCTTATCCAGAACCATTTTTTGGTGCAGGGATTAGTGTAGTCACAGACTGTAATGAACCTCAAGATGCTTGGAAACTCGTTCTTCATGGATTTGCACTTGACTGGAATCAGCCGTTTCTGGCGAGCACCTGAAAAACAGTCCACATAGGCATGTGGGTAAAGAAAGTTGCATCGTACCCATAAATCCATTCTCTCCACCCCCCACAGAGTGAAGGCAGCAGCACACACACAGGTCCATATACCTAGGCCTGATCCTGATCTCAGCTACACCAGGGTAACTCAATAGGCCCTGCTCCAGGACAGCACGTTCCAGAGGCAAAGACCCTTTTCCCCAGCCAAACGCATACAGGAACATGCAGCTCAAATCTCCCCGAACAGGTACACTTACAACATACACACGTCAAACCTTGAAGGGCTTTATAAGTCAGTACCATGAACTGCACCAAAAAGCCCAACTGGCAACTAGTGCAGTGTCAGGGGCACGGGTGTGCTGCGTTCCATGCGAGACGCACAGCATTCTGCACCAGCTGAAGTTTGAGAAGTACAGGGATAGCCCCAACTGAGCAGACTGGATTCATCCAATCTGCCAGTGATGAAGGCATGGAGAACTGTGGTGAAGTCCACCTCTGAAAGAACGTAGAATGTAGGGGTGGAAGTAAGGAGAATTGAGAGGCTATCAAGTCCAACCCCCTTCACTTAGGCAGGGCCAAGTAAACCTAGACCATCCCGGACAGGTATTTGTCTAATCTGTTCTTAAAAACCTCCCATGATGGGTATTCCACAACCTCCTTTGGAAGCCTGTTTGAAAGCTTGACTGCCTTTATAGTTAGACAGTTTTTCCTAATAGCTAATCTAAATCTCCCTTGCTGTAGATTAAGCCCATTACTTCGTGTCCTTCCCTCAGTGGACGTGGAGAACAATTGATCCCTGTCCTCTTTATAAGACCCCTTAACATATTTGAAGACTGTCATCAGGCCCCCCTCATTCATCTTTTCTCAAAACTGAACATGTCCAGTGTTTTAACCTTTCCTCATAGGTCAGGTTTTCTAAACTTTTTGTCATTTTTGTTGCTCCCCTTCCACTTTGTCCACACCTTTCTTAAAGTGTGGAGCCCAGAACTGGACACAGTGCTCCAGCTGAGGCCTCACCAGTGCCAAACAGAGCGAGACAATTACCTCCCGTGTCTTACACACGACACTTCTCTTAATAAACTCGAGAATGGTGTTAGCCTTTTTCACAACTGCATCACAATGACTTACATTCAGCACGATCCACTATAATCCCCAGACACTTTTCTGTAGTATGACCCCCCTAGCCAGTTATTCCCCATTTGGTAGCTTCCAGGGCCGGCTCCAGCCTTTTTGCCGCCCCAAGCGGCGGAGGAAGAAAAAAAAAAGTCACGATTGGCAGTACTTCAGCCGCAGCTCCACCGTGCCGCTTTCTTCTTCAGTGGCAGGTCCTTCCCTCTGAGAGGGACCGAAGGACCTGCCACTGAATTGCCGCCAAAGATCCCGATGTGCCGCCCCTTCCCCTTGGCCATCCCAAGCACCTGCTTGCTGAGCTGGAGCCTGGAGCCGGCCCTGGTAGCTTCACATCTGATTTTAACTCCTTAAGTGAAGTACTTTGCACTTGTCTTTACTGAATTTCATCTTGTGCATTTCAGACCAACTCTCCAATTAGTCAAGATCATTTTGAATTCTAGTCCTGTTCCCCCTAAGTACTTGCAACCCCTCCCAACTTGGCGTTATCACAAATTTGATAAGCGTGCTCCACTTCATTATTCAACATGCCACAACCTCCTGGCCATATGCCACTGGAAGGATTCACTCTTGGCAACCTGTGCTGTAGGGATATCCAGATGCAGCTGTGGATCTAAAAAGATACTCGAGTAACCAAAAAACAATGGGTAGATTGATCCTAAAACACTTCTTCCAGATCTACAGGCCTTCCTAGGTTACTACCATTTCCTTTGCTATGCGCATACTTCCCGCAGACCTGTAGGTTGCAGCACCCACTGGTAAATAAAGGGCAGCAAGCAATCACTCTACCAGTGTCTGCAGAGGATCAGACTCCCACCTTTCTGATTGCTCCTCAAGGAAGCCGTAATCACTCTCAAGAATGAAATCCTTTGGTCTGAATGAAATCCCTTTCTTTTCCTTTAGTGGAGGGCACTGAACACTGGGCCAGCACTAGCCATGGGGAAGATTTTCCACACATGAGATGATGTGCTAAGTGGCTATGGCACTGGGCTAGGATTCAGGAGATCTAGGTTCTATTCCTGGCTCTGCCATTGGCAAATCATTTTACTCTTCTGCATCCCTTCCCACCCCCAGGTCTGTTCCAGCTATTCTTGGCAGGGATTGTCTCCTTTTTAGGGCCTGTCCACACTGTGAGTTAGTGTGCTGCAAGCCAGGATGTGAATCTACAGCACACTAGTTTGCTACGCACTGATTTGGCTGTGTAAAAGTTTGCTACGCAGTGACTCGGCAGATGGACCCTGCCACTGTGTAAAAGATCCACAGTGCACTTTGATGTAGCGCTGTTTGAAATGGGAGAACAGCAAAGCTCCCTACGGATCTTTTAGTGTGTGGTAGCTGGTTTCACCTGGCAAATTAGTGCACAGCAAGCTAGTGTAGATTCAACAGCTGTGTGGCCAAGCCGTTACTATGCATTTGTTCAGTGCCTTGCACAATGGGCATCAATCTCAGCTGGGGCCTTTAGATGCTACTGTAATACAAATAATTAAGAACATAGACTATACATTGTCGTGGGAAAATGTACCCTTCACGGGCCATCTACATTCTCTTACCTGGGGAAAGGCTAAGAGCAAATTTGGTCTGGAAATCACATTCATTGCTGTCTAGGTAATCATCTGAAATAACCACCACCATCTTCCTACACCTGGAATTAAACCGAGAGTGGGGAAAAAATGGTTATTAACTAAATGAAAGAGAGATGCTTTTCATGCTTGCTGGAAAAATATATATTTTATAGGACTGTTCTGCTGAAAACATGCAACCGCAACAGTGTTCCAGCTCTAATGTCAATAAAAGCTGAAGTGTTTGATACTTTACTTACAACTGTATATATATAAAACACACAAAAACTTATGTAAAAGGAACATTATTGAGGTTGCAAAGTCAAGTACTCAGAAGTCAGGAATGCTACAGTTAAGGTCACCTGTGCATCCTTAATTCAGCCCCCTTGTACGAATGCATTATGATGCAGTCTTTAACAATATGATCTCATACTATGCTATCAGGTGGGTATCACTGATATTAATGTATATTTTAAAAGAAGTGTTACAATGATTTAGAACCATCGAGCTGTGCATTAGCTAACAGTAAGCTACAGAACCACAAGACCTCATTACTGTTAGCTTCATCCTCCTTCTACTCATTACTCACACTCATCTGATATGTCTTGTCTTACATTACATGGTAAGTTCTTCAGAGCAGACAACATCTGCCTGTGTATTTGTACAGTGCCTTGCACAATAGGGCCCTGATCCTAGCTGGAGCCTAGGGATGCTACCATAACAACCCCCTCTGTCTGAAAGGATCCTTCAGAAATCCAGACAAGTAGCTATTGGGACAGCTAAGAAGTGGTTTATTTTTTCACTGAGCATGTATAAGTTCCCCTCTGCGCCACCAGTGTCTTGGGCAGAAGACAGATCTCTCTTATGAATTCCCTGGCTGCCTCAAGGTGCTTGCACTCTGCACAAGTTAGCTGCTCAGAGAGATAATTGACATCATAATGTTCCATTGGGTGGAAAAATCAACTGGATAAAGAAAAAACTACTAGTGCTGGTGCATTCTTCCCCACACAGAGGTACTGACACTCTCTCCAGACAGATCTCCTCCCATCTGGGCATAAGGAGGGAGGTGGGGGAGTTAACTCTCTCCTCCCACTTGATCTCTATGAAAAGGGCTCTAAGGAGTCCTGGGGTGAGGGCCAGAGTGACTCTCCACAGCACTGTCTCTTGAAAACCTACTGGATTTCTGTGTGGAAATCTGGCTGGGTAGGAGCTGATGCAGCTGGGAGCTGTTTTATCTCCTTCTGGGCCCCCTTCACAGCTACCTTTGAGCAACCACAGGGTATCCAAACAGCAGAAGCAAGCGCAGAGACCAGTGGTGCCATAAGGAGAGGTCTTCCTTGTGGGTCCTTTGAGCCACAGGTTTGGGACGCCTCACCCTTTCCTTCTTGAGGAGATGGCAAATGGGAAACTCCACAAATACTTCATTGTGGAGCATCCTTGCCTCTCTATCCCATCTTGCGTGCTCTCCAACAGGAAAGGGAAAATCTGGTCCCAAGGAGACAATTCTCCTTTGGCTTCCCCAAAGTCTTACATTGGAAAAATCTAACAAATACTTTCCTTACGGCCAGCACCCCGCCCCCGCCCCCCGCAGACATCGTTCACTCACCGTCTCTCTATAAGCTCGCTAGTTATGGACCACACACACGATCCTGGCAGGACATCCCGATCAAACACACACAGTTTCAGCTTGAAATCCGTTTGTTCCAGCTCTCTGATCATCTCTTGGACAAAGTGAATGTCTTTTTGACAGTAACAGATGAAGGCATCGAACAGCTCTGGTGTGTTCCCTGGAACCATTCAGAATTGTATGCAGATGATATTAAATTAACTGAATTCAACAAATGCACGCTTTTCAGGTACTGGAGCCTTTGATTCATAACTTCACGTAACTCACATTAACACAGTGTGGCTCTCTGTCCCCCTCTAGTGGCTACTCCTCATATAGAGATTTGTGACTGAGTCGGCTACAGCTTTGGGCTAATGAATCTGGTTGTTTGGTTCAGGCAGTAGAGTCTCCTGCTTCTAAATCTAAGTTTCAGTCCCTGCAGACAGTTCACCTAGGGGCATCACTACACTCATTATTTACAAGAGTATCAGGCAGGTCCTCAGATTTGGGAAACACAAACGTGCCACAAAGAGAGTTATATGAGAAATAAATCCAGTGGGTAGACGACTGGCCAATATTTTCAAACTTGGGCATCAGAAGTTAGACACTTGAATAAGTGACCTAACTGAGTTAGCCATCTACAGCTCTCACTGAGGCCTTTATTTATTTATTTGGTGCCCAACCAGAGATTCAGGTGCCTTATTTTAAGGCTAGAATTTTTCACAACTGGGTGTCCAACCTCTACTGGCTCGATTCCCACTGTGTTGCTCCAGTTTTACAACAGCATGGCAACACTGATTTCAGCAGAGTTGCGCCAGAATAAAACTGCGTTAATGTAGTGAAGATCCAGCCCTACAAGTGGGGTAGGGAAAATATTAGCATTCTGTGGCCCAAATACTAAAATCAGATCCACAAAGGCAGAAGCTTTTTACCTGCAGAGAGCCCCACAGGATTCAAACTGTGCGGCTCTGTCTCCAGGCTCTCGGCCTAAACTGGTAAACTGTGCTCCGTGATCCCACTCACCTAAAAAGATCTCCTTCCAAATGAATGAAAACGTAGATCCATGCAATGAACTCTGACAAGATGAAAGTTTTTTATAGAAAGTGGTGCTGGCACAATATCATGCAGCATAGAGTTCCACATACTTTACTGCACTTCCATTCTCTACCCTCATTTACATTTGCCATACTGCCCCTCTTCCCTCCGTGAGTATTTCAATCCTATCTCCCTGCTTGGTCAGGATGTCATGTATATGCATAGGTTGAGGGAAGGACACAGATAGGAAGGGAGGTGACTGGATCTCAGTACTTCTCACAGGGATCTACTACATAGAAGGCAAGCCCTAGCACAGTATATCCAGTATTAAATCAGTAGATCTATGGCTATTTACCATAAGGATCATCTCTGGTAGTGATGCCGGACATCTCTAATGTCTTCCGGACACTGCTGTCTACTGCTGGCACCTGAACAGGCTGCTCTTTCCTCTGTAGGTACTTCTTACAGTCCTCCTCTGCAAGAGACACAAAAGGCTCATTTGATGCTGATCATGCTGCTGAGGTTCAGTAAACAGAGGAACTCGCTTAGGGGTAACTAACCAAAATATAAAAAGCACCCTAGTCCTTCAGCAACGTTCTGACGTGAAAGTTAAAGGGATTTACAACGTTAAGGTGAATTGGAGTGTTAGTCGTGTATAGGATGCCCTGAGAGACTGGACAAAAGGTGTTATTTAGGTGGTGTTATTCTTACTGAACAGCACATACAATGTATGCAAATATCACCAGGGCAGTGACTCCATCGGTTTTAACATCTCCGGGTTCTCCTTTCATTGTTGCTCATGTTGAGTCCCTAACAAAACACCCTCAGGCAGTTTGGGGCCAAAATCTAGGGGCTGAGAGGCTTGAGGGTTTTGTTTTGGTTTTTTCAGTCTTCATAAAAATCTAATAATAATAAATGTAATGAACTGACTAGCACAAGGGTACTCAAACTGGGAGTTGGGACCCCTCAGGGGGTCGCGAGGTTATTACATGGAGAGTCACGAGCTGCCAGCCTCCACCCCAAACCCTGTTTTACATCCAGCATTTATAATGATGTTAAATATATTAAAAAAGTGTTTTTAATTTATAAGGGGGGGTCACACTCAGAGGCTTGCCTTGAGAACCACTGGACTAGCACATGTGTATACCACTAGCTAAGGATCATAGGGTTAGAAGAGACCGCAAGGGTTATCTAGTCTAACCTTCTGTCCAGAGGCAGGATTTGTCTAAACCAGAGGTTCTCAAACAGTGGTCCACAAGCTTCATTCAAGTGGTCCTTGGCTAGTTCCCTCTAAAGTGCACGCCTGGACGGCCGCACACAAGACAATGAAGGGTCACCCACCTAATTAGTGGAGCTGCGCTCTAATTAGGTGCCTGGACCCTGGAGAAGACGCACATGTAAGGTGAGGTGGTAGCTTTGGGGGAATAGGGGGTAGGTGGGAGGGGGCAGTGGGGTAAGAAGAGGGGTTGAGGGGAATTTGGGACTTGCAGTATTGCGGCGGCCAGAGAAAGAGGTGTCTTTCTGCAGCTCCAGGGCTGCGGCTGCCGGACCTCCTTCCCAGCCTCAGCTCTATGGCTGGTGTGGCGGGGGAGAGACCCCTCTCCTTCCCAGCCCCAGCTCTGTGGCTGGTGTGGAGGGGGAAGAACCCCCCTCCTTCTTTCTCAGCCCCAGCTCTGTGGCTGGTGTGGTGCGGGAAGAGCCCCCCCGCCTTCCTTCCCAGCCCCAGATCTGTGGCTGGTGTGGCAGGGGAAGAGCCCCCCTCCTTCCTTCTCAGCCCCAGCTCTGTGGCTGGTGTGGCCAGGGAAGTGCCCCACCCCCTTCCCAGCCCCAGCTCGGGGGCTGCCATGGTGAGGGAGAGAGGGCACATCCGTCCCCATAGAAAGGTATGACAACTGATATTAAAATATATGAGTTGTGTGCTTTTATTTGTAGAACAAATAAAATTGTTAATTATAATTTTTATATATATATATAGCACTTTTATCCAAAGCACTTTACAATAGTTTGCTAATGGTACACACAACATTTGGAAAGCTCATTAAGTGGTCCACCGAGACCCTCAGCAATTTTCAAGTGGTCCGCAAAAAAAAAAGTTTGAGAACCACGGGTCTAAACCATCCTTCTATAAAATGGAATCAGAATTGAGGATCAGTTGCAGAACCAGACATTCAGATACTACAGTGAGGAAGGCCATACAAGAATCTAGATAAACCCACAGCAGAATAGGGCTGATTACACTAACTGTCAGTGGAGAATCTCCCTTAGCTCAAGTTGTGGTAGTATGTTCTTCTAGAGCAGGAAGATCTGGACCCTGATCCACTGCTGCTATGAAGTTCCCATGAAATCCTGTGTGGATATAGGTTTGTTACAAATAGAAATATGTTCATTCACTTTATTTTTGAAACAATCTAAATGAAAATAGTAACTGTTTTTTAAAATTCCCCTGTAGTATATACAACCAACCCATTGCAGCATCGTATCAGTGCATGAGACCCAGTGAGTAAAAACAGACCTGAAACGATCAGAAAAAAACCCACACCCCTAAAACTGACTAGTGTTTTTCCCACTTCCCAAGTGGAAGTGCAAAATGCAAACAAAAAAGCACAAATGGAAAAAAGCAAATTGATCTGAAATATTGTTGTGTGTTATTTTTTATATAATTTTTAATCAGACATCATGCAACCCTTTCACTGGAGGGTTACAACAAAACCTCGGGACCTTAGCTGTGCTGGTGTGTTGCACAGGCTGGTCTTTGTGATGAGAACAATCGCCGAGGGACTGGAAATAGCAGGAAAGGGAATCTACTGGAAGTAATGACATATCTTAAAATAATAGCTGGGTAAAGAAAAACAACAAAAGAGACCAAGAATAAAAATCAGAGCTATTCAGAGAGCTTAGAGGGGAAGTACCAGGGACTGGATGAAAACAAGTCCTTTGGGTGCATGAGATGGCAAACAAACATTTTAAAAAATATGTTATTTCCCCTCACATTATATAAATGGAATATAGAGTGAGAGGCCTGATCTGAATTTCTCTAGACTGGTTTCCAGTTCCTTATCAGAATTTAATTCAAGGCTCTGACACCACGTTCATGAAAACAAGTGCTCTCTCCTCATTAGTCTGTTCAGAGCCATACATGCTTATTGAGCCCTTCAGATGATTCCATTAATGACGCAAACATGTGCTAATCCTTTTGCCCATCCATCTCCAGGAGTGAAAGCTTCTGACTGAGGCAAAACTTTCAAAATGACACCCCAGCCATGGTAAAACCCGCATCGCTTTGTTACAAATACAAAATCGAGGCCAATTTCACTGAAATTGAGATGAGGTTTTCCAGTCAACCTGGGCTGATGAATGGTTTCTGGTAGTTCTGCATGGGTCAGTCTCCATACTAGGAAATGTTGAGAGAGTTCTGCTCTGAGTCATGTGCGAATTAGGGCACAAAGTCAGAGTGACCATCAAGAGGTCTGAAACAATAAGAACAAAACCAACTAGATGAGGCTGCCCGAAGCCCGCAAACTGAAATGGCTGCATTCCATTCCCCCTACAGTCCATGCAGATAACCTCAATATAAGGCATATGACATTGCTCTGATCTTGATGGCCTGCATAAGGGAAGCTGAGGGAGTGCAGCAAAAAGTATAAACAAATAAGCCCTACGAGGAAAGGATAGATGAACTGGGCATGTTCGGGTAGGGGAAAAAAAGACAACTGAAGGAGATGAATTATTAAGCAGACAAGTATCAGTTTTTGCCACTAGTCAGCAAGAAAGCAACAAAAAGTTATGGGCTTTTGCAGGGAAGATCTGGGACAAACACACCAAGATAAATAGCTTGACAACCCTAAGGACAATCAGACAATGGAAAAAGCTGCTAAGGGAGGCAGACGTACAAGCCCTGGAAAGGAAGGGATAGCTCAGTGGTTTGTGCATTAGCCTATTAACCCTAGGGTTGTAAGTTCAATCCTTGAGGGGGCTGTTTAGGGATCAGTAGCAAAAATCTGTCTGGGGATTGGTCTTGCTTTGAGTAGAGGGTTGGACTAGATGACCTCCTAAGGTCCCTTCCACCCCTGATATTCTGTGATTAAGACTAGACACCACCCCTTTAGGAATGATGATACATATTGTTGCTATAATGGATTGGGATGGAACAGTGGACCCCCAACTGCATGGCAAAGGATTGGTTCTGAAGTGCATGCCACAAACCAAATGCAGTCTTTGGAATTCTATGCTCGGGATATGGCCCTTCAGTTTTGATTTATTTCCCCCTCAGGAATGTATAGGTGTTTATTACTACAACAAAACAGGTGAAAATTGGTGCAAAAAACTATTCATAATTTTTATGGGTAAATATCAGGGTTTATTTTGGTGGAGAGAAGGACAGAGGAAAAAAGTATTTAGCAGATTAATGCTCTGAAGAATGGTTTGCTGCAGAGCTAAAATAGAACTCAAAACACAATGCCACTTCTGAGTTTAAGAAAACAATACATCTCTAAGTCCCAAATAAAACTTTTTATTTGAACAAACAGTTTACTAGTGTAGACTTAGAACTCTTAGTCTATAAATATTTACATTTAATAATTGGGCCACACCATTTGCAGCGCATACACTCAACTTCATCCTTTTCTCCTGGTTGATTTTTTTTTTACTTTTGAATACTTCCTTGTGCTCTGAAACGTATTCTGATACAGATTTTCCTTTTCTTCCCATTTTCGTGTGTCAAATCTTTAAACCATTATCCGCTAACAGCATGAAACATGCATGTGGTGGGCGTGAGATTCATCAGTACATTCAGATGTGCGCACACTTCAGAGCGTGTGTGCGTGCCTGCTGGTTTATTATTTATCTTTTAAAGACTAGTATATAAGCCTTATTTCAACAGGCAGCTTTGCATATACACAGACTGTGTGATTGCAATACATAGATCTCATGGAATGTATCATATTTTCCTAATAAAACAACTTTTGAATGATACAAAAGTAGGATGAAAATCAGAAAAAAATGACTAATACTTTTTGTAAAAGCTGTGATTTTTCAGTAAAAATTGGTTTAAACTGAAAACAAAGGGACATAGCTATGGATCAATTATGTGCTGTAATAGGAAAGGGGCCTCACACAGAGTCTTAAGTCCCAACATATAACACAGCCAGGCCACTCGGCTCAAGAAACAGCACTGCTTAAAGCCATATTTCAGTACCAACTACATGGGTGGCTGCAATCCTTCATTTTTTAAATGCATGTTAGGGACCTGATCCTGAGGGTAATCATCTCCCCTCATGAGAGTTTAGGGTGCTCAGTAAGTAGCACAGGATCAGACCCAGGCTATAGTCTCCAGGCAAACTTCCCAATGTGACTCTCAGCTGGCAGCCTCCTCAACTTTTAGGTCCCTCCCAGTTAAAACCATTTGGTTCTCTATTCCCTTCTGAAAGGGATTCAGACTTGGTGCCTCTTCCTGGACAAAATTGTAGGTGTTACTGTGGCAATAAGAACTGAAAAGTCAGCTCCTGAATTAAGAGCATCAGTGCCAGAATGAAGAGCATCTGAAGTGCAGCAAGCTTCATTTGGGTTGTAAGTTTAAACCTTCTCACCCAGCCAGAAGTCTCTGCTGCTTGTTATGGACCTCAAATGAAAGGGGAAAAAATAGACTGAGGCATAACACTGATAACAGGTCCCTTAAAAAAAAAAGCAGCAGAAGTTCCCCAAAATATATGTGTAAGTAGGAGGGACCCAGTGGGAATCTCTACCCGTGAGAATCTCTACACTAGATCACTGGTTTATCTATTTGGTGTTTTGAAAGATGCAGTGGTGAAATTCTCCATCTTGATTTCTCATCAGCAAGTAACAGGAAGTGAGATCTCTCACTTCCCCACTAGTAACCCAGCAAATGTACAGCTTGTAGACACTCAGTGTCAAGCCTTACTTGTGAGTCAAGTGATCTCAGAAATATTTAGGTGATAAAACTTCATTTCCAGGTAGTGCAATTTGGGTTCCCATAAAGCGTGGTTCTAGCTTAAAGAATGTTTTGTAAAAATGGCTCTGTGGGTTTCCATATTTATTATTTCTCACTGACTTCTGAAGTTTGCTCAGTTTGAAAATAATTCCCACCTCACACAACTGCCAGGTCCACAAACTCAGGCTGGGCTCTGAGGGTACATCTACACTACCCGCCGGATTGGTGGGTAGCGATCGAACTATCAGGGATCGATTTATCGCATGTAGTGTAGACGCAATAAATCGATCCCTGGTCGCTCTCTTGTTGACTGCTGAACTCCAGCTCAGCAAGAGGCGGAAGCAAAGTCGACGGGGGAGCGGCGGCCGTTGATCCCGCACCGTGAGGACGCGAAGAAAGTGATTCTAAGTCGATCTATCGACTTCAGCTTTGCTATTCTCGTAGCAGAAGTTGCGTTTCTTAGATCGATCCTCCCCGCCGTGTGTAGACCAGGCCTAACAGTCAAGCTGGGCTCCATCCCATGGATCATCACCAGAAACAAAAGTTCTGCTAGCCAAATCAGACCCTCAGTCCAACCCCATTACCTTCAGGTCATGCCCTCCATGATACCTGGGCAAACCATCTCATGGCTAATGTTGCCAAAAGCATCGTTTGACCTGCAGGATTTATATCACTGGAGATCACACGTAAGACAAAAAGGATGGAGGATGAATTTGCAGTGCTGGTAACTAGCAAAAATATGAGGCTCTCTCTTTCCCATTGAAAATTCAGCAAGTTTGCTATGAAAAAGATCAGAGAAGCACAATGAATATGTAATGCTGCAATATCGGTTTTCAGAGTAGAACGGCAACAAGCAAAACAAAAAGCATACCACTCAAACGATGGTTAGGCCCCAAAAACTATTTTCCTAGAGAAAACTGTATCTTTTGCAGTATCCCTGTATTCTTTATAATTCTCTACAGATGCCACATAGGCTTTAGCCTTCCCAAACCCTGTTAAATTTCAGGACCTAAACAAGCTGACAGTGACTCTTAAACCTATCAGGCTTTGAAATTAGCTAGCAAATCTCAAAATGATGACAAGGCTATAAAGAAAGTCAACCACCAAGAACTGTGGAACTAAACCCACCTCAGATTAGCAGTTCACACTCAAAACCTAGCCATGCTTACATCAGAGTTTTAACACTGACTAATGCTGAATTTCAGGGGGAAAACCAAACCAAAACTCGCAGAACTTTCTTTTTCCAGTTGTCTCTGCCGATTGAACAGATCCTGCCCCAGCCCCAAGAGAAACTAAACTATTCATTCATTCTCTAGGGAGGAGAGGGGTGCATTATAATTGCTTCCAGGGTGCTTTTGTTTCTGTACGGCCCATGAAGCAAGTATCCTATAATGTAACCAGAACCTATTTAAACTGTCATCCAGCAATCAGTCTGAACTGTGCCCCATCAAAGTGCTCAGCACCTGCCCTCCAAGGGCGGTGCCAAAGGCCAATCTCCTCTTTTACAAGTAAGGTGACCAGATGTCCCGATTTTATTGGGACAGTCCCGATATTGGGGTCTTTTTCTTACATAGGTTCTAGGCTATTACCCTCCACTCCGTCCGGATTTTTCACATTTGCTGTCAGGTCACCCAACTTACAAGCTCCTGCAGCGACCCGCCAGGCCCGGGGAGGGGTCCAGCGCCAGGGACCCAGAGCAGCTGTCAAACGGGGGGGCCATGCCCGGGGCAGAGCCGGACACACAGGGGCCTGGGCGCGGGGGGGCTGGCGCCGGGCTCGGCTCGGCCGGGGGGTGGCGGCACTAAGGGGCGCAGGGGAGGGGCCGGGCGGAGCCGGACACAGGAGGAAGCGCCGGGGCCCAGCCAGCGGGGCCCGGCCCCAGCTCTCACCGATGCGGCCGCCCAGGTCGGCCAGGATGTCGTGGCGGCCCAGGGCCCGCAGCAGCGCCAGCAGGCGGCCCACGGTGGCGCCGCCGGGGCAGCGGCCCTGCCAGTCCTCCAGCAGGCGGGCGGTGGGGTCGGGCTGCGCCTCCAGGTGCTTGATCTCCAGGTACTCGTAGCCCAGCTCCTCGGCCAGCGCCGTCCAGTCGGCGGCCACCGGGGCGCGCGGGTTGAGGTAGAGCCCGAGCCGCCGCCGCACCGAGAAGTTCAGCGCCACCAGCGGCACCGCCTCCCGGTCGGGGGGCGCCGGGGAGCCGGGCCCGGGGGAGCCGGAGCCGGAGCCGGTCGTGGCCGTGGCCGTGGCCATGGTTCGCGATCCGCCGCCTGCCGCTTTCGCAACTTCCCGCTCCCGCCCCGGATCCCAGCGTGGTTCGCTTCCCAGCCCGCCCCCGGCTGCGCCGCGCTGCCCGGCCAGGCCTCCCCGGCGGGCGAGAAGGGCCGGACAGGAGCCCCGCGCCCGGAGCGACAGACACGGCCCGGGACAGACGGGACCCCCGACAGCCACCTCCCCACTCCCGGGGACAGACAGACGGGAGCCCCCCGACAGTCACCTCCCCACTCCCGGGGACAGACAGACGGGAGCCCCCCGACAGTCACCTCCCCACTCCCGGGGACAGACAGACGGGACCCCCGACAGCCACCTCCCCACTCCCGGGGACAGACAGACGGGAGCCCCCGACAGCCACCTCCCCCCCCCGCTCCCGGGGGCAGACAAACGGGATCCCCCCGACAGCCACCCCCGACCCCCGGGGGCAGACAGACGGGAGCCCCCAACAGCCATCCCCCCTCCACTCCCAGGGACAGACAGACAGGAGCCCCCGACAGCCACCACCCCCCCACTCCCGGGGGCAGACAGACGGGAGCCCCCTGACAGCCACCCCCCCGCTCCCGGGGGCAGACAGACGGGAGCCTCCGACAGCCACCCCCCCACTCCCGGGGGCAGACAGATGGGACCCCTGACAGCCACCCCCCCACTCCCGGGGACAGACAGACGGGAGCCCCCGACAGCCAACCACCCCCCACTCCCAGGGATAGACAGACTGGAGCTCCCGAAAGCCAGCCACCCCCTCCACTCCTGGGGACAGGTAGACGGGAGCCCCCGACAGACAGCAACCCGCTCACTCCTGGGGACAGACAGATGGGATCCCCCCGACAGCCAGCCACCCCCCCACTCCCGGGGACAGACAAACGGGATCCCCCCGACAGCCTGCCACCCCCCCACTCCCGGGGACAGACAGACAGGAGCCCTCAACAACCAGCTACCCCTCCACTCCCAGGGACAGACAGACGGGAGCCCCCCGTCAGCCTGCCACCCCCCACTCCTGGTGACAGACAGACGGGATCCCCCCGACAGCCAGCCACTCCCCCACTCCCGGGGACAGACAGATGGGATCCCCCCGACAGCCAGCCACCCCCCTTCTCCTAGGGACGGACAGACAGGATCCCCCTGACAGCCTGCCACCCCCCCACTCCGGGGACAGACAGGAACCCCCGACAGCCAGCCACCTCCACAGTCCTGGGGACAGACAGACGGGATCCCCCCGACAACCTGCCAGCCCCCCCACTCCCGGGGACAGACAAACGGGAGCCCCCGACAGCCAGCCACCCCCACACTCCCGGGGACAGGCAGACGGGACACCCCGACAGCCAGCCACCCTCCCACTCCCGGGGACAGACAGACGGGATCCCCCCCGACAGCCAGCCACCCCCCCCCACTCCCGGGGACAGACAGACGGGATCCCCCCCGACAGCCAGCCACCCCCCCACTCCCGGGGACAGACAGACGGGAGCCCCGGCAGCCAGCCACCCCCCACTCCCAGGAACAGACAGACAGGAGCCCTCGACAGCCAGCTACCCCCCCACTCCTGGGGACAGACAGACGGGAGCCCCCCGTCAGCCTGCCACCCCCCACTCCTGGAGACAGACAGACGGGATCCCCCCGACAGCCAGCCACTCCCCCAGTCCCGGGGACAGACAGGCGGGATCCCCCTGACAGCCAGCCACCCCCCGTCTGCTAGGGACAGACAGACAGGATCCCCCTGACAGCCTGCCACCCCCCCACTCCCGGGGACAGACAGATGGGAACCCCCGACAGCCAGCCACCCCCACAGTCCTGGGGACAGACAGATGGGATCCCCTCGACAACCTGCCAGCCCCCCACTCCCGGGGACAGACAGACGGGAGCCCCCGACAGCCAGCTACCCCCCCACTCCCAGGGACAGACAGACGGGATCCCCCCAACAGCCAGCCACCCCCCACTCCCGGGGACAGACAGACGGGAGCCCCCGACAGCCACCCCCCACTCTCGGGGACAGACAGACGGGAGCCCCCGACAGCCAGCCATCCCCCCACTCCCGGGGACAGACAAACTGGATCCCCCCGACAGCCTGCCACCCCCCCACTCCCGGGGACAGACAGACGGGATCCCCCGACAGCCAACCACCCCCACAGTCCTGGGGACAAACAGACGGGATCCCCCTGACAGCCAACCCCCCCCCCCACTCCTGGGGACAGACAGACGGGATCCCCCCAACAGCCTGCCACCCCCCCACTCCCGGGGACAGACGGACGGAGCCCCCGACAGCCTGCCACCCCCCCACTCCCGGGGACAGACAAACGGGATCCCCCCGACAGCCAGCCACCCCCCACTCCCGGGGACAGACGGACGGAGCCCCCGACAGCCTGCCACCCCCCCACTCCCGGGGACAGACAGACGGAGCCCCCGACTGCCAGCCACTCTCCCCTGTCTACTACTTCAGGGTAGCTTGTTTCTGCTCCTACTCTCACTCACCCCCCACCATTTTCCTTCCCCTGCTGCCATCACCTCAGTAATGGGCTCCCTTGCCATCCCCACAGAGATGTCTGGGTGGAGGGTCCCAGCAACAATGCCCTGAATGGGTGGTTGTGCCCATCACAGCAGAGCCCTTGGTTCAGGTGGCAGGAAGCACACACGCACGCACGAGTTATCTTCTTTTGTGCTGCCCGGGCTCCAGGGATATTCAGGGCTAGGGGCCCTGCTCCAGCAATATTTGGAGCTAGGTCTCTCCCCTGGCCCTCGCCTGCCACCCCTGCACGTCTTCCCCCTGCCCTGCCACGTCCCTGCCTGAAAGAAAGCTGTGTACACCTCTCCCGTGCCTGCTTGTGCTGCCCTGGTGTAGCGGAGTTGTGTCCTACACTACACTCTGCTCCTAGCGTCAACTGCTGTCTGCTGCCTCAGGGTTTTAGTGCCCACCTCTGCTCATAGCCGGGCAGGCTGCCCTTACCCTTCTGCCCTAGCCGTGAGCCTCTCCAGTGCCTCAAACCTCTCATTCCCCCACACCCTAATCCTCTGCCCCAGCTCTGAGCCGCCTCCTGCACCATGAACCCCTCATCCTCAGCCCCAGCCCTCAGCCCCTCGCACCATAATCCTCTGCCCCAGCCCTGAGACCCCCTGCATCATGAATCCCTCATCCTCAGTCCCAGCCAGAGCCCTTATCCCCCTGCACCCTAATCCTCTGCCCCAGCTCTGAGCCGCCTCCTGCATCATGAACCCCGCATCCTCAGCCCCAGCCCTCATCCCCTCGCACCATAATCCTCTGCTCCAGCCCTGAGCCCCCTCCTGCATCATGAACCCCTCATCCTCAGCCCCAGCCCTCATCCCCTCGCACCCTAATCCTCTGCCCCAGCCCTGAGCCCCCTCCTGCATCATGAACCCCTCATCCTCAGCCCCAGCCCTCATCCCCTCGCACCATAATCCTCTGCCCCAGCCCTGAGACCCCCTGCATCATGAACCCCTCATCCTCAGCCCCAGCCAGAGCCCTCATCCCCCCGCACCCTAATCCTCTGCCCCAGCCCTGAGACCCCTCCTGCATCATGAACCCCTCATCCTCAGCCCCAGCCCTCATCCCCTCGCACCCTAATCCTCTGCCCCAGCCCTGAGCCCCCTCCTGCACCATGAACCCCTCATCCTCAGCCCCAGCCCTCAGCCCCTCGCACCCTAATCCTCTGCCCCAGCCCTGAGCCCCCTCCTGCACCATGAACCCCTCATCCTCAGCCCCAGCCAGAGCCCTCATCCCCCTGCACCCTAATCCTCTGCCCCAGCCTTGAGCCCCCTCCTGCATCATGAGCCCCTCAGCCCCTGCCAGAGCCCTTATCCCCCTGCACCCTAATCCTCTGCCCTAGCCCTGAGCTCCCTCCTGCATCATGAATCCCTCATCCTCAGCCCCAGCCCTCATCCCCTCGCACCCTAATCCTCTGCCCCAGCCCTGAGCCCCCTCTTGCACCATGAACCCCTCATCCTCAGCCCCAGCCCTCAGCCCCTCGCACCCTAATCCTCTGCCCCAGCCCTGAGCCCCCTCCTGCACCATGAACCCCCCATCCTCAGCCCCTGCCAGAGCCCTTATCCCCCTGCACCCTAATCCTCTGCCCCAGCCCTGAGCTCCCTCCTGCATCATGAATCCCTCATCCTCAGCCAGAGCCCTCCTCTCTCTCTGCACCCCCTCCTACCGCCAAACTCCCTCCCAGAGCCTGCATCCTGCACCCCTCCTGCACCCTAATCCCCAGCCCAGGACCTGCACCCCAAACCTCCTCCCCCCACCCAAACCCCCTCCCAGAGCCTTAGGCAGGTGGGGGGCGGAGTTGGGGGGTGGGTTCTGGGCACCACCAAAATTTCTACAAACCTACCACCCATGTGCGCGCGCGCACCCCCCACCCCCGAAGCTGTGGAGAGCAGAGATTTCCTTCCTTGCCCCGAAACCAGCCAGCTAAGGGCTGAGAATAGGGTGACCAGGTCACCCAGGTCAAATATCGGGACGCAGGGGGCCGGGGCGGGGGCAGAGAGGAAAAAATGGCAGCAGAGCAAAAAAAAAAATAAAAAATCCCCCACCCCCGATTCCTCCTCCCTCCGCAAGCGCTGGAGGGAGCCCCGGGAGACTCAGGGTACGTCTACACTACGGGATTATTCCGATTTTACATAAACCGGTTTTGTAAAACAGTTTGTATAAAGTTGAGTGCGCGCGGCCACACTAAGCACATTAGTTTGGCAGTGTGCGTCCATGTACCGAGGCTAGCGTCGATTTCCGGAGCATTGCACTGTGGGTAGCTATCCTGTAGCTATCCCATAGTTCCCGCAGTCTTCCCCGCCCGTTGGAATTCTGGGTTGAGATCTCAATGCAAAAACAGTGTCGTGGGTGATTCTGGGTAAATGTTGTCACTCAATCCTTCCTCTGTGAAAGCAACGGCAGACAATCATTTCACGCCCTTCTTCCCTGGATTGCCCTGGCAGACGCCATAGCATGGCAACCATGGAGCCCGTTTTGCCTTTTGTCACCATCACCGTATGTGTGGTGCATGCTGCTGACAGATGCGGTACTGCAGTGCTACAGAGCAGCATTAATTTGCCTTTGCAAGGTAGCAGAAACGGTTACCATCCCTATTGCACTGTCTGCCATGCCACTGTAAATTAGCAATGTGATGATGGTTATCAGTCGTTCTGTACTGTCTGCTACTGTCATGGGTGCTCCTGGCTGGCCTTGCTGAGGTCGGCCAGAGACATATGAACAAAAATGGGAATGACTCCCCAGGTCATTCCTTTCTTTATGTTTTGTCTAAAAATAGAGTCAGTCCTGCCTAGAATATGGGGCAAGTGTACTAGAGAACCAGAGAGCACAGCTGCTCCGTGTTAGAGCCCCAGAGATCCCGCAGAAATGATGAGCTCCATGCCATTCTAGGGGGTGCCCTTGCAACAACCCCACCCGTTGCTTCCCTCCTCCCCCAACCCTCCTGGGCAACCATGGCAGTGTCCCCCCATTTGTGTGATGAAGTAATAAAGAATGCAGGAATAAGAAACACTGACTTTTTAGCGAGATAAAATGATGGGGAGGAAGCCTCCAGCTGCTATGATAGTCCAGGCAGGACATTAAAGGGTGGCAAGGGAGAGGAGACCAGCCTCCCACTGTTATGATAGTCCAGGTAGTACAGAATCTTTTCTTTAGACATGAAAGGGGGGAGCTGATAGAGCTCAGCCTCCAGTTGCTATGATGAAGATGGTTACCAGCCATTCTGTACCATCTGCCAGAAATGACTGGGAGTCATTCCCATTTTTACCCAGGTGCCCCCAGCTGACCTCACCAAGGCCAGCCAGGAGCACTCATGGGCTGATGATGACAATGGATAGCAATCATATTGTACCATCTGCCATCAGGAAGGGGATGCTGGTGGTCAGCGCTGCAGCACCCCATCTACCAGCAGCATGCAGTAGACATAGGGTGACATTGAAAAAAAGGCGAGAAACATTTTTTTCCCTTTTCTTTTGGGGTGGGGGGTAGGGTGTAAATTGACAACATATATCCTGAAACACCCGGGAAAATGTTTTTGACCCTTTAGGCATTGGAGCTCAGCCAAGAATGCAAATACTTTTCGGAGACTATGGGGACTGTGGGATAGCTGGAGTCCTCAGTACTCCCTTCCTCCCTCCATGAGTGTCCAGTTGATTCTTTGGCTTTCTGTTATGCTTGTCACACAGCATTGTGCTGTGGCCTCTGCCTGTCATAGCCTGGAGATTTTTTCAAATGCTTTGTCATTTCGTCTTCTATAACGGAGCTCTGATAGAACAGATTTGTCACCCCATACAGTGATCAGATCCAGTATCTCCCGTACGGTCCATGCTGGAGCTCTTTTTGGATTTGGGACTGCATGGCCACCCGTGCTGATCAGAGCTCCACGCTGGGTAAACAGGAAATGAAATTCAAAAGTTCGCGGGGCTTTTCCTGTCTACCTGGCCAGTGCATCCGAGTTCAGATTGCTTTCCAGAGCGGTCACAATGGTGCACTGTGGAATACCGCCCGGAGGCCAATACCATCGATTTGCGGCCACGCTAACCCTAATCCAACATGGCAATACCGATTTCAGCGCTACTCCTCTCATCGGGAAGGAGTACAGAAATTGGTTTAAAGAGCCCTTTATATCAATATAAAGGGCCTCATGTGGACAGATGCAGGGTTAAATCAGTTTAACTCTGCTAAATTTGGTTTAAACGCGCAGTGTAGACCGAGCGCGGGGCCGGGGTGAGTGTGAGTCTGGCCTAGCCCCGAGCAGGCTGGACTCGAGCGTGGTACCTGGAGGGACAGTAGGGGGCGGCCCGCGGGGCCAGGTGGGGACTGTTCTCCTCACCTGGGCAGTGGGACTCGGGAACAGCCACTCCGGTAGCTCCCACTGCCGTGGGGAGAGGAAGCAGCCACTGGCCAAGCTCGGTGGCTGCAGCTCTGGTGCCCACGAACTCCCCGAGCCCAGGCCTGCTGCGGGGACCCAGCGCACATGCTGCGCCCAGCCCCTGGCCAGTTGCATCTGGGCTGGCTGCCCAGCTGGTGCAATCCCGCGGGCGGCCCCGGAGTGGGGGCAGCAGGCCCCAGCCCCCCCCAGCCCACTCGGGTCCCGCAGGGGAACAAACGGGGCTGGGCTGCTGATGCCTCCACTGCGGGATTGCACCAGCTGGGCAGCCAGCCCAGACGTGACTGGCCAGGGGCTAGGCGCAGCGTGCGCACTGCTGGGTCTCCGCAGCAGGCCCAGGCTCGGGGGGTTTGGACCCGGGCACCAAAGCCGCAGCTGCCAAGTGCCACGTGCTTGGCCGCTTCCTCCCCCGCGGCAGTGGGAGCTGCAGCAGTGGCTGCTCCCGAGTCCCCCCGTGGGCCGCCCCCTACTATCCCTCCGGGTACCGCCCTGCCCGAGTCCTGCCTGCATGGGGCCAGGCCGGACTCACACTCACTCCGGCTCCCTGGCGTCTCCTGGGCATGGCGGGCTTGGCAAGAGGCGGGGATTTGGGGAGGGAGCCAATGGAGCAGTGAGGGGGCAGGGATGGGGGCGGGGATTTGGGGAGAAATCCAATGGGGGAAGGACGGGGCGGAGTCGGGGCAGGGTAGGGCACGAGCCCTTCCGGGCTCCAGAGCCTTTACATGTTTGTCCAGTGTCCTGACATAACATTGGTCAGGATGCGGGACAAACAAGCAAATATCGGGACAGTCCCAATAAAATCGGGACCTCTGGTCATCCTAGCTGAGAAAGAGGGAGGCCCAACCCAGGCTGCAGCCCAGTAGCTACCGGCATAGAAAGGACTCTTGTACAGGGCACACCCCACCTAGAAGAGGGCTCAGTCCAGAAAGCTCAGACCACCAGCTGCCCCTTGCAGTAGCATAGCCCACGGTTAGACACCCCTGCTCCATGGGGAGAGGATAGCCCCCCAAGGAACAGCTGTGGCTGGGCCTGCTTCTAACCAGAGGCTCAGCAACACTGGCTCACCACTCTTTCCTTAGCTACCTGAAGCAGGATGATGGCCAAGCTCACCCAGCCACTCACTCCCATCCCTAAAGGATGGTCATAGCCATAGCCAAGAGCCTAGCAATAACCATCTTTCATTCTTTCACTCTCCCTTACCTGAGCTGCATCTATGGGGACCGCGCTGCAGGTGGTCTGCCCCACATGGTCTCCGCCAGGCTGTAAGTGGTGAGGTCACTGACATCACATGACCTCAGAAATCCTCAGCACTCACCTGTTAAATCAGATTTAGGCTGCTCTGCTTCCTTTTTTTGTGGATGCTAAATGGCTGTAGCAGAGGGGACTCCACTCCAGATCATTTGGCTGCAGGGGAGGGAGGCGAGGAACTTGACTGGAGGAGAGGAAAAGTTTTTCCGTACAACTACTCTGTCTCCTCTTACTTCAGGCAGAGCTTGGGTCTACCACCTTCCCCAAGTCCAAGGGGGTTGGACTAGATGACCTCCTCCTGAGGTCCCTTCCAACCCTGATATTCTATGATTCTATGAAATCCATCTTCTTGATGCTGTCTCTGTCTGAATTACATTGTTGGCAGAAAAGCAAGCTCCTTAGGACCAGTACCAGAGTTGAGTCCTCCATAATGAAGATACTGTACTTTAATTTAAGCAGAGTTTAAGATAAATTTCAAAGTGTGTTTTTTTTCCCAGAACAACTGTGTGACATTCAGAGCATATGGGGGTTTGATTCTGCAACAAGCGTCTCCACTAACATCATTTACACTTTGTCTTAACTTTGATTCTTCATCCACTTCTCTTCCTCATCCCCTCACTACACCTAACGTTTCTACTAGATTGAAAATGGAGGTTATGTTTGGAACAGACCATCAAATTAACATTAATATACATATCCAACAGCTTGTGGTGATAGCATTCCAAGCACAAGGTTGCAGCTGAAGATATCATACATGCTCCTGCTCATTTGTCAAATAATTTTATTGTCATTTTGGGCCTGTTTCTGCTCCCATTGATTTTAATAGGATTGGGTTCCAGCCAATGAGGGGGCATTCTCACATCTACAGCATTAATTCCCTGTTCAACTCTATTTACGTGAGGCCATGTCTACACTGGAAAAAGGCTTGCTAGTAGAGCTATTCCTGAACAGCTATGCTATCAAAAGATCCTAGGTAGATGAAGCTTATACCCATTACCAAAAAAAAAAAGTGCCTGTGCCAGTATAACATATTGATTTTGCACACAAAATAAGTTATACCAGCAAAAGCACTTTTATGTTGGTATAACTCTGTCTATGGTAGAAGCCAAATTTTTAAAGGTATCTAAATGCCTGACTCCCAATGTGATAATCGATGGGTGTTAGGCTTCTAAATACCTTTAAGAATCTGGCCCTAGGGCTTTGGCAGGATAAAAAGGTCACTCACAAAAATTAAAAAAAATAAATCACCCCCCCTCCTTAACATTCCCAGACTAGCAAAAGTTTCTAGTGTAGGCCTGGCCTCAGACAGAACTCCCAATGAAATCAGTCCTCAGACTGGAAAGGTTGGACTCCACTGCCAGAGGGTAGAGTGCCTCGGGTCTTCCTGGGAAAGGAACTAAACTCTCCTCCCCTCAAATAAGGCCAATTATACAAGGTTAAACATGGCTGGTTACTTCCAGGAGCAATGTTGCAGGAGTCGCTACACAATTCATTTGTTAGGAGGAAGTTTGGGGAAAAGAGATGAATGTTGCAACATGCCCTAAAGGTTATCAGACCTATGCCAAGTCTACTCTTAAAATTTTGCCAGTAGAGTCAAGTCAATTAAACTATCATGTCATTTTTATACCAGCAAATGCCTTAATGCAGATGCAGCTCATACTGGCAAAAAAGTGCTTTTAGTGCTATAGCTTATTTGATTACGGGAACCAGTATAAGCTGTACCACAAAAGCAATTTTTGCCAGTATGCGCTGCATGTCTACTAGGAGGGTTTGCCATTATGGCTACGTCAAACCTTTTTTGTGTAGACTAGGTCCTAGTTCTTGTCCATACTAGGAAAGTGCCCTGGTTTAATTGTCAATTTAAAAATTGTTCTAGTTAAACTGGTGCAAGCCTCTAGTGTAGATGCCCACGAACTGGTTTAACTGCTAATTATGGAGGTGCCAGTTACGGCTTCACAGTTAGGGTTTAGTTCCATTTAGCACTTAAAGCAGGGATTCAACCTAGGATATGTGTGAAACATACGTATGGGTTTAGATTAAGTCAGTAATTTACCAATACAAGGTAAACCAGTTTATGCAAGGGCTTATCTGGTTTAAGGGCTTTTACATTAGGGGTTTGAACCAGTTTAATTAGATTGATTTTAAACAAAGGTGTTTAAACCAGAGCCGTTTTTTAATAGGTAGAGCTGTGGCTCAATCTGATCCCTGGTGGTAATGACCTCCAGAGTCAACCACGGGCCCTTCACTGAAAGTGCCCTGCTCCCAGACTCGTCATGTTTGAATCTGGGCTCCTCAGGGAGTGAAGATGCCACGAGAGGAAGGAGCTCTCTAAAGCACTGGTTCTCAACCAGGGATACACATAATCCTGGATGTGCTCAGAGGTCTGCCAGGGGTAGATCAACTCATCTAGATATTTGCCTAGGTTTACAACAGCCAACATAAAGAGCACTAGCAAAGTCAGTGCAAACTAAAACTTCATACAATGACTTCTTTATAGTGCTCTCTATACTGAAATGTAAGTACAATATTGATATTCCAATTGATTTATTCTATAATTATATGGTTATAAGTGAGAAAGTCAGCAATTGTTCAGTAAGAGTGGGCTGTAACAATTTTGTATTTTTTTGTCTGCTTTTGTAAGCAAGTAGTTTTTAAGTGAGGTAAAATGTGGAGGTAGGCAAGACAAATCAGGCTCCTGAAAGGGGTACAGTAGTCTGGAAAGATTGACAGCCACTGCTCTAAAGCAACCAAGTCAAACCATTTAAGACATTTTGGACAAGAACTGGAAGTTTAAAATGGACCCAGAATAGGACTGGTTGCCATTACTGAGCACAGAGCAATGTTTTGAAACTGATCTGCATGCTGTACATGCCATCAAACTTTCAGGCTGGTGCCACAGGCAAACAAAACTACCACAGTGACCCCACATCAGATTCCATGGTGAACCTATTTTTTCTAAAGCACTGTGGAGCATACAGTCAAAGAGAACAGGATTCTGGCACCTCAGATCAGTAATTCTGC
Organism: Gopherus flavomarginatus; assembly: GCF_025201925.1. Classification (NCBI taxonomy): domain Eukaryota; kingdom Metazoa; phylum Chordata; order Testudines; family Testudinidae; genus Gopherus; species Gopherus flavomarginatus. The sequence continues at coordinate 13,289,445 of NC_066618.1, read as the reverse complement.
CTTCTGAGCTCTATCAGAAGAGTGGAAATCAGGAAAATAAAAACATTCCAATGCAAAGGTGTAAGTTGTATTATGGATCAATGTTTTTATGTTCTACAGCCTAAGGCACGTTAGCATAAGCACGTTCAGTATACATATTTCCAATATATAAAAAAGTGAACACCTTCTCCAGTCTGTAATACAAGGTAGAAATCTGGCTACAATAACTATAAGCCCCACTACAAAGCAAAGGCACTGGAAAAGCAGCGTGACCACTGGACAATAACAAGATGACCCTACCGTTATGGTTAGTAATTACTACTTATGACGCCCCTTTCAACTAAAAGCACTTTACAAAGTTAAGTGATCCTGATATATAATTAGCGTATCAAGTCACTCATCGCCCATCTCTGGGATGGAACACATTAGCTGCTTAACAGCTCACTGCAACAGTTTAAAGCAGGAAGTGAAGAGTACCAAGTCAGATCATCAGCTGGTGTAAATCAGTATAGCTTAACTGATTTCAATAGAATTATGCTGATTTACACCAGCTGAGAATCTGGCCTTAGTACATCCAGTTGATTTTTGAGGGGCATCTTGGTGGTGTAATTTTCACCCACTCGAATTTGGCCAGAATATAAGGTTAACACCTCTGTTCTTGTTAAAGGTGTCATGGGATTCTTAAAAGTACAAAGGCCCAAGAACTTAAGCTCCCTTCTGAATCCCAATCAGCTGGCTCATAGAGAAGCATTTCCTAAAGATTGAAAGTCAAAAATCTTGATCCAGTTGAAGTCAATGGCAAAACTCCATTGACTTCAATGTGTCTAGGATGTCACCTTTGGTTTGCTTAGATACTAATGAGAGAGAAATTGGCTATAAATAGTAACCACTGTCAGTTGGACTTCTCAGCAGGCAGGCACATGAGTCACTTCTCCAGAAGTGCAGGGACTGCCTTCACGATAAATCTTTGTTGCGAGAGAAGTAAACGTCCACCCCTCTGTCCTTGTGTCGCCTCTGCATGTCGAAGGGATCTTTCTTTCCCCTCAGAGGGTGGTCTCTCTTGTTCTGTTAATTGAGAGAAGAGCAGCGAAAGTTATTGATTGAAGCTAAAAGAAAGTCTGGTTTTTATGTTATAAAGCAATCGAGACATCTCACAGTCATCAGAAAAAAGGGTAACACGTTGCAGCTCTAGCCAGATGAGAACCAGAGAGGAAGGATGATCCAATGGTTAGGATGCTGGCTTAGAGACAGGTTCAATTCTCCGCTCTGTCAGACTTCCTGTGTGACTTTGGGTAAGTCACTCCATGCCTCAGTAGAATAGTACTTCCCTACCTCACAGGGGTGTTGTGAGACATAAAATACATTAGTCATTGTGCAGCACCCAGATACTATGGTGATAAGGGCACAGAAGTTCCTGAGATAGTTAGAAGCATGCTGAGGAGGGGGAGAGAGCTAAAATGTGACTCCCATCTCACTTTACAAAAAGTAAAAAAAAATTGGATTAAAATGTTCATGTTGAGAAATGGTCACCCTTCCCCCTCCCCCCACAAGCAAGGGCCATTAGCCATTGACAGTCAGTCACTTGTCTGATCTCAACTGCACATTGAAATAAAAGAGAACTGATTATTCTAATTCTCAGAGCCAAAGCCAGAGGTCCTTACTCAGACAAAGGATCTCACTAATGTCATGAGTTCTGCCTGAGTGAGAAATTTAGAGTCGGGCCCTCGGTACCCAAACCCTACATGAAGGCTAGTTTCATCCTTGCACTTGGTTTATTACACTACAGAATCAAACTGTCCTGAGACAAGAGAAACAGGGAGCGGAACAAAGTAATGAAAACTTGTGAGATGAAATATACAGCTATTGGGTCACAACAGCAGCAGCATGGTCATCAGATGGAAGTTGGCAGTGCTCAGTCCTAAGACTGAGCCCTTTGTTAGTTTTGCTGCATTTTCTAAAAGGCAGATCCATTCTGAAAAGTGTGTTAGTACCAATGGCCTCCTGTGGTCCCCTGTTTAATGGGTCTCTAATTCCAGATCAGGTGTGCTCCATTTACAAGTCCAAAAGGTATTTTTGCTAGTCCCAGCCCCACAGACTCCTCCTGGGATCTGAGAATCAAGCTGGGTTCTTTTCTCTTCGTACACAATCACCTATCATAAGATGTCTGCAGGCTAAATTAGATGTTCAGAGACATCTGTGAAACCTCATGGCTTTTCAATAAGTTGCACAGGCACAGACTGACCAGAATTTAGTAAGCAGTGCTGTGATAGATGCGCAAGTCAGAATAAAATATAATCCAGCTCACACTCCGGTTACATGGATATCAAGTGTTCATTCAAAATTAATGTTGTGCCCAGTCAGGGACCCTTTGCGGATTAAACCAGTTCTCTAGTTATTTTTCAAGTGTAAATGGGAGACAGCTGCAGAATTTATACTCACATTTAGAGCAAGAAACAACAAACTCCCTACCTCGGTTGAAACATCACAGTACTTACAGGCTTCTGGTTGTCTGCTCCATTCCCGGGCCAGGACGACTGGCAGTGGATAGGTCTCCCCTAGAGCTATCCCAGCTTGTGAGACAGCTGCATTGCTCAGTGCCCAGAGTGTGTGTATCTCCCCTCCCTTTACACACTGTATTTCCGGAACCCACAGTCGGACATAATCTCCCTGCAAATGGAAACAGTGGTGTTCAGGGGGATTCACTCACACCAACAGAGCAGGATATAATAATCTGACTTCCGACGGTGCCTTCCAAACAAGGATGGGAAAGTACTTTATTAACCGTAAAGAATGAAGCCCTGGGAAACGGGGACACATTAGTCCCATTTTTCAGGTGGGAAAATGGAGGCCCTGTTATATCAGGGCCAACATTTTCAAACCCGGGAGCCTTTTGTTAGCCCCCAAATCCATATGCAGGCATCTGAGTAGGTGGCCTGATTTACAGAGATGTCAAATACGTGCACCTCCCATTAGCTTCAACTGGGGATGCTTAAGAGTCCCTGGGAGCTTCTGTCCCTAAACCAGAAATAAGCCCCACTCTGTGCTATGACACAGGAGGCAGCAGGGATTGCTACTGTGCAGGAAGAGGAGCCTCTCCAGGACACCATGAAGCTGGGGAATGGAGTGGGGGCTGAGTTAATCTCCTCCAAAACTGTGGTTCATTAGTAGTGGGAGGAGTATGAAAGGGAAGACTGATCGCCCCACCCCCCACTTCTCCCCACAAGGTGAAGGTCAGGAGAAAACTGACTGTAACTGTCCTGTAATCTCATGGCTGTGGGTTTCAACCCGCTATTGGGTGCATTACTGTGTTAGGTGATCAACTCCGTCCTTCTCATCATTCATTTCTGCATTTCCCATGCAGCTGGCCTGTGTTTTGAGTAACACATTGCATCATGTCTTGACGATATGCCAGTTACCCGGGGAAACGGTCATTAAACGCAATGCTAGTAACGGGGACAGCCACAGACCCAGACTTCCCGAGCCAGGTAACAGACTCGGGATGCCAGATCTCTTCTTGCCCTCCTCACCACTAACCAGCAAAGGCCTGCAGTCCAAGGCATTTTTCCAGCAGCAGCATCTACTGAGTAGCTGCTTCTACTCTGCCCACTGGGGCTGTTTATTATATTTAGTTTTCTTCAGCATCCGCTTGAATATAAACAGCTGAGATTGTAACACGGTTTCAATAAATGCATTAGCTTTCATGGGATTTTATACCGCTGCCTGTCTCCACAGCATCTGAGCTGTTCTTCTGTTATAAGCTCATCACGCACATTTGTCTCCTAAACAAATTTCACTCTTCTGAGGCTGCAGCTCCACTCAGCGGAGAAGCAGCTGTTCAGAGGAGACAGGCTAAGCGGCACCGGGGCTAAAATATCCACATTACAGACTGCTGGATTCCCTGCTGATGAGAAGCGCGCACTGAAAAAAGAATTCCAGCCAATAATCATGCCGGCGGGGGCACCCTGGGGGACGCAGGCATGGTCTCACACTGCAGCATACCCCTATGACTTCAGTGCAGCTGCACCTGCTTTTGCCTCTGCCAAACTCAACCTTTGCTCATTAAGGAATGAAGATCAAACTAAATCACCATTGGCTTCAGGGAGCCTAATCTGGCTGCTTTTAAAATAAATAAATAGGATCCACACATGAGTAGGCTCCAATTTTCACACTTGGGAGCCTAAAGGTAAGCACCTAAATCCATATTTAGGTGCCTAAATGAGTGACCTGATTTTCAAGAGTGCTGAGCCCCCAGGCAGCTTCCACTGAAGTCAAGCCCCAAGAGGGGTAACTGCAGGTCCTCACTTTCGAAAATCTTACCCCGGTGACTGTGAAGTCAAATCAAAACCTTATGTGCCATTTCCATAACTGCTGGGGCGAAGTGGAGGGGGTGAGGGAGGGAAGCTGAGGAAGAGAGCTACGTAGCACTGGGACATTTCACCAGGAGACTTACGTTGCTGTCATAATCCAGGCCTTGTTTAACCATGTTAAACTTCTTGTTTTCCCTTGGATCGTTTCCAATTCCAGCGCTGTATAACCAGTTTCCATAATTGCTGCAGACATCATAGTCCACCTTAAACATACATGGAAAACCAGTAAGAAGGGCTGGATCTGCTGCTCAGAGAGAAAAGGGCAGAGGGCAGAAAATCTTGTGGAGACAGCCATTGCGCTGGCATCCAGGACTTGTCTACACACAACACTATGTGGGTATCATTGAAGTGGTACAACCTCCCCTAATGTGGACACAGTTATAGCAGTACAAAAGTGCTAGAACCAGTATAGCTATTCCTGTATAGGAAGGGGAACACGTTATACTAGGGTAAGGCATACTTAAGAATACTTAAGGAACTGGCTGAAGAGATCTCTGAGCCATTAGCAATTATCTTTGAGAACTTGTGGAGGACAGGAAAGATCCTAGAGGACTGGAAAAGGGAAAATATCATCCTTATCTATAAAAAGGGAACTAAGGCCAATCTAGGGAATTATAGACCAATCACCTTAAGATAATGGAGCAAATAAACAATCAGTTTGTAAGCACTTAGAAAATAAGGAGATAAGCAGAGCCCTGCAAATCCGCAGATATCTGCTTTATATCCACGGTGCGGATATCCACGGACCATTTCTGCGGACCACATGTGGATACAAATTCTGTATCCACACAGGACTCTTAGTGATAAGTAACAATCAACACAGATTTGTCAAGAACAAATCATGTCAAACCAACCTAGTATCCCTCTTTGACAAGGTAAAAAGCCTTGTGGATAGGGGGAAGCAGTAAATATCATGTATCTCAACTTTAGTAAGACTTTTGATATTGTCTCACATGACCTCATAAACAAACTAGGAAAATACAGATTAGACAAACGTACTATACAAGATGTGTGTACAGCTGGTTGGAAAGCCATACTCAGGTAGTAATTATCCATGGTTCGCAGTCAAGCTGGAAGAGCATATTGAGTTGGGTCCGGCAGGGATCTGGCCAGGGTCCAGCTCTATTTAGTATCTTCATAAGTGATTTTGAGAATGGCATCAAGACTACACTTATAAAGCTTGTGGATGATACCAAGATGGGAAGGGTTGCAAAATTTGTTCCTTGGGGCACATTATCTATATAAATAAAGACAAGTAACCCATAAATCTCCTTCCTAGGAAGGTTCATTGCAGATATTCAGCCCTTTGAGGGTGAGGTGCTAGAATCCTCTGTTCTTCACAAGATTTGAATGCTAAACAAATCTAGTTTACATTGAAGGGGGCCAATGCTGTCTAGTGGTTCTAACAGGGCATAGGAGTCAGGACTCCTGAGTTCTATTCACTTTTCTCCCACTCACTCACCGTGAGGCTTTGGGTGAGTAACTCATCCTCTGCATCTGAGCTTCTCCCTCTGCAAAATGGGGGTGCAAGGACTTACCCACCCTCATAAAGTGATTTGAGAGCCTCCACTGAGTGTCAGATATCATCAACTATGATTATGGTTATCCATTCCTTGATTTACGCACAGTACAGTTGTGACCACAAGCTGTGTGTGGGTGTGGGAAATTAGCTATTCTACACCTTTCATAGTAAAGGACCTCAAAATGCATCTCGTAATTCGCACATTGCATACAAGAATCACTTCATCTGTCGCTGAAATGCAGCCACCCCGGGGGATAATGAAAATAGAGTTCCCATTCTCCACTGCAGTGAAGAATGCCATATATATCCTGAAACTGCAGCAGGAATTTATGCAGACTGTAGTTATTCAAACTGCAATTTGTCCAGGACACTACGGCTAACACCGCTCCTTTTTCAAAAAGCACCAGCGCTTTTAGTGCCATTTGCTTGGCATCAGGACATGGGTTTTTAGGCTAATCTCAAAGAGGGTGCATCCGGCACACCAGATCAGCACTGACTTACAGGACAAAAATGTCACCAAACTGAATCACCAACCCCGCTTTGTACAGAGTTCCCATCCAAGTACTGGCCCAGCCCAGCCTCACAGCTCAAGGTGTTGTGTGTGTTACACGTCTGAAGTGACCCATGGAAATTTAGCTTGCAGCCAAGCTTGTGTCTACTGTAGCTTCAAGCTTCCTGTAAGTCCCTGTGAAGCCAATGCATTGTCGGGGCCAGCCCCAAGCAAGCCCAAAGTTACTGCATTGAAGGAAATGCCGCCTTCATCTGTAGACTACAGCCTGAGAAGCCATGGCTTAGCTTTGTAAGATACCCACAGCCATGCTCTATCCTGGCTAGCAGCAACCACGCTGCCATCAATGTGCCAAATACACAATGCTGGTGGGGTGGGGAAGGAAGGATCACAGAACTCACGTCTTTTTTTTTCCCCACACGTCCGTGCCATTAAGTTCTGGGGCCAAAACCAGCGCAAATTAGATCAGAAACTCCCCAGCCCCAGATTTCAGAATTCAGCTTGGGGAGAACAAACATAGATAAGAGACACTGCTACCAAAGTGAAACTGTGCTCTTAGCAATGCTCCTGGAGGATGGGTGAGAGTCGAAGAGGAGCGTACCAGGAAATGATAGGGGACAGGGGAGGCACGTGCAGTTAAACAGCTTTCATGACTGTTTGGTGGTATCTGGGAGTTGACTAAACTCAGCATTACAACCAGAGAGTTCACAGTGACCTTGTGCCACCCACACAGAGCTCAGCCCCTGCTAGCATCTGTCCTTCACAGTCACCCCCCTAGTCATTTCTACCAGGAGCCATAGGCACTGACTCGGCGGGTGTTCCAGCCCTGGAGCACCCATGGGGAAAAATTGGTGGGTACTCTGCACCCACCGGCAGCTCCTCGCCTCAGATCCTCCCCTAAGCGCGCCGCATGCCCACTTTTTCCCCCTAGCTCCCAGCCCTTGTGCAGCAAAACAGCTGTTTCATGCGGCAAGCGCTTGGAGGGAGGGGAGAGGAGGGGGAATGCGGCATGCTTGGGGAAGAGGCAGGGCCAGGGCGGGGATTTGGGGAAGGGGTCCAATGGGGCAGGGAGGGGGCGGAGTTGGGGAGGGGACTTTTGGGAAGGGGTTGGAATGGGGGCGGGACAAGGGCAGGGAAAGAGTGGAGTCGGGTCGGGGCTGGGGGACGTGAGCACCCACCGGCGCTGGGGAAAGTTGGTGCTTATGCCAAGAGCTCAGGGTACTGGATCTAGCTTCCCTCTCCTATCACCATCTCCCCTGTGCTGAGGGAGAAGGGTGTCTATGTACTGCCCTCCTACAGACAGCACCTCTCGATTGGCTGGAGAGAAGGGAGCCCTTCCCCATTTTACTCAACAGGGCTCCTGGTCCAGGGCCCTTAAAGGGATACTGCCCTGGGTTTTTGCCCCCCTCCAACTATAATTCTCAAGGACCACTTCCTCTCTTCCACTACTAGGCCATTTCCTGGATGTTTGCTCATTCCAGCTACCTGGAATGGGCTTTTCTGGCCCTGCTGTGCTCTTAAAGGGCCATTACACAGCCATTGCCTTGTCTCTGTCTAGAAGACTTCAGTAGACAGAGTTTTCAATATGGACCCCTACACTAACATCAAGTTAACTTGCCAAAAATACATGCTTATTCTATTTCTCTGGTGCCTTTGACCCAGACCCTCAAACATATTTAGGCACCTAACTACCTTTGAGGGTCTGGCTCCTGTCCCTAGAATCTGGCCTAAACAAATCAGACCATTGTTAACATTTTTATTTTTTTAAAGTTTTCTCAAGTGTGGCAGGGTTCTGGCTAAATTCCCACATGGGTAATTGCAGTGATGCCTGCTTACTTAACATCCCTTTAGTGGATTCAGCTGCAGAGGGTATTCACTTTCCCAACTGGCATGCATCATTGCTGGCATAGAACAGCAGCTGTTTTCCACCCCAGAGGTGGCTGCATGTCAGCAATGGGGAAGCGAGACAAATATACGAAGGACAGGTTCTGCTCTTGATTATGTGGGTGGAACTCCCATTGACTTCAGTCAAGGGGGGGAATAACTCACAAAAAAGTCACCAAGTAAATTCCAACAGAGAGTAAATCACAACTGCAAACACTTTCCTTGCACACTGTAATGTCTACGGAGCAGTGATGTGTTAAAATGGCAATGTGTTGCAGTGTGACTGTGTGGCTCACTGGCTCCCCATGGAATGTCCTGACAAAATCAGGGACAATCTCAGAGAAGATACAAACCTTCGATCACTCCCCTGGGGGTTTGGTTAGAGGAAACTACTATCACCCCACGTTAGTGTTTTTAATCATAGGCATTAATGCAGCAGTACTCTCTAAGGGCCTAACCCAAAGTCCACTGCATTCAGAGACAGTTTGTCCTTTGACTTCAGTGGGCTTTAGATCAGGCCCTAATAAAACATAATTATTTCTCTGTATTATTGTAGCACCTAGGAGCCCCCAAGGGTGAGGTTTGCTTCACAGTCTCAGATTCCATCTCATGGTGATGAGCCCAGCACAGACAGATATGACTCAGTGTGGTGGGGCTTAGGCACTTTTTATCCAGAAACCACCAAAGCAGAGGTGAAAAACCACCTTCCCAACTGAATGGTTTACAGCAGCTGCCAAGCTCCGGGTCAGGGAAGAGCAGAGGAGGACCAGATAAAGTAGAAAAGCCTCAGTTCAATACAGCTAGTGAAGGATTTGGTTCTGGGGGAGCTGACTGAGAGAAGCAGAAGCTCCTATTAAACAGCGAGTGAATTAAAAGATACTCATCTTCCTGCTGCTGAATGTCATTTTGTTTATGTCAAACATAGAATATTAGGGTTGGAAGAGACCTCAAGAGATCATCTAGTCCAACCCCCTGCTCAAAGCAGGACCAATCCCCTATTGGCCCCCTCAAGGACTGAGCTCACAACCCTGGGTTTAGAACGCCAATGCTCAAACCACTGAGCTTCCTTCCCCCACAAGATACTACTAGCATTTCCAGCCAGATAAAGTCTCACACAGTTACTGGTGTTTCTCAGGTGAAACAGCAAACACAGCTCTTCCTGCCACCTCAACCTCCTCTATCTAGGCCAGTGGTTCTCAAAGCCGGTCCGCCACCCGTTCAGGGAAAGCCCTTGACTACAAACATGACCTGGCATAATGCCTACTACTTTGAGTTTCCCACTGATTCTACCAGACTATGCCTGGCTGGCAGTGATTGTTTACAGGATCAGCCCCTAAGATTAGCTACCTTGTCTAATCTTTCCCTCTCAGGGGCTTTCATAAGGTAACATAAGACAACATTTTCTACACTATTATTTATCTTGTGAGGCCCCAACCAAGATCAGATCCCTGTTGTGCCAGATGCTGAACAAACACATAGTGAATTACAATCCATGCCCTGAAGAGCCTGCAATCTCATTAGACAAGACACACACAAGATAGGAGAAAGGAAGTATCATCCCTCTGTTACAGAGAGGAATTGAGATTGGAGCCTGATTTGTCAGAAGCACTGAGCATTCACAGCTCCCATTGACTTCATCTGGAGCTGTGGGTACTCAGCCCTCCTGATAATCAGGCCCCAGGTGACTTGCCCGTGGTCACACAGGGAGTCTGTGGTACAGTCACAAACTGAACTCAGCTCTCCTGAGTCCCAATCCAGTGCCTCATCCACAAGGCCACCTTCCCTCTCTCATTATATTAGAAGATCTAAATTCCCACTGCAGGAATCAGAGCTACATCTCAGTTGATGGCAGTCTTACCATCGCTATGGGCAACATACCCTTTCCTTACCGAAGTCCTTGAATCGAATACCAAGAGTGCCCTAAAAAGAGTGGACTAAATTATAAGATCCTTCTTCGAGCAAAGCTGGTATTGAACTCAAAGGGAGTTCTGTTCCTTTAAAGTCCATGCAAGGTGGCCTATTGTCAGTCACCTGCAAAGAGAACAACAAACCACCCCAATCGCAGTTGAGTTTGGTCTTACCAGCAGGTACTCAAACCACTCTGCCCCCATCCTCCAGTCCAACCCCAGGTCCTTGGTGAGAAAGCTGCCAACGTTCTGGCGCCCTCTGTTGGACATGAAGCCCACAGCTGCTAGCTCTCTCAGGTTGGCATCTACAAAAGGAACCCCCGTTCTTCCCGGGACAAGAGACACAGAGTAGGGATGCAGGATCTTTACTCTATCAATTGTAATCAATCAGCAACTGTGTATATATGGATATCTACTTGGATCAAGTGAGTAGAATCCAAACCCATGTGTAACATAAGGGATAGAACCCTCTTAAATGGAACAGCCCCATACAATTTAATAGAGATGATAACACTAGGGTTCTATGAAAATTAAATAGGGCTATGTAGAAAAGGGCATTGCAATGGGAAATCGTTATGATGGAGAAAATGATGGATAGTCTTATACCAGGGTCAATCAGATCTTACAGCGTATAGTCACCGTGTTTTCAGTTTGAGCAAAATAAAGAGAAAACAATGAGACTGAGCAAACACAGATGGGTCTTTTAAAGGTAACAGTATGAAGGGAAATATAAGGCAGCTGGTTATATCTTTGCAAGTTAAATCAGGTGGTGTTAGTAGGGGAGATATAAGGAAACTCTTTTATAGTAATGGATACGATTTATTCTGCTTGTGTGGAAATGTGAATTTATAAGGTGAATGTTAAGAAGGACAAACATTGGTATAAGTTCATGAGTTCATAGATTTTAAGTCCTGAACGGATGACTGATCAGTTTGAATGATTATATTTTCTATTCATGTACGGTAATGACAAAAAAAAGTTTTAACGAAAAGAAAAGAAAGGATCCTAACGGCCTACAGACTTCAATGGCGGATTAGATCTATTTTATAGGTTTGATCACTTTCCTATAGAAAACTATAGCTGGCATATTAGTACGTAACATTAAACTCTACAGGAAGGATTAAAAACATGCAGAGGTTATCGTGGTCTACGAAATTCTATAGGACTTTTCCATCAGGGCAGAACTGCAGCTCTGATAAGACAGGCTTCTGCCACTTGAGCTGAAGGAGAATCAATGAGTCGCATCATCCCCCTACTCAGAGGTGATGAAAGTAAAGGAAATCCCGATACAACGACCCGCAGCTACCATCTTCCCTCTCACGCCCGCAGCTAGCATCTTCCCTCTCACTCCCGCAGCTAGCATCTTCCCTCTCACGCCCGCAGCTAGCATCTTCTCTCTCACGCCTGCAGCTAGCATCTTCTCTCTCATGCCTGCAGCTAGCATCTTCCCTCTCACACCCGCAGCTAGCATCTTCTCTCTCACGCCCGCAGCTAGCATCTTCCCTCTCAGGCCCGCAGCTAGCATCTTCCCTCTCAGGCCCGCAGCTAGCATCTTCTCTCTCACGCCCGCAGCTAGCATCTTCCCTCTCAGGCCCGCAGCTAGCATCTTCCCTCTCAGGCCCGCAGCTAGCATCTTCCCTCTCAGGCCCGCAGCTAGCATCTTCCCTCTCAGGCCCGCAGCTAGCATCTTCTCTCTCACGCCCGCAGCTAGCATCTTCCCTCTCACGCCTGCAGCTAGCATCTTCCCTCTTAGGCCTGCAGCTAGCATCTTCCCTCTCAGGCCCGCAGCTAGCATCTTCCCTCTCACGCCTGCAGCTAGCATCTTCCCTCTCAGGCCCACAGCTAGCATCTTCCCTCTCACGCCTGCAGCTAGCATCTTCCCTCTCAGGCCCACAGCTAGCATCTTCTCTCTCACGCCTGCAGCTAGCATCTTCCCTCTCAGGCCCGCAGCTAGCATCTTCCCTCTCAGGCCCGCAGCTAGCATCTTCCCTCTCACGCCCGCAGCTAGCATCTTCCCTCTCAGGCCCACTGAATGCCCTCCCCACAGACACCACACCGCTGAGCATGGGCGATCAGGGAGGGAAGCAGCTCTGTGCAGCAGCATCCCCTGGCTGACTCTAGTTTGGATAACTCCTGCAATGTCCTGCTCCACACCGCTGAATGCCCTCAGGGGAGCATGCAGGCAGAGTGAGGAACCCAGGGATCAGCATGGATACCCCAGCATACCATGAGGGGCTTCTAGGAGCTTTTCTCTCCCTTACACTCCCCCAGTCACAGTCAGCAGGTGCAGGCTGCCTTCTGGGCAAGGAAGCAGAGATGACCATCAGCGCCTAAACATGTCCTCTCTGGTTCGATCTGTTTAGCTATAATGCATTGCATTTACCTGTGCATGTACCTCCAAGGGCAGAACTTGGCCTTTAGCATCTAGGACCTTGGGCCTGGGAGGTGCTCAGTGGCTGCAGAGTGCTGCTAGCTTTCCTCCACCCACACTGAAGTCAAGATAAGGCTCTTTATTGCTAAACAGAGTCTAAGTTACAGAGCCGGATTCTGCTCTGCATTACACCAGTGTAAATCTGGCTGACTTCCCTCAGGTCTGACCCCCACGTAACTGTGATCAGAGCCTGGCCCCCAGTTTTGACTGACTTTTCCAAGCATCACATAGCTTGGGATCTTTCTTCCAAGGCACCTCTTTACCCTGCAGTCCTGTTGGGGTGTCAGGAACACCGGCACTGATATGCATAAGGAATAAACAAAGCCACAATGACAACATGAGAAGCCGTAGTAGCCACTACAGTTTGGGATCAGGCCAGCCCAGCGGCTCTCCTGGTGATCCTCAAGGACCCACAGTGATTACAAATTAGAGTCGAAAGCAAAATTCCAGTTACAAATACTTTCTTGGGCCTGCTCCTGCTCCCCTGAAGCCAATGGGATCGTTGGCTAGGGGAGCATGGTGAAGATCTAGATTATTTCAACTGAAAATTAAAGAAAAACAAACCAGATTCCCTTTGTACTCTGTGCTTCGTTTGCTATTTGCTTTTCTCTCAGCACGGACAGAGAAAACCCACCAGTCAGTGCCATACTCTGCTTCTCTTGCCTTACTAGCATAAGGCTGCAGGGCTGGGAATGCAGATACGGCAACGGAACTGTATGCCTAGGCTAATTCTTTTCCCCTCATATTGATTTTTTTAAATCTCATGATGCCCTTCTGCAGCCTTCGTAAAACCAATTCTTTAAACTTAATAAAACCTAAATGTTGGGTTTAAACTAATTGGCAGAGTTGCAAGATATTCAGGGCAGGAAACTCTCCCTGTGTTTGTACAGCACTGAACACAATGGCACCTCCATTTCAGTTTTGGCCTCTAGGTGCTAGAACAATAATAAGAACTTCCCTAAGTGGAAGACAAGGTCGGTTGCCTATGTAAGGCCCACGGTCCAAACAATCGGATCATAAAACCCCTTTGGTATCACCAAGGCTATTAAAAGGCAATGTGAATGGAAATTGAAATCAACGCACCTTTAAAGCGTGCTCCTTAAACTCACCTTTCAATAAGAAAATCCTTATCCCGTACTTCAGGGCCACAAATGGGAAGTAATCCCTCCAAAGGAGTTCAAATATGACCCTAAAACACATCAGCCATGTCTCCATTTTTGCCTTTGATCAATGTGAATGCTGGGTGAAATCCTGAGCCCACTGAAATCAATAGGGGCTTTGTCACTGACTTCAAACGAGCCAGGATTTCACCCACTGCTTACCTAATGGCAGTCACTAACAACATCCCGTGTTTGAGTTAAATCAGGCAGCTTTGCAAACATGATCATGTTACCAGCCTAGGCACAAAATATATCGGCTTGACTTTTATCATGTGGATTAAAATAGAAAATGACCTCACTGAATGCAGTTTGCAGATCCCTTTCCAAACCCCACTCCAAGGCTTGAACAGCACCACTTCCAATCTGCTCTTCGCTGGGGTTCAAAGCTGCACTTCTGGGAGGTGCTGAGGTCCTGACTTGGCAAAGCACATGCATATTCTTAAGCACATTCCTAAGTGCTCTGCTGAAGGAGGAAGGGTTTAAGCACGGACCTCAATAGGAGCTGAAGGCACTCAGCACCTTTCAGGAGCACTCACTAACTAGCAGGATCAAGTCCTTGGTGCGTACAGTTGCCTGGCATGTAATGTCAGCTGTTAGCCATGCGCAAATAGCCGATTTTATAAGCCATGGCTCCTGGACACTGAGACCAGCATCAACCCCTGGCTGGTCATGAATGTTCTGCTCATCTGATGTTTCTGCTCACAAGATCTCTCTGGATGTCTGGCTTAGGTTATAGGCCAGGACACTGTGCCAAATGCTGAACAAGAAAACTACAGTCACGTAAACAAGATAAAATAAACCTCACTCACTTATCAGATGGTTTGTGTTCAGCAGTGTTACCTATTCCAGTGATTGGGATCTGTTTAGCTTTTACATCATTTCCTTTCACACACACTTGGAAATGTTCATCCTTACAGTATCTGTGCTGTACATTTGCTGGATATCCAAGAGACAGGATTCGAAAAAAACAGGAAAAAACTAGCACATGAGTTTTGGAAATTTGTAACTTGGTTTTTTTTTCAAGTTTTGGCCAGCGCGAAATCACCCACCAAACTATTTTGAATCCAAATTTTGAATTTCAACAAAGAAAAACAACACTGAAAATTTCTGACAATAAATTTTGTAGATGCCTTTTGTTTTTTTGACCAGCCAGAGAGCTTGCTAACATTTTTTTTTAAAATCACAAAAATAGAAAAATGATTTTTTTAAAACATCCGCAATACTTTTTTTCCTATCTTCTCAACCACATCTAGAGTTAGGCCCTGATCCTGCAGACACACATGCATATACTTAACTTTACAACTGTTAGTAATGCCACTGAAATCCATGGGACTACTCCTGGTATAATAGCTAAGCAGATGCATAAGTGTTTGCAGGACTGAAGCCACAAACTGCATGTTAAGGGTCTCAGAAACTAGGGTGATAGGTCTGATAAAGAAGGCAGGACAGACAGATTTTATCTGATTGTATTTCCAATATGGGGTCAAATCCTGCCCAGGTTACTGGCATGAGAAATTTCATTTGCTCCAGAATGATCTTGTTTGTTAATTATTATTTGGTCTTACTTATCTTATTATTTGTACAGCATCTTTAGGAAGGATGAAAGAATCACTTTATAATTATTACTTTTTATTAGTAACCATTATTTCCTCATAATAATAATAATAGCTGATCATTTCTACTTACAAGACACCTAACGCCTCTTGGTCCCCAATGCAATCTAACAAAGCCAACTAACCACTATTAGAAACAGAAGCTCAAATGAGGCCCAGCAGCAGTCAGAGGGCAGGTGAGGTGACACTAATGTTAATCAAAAACAGTAGTCCTGACTCCTGAATCATTTCCTCTTATAGCCCCATCTCCAAACTAGATGCAAGTGTACATTTCAAAGAAAGAAAGCCATGGTGATCTGGTTGTGTCCTACCAGTATGTGCTCTGATTTGCAGTTCTCTCTTTTTCATACTTCTGGATTTGCTCATAAATATATCAGGGTGAAATACAGCCTAACTCCAACCTGCAAACACAAGGAAAATGTTTAAAAAGCCAGAACATTATAAAGGAATGAGATCTTTAGGCACATACAAAGAGAAAGGAAGGACTGCCTTGTGGTTAAGATGCTGGACTAGAACTCAGAAAACCTTTGTTCAGTTCCCATGTCTGCCACTGACTCCCTGAATGACCTTGGTCAAGTCATGCAATCTCTCTTTGACTCAGCTTCACAGTGGTCGTGATAATCCTTCCTTCACAGGGAGAAACTCATTCACCTCTATGATTCCACAGTGATGGGAGTCATCGAGTACCTAAATGGGTAACTTTAGACAGGTAAGTTTGAAAATTCTGCCCTAGGTGACTTGCCCAAATTAATCAGTGGTTTAGGAATTTAACTAATGAATCAGTGACAAAACCAGAAATGGAACTCAGAACATCAAATTCCCAGTCCTCTGTTCCAGCCATTGGAAAACACTTCTTTGAATACAAGTCTATCTATGGTACTTATATGGCCATGCTGATTCTGGACACAACAGTGAAAACCGCAGGGATTTGAGAAGTGCTTTTACCTTGAATGTATATGAATTTTATTTGAATGCATCTTGACCAGGCAGTCAGTGGAGCTAGTGGAAATGTTTAACAAGTTGATGAATTTTGAAAAAGCATGGAGAAATTTTCCAAAAAGTTTTCCCAAGTTTTTGACCAGCTCAATATTTCTATCTGCGAAGTCAGTTCGTAGCTGCAGGAAAATGTGACTGGCGGGAATTCTATTTGGCCATTTGGCGTTTTATCCTCCAAACGCCATCCCACGGCTCTTACATACACAGAGAGGTGACTGATGTTGCTCTGGAGCATATAGTACAGCATGAGCAGCTCAGCACATGGACCATCCTTATTCCATTTGGAAAGCACTTAGCTCATTGTGCACGCTACCAAAAATAAATAAGAATTCATGCAAACAACATCCTGTTACAAAGGGAAAAGAACGAGGAGCCCTTCTGGCACCTTAGAGACTAATAAATTTATTTGGGCATAAGCTTTCGTAGGCTAAAACCCGCTTCATCAGATGCATGCAGTGGAAAATACAGTAGGAAGATATATACACACAGTGGTCATGAAAAAATGAGTGTTGCCATACTAACTCTAACGAGACTAATCAATTAAGGTGGGCAATTATCAGCAGAAGAAAAACAACTTTTGTAGTGATAATCGGGATGGCCCATTTCCAACAGCTGACAAGAAGGGGTGAGTAACAGTAGGGGAAAAATTAGCATGGGGAAATAGGTTTTACTTTGTGTAATGACCCATGCACTCCCAGTCTTTATTCAAGCCTAATTTAATGTTACAAAGTAGTGGCTCATTAAAGTGCCACTAGGTGGCACCAGTCTTCAAACAGATGGAATATAGATCCCAATTTGAAAAGGAGAAATACCAGATTTTAATAACTTCCATTGTTATGTGCAGTGCGGTAATAGCTGGTTTGGTCCGAAGACATTAGAGAGGGTAAGCTTGAAATCTCGTTTCTTTCACCAACAGAAGCTGGTCCAATGAAAACCGTTATCTCACCCACCTTGCCTCTCTAGATTTTAATAAAACACAAGAATGTTGCTAGAAAAAAAAATGCTTCGATTGCAGTTTGGTCAGGGAAATGGGAGCCTTTAATACTGGTAATCCTGTACCTGACTGTTTGCTAACTGATCAAATACTTAACACGCCCCCCTCAAAGCCCAGTAAACATAAGGACAAATTTGGCTCTGTTATGCAGCGTAAATCTGGAGCTAACTCAGTACCTCCCAGGATCAGGCTTATTGATCCCTACATAAAAAAGTAACATGTCTTTAAAAAAAAACCACAGATCAGATATTCTAATGTCCTCTGGTTGCTTTGCACCACTCCTGCAGTGCAGGGTGGCCATAAACCCAGCAGCTCTGGCCAGTTGAAGACGGCCTCTGCCTGGCTTCCATGCCACCGCTTGATCTCAGATTTCAGTACAGCGGGCACTGCCCCAGCATTTCCATTCCTCAGCAAGCCCCTGCGGTAACAACAGTCCCTTGTGGGCTGTCAGCAACTGGCATGCTGTGGAGCAGCCCTGAGGCTATTCTGCTTTGCCCTGGGGCACTGAACCAGCCACTGAACATAGGATCGGGGACAGGGGATAAAGGCATTTTACAGCTGCCTTTGCATCCCACCCTCAATAAGCTGAACCAAGGGCATCTCAGCCACAGCCACAGATCTATGCTAACCAAACTTGATGTTTCAACAGACAAATGAAATCAAGGAAGAATATTTACCACGGTGCAAACTTGGTGGAATAATCTATTCCTATCAGTCCATTTTGAGTCTCCTTGTAAGATGCAACCAGGTTCTATCCAAGCAATAAAAAAGAAAAAAAATTAAAACCTTATATAAGCAGCCTGCAAGTTATGCTTTCCTGGATGTGTGAGACAGATATTTGTGCAGGGCAGTGCTCCCTCTAGTGACTGTCTAGCAGCATTATTCTGCTGTCAAATTATTTCCTCTGATGCACAATATTTAATGGCCCCAGTAATTTTTATTACAGCTCCTAGATTATGTGTAATAAATTCTGCTTCCTGCTTTACTTTGTAGTAGACTTTTACAAGCGCAATGGTAATATAGTCTCATTGATCCCTACTGGGAGTGATCAATCAACGAATCTGAATCAAGGACTAATTTCCAAAAGCCAGTTGCTGCGATAGCTGATGGCCTGGCCCCTTGATCATTTGGATTTGAGGATCAGATTGGAAGCAATTTCTTTTGATTTTTTGATTGCGCCATGGCTGCAGGTAAAGGGTCACATCCTGATCTCCACTACACCCATGCCACCCAGATTTGCACTTCTAGGGCCAGATTCTCTGGTTCCACATCATCGAAGTGGGAATAAAAGAGTATGCTAGGGATCCTGATTTTTTGTCTGGTCGCCAGTTCTGGTGCATGTTACAGCAGCCTATGGGCTGCTCTAATTTGTACTGGGCTAACAGTGACCAAGTGAGTACCAGTACCATCAGCTACACAAAGCCACAGTGCATCACGCTCCAGCCACTTCTCCCAACCTGACATGGTCTCTGTGCTGGAGGCTGAGGGGGTACAAGGGTCAGCTGTGATAGCTCTACACCAGCTGGAAACCCAGCCTGAGTAAGGCGGACACCTAAGGGTTGATCCATAATAAGTAGCACCACCATCATTATATGAGTGTGAAAAAGACTGAGATTGAGCTAATCTTCTCCGACTTGCACAGGAAAAATGAACAGATTTGCCCATTATTTGTCTCAGAAACACGACAGCCGCCATCCTGACCAACCCCTGGGCCCTGCTGAGGTGAAAGCAAAAACCCCTATGGCTTGGGCTAAAGATCTAGCTTCTCAAGACGAGAGCTGTAACAGACTCATATCTCGGTGGATTGGATATCTACCCCACAATCAGCAGCAGATTAGATAAAGATATTCTGCTTTCTTTATCAACTAGTCTGTGCTGGGGCCTGGTGCACAATAGACTACACAAGAAAATCATGTTGCACTGATGTCATGGAGTACACAGGGCCTTAGTCTAAATCTAGGCAGTGACGCCTAGTGGATAGGGCACTAGTCTCTTCTTGGCTCTGACCTGCTGGATGACTTCAAACAAGTCACTTTTCATCCCTGTGCCTCAGTTTCCTCATCACCGTGGAGATGATGATGCTGACCTCCTTTGTAAAGCATTTTGAGATCTATGGAGGAAGAGTGCTACACAGGCAGTAAGGAAATCCTACTGGGAGCTGAAACTGCTGCCTGCCCCGCTGGAGTATCATTGTGACAGGAGGAGGTGGGGGAGGACACTGGCAAGAAAATGCACTCACCTACCGTATCCCAGAAATAATGCTGCAGCGTCATTAAGGCCTCGGTCTCTCCTCTGCTGCAGGGGAAGGCTGTTCGTGGATCAGTCAGGGGATCTGCGGTGGAAAACACCAGCTTGTTAGCATGAAAACGAGCCACTGGAGGCAGCTCAAACGTAGGGAGCTCAAAAACCAAGGCAGAGTTGCCTTTAGGGCTATGGGTTTGAGTCTAGCTGAGTCAATATGGAAACAATGGTCTCTGTAACAAGTGACTAGGAACTCTCCTTTATGTAACCCCTTTAAGTAGCAGGGCCGCAAATGAGAGCTCCGAGTCTCCTAGCTTTGGAAGGTGCTCTACTCCAGGCGAAAGAGACTTATGCTTTTAGAACATGCATGTACCATGTTCAGTGCTCATTGATGGCCCATCCAGCAGGAGGATGTCACTACACACATTCCGAGACGCTGGCAGAGGTGACAGTGCTTTATCCTTCTATCCTGCCATCCAGGGGTCTCCAAGCACTTACCACTGGGAATCTGAGTTCCATTTCGGCAGCTCATCATACACAGCTTTCCAGGGATTAATGTGAACGTTCTCTGGCTTATGGCACAGCCATTCTCAGTAATGATGTGAGGTGAGGCTAGTCTCTGCTCTCAACCAACACGCATTCTGCTCCCCTTTCCTATATGTTGCTCCATGTGTGTATAAGTGAAAGCTAATCAACATTAAGATCTTTCCTTTCAAAATTGAAGTTAATTTCGAAAGTATTTCATTTTTGGTTGACTGTTTTAAATTGTTGTGCAAATCTGTACATTAATGCATAAGTAGCCAAACCATTTACAGATTTTTCCAGTTACTTAGATTGTAAATTCCTTCGAGCAGGGACCATCTCTTTGATCTATGTTTGTAAAGTGCCTAGCACAATGGGGTCCTGGTTCTTGCCTCGGGTTCTTAAGTCCATAATAATACTAATACTATTACTAATCAAGTTAATAAATTTAGCTTCAAAACTCTTTATAATTATTCCCTTTTAAAAATAAGTAGACAGAGGCAGAACAACGTGTAGCCCACATGTTCAAGAGTGGTTACTAGTTTGGGATGCTTCCATTTTTGGGTGTTTCCCATGCAACTCCTTGAGATCTGATTTGCAGAGTTGTCGAGCACCCTCAACTCCACCTGAATTCAATGGGAGCAGCAGCAGCTGAATTGTTTTGGGGCAATGTTTTCCCACCGTTCTGTCCAAACTCCTCAGGCATGGGGATGCATCCGTCTTCTACCCCTGGGGCCAGAGGCTTATCTGATCTGGCATCTGTACAGCGGGACGGACTTTGGCGTGAGCCTCCACTGCTTTTCAGAACTGGGTATAGACATCAGGCAACTTGCGTGGATTATAGCAGTTAGGACTGAACAGGGAACAGGCCTTCATGGCTTTCTCCACACAGCAATACACTACCACAATGCAGTAAGTCTTTGAAGGGGCAGTGTGAATATTTTAACTGTGAGCGTGTGACCTTAGGAACCCTTTAATGCTTACTTGTAAAGAGTCCAATGTTCTGTCAGCAACTCCAATCAGGCCTGACAAACTCACTACACCAAACACGTTGTCAGAGTATTTATCTATATAGAATGCTGTGTGAGGTATCAAATGAAAGTTGCTGATACGCTGGCCATTAATATAATTGTGAACTGTATGTACAAAAACTGTATGAGGAATACTACATACACATATATATTACACTATCAAGTCTGCAACCAAACCAAGGGAGAAACTGGTTTCTTCCAAACAGGAGGAAAAGTAGTTATCTCGCAGTCCCTAATGTACATTAAGGAAGCCCCATTTGGGCTGAGGGCCAATCTCTGTTACCAGAAAAGCAGCTCTGGGGGATATCTCTGGCAGATATGGTAAAATGGGGGGGGGCGGATGAAATTATCTGGA
Source organism: Gopherus flavomarginatus (assembly GCF_025201925.1). Taxonomy (NCBI): domain Eukaryota; kingdom Metazoa; phylum Chordata; order Testudines; family Testudinidae; genus Gopherus; species Gopherus flavomarginatus. Next base: position 13,267,935 of record NC_066618.1, on the reverse strand, counting down.
TTTCCCCATTTCCTCAGCACAGGAGTGTGGGAGGGAAGAAACCATCAGTGCGGGGCTCAGAGAGCAGGTTTGAAAGAAGCCAGGGCAGCTCTGCCAATGCAAACTCAGGCTGCTCCTATCTAGCCACTGCATTCAATGCAGGGGGCTACTCTAAGCACAAACGGCACTCACCCCACTGCCTCATGACCAAGCTGTGAGCAACAGCTCAGCCCTGCCCTGTGGGCAGTGCAATAACCCCAGCCATGTGAGCACCAGGGCAACATGGGACAAACAAAGAAGCAAAAGGACCAAACTAGGGGGAGGAGAAAACAATAAATAAGTAAATGCCCCCCTCATCACTGGTGCACATAGGTCAACAGGCCCCTCCCCTCCTGGTACAAAGGGGCAACAGGCCCCTCCCTGACCTTCTCCTGTGGTGCAGGTGGGCCAACAGGCGCTTTCCCTTCTCTCCTCATTGAAGCAGGTGAGCCAACAGGCCATGCTCCTTCCCTCCTATGTGGTGCAGGTGAGCTAAACAGCCCCTCACCCCACACTGGTACAGATGAGCCAAGAGGCCCCTTGGGCAAAGCCTCAGCTGTTGTCATAACTCCATTAAAGACAACAGAGCGATAACAATTGACACTATCTGCGGATCTGCCCCCGAACTTGCAGTGAACGCAGTGGCAGAGTGGAGAATGGGCAGCACCTCCAGGCACAGAGTGAAGGCAGAGACCAGCCTACCTGGAAATGTGTCTGAATGGCAGGTCATCCCGGTGATAGAGAGTGGATGCCCAGAAGGTTTGGATCTTCACCCCGTGCTGAGCGCACACCTGCTGCAGCGCCTTCTCCAAGTCCAGCTCTTCTTTCGTCGCCTAGCACCAACGGGGACAAAAGCAGTGGGACTCTCTTCTGTCTGCGCACCCAACATGCAGCTGGACACACAGCTGAGTGCGTCTGGGGTGCCTCATGCACACTGAGCCCCGCTCCTATGTCGTCCTCTTTGCCAGATTTGGCTTTGGCCTCAATCTCTTGCATCCCTCCCATTAAGAGATGAGCACAACCAAAATGCCGACAATTCCTACAGACGTTATATCCTGAGTTTCATTTATTAGACCAACACACATCAGCTGTACCCAGCTGCCCCTCGACCTGTCCACTATTACAGCCTGATCCCGCACCCAGGGTAGCCAATGGGAGTCCACAGGCCTTGGAACAAGCTCTTAGTTGGCCAATTTCTTGTAAGCATCATAGCAGAGTTGGCTGTTGGGAAGGAATTTGAAGAAGAGGAACAGCTCAAGGAGGGCAATTCATGTGCAGAGGGCAATGTGGCAAGAGGCATAAAGGACTGGGTCAGTGGCCCACTGATATCCAGGCGGCTCTTTCCACTCGCTGCAGTGGGCTGTGCCCCATGCCCAGAGAAAGTTGCAGGATGGATGGTCGAGTCAGGCACCGTTGGTGGAGTCAGGAGTCGATGTGACAAGATGGGGTAAGTAGGGAGGGCACAGCTGTGACAGACCTTAAACTCGGGTTAAGCTGCTTGTGCTGGGTGGATTCATGGATTTTTAAATCCAGGTCAAGGCAAAGGCATGAAATTCTGGCTTTCCCAAGGGCTGTGGCTAGGGTTGCTAACTCTGACTGAAGCTATTCCGGGAGATTTTTTTTCTCCAGCATGACGTAGTGTCATTTCCTTAAAATATCCTATTAAAATCTTCTGGATTGCTTTCAACAGTCAGCAGGTGATCAATGCCGATTCTGGGAGACTCTAGGCCAATCCTGGAGGGTTGGCAACCCTACCTGTTGCTGTGATTCAGATTGGTGGCTAGGGACTTTGCAAGTTTCCAATAGCCACTAACAATTAGCTCACTGAGGATAAGCTGACACGGCCCCCATCAGTGCCCCAAACCATACATCTGGCTCCCTCCTCAGCCCTGTTCTGGCCTCTGACACATAGTTGGGCAGTTCTGATTCCAACCAGCAGAGGGCAGTGGTGGCCCCTCCGTGCCAGCCAGTTCATCATCCTGACACTTCTACTTCTCCGACTGCAGGAAACTACTCTGCTGCTCCCTCCTTGCCCATGCAGCTACTACATCAGAGCAGTCAATTCCTTATTCTCCCATTGAGCTCCTCCTCCAGATCTGCTGCATAGAAACTGGTGAGCTTTACTTCTACCAACGGAACGACATCCCACCATCAAGAAAAGTCTCTCCTCTTTTGCTTCCTCACCGTTCTCTGTCTGAATGCAGGGGTGCCCTCACTGCCTCCACTTCCCTATACACAGCTACGCTGGGCTCTTTGCTGGGGCCTCCTTGCTCCCGCTGCCCCCTGCCTGCCTGCCTGCTGGCTCCCAGTGTGAGCAAGGAGCCAGGGCATGGCAGCGTGCGCCCATCATTTCTGCAGTTCGAGGGGCACAAGGCAGTTTCCAGTCGGAGGGAGAATATTGATCCACCCTTGAGTCTCAGCCCAGCTCTGTCCACCAGCATCCAGAACCTGCTTTAGAATCATAGAATATCAGTTTTGGAAGGGCCCTAAGGAGGTCATCTAGTCCAACCCCCTGCTCAAAGCAGGACCAATCCCCAACTAAATCAACACAGCGCCTCAGAGTGGCCACTCACAACCAGCACCCTGTATCCTGTGTCCCCTATGGGTCACCCACAACTGACTCCCATCAGCCACTTGGACCTAAGACCTCCCTGGGACTCAGCCAGCTTCCAAAGGGTTAATGACATTACAGTAGCAGAAAACATCTATGACGCTGAATTCCCAAGCCAGGCAAGTCCAATACTGCCTTGCACTAAAAGGTCTTGCCAATTTTATGCTGAGCCAACATGGGTCAAACCTTTCCTTTACCTCTTCATGGAAAGCCACAGCAGCCACGGTGCCCAGCTGCATAAGATCATGAACCACATCTTCTGGATGCCCTTTCCTTACCACCAAATTACTGCGGACACACAAAATTGGAATGAATTAGGCTTGATACTCTTATTCATTATTATTATTTGTATGACCATGGCGCCTAGGAGCCCCAGTCATGGACCAGGAGCCCACTGTGCTAGGCTCTGTACAAACACAGAACAAAAAGATGGTCCTGCCCCAAAGATCTTGCAGTGTAAGTATGAGACAAGACACACCAGTTGGATACAGCCAGAGAGAGGCAGGAGCATAAAAAAAGAGATAATATTTATTATTGCCTTTCTTGTCCTTTCTTCTCCTTTCCCCCATTTTCATCTGCACATGGACCTCACTGTTTATGACCTGTTGAATGCAGACTGTGTGGGACAGGGTCAGTGTCTGCACTTGTATTTGTGAGGCACCTAACATGCCTTTGGGTGCGTGGGGGGAAAGATTAATTTATTAACATCAAGCAAATACTTAATTGTTTTTTTTAAGTATCTGTTGAGCTTATAAAACTGATCCTGCAGTTCTCACAATTTGGGGGCTCAGTGGTTTGAGCACTAGCCTGCTAAACCCAGGGTTATGAGTTCAATCCTTGAGGGGGTGATTTGGGGCAAAAATCTGTCTGGGGATTGGCCCTGCTTTGAGCAGGGGGTTGGACTAGATGACCTGCTGAGGTCCCTTCCAACCCTGATGTTCTATGAAAGCAGTGCAATGACCCCGGGTAGCCCCATCATAGTTAAAGTGATACTGTCAGGACGTAGGAATTTCCATACTAGGTCAGACAAGGGTCCATCTAGCCCAGTATCCTGTCTTCTGACAGTGGCCAATGCCAGGTGCTTCAGAGGGAATGAACAGAACAAGCAATCATCGAGTGATCGAATTTAAACTCAATGCTTAGGTTATGCAAAAACACTGCTATAAGAAAGGGCTTGGCTGGGTTTCAGTGGGGGGCACAGAGAGACATGTTGTGGAAATGGTTGTTCCCTTCAACATGGACTTGAGAGATTTAGGTCTGGGGAGGCACCACTATGCACTGATATAAGGTGAGGGAGAGTTACGATCTGGTCTGTTAATACTATGGCATTGAAAGGACATTCCAAATACTAACAGATGGAGCATAGTTCTGAATGTTCTTAAAAACCAGAGACCTTTGCCATTTGAGTTAAAGAAGAATCTCTTATCTGCAGAGATGTTAGGTCTTATATGTAACCTTTGTGAGTCAGTCAGACACCATCGCACCTGTTTGAGCAATTCTGATTCTCTCCAGTACAGGCCAGTGGCACATATACATACTGGCCAGTTAATTACATTTGTTATGGATTCTAATTACTCCTCCTTAAACTAGCATAATCCCTTTCACAGACCATAGTGTATTGCAGACCTAAAGGAATTCTTCTGGTGTTGTGTTCCACAACCTGTCACCACTGCAAGCCAGCTGCTGCATATTCTGCTACCCAAGGACTAACATTATCTTGCTGTGATAATAACAAAATGAAGGAAAAGGTGCTTGTAAGAGTTTAGATTCTAATAACTTTCCCCGACCCACATGGACAAGATTTTCTTGAGGACTGTGTTATCAGTGGTATACCACCAAGCTATGGGCTATACAGAAAGCCATGGCCCATGTTGCTCTGGGAAAACATTTTTCGTACATCAAGGGCTCAAGCCAACCACGAGATGAAACTCCCTAGGGATAGAAAGGATGGTCCAGTGGTTAGAGCACTGGCTGGACACTAGGGAGACCAGTGTGCAACTCACTCCTCTACCACAGATTTCTTGTTACTTAGACAATCTATGCCTCAGTTTCCATCTATAAAATGGGGATAAACGTACTTCCCTACCACACAGGGGTGTTGTGAAAATAATTACTTTATATAATGTAAGGTGCTCAGATATTATGGTAATAATACAAGAAGCTTAGATAGATATCCCATAACTGCTGACCATGAGTTTCTTGCATAATCTGAAACATCTGGTGCTGGCTGTTGCCAGAGACAGGCTATTGGGCTAGCATGGGAATTCCTGTGTTTTTACAGTACTAGCAACATGGTTGTCACTAGCATTGCTTGCTCCATAGGACAGACAGGTTTTAAGGAAGAGGAGGTGGAAGAATAAAGTGGGTTAAAAAATAAAACAGACTCATGTTTATGACAAACCCCCTCTGTACCCTCCTTTTTCCTTGAGTGTTTGCCTTAGATCCTTCAAGCTTTCCAGTAAAAATCTGAGCTGATGAGGCCCAGTCTTTGGGAAACCATAGTAATAGGTTCTTAGGTACTGTCTTGGATCAAAGCAGTAGAGAGGAATGACATAGTCTGCGTTATTCTGAGCCCAGCGTAGTACCTGGAAATACAGAGAGGAGCAGTTAAAGATGTCAGTGCACCACATGTTCTCTTTCTGTACAGCAATTCACAGCACCATTTCAATTTTCCTTTATTCAGACTCGCAATGAAAAAGGAAGACATGCAACTGGATATTGTACTATAGGTTTATTATATTATAGGGTCTCTCTCTCTCTGTTCCAGGGCCTGATCCTGCACAGACTTTGTAGGCAAAACTCCCATTGACTTAAAAGAGATCAAGATCAGAGCCTCAACATGTCGATCACCTTGCTATCTAGGTGCCAGCTATAAAAATTAGACTTCCTCAAAGGGGCTTACACAGCACGGCAGTGAAAGGTAGGTATGTCCATGGCTACTGAGTCAGTAATCACATCCCCACAGAAGTGCCTCAAGGCTAACTGGGGAATGCTGCTATTCTCCAGTCTCCCCGTTCCCATGCACAGAGCTGGAACCCTTCATCACAGTTACCACGGGCCCTGGAGGCAATCAGGCAGTGACAGGGGCACTCTCCCATGCCATCCCCACTCTTGCCCTGGGCTGGGATCTGCTGGAGTCTCAGACCCTCTGCTGGCAGGAGGAGAGGTTAAAACGTGGCCCTAATTTAACAGGCTAAAATGTGTGGGCAGCATCCAGAATAAGGGTCAGGGACAGGGTACAGGGAATGAAAGTCCCCTTGGCAATATTTGTAATAGGAGTGGTGCTATCTCCAGAGCCCTGGTCAAATTCCAACCTGGGCAATTGCCACTGGCCTCCCTAAATTCCCCGCTTATCACGCAGGACACTGCATTGACACTTGGGTTCCTAAAGCTGGTAGCATTGTGCCGCTCAGAGCTCTGCCTTTCACCTCCAAATATCCCTACAGCTCCCACCCCTGCCTCCCAGGGGTGACGTTTGCAATGTGCTTGGATGGCCGGTGCTATAACAAATACCGGGCGCAAGACATGAGATTGCCAAAGAACCATCCCAGCTATCCTAACCCCTGGATTTCCTGGGGCAATGCAGATTATTATTATGCACGGCTCATTCCTACTGTCTTCAGGGACACCAGAGAGCCTCTTTTCCCACCCAACAGGCCCTGCTACCCCCTGCCAGCCCCCTTGCTGCCCCCACCCCACCCCAAACCCTACTGCCGGCTCTGCCATTGTGGCCTCAGCAGCAGGCGAGGGTCCCCCAGCCCGCTCATGCCCCGAAATCGGCGCCCCCAACCCCCGGCTCTCAGCAGCTTTACAGAAAGCCACATGCGGGCAGCACGGAAAACAGCTGCAGCACACCCTGGAACCGGGCTGCCGGCGGGGCAGGGAGGGCTCAGCGCCCAGGGAGGGGGTGGCCCAGTCCAGTGTCCGAGGGGCTGCAGCAGGGCCCATCACCCCTAGCCCGGCCGGCGCCGCCTGCCCCCACCTCACTGTAGTGGTAGCGCAGTTCGTTGTGCAGCAGGCAGATCACCATCCTTGGCGCGGCCCCCGACATGCTGCGGGCAGCGCCCCCCTGCCCGGCCCATGGCTGCCCGGCTGGGAGGAAGAGCCACTCCACCTCCCGGAGCCCTGGCCAGGCCCCTGCCGCCGCCGTGCCAAGGCCAGCCCCTGCCGGGCGTGCCCCGGCCCGCTGCAGGGACGGGGCAGGGCGACACACGAGGGGCCACGGGGCCCGGGCTCAGCAGCCCTGGCTCGTTCCGCCCAGGGCTCCCACCTGGTTCCGACAGTTACCCGTCCGGGGCCTGATTTCCAGCCGTCCTGAAGGTCGGACCAGCTGCCTCTCAGTGCCTACATGCAGATAGTATCAAAGGGGTAGCCATGATAGTCTGGATCTGTAAAAGCAGCAAAATATCCTGTGGCACCTTATAGACTAACAGATGTTTTGGAGCATGAGCTTTTCTGGGTGAATACCCACTTCGTCGGATACATGCAGATAGACACTCTGAGCCCCCAGGTTTTCCCATTCTGGCCTACAGCTACCCTGGCCCCACAACACTGAAGGCCCACATAGCAGGGCCGCAGGGTAGCTCCAGTCTAATGATGATTGGGTTATCTGAAACTCCCAAACAAATCAATCAAATCAAATATCCCAAGCAGAGATTTTCCCCTGAAAAAGAAGAGCCAGAGATCCCATGAAGTCCCCTATGAGGTTTGCTCCTGCTATTGACCTTGGGCAGCAGTATGAAACCTTCAGAGATGGATAGATACACGGCAGCAGTAACATACACCAAAGCATTCTCTGCTCACACTGACAGCCTGGAAAACAGACCCAAGTTATGTCTACACTGGCACTTCTGTCGGTATAACTTACGTCACTCGGGGTTTGAAAAAACACCCCTCTGAGTTACATAAGTTACACTGACAGAAGTGCCAGTGTGGATAGCCCTATGTCAGAGGGAGACACTCTCCCACCAACATAGCTACTGTCGCTTGTTGGAGGTGGTTTAATTATGTCAACAGGAGAGGCCTCTCCTGTTGGCAAAGAGTGGCTATACGAGCAATCTCACAGTTGCATCGGTATAGCTGAGCTGATGTACGTTCACTAGCGTATTCATGGCACCAGAAAGAGAAGACATTGTGCTATCTGGAGGAGATCCAAGGGATGGAGTCCCTTTTTCTCATCATTCAGGCCCTGCAGTCTCCATATAGACCTCGCCTCCACAGCTCAGAACAGAATGCATATTAGTGAACGCTTTCAGCAGGTTCCTGGCAAGTTTTCAATGGTCAAAGTTTGGGTACCTCTGTGATGGAGCATCCCTGATTAAGGCCCTGTGTACGGCCTTAATATTTATTGTCAGCTACGACTATAAACCAATCCAAATACTAGCTGCCTTGAATAATCCCTCCCCTGCTCCCACCTTCCCACCGACAGCCACTGGGCAAAAATCAAAGAGGCCCAAACTTACAACAAACAAAGCCCCACATTTCGGTAGAGTCACTGAAGGCTGGCTCTGCTGTGGCCTTTACTTAGGGCCACACCTGGGAAAGCCGGGCATAGTCTAAGCAGGCAAGCTGCCTGCTGACCTTCCAGGAGCGGGAGGAGCGGGAGGAGCCTGCAGCTGGTTCTCTTTACTCATGCTCTATACTCTCCATTTCCTCACCCTCATGTCCTGCCCTGACACTAAGTGGCAGGACCTGTTACCACTTATTGAGGGTGAGGAACCCCGGTGGGCCAGCCTATATTCCATCTTGGTTCTACGGCCAGCCTGGGATATTAGTTGGTGGCTCCTTTACGGAGCCATGAGCATGGGCGTGTACCTGGTGTGGTTCACTCATGTTCCCAATGCCTGTCCATTTTGCGGCATGGGGGAGACTCTGGCGCACGTTTACCTTGAGTGTGCCAGGTTGCAGCCCCTTTTCCAGCTCCTCCTGGACTTACTTTTGCGTTTTTGGATGCACTTCTCCCCCCATCTTCTCGTATATGCACATCCTATCCAGGGGTCCACAAACTCATGAGACCCTCTCATCAGCCTCCTTCTAGTGATGGCCAAAGTGGCGATCTACAACACCAGGGCAAGGATGTTGGCTGAGGGGGTTCTCTGTGACCACGGGTCTTATTTCCAATTCTCTCTCCGTTCACGCATCCCGAGTTCCTCTGGGCAGCCTCCGCTGGCTCCCTTGACACCTTCAAGGAGCAGTAGGAGCTGTCCGGGGTTCTCTGCTTGGTGTCCCCTTCAGGTTTCCTACTTTTGACCCTTTGACCTTCACACCTGTCCTTGTTATTTTTTCTGCTCTCCCTCATAATTATTTGAGCTCAGTGGATCCTCCCCAGAGGCTTGGGGAAGGTCCTTTAGCCACGGGTGGGCGCAAACCCAAGAGGAGAAGTGGGAGGAAGCAGGCCACAGAGAGCCTGTGGAGCTGCTCTAGTATCTCCTGCTCCCTTATGGAGAGCAGTGGATCAATATAGCAATAACAGATCTTTGCTCCTGCACCTCGCGCCTCACTCCTAGCCCTCTGCTTTGTTTCACCCCACCCAGAGGTGCATCACAGTGGCATGGATTCCCCAAGTCTGGCCTTTGTATGCACAGGACCTTATTGGTTCAGGCTAGGGGGCCTTGATAAAGATTTGCCCTGTAAAGCAGAACCCATTGCTGTATAGGCCAACTTCTTAGGGAACTCACCAAATCGTTATTAAAGCTTGTTAAAAGCAACTGGTCACTACTGAGCATCAATAGCGTCTTTTATTCCTATCACTAATAACTGTGATTGGAGTCAAGGGCTTGCCTCATCCCATTGCTTCTAGGGTTCAGCTGTGACACCCATTGGTGACACATCCCTTACTCAGAGTCCAGATGACTCACAGAATTGTTCTCAAAGTCGGTTTTGCATTCAACATTTATACTTAGTAACAAAGGGATTTGTGCAACACTCCTTACCTACCTCACTGGGTGTTCAGCCAAATTCCTCCCCCCCACCTCGAGGGGAACTTCACTGGCACCCAGGGTTAGGATCATAGACTGGGAGGGGGACCGGGATGCGGAATCCAGAAAGTGAATTGCAGCAGTTCACCTGGATATCTAGCCTTAGTCCTGAAGTTTGGAATGTTCTATTGATTCAATTTTTCCAGTGGAGCCCGATCTTGATTCCTGGATGCTCCAGAGAAATGCTAGACTGTTGTGACACACAACTGGCATCAAGCAGAGAGTCCTTGTTTTGTTTCCATATTGAGCACCAACTCTTCCAGACCCTCAAGATCTTTAAAAAGCTCTTTGCAGTGGCTGGCACAAGGAAATGATACTGATTTTCCATGTGACTCATAATTCCCTAGTTTCCTTCTTTTCCCTGCATTGCCATATTATATCCCTATATACGAACCACACTGATTCATCTCCCACAGCTCAGATTGGAAAAAAAGGCAGAGCTGATAGCTAGTTTTCTAAATTCATCCATTTAAAGCAACACTGTCAGGTAAAGAATCGTATATTGTGGACAAGTGCATGTCTCTCCCTATGTTACTAATAGCACCATAGGTAATTAGAAGTGAAGGAGTTTTAAAAATCCAGTTTACAAGTCACTGTTTAGGCTCTGTTTATATTTCCCTCAGTATAGATAATAACAATAAATTAAATTGGTTTCACTTTTGTTTACAGGCCAGTTCTCAGTGCTGCAATCTTTGGGTTGCAAATGTAGCAGTCAAGGGAAGGCCAATACTTGTGATCATGACACCACCTAGTGGCTTATGCAAAGTAAGCAGTAGTGGAATAAGGGAAGTTCCTCTCCTGGATCAGGAACTGGTTAAAAGTCAGGAAATAAAGGGCAGGAATAAATGGTCAGTTTTCACAATGGAGAGAGGTAAATAGTGGGATGCTCCAAGGATTTGTGTTGCTATTTGTGCTGTTCAATGTATTCATAAATGATCTGGAAAAAGAGGTAAACAATGAAGTGGCAAACTTTGCTGATGATACAAAATTACGCGAAAGTTAAGTCAAAAACTGACCATGAAGGGTTACAAAGGGATCTCACAAAACTGGGTGACAAAATGGCAGTTGAAATTTATTGCTGATAAATGCAAAGTAATGCACATTGGAAAATATAATCCAAATTAGACATACAAAATAATGTCTAAATTCGCTGTTACCAGTCAAGAAAGAGATCTTGGAGTCATTGTGGGTAGTTCTCCAAAAACATCCATTCAGTGTGCAGCGGCAGTCAAAAAAGCGAACAGAATGTTGGGAACCATCAGGAAAGGGATAGATAAGAAGACAGAAAATATCCTAATGCCACTATATAACTCCATGGTAAGCCCACACCTAGAATACTGCGTGTACTTATGGCTGCCCCATCTCAAAGATATATTGGAATCAGGAAAGGTACAGAGCAGGGCAACACGAATGTTCAGGAGTATGGAACACCTTCCATACAAGGAGAAATTAAAAAAACAGCCTGTTCAGCTTGGAAAAGACACAACTAAGGGGGATATGATAGAGATCTATAAAATTATTAATGGTACAGAGAAAATGCATAGGGAAGTGTTATTTACTCCTTTACATCACCAGAGTGGCAATAAGATGGACACCTGAAGACAAGCGAAAACAAGGCCGTCCGAAAACAACATGATGAAGAGCTGTGGAAGCCAACCTGAAAAATATGGGGCACAGCTGGGGAACCATTGAAAGACTTGCTAGAAACAGCCAGGAGTGGAGGAGTTTCATCGCTGCCCTCAATGCCAGAGCGTAATGCAAACATAATGATGATGATGATAACATTAGAACCAGGGGTCACCCAATGAAATTAATAGGCAGCAGGTTTAAAGCAAAAGAAAGGAAGTACTTCCTACTCAATGCACAGTCAACCTGTGGAACTCATTCCATGGGATGTCATAAAGGCCAAAAGTATAACTGCGTTCAAAAAAGAATTAGTTAAGTTCATGGAAGATAGGTCCATCAATGTCTATTAGCCAAGATGATCAGGGACGCAGTCCCATGCTCCTGGTGTCCCCAGGTCTCCAACTGCCAAAAGCTGAGACTTGACAACTGAGGTTGGATCACTCCTAATTGCCCTGTTCTGTTCATTCCATAGGAAGCATTTGTCACTGGCTACTGTCAGCACTCAGGGAGTTCTCCTGTATCTTTGGTGCTATAGACCTGTATCTTTGGTGCTGAAGATCCAGGGTTCAGTCCTCAGTGGTGATGGGTTACCAGTCTGATAAATATCCTTTTGAGCAAATTGCTCAAAACAAAGGAAATATGGGTTCACCTGTGCTGAGAGGACAGCTGATTCCCAGAAAGATGTCAGTCTGTTTCTGTCACTGTGCTAAAATGACACTTAAAGATGCTCGACAAAGAAAAAATATGCTCTGTAATTAAATATTGTACCCTCTTTTCCTTCAGTTATGAGCTAAGAAAGCTTCAGACCTACTCCTTGAATCTTCTAAAGAGAACTCCAGCAAAAATAAACAAGACAAGACTTGATATGTCTGGGGTTAAAGAAAAGCCAGGAGGAAAAAAATCTAGGCTAATTGTACACTCTGTAAAGAAATAAAAGAATGCAAATTTTATTATATTACTATTTATATTACAGTAGTGCCTAGAGGGCCCATTTTAACCACTCTACCTTCACATAATAAGAGACAATCCCTGAACTGAGGCCAGGGCCAGCTCCAAAGTTTTTGCCGTCCCAAGTAGGAAAAGAAAAAAAAAAGCGATCTGCAGCTCTCCTGCCGCCGCTTCAGTCTTTGGCGGCTGGTCCTTCGCTCCGAGAGGGAGTGAGGTACCCACCGCCAAATTGCCGGACTTGCCGCCCTTCGCCGTTGGCCACCCCAAGCACCTGCTTGCTGCGCTGATGCCTGGAGCTGGCCCTGATTGAGGCATTTATAATCTAAAGAGACAAGACAGACAAAGGGGGTGGAGAAACTGACTTGTCCCAGGTCAGTAGGAGAGCCAGGAATAGAACCCAGACCTTTGGCGGTCTGTTGCAGTGCCCCATCCACTACAGCATCTGCTTATTCCCTTCACAGCTTACTTTTAAAATCAGATGCATTTTTAATAGCCTGTGATGGGGTGTACTTATCCCATACCAGTTAAACAGTGGTTAACCGAATGCTGTGGGCTGAGGAAGCCACACTCCCCTCACCCCTGCTGCGCATGCGCCAACTGGAACCAGAGTATAAAAGGGAGTAGCTCAACTCAGTCTGGGCTGGTCACTTATGGGAGTAAATTTGTGTTGCAGGTGCCTGCTGGAGTGCCAGGGCACAGAAGTCAGCTGGGTTAAGACTCCAGTGGACCCCCAGACAACTGCTGGTGGAGAGACAGTGGAGGCTGAGAAGACTGGCATTGGAAGGAAGCAGCTCAGGGACTGGGACTGTAGTAATGGATGACTGGGACTGATCATAGAAGTAGAAGTCGTCCGGATTGGGACCTGGTGGGAGAAGGGTGGGTTGATGCCTGATGGGATGAACTTGGCTGCAGAAAGACAGCCTTACTGACTCTGGCCATTGGGTCGTACTGCCCTGAGTTGCAGGGCTACTACATAGACCCAGGCCACTTGGAGCATTAAATACCCATTTGGCTAACGCCCACAATCTGACACCCCTCGATGGGGTGTACCTACCCTGTGACATAGCCAAATACCACTTCATATGCAAACTGGACTTTTCTAAGGCATTAGACACTATTAATAGGCTCCCTTTTTAGTTTCCTGGCTATAACAGTTTGTATTTGGCTAGGTTCTTCTTTTATGCATGTGACTGTTTGCTCTCCTTTGGTTCTGTATGTAATTCCCCTCCCCAGCCCATGCTCATATGGGTTATTATGAAACCATGCTCTGTAAATGAGCACATCATAGGTGTGTGCATGGAGCGTGGGGGTGAAAAGCAGCTTGTGCCAAATATAGAAAGCAAAAGAACTGGCATTGTGATCCTTGGACTGCAGTGTTTTTCATGCCTGGATTTTCCGTTCTGGCAGATGCAGACCATAAGAACAAAAGACATTTTGTTCTGCTGACACCTGCCTCTCTGCTCCAAAAAGGATGCCAGTTTTCCATTCTCCCTGTAACAAGCAAAGCCTTCTTACTTTGACCAGCAGTTGCTGCTGCATGGTGGATTCTCTATCACCTGAAGTCTTTAAATCAAAATTAGATCTTTCCAAAAGGTACACTCTGACTCAACTACAAGATACAGTTTTAATGTGGGAATCACAAGGTAAAATTATATGGCCTGTGTATAGAGGGAGAGCAGGGTAGATGATTATAATGGTCCCTCCTGGCCTTAAAACCTATGAAGTGTGTTCAGGACATTCACACCTGTTTTCCTGCTCTATGATCTAGCAAGGCCACTCACTCTAGGCTTCTGGGTTCCCAGCCATTGCCTCTTGGGAGGAGACATGCATCTCACCCCAGTCAGAAGGGAGAATTTCCAGGCTGCACAGCCCCCTGATTATAGTGTGACTTCACTAGCAAAGCAGACTGTCTAAGCAAGCTTGCTCGCTTTATCTTCAGAGAATTGCCCACACAGATTTTTCTGTGCAAGCACATTTATTCATAGAGTAAAAGCATTACAGAGAAAATGTCCTGAAAACAGTAAAAGAATCTACATACATGCTAATAAGCTTACCAGAAATCACTCCCTCACTCCAACAAGGACTGTGGTTGGTGATTTGCTTTTCAACCAACCCCACCCAGGGGGTTTCCTGTGGTCACCAGTTCAGCTCAAAACAAGGACACCCGTGACTCTGAGACTCACTCATTTATCCCTTTGGGCCTTTGAAGAGATGTCGGAGAGGTAATCACAGGCCGTGACTTTCTGCTCAAGATGAAGCTTCAGAAAAGTGGGGTGAGTCATTTACATTCCCCTCACCCAAAGTCTTTTCTAGGAAACCCACGTCACACCTATTGTTCCTGTAGGAGTCTCTCCCACCCAGGAGGCCATTCCGCCTCACTACGGCTGTCACCAATAGTCTGGGTCTAACCCCTCTGGCCGGGCTGAGCGACAAGCAGTCTATGGCCCAGAGCCTCCCGGTGAGGCAGACAACTAACAGTACATATGGGTAGGCAGCCAGCCCCAGGGGTGTGTGTGTACAGATGGGGGTCGCAGCAGAGCGTATGGGGACCAGGGCCCACCCTATTCCACTGGGTCCCAGTCAAGGGCCTTGATAAAGGTGGGTGGTGCTGCCACTGGGTCAGCGGGGAATACACAAACACGCTGCCTCGCTTCCCAGCAGCACAGCTGGACCAAAGTCTGGTTCCCTTGGGCTACTTCCTACCCAACTCTGTTGGCATTGCTCTGTCAAGCCTGTGTTCTGTCTCACCGACGCACAGTCAGGTAGCGTTCCCTCCAGTACCTTTCGGAGCCTGCAGCGTCCTCCACATATGGGGAGCTGAGCTGCTGGTTCTGAGCCCTGCACAGGACTCAGCTCCCTAGGAGAGAGAACTGCCCCCTTCCCTGGTCCAGGCCCAACTAAACTACAGGGCCCTCCCTTTATACTTCCTGTTCCACTCAGATACTTCTGGGAAAGGGGACAGGGCAAGTTTTGGCTCTGCCCACCAGGGGTCTCTCCCCCTCGAGTCCCAAAAAGTCCTTTGAAGTTTCCAGTACTTCTCAGAGATGACATTAGTTGTGTCTCCTAGAGAGGTTACATACAATTCTACAATAACACATAAGCAAATGTATGTTTAATACAATGGACCTCAAAGGTATTAAACTTGATTCAAAAAGGTTTGTCCAGGATATTTCAAGAAATTACTGTAATTGTCACAGGGACATTTGGGATGGGGAGGATCAGGCCATACAGCCCAGAACTACTTGAACTATAGTCTGGGGACACAAAGATCAGATTGGCAAATTCTCAGCATTTGTTCTATATGATCTGAATTCAGAGGTACTCTCTGCAGGCAGCAGGGGGAACCAGGACTTAGACAAACAAGAACTTAAAGTTTATTAATAAGGAAAAATTCATTTTGCAAAGAAAATAAACAAGCATGCTGATACCTCTGCTTATTACATTATTTATGCTCTCCTCACTCTTGCCTGGTGCATCCCTTCTGTTATTGTACCCACTTGTCTTATTCCTCAAGTCAGATTTTAAGGCCAGAAGAATCCGTTGTGATCAGCTAGTCTGTGTCCTGCATGAGCTCAGGCCAGAGAACTTCACCTAGTGATCCTGTATCAAGCCCATAGCTTGTGGTTGAGCTAGAGCATTTATTTTAGAAAGACATGTAATAATGCTTTAATGTCTGCAAGGGATGAAAAATCTACCACATCGCAAAGTAAATTGTCCCAATGGTTCATTACCCTCACTGTTAAATGTTAGTACCTTAAGTATATCTACTTACATTATAAATTCTTCAGGAGGGGGCATCTTTTAGTTAACTGTATATGGTAGGGCTCTGACCCCTGATAAGGGTTCTCTGGGCACTACAATGAATAATGAGGAGGAGGAGGAGGATGGTAAATGATAATTCAGTTACAGTATCTTCTGTTGTCCCCTCCTTCTTGAGAGCTTCTAAGAGAGATTACACTTTCTGATCCTCCAAGGTGCTCAGCACTTTGTCCCTAATCCAATAAAGCACTTTCGCCTGTGCTAAACTTCAGTACAGGAGTTGTCCTATTGACTTCCATCAGCCCGGGATCAGGCTCCAGATGAGCTCCCTGCAGATGATGAGTGAAACATATGTCGGCCACTGGATAGCATAGAAATACAAAGTTTGTTACCCCCAGTAATGCTGGCAAAATTCTATCCTGTCATAAGATCATGTAGGTGAAATTGCAGCTGGAGTGGTTTCATTTTGGTTAAGTGAATAGGAGGTAAAAACCAGAAGCCAGATCTTCAAGTGGTGTGGTTCAATATAGTTCCAATGAAGAGACATTGACTTACACCCATTGAAGATTTGCCCCACTCTTAAAATGGAAAGTTTAAATTCTACAGTTTTTGAAAGTCAGGGAAAGAAGCATGGGCTTGTGGTCACAAACACAGGATGGGGAACCAGAAGGTCTTTGTCTCTCTGGCTACATGCTTCCTGCATGGCCCGGGGCAAATCCCTTAATATCTTTATGCCTCAGTTTCCTCTATGCTATTATACAGGTTTTATACTGCACTCATCACTATAGCATCTGAGCGCTTTCCAGTAGTGAATAAGCAACAAGACTACACATCTGTCACGTGTTTGTTCTCTCATCATCTCCCCAGAGGAAGAAGCACATGCAGTGGAGTGTCTTGTTTTTGGTAGGGTGTGGTTGTTGGGTTTTTTATTATATTGTGACAGGGTTCACTCACTGCTGGGGCTCCCCCTTGTGGCTGGATCTGGGAATCAGCTCCCATCTGGTCTAGCACCCCCTTCTATCATTCACTTGCCCTGTGGCCCTTCTCACTCTCCAGGATTCAGGGCGCTCTCTCTACATGACTCTGATCACCTGGCCAGAGGGCTTATAGTTTCCCCTCCTGAAGTATCTATGTCGTGCCAGACCAACTGACTGGATGCCACCTTCACCAGTCCTGTGCCACTTCCCAGTGGCTGGTAGGGGAACCTGGGCCTGCCCGCTTCTCCAGGTTCCATGCCAGGGACCCTACAATCAGCAACAAAGGTCTACACAGTCTCAACTCTTGCTGCTCTTTCTCTGGGCTTCTTCCTACTCTGCCTTCCACAGGCTTTCTCCTCTGCAACTCCTCTGGGTAACACTTTCCTGAAGGGCTAGGATCTCAGGGCTTTTGCTCCCCTCCGGGTTTCCTCCTACCCACCTCTCTGTGCCCGGAGTGACTGCAGTCTCTTTCCCTGCAGCCCCTTTCTTCTCTCGACTTTCTACAAACCCAGCCTGCTGCTGCCTAGCAACCCTTCATCTTCAATGAGTACTTATCAATCAGGCCTGACTCTCCTCCAGATGCATCCTATAAGGTTAATTGGTCTCTTCTGAGCCACCTTATCCCTTTCAGGGCTGGGGTGGGATGAACACCCCATCAAATATACCTATACCTGTTCCTATGTGTTTAGGAACAGGTATAGGTATATTTACCTATACCGGGGGGGGGGGAGGGATAGTTCTGGGGTTTGAGCACTGGCCTGCTAAACCCAGGGTGGTGAGCTCAATGACTGAGGGGGCCATTTGGGATTTGGTCCTGCTTTGAGCAGGGGGTTGGACTAGATGATCTCTTGAGGTCCCTTCCAGCCCTAATAATCTATGATTCTATGTTGGAGAAGGCAGGTCAAATAAATGTGCCATGCACTCAAAGTGGAAGATGGTGTGGTTTGTGCAGGTCCTTAGTAACAGGTTTGTGATGGGTTGGGTCACAAAAATCCCTTTGGGACTGCCATCTGATGTGCCTAGACTACCTCTGAGCCCTTTTTCCCTGCCAGCTTGGGACTTCAGTATCTTGCCTTGTTTGAGCCAGACACGCTTGACTGCTGCAAACACAGATCCAAGTCTGAACCATGTCCCCCACAAGCTGCAGACTTAACTGACAACAGCCTAAGAAGTGCTCCTCTCTCCAGCACTCAGATACCCAGCTCTCAATGGGGACCAAACCCCAAATAAATCCATTTTACCCTGTATAAAGCTTATACAGGGTAAACTCATAAATTGCCCTCTATAACACTGATAGAGATTGGTTTAAGAGTAGCAGCCGTGTTAGTCTGTATCCGCAAAAAGAACAGGAGTACTTGTGGCACCTTAGAGACTAACAAATTTATTTGAGCATAAGCTTTTGTGGGCTATTGTTTGCCCCCCCAGGTATTAATACTTATGCTGGGTTAATTAATAAGTAAAAAGTGATTTTATTAAATATATAAAGTAGGATTTAAGTAGTTCTAAGTAATGACAGACAGAACAAAGTGAATTACCAAGTAAAACAAAATAAAACACGCAAGTCTAAGCCTAATACAGTAAGAAAGTGATTACAGATGAAATCTCACCCTCAGAGATGTTCCAATAAGCTTCTTTGACACACTAGACTCCTTTCTAGTCTGGGCCCAATCCTTTCCCCAGGTACAGTCCTTGTTCCAGCTCAGGTGGTAGCTAGGGGGTTTCTCATGACTGCAGCCCCTTTTGCTCTGTTCCACCCCCTTTTATAGCTTTGGCACAAGGCTGGAATCTTTTGTCTCTTTGGGTCCCCACCACTCCTTGTAAATGGAAAAGCCCCAGGTTTAAGATGGATTCCAGTACCAGGTGACATGGTCACATGTCCTGTGAGACCCCAAGCCTTCATTCTTCCCAATCTGATTCACACTTGCAAGTAAACAGAGTCCTCCACAGTCAATTGTCCTAGTTTATGGGATCCATCAAGATTCCAGATCACCATTAATGGCCCACACTTCGCATAATTACAATAGGACCTCAGAGTTATATTTCATATTTCTAGTTTCAGATACAAGAATGATACATTTATACAAATAGGATGACCACACTCAGTAGATTATAAGCTTTGTAATGATACCTTACCAGAGACCTTTTGTATGAAGCATATTCCAATTACATTATATTCATACTCATCAGCATATTTTCATAAAATCATATGGAGTGCAACATCACATTTAGTTCCCAGGGGAGTTCATTCCACAGCCTCAAATTGCCCCTGGAGAAGATTCTCCCTGCCACACAGATGAGCTTTACTCCTACGATTGAGAGTTCCACCACGCCAGAGAAGCAAAGCTGTCGGCCAGTCTCTGGCCCCGAGCTTTAGACGGTCTTTTAGGTATCCTGGGCCCAGGCCATGGAATGCCTTGAAGATAAGGGCTGAGACCTTTATCTGGATTTGAAATTCTATGAGAAACCATTATAGCGCATGGAGCACAGGTCTGATGTGGTGGCAATAGTCTGTAGTGTTGAGGAGATGCGCTGCAACGTTCTGAACTACTTAGTTCTTGTCTACACCACAAAGTTGCAGCGCTGGTGAGGGGGTTACAGCGCTGCAACTTAGGAGGTGTACACATCTGCAGGGCATTACCAGCGCTGCAACTCCCTGTTTGCAGCGCTGGCCGTACACCCGGTCGAACCTCGGGTGTAGCGGATCCAGCGCTGGTGATCCAGCGCTGGTCATCAGGTGTAGACACTCACCAGCATTTTTCTTGACCTCCGTGGAATAAGCAGGTATCCCAGCATGCCTGAGGAAGCCTCTCTGGTAATCAAGCAGGTATCCTTCCCCGCGGTTTGCTCTCGCGTTCCCCGAACCCCCCTGCAAGCCGCCCAACAGCGCTGCAGTGTGGCCACATCTAACACCACTTGCAGCGCTGGTTGCTGTAAGTGTGGCCACTCTGTAGCGCTGGCCCTATACAGCTGTACTAATACAGCTGTAACAACCAGCGCTGCAAAATTGTAGATGTAGACATAGTTTTCTAAGTGCTGGAGCTTTCCTGCCCAGGTATATCACACTGCAGTAGTTCAGCCAAGAGGTGACAAAAGCACAAATAACTGAGGCCAAATGTTCATCAGCCAGGATGGGAAAGTGTTTCCTAGGCAAGAGAAGATGTTAGACAGCGTAACTCAGAGATACGCTGCTATGTGAAAGCTTAGCGAGGAATCCAAGAGTATGCCTAGAGTAGGGACTGAAGTGGCCAGCTATCATGGGTTTGTATCTTCAACCACCAGATACTGCACTGTGGCTGCAAGCTCTTCAAAGTGCTTTTCTCTGCCCAACAGCATCACCTTGGTCTTACTCAGGTTCAGCTTCAGCCAGCTGATCTCATCCAAGCACTGGGCGATCGTGGTGGTAGTGGTGTGGTCGGATGTGGCGAAGGATAGTCAGAGCTGTGTATCATCTGCATACTCTTGGCACTTGAGCCTGTTGTCTGACCTGTTCACCTGGTGATTCCACATAGGCAACATGTACGGGGGGATGTGGGGTCGTGTCCCTCCCCCTAGATTTCTGCTTGGCCTATTGGAATGGGGAGAGAGGGGGGGTCTGTCCTTCTCCTGCTGCACCTGATGCATGGCATGCTCAGTCCCTGTCCTTGGCAGCCAGGCCTGTGTGGAGAGCAGAAGGGGTGGGACCAAGATCTGTCTTCAGTGGGACCAAGATCTGGCCCCCTGGCGCTAAGAGAAAGCAAATGAAAGGAAAGAAAAACAAGTCAAACTCTTCACTCCTCCTCCTCCCCAAATCAATGTTTAGGCGTAAATAATATTTATTGTGGTCTCTGCCAAAATGTGCCTAGAATAGCTTGTGGCTGTAGCTATTTAGGCTGTGAGATAGAGCAACTTTAACCTGCCCCTATTGTGCTAGCACAGCTGGATTTTTGCCATTCTGTCCTCATGGGTTTTCCACAGATCCATATTTCAAAGTTACAGCTCATGCAAAATGCTACTGTGTGAGCTTAGACAATCTTAAAAAACATTAGTCATGTTTCCTATGCTGCTTTACTAGGTTTCCTATTTGCAATCAAATTATTTTTAATTTCAACCACATTCCTATTGTTTGCCAGAGAGATAATCATCTTATCTCAGGGGCTGGATAGTTCTCTACTTTCTCATGTAGCTTCAGAAGGATTAAATAAATACCCCAAACACAAAACGCACCAAGCTGGGTGAAAGGGTACTTCATGATCACAGGCTGATTGGAGGTTTAGGAAATGTCTTCTATTTTGGGGGGAGGGAGGGCTGGGGGAGAAGAGAGGGAAAGACCAAAGCATAGCTGCCATTGAGCTAATTTGCATGTCTGCAACTTTTGCATAGAACACTACACATCTTCACAAAAAATGTGGGTGCATTTAGTGCAGGTGGAAGGCATTGGCCCATTTGATCACCAGTGATGAGGAAGGGCCACAGATGAGTGTCCCAAGCCCACAGAAAGAGAAGGCCTATAGAATCTTAGGACTGGAAGGGACCTCAAGAGGTCATCTAGTCCAGTCCCCTGCACTCATGGCAGGACTAAGTATTATCCAGAGGATCCCTGACAGGTGTCTAACCTGCTCTTAAAAATCTCCAATGATGGAGATTCCAAAACCTCCCTAAGCAATTTATTCCAGTGCTTAACCACCCTGACAGTTAGGAAGTTTTTCTTAATGTCCAACCTAAACTGCCCTTTCTGCAATTTAAGCCCATTGCTTCTTGCCCTATCCTCGGAGGTTAAGGAGAACAATTTTTCTCCCTCTTTGTAACAACCTTTTATATACTTGAAAACAATTATCATGTCCCCTCTGTCTTCTCTTCTCCAAACTAAACAAACCCAGTTTTTTCAATCTCCCCTCATAGGTCATTATTTTCTAAACCTTTCTTCCTTTTTGTTGCTTCTCTCTGGACTTTCTCAAAGTCATAAAGAGGAACTGGGGTCAGATGTTTATGTGAAACAACTCAAGAAGGGCAGGGATTATAAAATCATGAATGGTGTGGAGAAAGTGAATAGAGAAGTGTTATTTACCCCTTCACATAATACAAGAATCAGCAGTCACCCAATGAAATTAATAGGCAACAAGTTTTTTGAAAAAGGAAGTATTTCTTCACACAATAAATAGTCAACCTGGGGAACTCGTTGCTAGGCAATATTGCAAAGCTTAAAAAGTATAACTGAGTTAAAAACGGGAATTAAGTTCATGGAGGATATGTTCATCAATATCTATTACCCGAGATGTCCAGGGATACAAAGACATGCTTTGAATGTCCCTAGCCTCTGACTGCCGGAAGCTGGTAATGGAGCACAGGGGATGATGGATCCCTTGATGACTGCCTGTTCTATTCATTCCCTCTGGAGCTCCTGGCCTTGGCCACTGTCAGCAGAGAGGATACTAAGCTAGATGGACCATTGGTCTGACCCAGTATGGCTCCTCTTATGATTGGGGTAAAGTCAAAGGCTGAGCAAAGGAGTGTATCAGAGCGAGCAGTGAGGAGAGAACCCTAGGTAATACCCACTGCTCCGAGGGACAGTTGTGGACTCCATGGACAATGGTGTCCTGCTCCTGTACCAGATATGGACTGGGCTGGCTACGGACCTAGCTTATACATACAGATGTGCTCATCATAAGATCCTTCAGTGCTCTGCCAGGTATGGCTGAGGCTTGTTTAAAGAAGGTATTTTATACACAGTGCCACCTAGTGGCTGAACAAGTTAGCCTTCCATTACAACAAGGGTCAGCAAGCTTTCAGAAGCGGTGTGCTGAGTCTTTATGTATTCACTCTAATTTAAGGTGTCGCGTGCCAGTAATACATTTTAACGTTTTTAGAAGGTCTCTTTCTATAAGTCTATAATATATAACGAAACTATTGTTGTATGTAAAGTAAATAAGGTTTTTAAAATGTTTAAGAATCTTCATTTAAGATTAAATTAAAATGCAGAGCCCCCCGGACCAGTGGCCAGGACCCGGGCAGTGTGAGTGCCACTAAAATCAGCTTGCGTGCTATAGGTTGCCTACCCCTGCATTACAAGCAGAACTCTGCCCAGATGTGTATGCATGAGTCATAGAGAGTTTTCTTCTCCTAGACTTCTAAATGGCCATCGCCAGGAGGTGGGTTATGAGTAGATCTCTGGATTTCAGAGGCATCATTGTTCTGCAGAGCAGTGCCTATCCCCATCTTTCCTTCTGTCCCAGACAAAACAATCCTGGGTCTGAGTGTGCGGCTCAGTACTGAGTCAGGGACCCTGTGGCTAGCAATCTGAAGACTATGCCCTCTGATCTGTAGGACATGCCCCAGAATGCCCCTCAGCAGCTGCATTCCTGGAAGGCCTTCTCTGCCTCTGTCTGCCTGCAGATTTAAAGGGGAGCTCAAATTGGTTGGACAACTGGGATTTGAAATCAGGCAGCCTAATTTTCAGAGCTGCCAAGTCCCTACAGCTCCCATTTACTTGAAAGAGAGGGACAGCAACTCCACACCTCTGGAAATCAGATTGTAAATTCAGATCCAAATTCAAGTTTTGCAGTTCTGTCACATCTCCAGCAGAAAGTTGCTAAGATATGGGCTTCTGTGACTGGGTATATTGGGCATGACAGCACCCAAATAAGCCTGGCCATTGCAGACATCAAAAGGGAAGGAGTCGGATGGGCCCGCCAAGGGGCTTGCAGTTCTAGCCACATTGCAAGCTGCAACAGTGCCCTGCCAGGCTAGAGGAACAGCAGCAGTGCCTCTTACGGATCCTGCAGGAAAGAAACAGCCACAGTTACAGGTCCTGGATAGACAAGAGGGGTCTAGCTGGTTGGAGGCCTGAGGTTGGCCAAGGAGATGTTATGGATATGGACAGATGGGACACTCAGTAAAGGCTTGCCCTCAGGTGAACCAGGGGAAAAAGACAGAGTTGCTGGAGTGAATTACAGGAAGAGCCACAAACTCCTCCAAAGCCTAAGAAGAACGAGGCCCAGTTGAGAACATGCTATGCCTGTGGGTAACTTGGACATATCAGAAGTACCTGCCTCTGTATGAACCATGATGGCAAGAGTGACTCAGGACATGAAAGGAACTGTATGGGCCCCAAGGGATACGCTGCCCACTGCCAAAGCCCAAGGGCAGCAGTGGTATGTTTTGCCTGCGGGGTGGCAGGGCATTTAAAACAACATTCCCCTCTTAGAGAAATGAGTGGCAACCAGAGAAAAGAAGGGGACCCCAGAGAGAGAGGAAAAAAGGAGGGGGTTTCTGGGGGCTGGAGTACACCAGAGATTGTCAAGGGACATGTGGCCGTGATGATCATGGACCTGGCAGGGTGTCATTCCACACTCCCGGTAGTGGCTAGGAAGGAGCTAACACATGAAGTAACTGGGACAGAGAATGCCCAGGCAAATCATAGGGACAAACATTAGAGCGAATCAGACTGCAGTGGGAACTCAGACCCTGCGGCAAAGGAAAGACTTTCCAGACAAGAGGCCTAGGAGAGAGGCTGCTGAGAAACCAGGGCAAAGAATACTAATAGCTCTCCGGGAACAGAGGCCTGAGAGGGAACTCAGATTAAAAGCGGCAATGATTGTTCCAACCTTTCCAGGCACAGAGGCTTCGGAAAGAAGATCCTAACTAAGAAGGGCAAAAGACTAGATAGGAGGAGACGTTACTCTCAGTAGTACCTAGGGTTGGCAACCAGTATTGTCCTGGAATCTTTAATTCCTGGAGACGAATCATTAATTAAAACTTGTCATGTGATGAAACCCCCAAGAATACATTCAACCAAAATTGGCAACCCCACCCCAATCCTTCCCAGAAAAGGAGCAGTGAAGGGGCATCTCCCAGGCCTACCTAGAAAAGCTGGAGGGAACCAACCAATTGAAGCATAACAGGCTCAGGTAAAAGGCACTGCAGGAGTTGAGCTAGTCAGTTGCTGGCTGGGATCAGAGGGGCTAGGAAGGAGTGGAAAGATTTGAAACTCTCCAGGTGAAGAGGCTTGGGAAAGACCAAGAACTCAAGGACTGTAACCCTAAGGTAAAGGGTGAAGAGGAAGGGGCTATGTCGGCAGTGGCCCAGGGAATAGCAGCAGCAACTATTAAAGGAAGCAGCACAAGGCTGCTATTTGTAGGGTCCCTGGATTGGGACCCTGAGTAGTAGGTGGGACCAGATCCCCCCACCCCATCACTGGCAGAGTGGTCAAAGCCCTGAGAATCATAGAAGATTAGGGTTGGAAGAGACCTCAGGAGGTCACCTAGTCCAACCTCCTGCTTAAAGTAAGACCAATACCAACTAAATCAGAAGGGGACAAAGTTTCATTTAGAAGCCCAAGCACAGGGCTGGAATTTACAGGGCTCAAAGACTGGGCTGAATCTTCCCTAATGTGGTATGCTGAGTGGGTTACATCCAGCTTCCTCATGACCAAACTGCTGCTGCTCGTATGTTACCACAGATGAGGAAACCAAGACATATGGCTTTTGTGATAAGAGATTTATGCTTGTCGTCTGTGGAGCAGTGCTGCAACTTTCTATACAAGCCCATTTATAAAACAAAGCATATGTAAACAGTCAAGTTTTCATTGTTTCTGTGATTTCTCTCCCCCTCAGGATAGATGCAGAGGAAAACCTGCAGATTTCCACATGACTGGGTTCAGCGTACAGATAGATTTAAAGCCAATAGGACAGACCCTCGGTGCAAATCAGCGTAGTTGCACTGGCTTCAGTGGAGCCACCTCAGTTCCACTGTGTGGGCCAATGTGCATGTTTGGGATGAAATAAAAATGTAGGTATAGTGGCTGCACTCAAATAGTTCATCTCAGGTCAGAAGAATATGAATGTACCAGTAGACCTATACTACCAGCATCCTCAGCAGGAATAGGGTATTGAGTGCAAAATATTGACCGAAGAGGCAACTAACTTCAGTAAAATAATAAGTGACTTCAACTAACCTTATGTGAGCTGAGTAACTTTCACATCAGGACAAAGTTTGAAGAGATAAGACCAGATTCTCAGCTGTTGTAAATGGGTGTAGCTCCATTTAAATCAACGGTCAGGACAACCTAGACATTTTAATCCAGATCTGGACTTTTTCTGCAGTTCCATTTCTAGCCCGGACGCTGTCCGGTTACTATAAGTGATGGGCCAAATTCAAGAGGTTCAGAGTTTGGGGCTTTGTTTAGAAAAGTGTTCAGATGCTTCTCTGGACTTCCTGGGGAGCTGTAAACTCAGGCTAGAAATCCAGGCTATTTCCTGGGGTTTGGGGCCTCTCTGCACATAGTCCCAGCTGCAATTGCCACAAGAAGAGTCTTCCTCATGGTATTTCCATACTGCTAGTTCTGGCCCTGGCTAAAATCCATAGTGTTCTGAGCTAGACCTGGCCCTGGCTGAAAGGTCCATGATGTACGTGCTGTGCCTAGAGACACAGATCATATAATGACCTAGGGCTTTCTGTCCAGCACATTTTTACCAGCACAACTCTGACTAACACACAGGATGATGCCCTTGTAAGCGATCTTCAAAGGATTCTGGTGTGTGTGGGAGGGTCTTTGAAAAATGATCCCTTATGCTGTCAGTTTACCAATCCCCAGTGGACAGGCTCTTTGCATTTTCACTCTGTTCCGTTTGGCATTGAATCCCCGTGATTGGTCCATGCAGATAAGGGGTTTGCAAGTCGTGGACCAGAGGCAGCTTGGAAGCGGAATGCTACTCTCAGCCCTTATTGCATGTGCAATATGCACAAGGGAGAAAATCCATTTGTTGTAGTCATGCAATCGGTCTCAGGGGAGTTACACCCAGCCTGGGTGAATCTGACCCAGGGTGCTGGAGATAATGGAAATGGACGAAAGAGTCGAGCTGTTTGAGCCAGTTCATAGCTATTGGCAATTACCTTTTTGTTATCTTCCTGTATGTGTCACATTAACCCCTCTGGGTTTTGTATCAGGACACCTACAGGAACTCAGCTTTCTACTGTTAATGGGAAGGTGGGTGAATGCACACAGTAAATAGAATGAAGAGGCTGTACTGAGACTGACTGGTGCAAACAGGACTCTGTAATGCTAACTGAACCCCCCCTCCCCGCCCCGCTGCCTGGTGTCACCACATAAAATCTTCCTAAATCCTGGGCTGGATGATATGGCCAAGGAAGGGATAGCAAGCTACACCACAGTGAGAGAATTTAGAATTTGCTACCTGAAATGTCCCTTCAAGCTGTGTTTTTGCTCAGGAATACTGTCCTGTGAAATAAATGCATTGATTTTTTTAAAATACGGAAGTAACTGAAAGTGTCTTCCAATAGACTTACTTACTAAGTGATAACAACTAGTATAGGTATACAGCATCACGGAAAAACTCAAGGCACTTTACAACCTAAGTCTAGGGAGGATTTCACCCACCACTGACACACATGGAAGAAAGCCTGACAGCCGTTCAGCAGCCACAGCTGCACCATGCCATAGTTTAGGACAGGAGCTGAAAACGGATATTGTATCCAATAGACAGCATGGGAGAATTGTAGGTTAGGCAGAGTGTATTTAGCGGCACTGGAATCTGGTCAGTGATCTCTGGGCCATGTATTCATGTCCCACAGAAACCAAGCTATCGCCTGTAGGAGTCAGATAAAGTTGAATAAAGCCAAATATCTACCCCTCAATGATAAATAAAACAATATAGTTGTTCAGAAATGCTGCCAGTCCAATGTTTGTAAAAATATCCTTTCTATGTAAATATGGAGAAGGCTATTAATGCAGACTAATATTAATCAGTGGTATTGCATGACAACTGCACCAAAATATTTTAATCCACCTATACATTAAGCCTTTGTATTTGTGTTTAGGCTTCTTCCAGGCTTTATAGATCCCACAAAGAACAATTAATGGGTACAGAATAACTCTAGATCTGAGGCCAGTTCCTCAGTTGGTGTAAATCCGCACAGCTCCATTGATTCACGGGAGTGATGCTGAACACAGTGTTGTTATCACTTAGCTCTGCTGGTGAGAAACACCATACAAGAGCACAAACCATTTTACAAAGGAGGTTAGACTCATTACCCTTATTGTACAGTTGGGGGAACTAAGGCACAGAGCAGAGCAGTGACTGGCCCAGGATCACCCTGCAGAAGCAGGAATAGAGGCCCCAGCCCAATGCTCTGTCCATTGAGCCACACTGCTTCCATACTGATTTACACCAGTGAAGTACTGGATGCTGGTCATCTTGTGGTACTTCCACCATCCATGAACTGAAATACCTAAGTCTTGTATTGTGTCATGCCTCTAGGTGTATTTTCAAACCATTAAAGAAGCTCCCAAGAGAATAATCACCCAGGGTGGGATTTTCAACAGTACTCAGTGCTGGCCTAACTCTGATTCCAGTGAAGTCAACGGTAAAACTCCCATTGATGTCAGCGGTAGTAGAGTTAGGAACATGCCTAAGTAATTCCAGATCACAGCAGCAAATAGGACTCCCTGAATCCAGTGGCTGGCCATGCATAATGTCCTGTCCTCATGCACATGAGTGGGTGACAGAATGCTATAACTCTCTAGTGGCTAGATCCCAACAAGACTAAAGGACCTCCTGCTGTTACCAGCTGAGGGAGATCTTTTTGCTCAGTGGCTTATACCTCTGAAGCTCAAGAACCAGGATTCTATGCCCAGCTCCAAAGGTTCGTGTGTGCTCTATATAATAAATGTGAGTGTCTGCAACACATGAATTCCTCACTCACATCCCCGATGGATGGGAGCCAAACCATTTGAAATGTAACTCAACAGTAGAAGTTGCAGGAGTGAGAGCAAAGGCGCAGATTGGGGCAATCTCCTTCCCAAAGCCAGGTGGTTTAGGAGATTCTTACACCACTGCTCAAGCTGACAGGGCAAGCTGGAGTCAGGGTTGACTCCAGCAACAGTTCAGTCTCACTGGAAATCTCCCCATAAGCTCCATAAATACTGTGCAAGTGGGAAATACTATTTGATTACACCAAGACCTCGCTTGGTGTAGTAAAATCCTTTATGGAGTGAGGAAACACAGTGATTTGGGCTGGAGCCAGGCACTGTTATTTGGTATACAGAAAAGGGTTTCTATGGATTCTATGAATAGGTCATGGCAATTATAGACTAGATTGTGAGATCTGAATCTCTCCGGAGAGCTCCTTGGTTTGTGCTTCTATTACCTTTACAGACAATGACGCTTACCTTCTTGCAGCAACTAATCATTTAAAAACCTAAGGAGAATGGGGCCAGCTTTAGGATTTTGCCAGGGTGGTGGTGGTGAAGAGGGTGGCTGGGAAGTGATCAGCAAGGGTATTTTTAGAAGCTCTATTCCTTACATTTGTCCTTTTCTCTCTCTCATCCATTCAGTTAGAGTGAAATTGAGTCCAAAGATTTTGCCTTATTGAAGTCCTTCTTAAACTCAGAGGTCTTAAGTGGGATTTAAACCCATAGGCTTTGTGGTGGCCACTCTGTATAAGGGTGAATTTCACCCTTAAACCACAGCAGACTCTGTAGTCCCACATAAAATTGTGTTTAAACTGGGGGCCACAAGGGATCCCTGGGAAGCACAGCATAAGTTTGAGCAGCCTTGAGGCCAGGCAAGCCCTGCAATAGCCTCAGAATGCCGGTTATGCAGCAGGGTGTTAAAGCCACTTGTGACACCCGTCTCCTTGCTACAAGCACCAGGATGGGATAACTGAGAATCAGGCCCCAAAGAAAGTGAACTAAAAGCAAAGCAAACAAAACAACCCATCCCACAACCTTCTGGTATTTCTTTCATGCAGAAAAGGATGGTTACAGAAGTGAGTTATAATGATGCCAACTGTTTGGGGTGATGAACAATGTGTATGTTGAAGCATTGCCAACTCTTGCAATATTTGATGTCTTTCTTAAATCCCCAGTTCCTGGAGTCAGGTGATTGTACCAGAATCTCAGCTTTCCTCCCTCCCCTTAAAAAAGAAAGTATGGGTGACATCCTGGCCCTCTTTAAATCAATGGCAGCCTAAAGTTTCTAGCCTTAATGGCTGCAGAGAAAAGTTGGGAAATGCAACCTCTAAAGGCTCAAAACTCAGGTGTGTTGTGAGCAAGACACGAAAAGTCATTCTTCTGCTCTACTCTGCGCTCATTAGGCCTCAACTGGAGTATTGTGTCCAGATCTGGGCACCGCATTTCAAGAAAGATGTGGAGAAATTGGAGAGGGTCCAGAGAAGAGTAACAAGAATGATTAAAGGTCTTGAGAACATGACCTACGAAGGAAGGCTGAAAGAATTGGGTTTGTTTAGTTTGGAAAAGAGAAGACTGAGAGGGGACATGATAGCAGTTTTCAGGTATCTAAAAGGGTGTCATAAGGAGGAGGGAGAAAACTTGCTCACTTTAGCCTCTAAGGATAGAACAAGAAGCAATGAGCTTAAACTGCAGCAAGAGAGGCTTAGGTTGGACTTTAGGAAAAAGTTCCTGTCAGGGTGGTTAAACACTGGAATAAATTGCCTAGGGAGGTTGTGGAATCTCCACCTCTGGAGAAATTTAAGAGTAGGTTAGATGTCTGTCAGGGATAGTCTAGTATTTGGTCCTGGCATGAGGGCAGGGGACTGGACTCGACCTCTCGAGGTCCCTTCCAGTCCTAGAATCTATGAATCTATGAATATAACTCAAAATATATATCCCCTACATTTATAATTTTTAAACCCGTCTCATAACTGTGATCACCAGGTCTGGCTTGTGACATTTCAACATTTAGGGTTGGCAAGCCTGATGAGGCAAGGTTTGTCCTTTGCTACACTGATCAGTGCTTCCAAATTAATTAAATCTGGTCCAGTGATGGGGGGAAGGGGAAGGAAATTCTCAGCTTTTAAGACAATGTTAAATAAGTTAACCCAGAAAGCTCTTATTGGGCTTGATGCTGGGGTCAGTCCTAGGGCCTATGCTGTGCCTGACACACCAGATGCTCATAGTGGTCCATTCACTTCACAACGTGATAGAGAAAGCTGACTTTAATGCCACCTTTGACATTAATAAAGCTAATGTTAAATGTATATAATACACAGGTTGAGAAAAGAGTGTTTGTACATCTGGGTATAGTGCTTAGATTATCCACAAATACAAAGTTTGTTTTTAAAGTTATAATATACATATAGTGCATAATCATCAGTAACCCAAATTTAGGTGAGTAAATTTAAGAATATAGTTTAGATATTGGCATCCAAGTAGTCGGGTATATCACTCATAAAAAGTTAAACAGAGAGTTGGTTGTGGAAAGCACATATATCAATGTGTGGCGACTGTCCCTCAGTAATTGAGAAGGAGGGTAGGTTGTCCATTTAGAAACATTCTAGGCTGCATTGTAAGCCCAGGGATGGGGCCATGGTGTTTCCAAGCCTGTGTTAAGCAACCACGTTGCATTGTAAACCCTGGTTCACAACTGCTGAAGCTGGGTCTCCCAGCCATGCTGTGTCTATCCTGCACTGCACAGACCTTCTGACTCGGGCCAGTGGCTTGAGCTGCATCCACACTGGCTTGGACCAGGTTCACAGTGCGACTTGGGCTCTGACCCCACGCCCAGGCTCCTAGGACCCCAGTCCTGAGGGCTTGCTGAGCCCAGTGCGGCTGCTTTGTGAGGGGGGGGAGCTAGGGTTCAACCCTGAGCCAGGGTCACGCTTAGCCTGCAGCGAGGCCATCCCAGGACCCACGGGGCGGCACTTTGCTTTCGCTGGCCCTCCTGGCCCGACTCCCATTGACGGCAAAGGGAGCAGCCCTGAGCCAGCCCTGAACCCCTGTAGCTGTAGCCAAGGCGGAGCCAGCCAGGCTCCCTGCCTCCACCCCATTGGCCGGGGCGGCCCGGCGTCACCGCTTCCGCCCCCGCCTGCCGCTGTGCCACAGCTGGCTGCAAAGTTTCCTCGCCCGCCCCACGCGTCCCGTGCATGCGAGCGGAGCCCGCGGGCGCAACTTTCCGCGCGGCTCCTGCTGCAGGGAGAGGGCGGCAGTAATCTCTGCACCTTGCCCTCGGGGATTATAGCAGGGGCGGCCCTGCCCACGGCGGCTGCTCCGCGCTGGGACCCGGGGTCGTCGTCTGTGGAGTGGGCGCTGGACCGGGGCAGGGGGAGGCATGATCTGATCCGGAGCCCGGGCGCCGCTTTGGGTCCGTTCGGCCGGCTGCCTCCACCTCTCGCTGTGCAGCAGCCGCAGCCGGTGTCCGCTATGGAGCGCCAGGTGTGACAGAGGCGTTAGACGAGGTAAGGCGGCCCCCCACCCTTTCAGGTGCTTGCATTGGTCCGCTCCTGTGTCTCTTTCTTCCCTTTCTAGAGACTTTGGCAGCACCTATTTGATACCGGGTAGAAACCTGTTTGCATACCCAACTCCCTGCCACCCCCCTTCCTCTCCAGCTATGGGTTTTCCGTTCATCATGTGTCATTATTCAAAGTTGTAGTGTTATTCCTCCCCCCCCACACACACACACACTTTGATTGCAGACTTCCTGCATTTCTGTGTCCCCTGGGTGGGAGCTGGTTGCACGAAAAATTAAGTGCCAGGAAAAGCAGCTGCTGCTGGGATGCATTAGGAGGTACTGCTGGCTGCGATCAGGGCGCGTGTTTGGTTCCGATCCGCGGTGATCTTAATGTTAACGCTGAGAAATAAATACCTGAGTTTTCTGCTTAGCAGGCCGCCTCAATTTTATAATGGTGAGGGGCAGAGTTATTAAACTTCTGGAGCTCTGCAGAGCGTTTCAGGCGAACGCCTCTTACCGAGGCAGGGGTTCTCAGTACACAGAAGTTTCCCAC
Organism: Gopherus flavomarginatus; assembly: GCF_025201925.1. NCBI lineage: Eukaryota > Metazoa > Chordata > Testudines > Testudinidae > Gopherus > Gopherus flavomarginatus. The sequence goes on along the minus strand of NC_066618.1, from coordinate 13,235,284 downwards.
CCCTCCTTTCTTCCAAAATTGGTGTGGGTTTTGATTATGAGAAGTTGTGTTGATTTTTCCAGTCTTGGTAATGAGATCATTGTATATTATTCCCTCTAAATAACTTAAATCTAACAGATTAAAAAACATATTCAGCTGAGAAGTTGTGTAGAATCTGCAGAGCACTGCTAAAACAGTCTGAGGCTGGGGGCAGTGGATAAAGGCACAGAAATGCCATGTGAAATTGAATTATTTCTCTGTATATAAGCTTGGCTGGTCAGAACTCTTTGATGCAGGGACCCTATTTTTGTTTTGTATTTGTACAGCGCCTAGCACTATGGGGTCCTGATCCATAACTGAGGCTTCTAGGCTTGACTGAAATATTAATAATTATTCATGGACCATAGGCCAGATTAATCTATTGTAGGCAAGAACGGGATTGCCGCTGAGGTATATATGGAATAGAGTTAGAGGAATGTGTACAATTATTGGGCCAAATGCACCCCAGTGTAACTCTATTACCCTTTGCAGTCATTTGTTCCCTGATGATTTATCATAATAAGGGTACAAGTCCCTTTGTAAAGCATGCAAACAGCAGGGCTCCCTGCTCCAAACACCTGCTAATGTAAAGGTCTGATTCCTCAAGTCCATTGTGTGTGTGTGTGTAAAGTCCACTGACATCAGAGGGAATTCCCTATGCAGAGGATTTGCAGAGTCTCACTGCAATGCAGCTACAGTTCAATCACAGAAGCCGCTCTGGGGTACAGTCCATGAGAAGGGTGAGTGGGGGAGGATTTGTGGCAGGCATGGGTTTGAAGGAAGGATTTGCAGAACCACAGAGCTATTTGGCCCAAGAGAGATTGTTCCTACTGTGGGGGTGTGGCATGAGCGATAGTCATTGCAAACCAGTAGAAATATGGGAAATATGGCATGGGTTTTTCCCCTTCCACCCAGTTATATTTGAGTGGATTGCAGCACGGAGTCTCCATAGAATCATGAGTTGTGCCATGTTAGCACATACAGGTTGATGTTGCAGGAAGTTTATTTTGCTAGCACCAAACTTCAGACAGACTGGGCTGGACTGAGAGATGACGTGTAAGGGGCTAAAAGTTCATGCCAATACGTAGGCGTGAGTCTGAGGAAATCTAAATTGGTGTATCATGTAAATAGAATAAAGTGTATATCTTACCAGCTAGATAAACCTCTGAGTTTGTCCCACCGTCTTTGAGTTTTCTGATGACGTCCTCTTCCTCTTTTTGTTTTACAAGGGATCGTTATCTGGTGTTATTTTTGCACAGAGACCTGACTTTAGCTCATTGCAAGTCAGAGATTGCCTACAGAAGGATTTTTGCCTGAGTAGGGCCAGAAAGCCAAATGCTCCCTTCCCTTTTTGCAGGCGCAGAGCAGAGGATGTGGTTGAGAATTGTGGAGCTGTGCAGTCAAAGAAGGAAGCAGGGTCTTGGAAGCATTATAGAGGAACAAGACCTGGCTTTCAGCAGAGTTCCTAGGGTCTGTGCAGACTTTGGGTGATCCAAGGGGTTTTTCTGGGTGAAACCACCTGCCTGTTCCATGGAGGACAAGGGGTAACATCCTGGCAGAATGGGTGGTAACTGGCTGAGTTTTCAGTCCCCTATGCGCAGGTTGCCACAGCTCTAAGCGGGAGCTTAGTTTAGGCAAAGAGAAGTGTAGAACTGATGCCTGAGAATGTAGAAATCTTCTTAAGTTCTGCAGGAGTTGAACTCCTCTGCCGCTTCGCAGATGTTTAGCTGTCTTCATGAGGAATTTAGGACTGTGACGCTGTGTTATCCGAACCCTGGAGTTTTATACTGGTTTCAGATCTGCCATGAGACGTTTGCAGAATCGGAGTTCATCCGCACAGTACTGCACAGTCTATTGCATTGACAGGGGTTTGATCACTTCTAAAAGAACCTCTGTTGGTGCCAGAATGCATGGTTGGGTGGGCCGGTCTGTTTAGTTGTGGATTTAAAGGCTCTTTTATATGTTGCGTCTCTAAAATGGTTTCAGTGCCTTTAGTTTTTTCCATATGACTTAGTTTCCTATTGGAAACCCACAGCCCCACTGTGTAAACATGCTAATAGGAGGGCTTGGGGTTTTTTTTCTTTGAGGCAGTGAGGGGAGGTACATCCTCCTGTATGGATATTGACTGGAACTTGGCCTGAAGGGATTGCCAGCAGGGTGAGTGGGGCTACTTTGCTGGTAGCCAGTAGATTAGGTTAAAGCTTAAGGAATGTGCTGCCTCCTCCATCCCATCCAAAGTGCTCATGTTGTCTGCTGATGACTGGCATTATTGTACTGTTTGACAGGCTTGCAATAACGCCTGAATCTACACTCCAAAGCTTGCCTCCTACCCCCACCTCAAGGCAATGCCTATGTGGCCCTCCTCGGGACTCTGCATGCTGAGGCTGGGGACACCAGAGAAAAGACAGACTAACCCCTCCTTCCTCTCCTATGCTGGCTAGCAGGATTCAGGGACCAGGCAGGAAGGGGTTAAGGGCTTTGAGTTCCAGCTGACTTGTCCTTCCACCCATGACACACCCCAGGCTCTTAACCCTTTCCTGCCCAGTGCTTGAAACCTGCTTCAAACCCGGGAGAGGTTTTAAAGCCACTCTTTTCCAGTGACTTCAGCACCCTCTTATCACCTGGATTCCATCCAGGGTGGGTTCAGTGGGACCAGGATTTGGCTGTAATGTTGTCAAGCCTCGGTATAAGTATACTCGGTCTAAGTATCTCAGCTTCATTATTATTATTATTATTTTTTTTTGCCCTGCCTCCCAGATACCTATTAAATTACAATCTTAGAACCAAAAAATGTACAGAATGTCTGCTGTGTACTCCGCAGATGGAAAAATCATTTATATAAGGATGAAGAGAGAAAATATGGAATTTAGCTTGGTTATTTTTGATTTCTCTCTGAGACCTCAAACACTATTCAGGCTTCCCAGAAAACTATATATGGCCCACTAATCCTAAGTCTAGTGGTGTATGGATTTACCTAGAGCCTCTGGTTTTTTTGTTTTGTTTAAAGCAATGCAAGATGAAATGACTAATCCTGCTGTCTTTGTGAATCCCTTCAGGAAAGCATCAAAGGATTAATATGGCTTGCAGATGTAAGGCCCGAGTTACCCGTTGTGGCAGAGCAGTTAGTTGGCTACAGGACTTCACACCTGCTGCGCAGCAGTGCTTGCCAGCCGAGCTTTTGTTTCTTTTGTTGCAATCATCTGTATTGAACAAGTGTCAGTTTTCAGAGCTCTCCACATGACTTGAGTGCTGCCATAAAAAATAAGATGGCGGAAAGCTCTGTGTTCCTGCCGCCCACCCCCGCAATACTTTACAGAGGTGGAGCCTGCACCTAATATTACAAACGGTAAAGAAATAGGGATGGTGAGCCAATGGGATTGTCACATGAGCTGACCTTTACTAGGGGAAGCATCAAGAGTGGGAGTTGGGATGCCTGGTTTCTATTCTTGAGCGTGCCATTTAGTGACTGCATGATTTGGGGCAAGTCTTTCTTGTGTGCCTTAGTTTCCCTCTCTTTAAAATCGTAATGGTGATACTTAGTCCAGGGGATGCTGTGAGGCTCAACTAGTTAAAGTTGCAAAGCACTCTGAGATCCTTGGATGAAAGCTCCCACAGGAGTGCAAAATGTTCTCAGTCCTATAGAGTGAAATCTGTTCTATTTGTGGTCTGATACAGTGCCCATGAATATGGATCAGTGTGCCTTCTAGTGATGCCTAAAGCATTATGACTAACAATTGTCCTCTGTGGTTCAGTCTCCATTTCTTTCCCTAGAAGGGGAAAGAAGAGTCCTCTTCTGTTTGGGAGGGAAGTTATCTGTTGTCTGTGTTTGTATAGGGTGGTTGTGTTTTAATCTCAGCCTGCTTCTATGGTTCTCTTGGAGTCTAACATTGCGTTTGGACAACAGTGTGATTTTAATAAGGATCAACCACAAAATCACTGTGACCCAACTCTGATCTTTAATAATAATATAAGGGCTTTAACCGTTTAAGATCTTTTAAATAGGTACCCGGGCCTGCTTCTGTTGGAGTCACTGACAAATTGCTGATTGCGTAAGTGCAGTTACACTAGAGATTGGAGGGGCAGGGAGGTTGGCAGGAGTGCAAATGCTTGAGCTTTGTAATTGCAATATGAGACATCAGCCGGAGAGTGAGCAGTTGTTGGGGGACGTATGCTCCCCACTCCTCATTAGCTACATCTATGGCTCACTGATTTCAATGGGATTAGGATTGGACCCTAGGAATGCAGCATGCAAATAGTCACATTTTATTAGAAGATTGGCCGAGCTGTGTCTGATTTCACAACCCTGTCACTCCTGGGGGAATACAGACAATCCTCATCTGTACACGCAGCTTGTTACTCTGCGGGACAGCTGGGTGAACAGCTCCTCGTGCAAGGAGCCCCATTGAAGTCAGTGGACGTATTGGTGTGAGGAATTGCCCCGCAGTTGAAGAAAGGGCTTCACCAGCTGGCCTTAAAACTTCCCACTGCTACTCCCAGTGGCTCACCTTCCCCAGCAGCAGTGCTGGCAAGATCACAGATGTACACACGGTGCTGGTGGTGGCTGGCGTTTTAAGCACCGTCTCACCTAGATCTGCTCTAAAATAGCTGGACGACGTGGGATCGGGAGCCCAGTGTATAGTAGCGCTACTGCTGTTGTGCCACTAAAACAGAGACTGCAACAGTGGGAATACTTGGGTCAAAAAGCAGTGACCTTCTCGTCTAATTCTTACTTGGGCAAATTGCCCTGGAGACGTCCAGACGGAGCGAGGATTCCACACTGGGGCCATTGTAGTTAGAATGAGGAGAGGTTTGTCAGCTGAATTAAAGCCTCCTACTTCTATGTGCTGTGGACTGGGAGATGATTAGAGGTAGCCCAAGAAGGAGAAGCAGTGGCAGTGAGGAAGGAAGGTGGAGCTGAAGGTGGGAGTTCGGCTCAGAGCCTGGGGAGCTGCATAGGGCAAAGTCCAACTGGTAGCGTGTGCAGCAGCTAGTGAAGAAGAGCCCGATCCTGGAAAGGGTGGGGCTGCATATAGTACTAAACAGGTAAGACACCCAGTCATAAGTGCATGCAGGATCAGGCCCTAAGAAGGGATGGACAGATCTCCCCAGCCCCAGGAGGGGATTGGAGGCCAAGTGATTCTGTCCAGGGGCACACAGCCTGGAGTGTGTTATAGCTATCGGGGCGTGGAAGTTGTACATTAAAATAAGGAAAGAGGGGAGGTGTCCATGGATAGGTTTGTAGCTAGTGGTGTGACATTGTTAGGAAAGGGGCATCTTATGATGCTAGACCTACCTGCTCTGGGAAAGGGGTCAGTGCTTTGACAAGTCCTCTTACAAAACGTCCCATGAACCTAGCTCTGATGAAACGTGCTAGCCTGACAGATGCAGAGAGGGAAGCCTCTGGAGTATCCAGAGACCAATAGGTCTGGGATGGGTAGCGCTGTGCAGGCTGTCCTCTAACTGACCCTTAACCCTGCCTTGGGGGAGCTGCCACACCCAAGCCTTTGTACTTGGGCCCTTGCTAGTGCTTGTAACTACTAGTTAGTCCCAGCTGGGGCCACTAGTTCACTGGGAGATTTGTTGAGACCTACCAGACTCATCCTAGTACATGTGAGCCGCTGAGCAGTGAGTTGTTTTGATATTGCTGTGTGTGTTACACCACTCTGGCGCTGTGTAAGCATGGCACTTGGCACGCCATGGGTCAGCTACTCGAGTGCTGTAAATCGGTATCTCTCCTTTGATTGACACCAGGATTTACACTGAGGATCTGACTCCAGACAGGTTCCTTGCCCTAAGCAATTTACAGTGGAAGTTAAGACTAGAACAACCATGGGAGATGATAATGCAGAGATGTGACTGTCCTGACTTTCCAAGGTACTACCTCTCCTCTTACCTCCCCCTTCCCTGCGTACACTCACTTGGCCTCTGAGTACAGTGTAGGGGGCTAGGTTTTGATCTGTTAAAGTCCAATGAATTGGGGCTTGGTTACCTCCAAGACCATCTTTCTCCTCCTGTGATCAGCAGAGGTGCCTGAACTAACAGCCTTGTTTAAAAGAAAAGAGGTTGATTGCTAAAAGGGAGTTTTTGATTCTGGAACTTGCCCTGATAACCTTTAGGGCATGCTACAAAGTCTTATTTTTCACCCCCGCCCCGGACATGGTGCCAATAAGCCCCCAAATCTGGGAATGTGCCGCTCTCTGAGTGGTTTGTGTGGACTGCTCAGATTGAGCACAAACCATAGATGAGATACAGGGCCCTTGGGGAAAGGCCCATTGAATAAATTAATGCACAGATAGATAGTTGCCATTGTACACGACCCAGATTCTGTCTTTGCATTTGCATGGTTTCTGTGGACTTGCTGAATGTGCCCAATCCTTTCTGTTTTATTTTGTATGGGTTCCTATACCATGTTCATCAGTGTATATTTGAGTGACTTCCAGCTGTTCATTGAGCCACATAAGTAACATCTGTCCTGTGTTTGTTCTCACTCGCACTGTCCAGAGGGAGAAGTGTGTGCAGAGGTGTCTTGTTTTTCAGTTTTTAAATGTTTGCCGGGGGGGAATGCAATGTCCTAGCCAACCAGAGATGGTCGGGAGCATTGCCTATACCAGGGGTAGGCAACCTGTAGCACAGGTGCCGAAGGCGACACGCAAGCTGATTTTCAGTGGCGCTCACGCTGCCCAGGGCCTGGTCATTGGTCCGGGGGATTCTGCATTTTAATTTAATTTTAAATGAAGCTGCTTAAGCATTTTAAAATTTACTTTACGTACACCAGTAGTTCAGTTATATATTATAGACTTATAGAAAGAGACCTTCTAAAAACAGTAAAATGTATTACCGGCACGCGGAACCTTAAATCAGAGTGAATAAATGAAGACTCGGCACAGCACTTCTGAAAGGTTGCCGACCCCTGGCCTACACTTCTGTGGGAGCCCGTGCCCCAACACACATGCCTCCAAAGGCAGCGTCTGTGGCCAAATTTCCAGAGAGCTCAGCAGTGAGGACTGGCAGAAGCCCACCTTCCTAGGTCTTGCTCAGTGGCCTAAATTGTGTCACTGAACATCTCCTCATCCTGCCCACCCCTCTTTGGCCAGATTCAGGTGTGTCGTTGGCAGGCTACGAAGGAGTCCTCTTCTGCAGCCCCTCTTGTTCAGAGGTGGGGAGAGGGTGCATAGACAGACTGACACCTGAGGGGCGCAGGCAAACCATCTGCATATCTCTACTGTTTATCTCTAGTTAGGAGTCTGGGAACCATCAGCAGATGAAATCTAGTTCTTTCTAAGCCCATGCTGTGGGAAGCTTACGTCCATTTGCCGCAACATTGCGGGGCTTGAAAAATTTGCTTGATCCTTGCTAGTCAGAAGAATAAATCTGCTATCCAGGGGCTGAATAAAAATAGTGTGAATGTGGGGAAGGGGGCACTGGTGAGGTTCATAGGTAGTGCCCTGTTGAGAGGCCTGTTTCGCCACCAGCAGCTGATGGGAAGGTGCTGAGATTCATACAAGGCTGATGCCTCTGGTCTCCGCTTTTGAATCAGGCTCAGGCTAGTACGTGTCTGGTAATGTGGAGCCATACTCTGGCTTGTGGAATAGGATATGGCATTGTCTCTCTTTCCTTCTCCTCCTCCCCATCCTTAGCCTCCCCTCCCCTCTGTTGCTGCCCCGCCTCCCCCCTCAGCTGCTGCGGAGCGTGGTGCTTGGATCTGGACTGGGCCTGGACTTGGGTTTTGTGCTCAGCTGTGAGGGCAAATCGAGGCTAGTGCTCAGGTCTGGCTCTTCGGGTCAGGCTTGAACCAGCACTGGGAAATGATACTCCTCCCTGCTTGGGATCTGTCCTGGAGCCAAAACTGATGGGGCAGGAATGGATCTGGGATTCCAGGGTATTTGGGCTGAAATTCTGTTTTTGTTTCTAAGCAGATGGGCCTGGCCCAATCTGCTTTTTCAAAAATAAAATGTAGAGAATCCTGGGGTGTGTGTGTGTGAGAGAGAGAAAAGTCAGTTGCTTACCTGGCATTACCAAAGCAAGGAGATGTTGCTTCCCATGACTCATGAAACACACTGTAGGCTCTCCTAAGAGTGGGTGAGCTCATTATTTTGGCTGGGACTTGGCATCTGGTTTCCTTAGCAATCTTGGCTGGGGCGTGGGGAGGGGCGGCTTGTAGGAAGGATGGGGCTGCAGGAAGGGATTTCCAAACTTGTTTCTTTGCATGAGTGGTGTGCAATCTTGGACTTGGCTACAGTGAAACACAGACGGTTTTGTGCATCGCTAACTTATGGAAAGACTTGTGGATTCATATCCCTTTCATTTTCTTAGGGCTTGTCTACACTTAAAGAATACTGTAGTAGCACCCATGTAGAGCTCAATGTAGCGACTACCTATGCCGACGGGGAGAGATTCTCCTGTTGGCATAGGTAATCCACCTCCCCGAGAGGTGGTAGTTAGGTTGAGAGAAGAACTCTTCCATCCACCTCATGCTGTCTACACAGAGGGTTAGGTGAAAAATCCGCACCCCAGAGAGAGAGAGCTCTACCAATGTAAATTCCTAGTGTAGACCAGTGTGTTTTATTTATTCATACTGGGGGGCAATACTAGATAACATGATGGAGCTGGATCACATATGTTCCAAACAGTTGTTAATCTAGGCAATTAATTGAAGAAAGATAAAGAAGCAATTTTTTTAACTTATTTAGCAAATCTCCTGATCATAGAACATGCGGAAACAGCAAACAGAATGACAACAGTAGGAATTGAAATAAAATGTTTGCTGAAATATTGGCTGGTTTTAGCAAATTGTAAGAAGAGGCTGCATCAACATGGTGTATGGGAAACTAGCAAAAGGATTCAGTTTCTTTTCTGCAGTGTAGGGTTAGTACGTTTGCCAGTTCCTTCTCTGTGGGTATATAAGGCCGGATTCTCTTTAATGTAAACCAAAAGCGACACCACTGCAGTCAAGCAAATTAAACTGGAGTAAGACTAGTGTGAGAGGAGAATCAGGGCTATAATAGTCATGTGATATTCTGGGTCGTGAAGAGTCCAAAAATTCTTTATGAACCCCACAAACAGGATTCTTCAGCGGATTGCAGCTACCTTTGGAGTGGAAGATCAGCTGGTTAACAGAGCCTAGCAATGCATCTTAGGACTGGAAGTGAGGCTAAAATAGGGAAAGAACAAGTTAAAAATTACTTAGACAAGTTAGATGTTTTCGTCACCAGGGCCTGATGAAATACATCCTAGAATACTGAAGGAGCTGACTGAGGAGATGTCTGAGCCATTAGTAATAATCTTTGAAAAGTCGTGGAAGATGGGAGAGATACCAGAGGACTGGAAAAGCACAAATATAGTGCCTATGTATAAAAAGAGAAATAAGGACAACGCAGGGAATTACAGACCAGTCATCTTAACTTCGGTACTTGGAAAGATAATGGAGCAAATAATTAAACAATCAGTTTGTAAACATCTAGAAGATAATAACGTAAGTAACAGTCAGCATGGATTTCTCAGGGACAAATCCTGTCAAACCAACCTAATAGCTTTCTTTGACAAAGTAACAAGCCTTATGGGGTGGGGGGAATCAGTAGATGTGGTATATCTTGACTTTAATAAGGCTTTTGATACTAGCTCACATGACCTTCTCATAAACAAACTGGGGAAATACAACCTAGACGGAGCTACTATAAGGTGGGTGCATAAGTGGTTGGAAAACTGTTTCCATAGAGTAGTTATCAGTGGTTCACAGTCAGCTGGAAGGGCATATTGAGCGGGGTCCCCCAGAGATCAGTTCTGGGTCTGGTTCTGTTTAATATCTTCATCAGTGATTTAGATAATGGCATAGAGAGTACACTGATAAAGTTTGCGGATAATACCAAAGCCGGGAGGGATTACAAGTGCTTTGGAGGATAGGATTAAAGCTCAAAGTGATCTGGACAAACTAGAGAAATGGTCTGAAGAAACAGGATGAAATTCAGTAAGGACAAATGGCAAGTACTCGGCTTAGGAAGGAACAGTCAGTTAAGACAAAATGGGAAATGGCTGTCTAGGAAGCAGTGCTGCAGAAAGGGATCAGGGGGTCATAGTGGATCACAAACTAAATATGAGTCGAGTGTAACACCGCTGGGGGGGGGAGCAAACCTAATTCTTGGATGTATTAGCAGGATTGTTGTAAGCATAGGTGCCAAAAATGGTGGGTGCTTTTAGCGCCTCTACCCCCAGTGCCTCCTGCCTGCTGGCGGCCCCACCGATGAGCGTCTCCCCCTCTCTCGCAGCGCCTCTCACTGGCTGCAAATCAGCTGTTCTGCAGTGTGCAGGAGGTGCCGGGGGGGGGGGTGAGGGGAGAGGGCAGGAAGAGGCAGGGCAGAATGGGGGCAGGAAGAGTCGGAGTGGGGATGGGAAGAGGTAGGGTGGAGGTGGGGGTTTGGGGGAAGGGGTAGGGGTCGGGGCGGGGCAGGGCCTTAGGTGGAGACTTGGGGAGCACTCCCTGGCACATTAGAAAGTCGGCACCTATAGTTGTAAGCAAGACACGAGAAGTCATTCTTCCACTCTACTCTGTGCTGATTAGGTCTCAGCTGGAGTATTGTGTCCAATTCTGAGTGTCACATTTCAGGAAAGATGTGGACAAATTGGAGAAAGTCCAAAGAAGAGCAACAAAAATGTTTAAAAGTCTAGAAAACATGATATATGAGGGAAGGCTGAAAAAATTAGGTTTGTTTAGTCTGAAGAAGAGAAGATTGAGCAGGGACATAACAGTTTTCAAGTACATAAAAGGTTCTTATGAGGAGGGAGAAAAATTATTCTCCTTAACCTCAGAGGATAGGGCAAGAAGCAATAAGCTTAAATTGCAGCAGGGGTGGTTTAGGTTAGACATTAGGAAAAACTTGCTAACTGTCAGAGTGGTTGAGCACTGGAATAAATTGCCTGGGGGGTGGTGGGGTGGAATCTCCATCACTGGAGATTTTTAAGAGCAGTTTAGACAAATGCCTGTCAGGGATGGTCTAGGTAATATTTAGTTGTGCTGAGGAGTGGATTAGATGACCTCTCAAGGTCCCTTCTAGTCCTATGATTCTATGATTATCTATGATTCTATGATTATGAAGGGGCAGTTCTAGGTAGGCAGAGTGCAATTGGGATATATCCAGAACATTGGGTTTAGCGCTCCTGTCTCTTGCTGGAGATTGACAGTGGTGGCAGCATTTAAACCATGTTTGAGGTAGGGCTTGTAAAGTTCCACATATGTGGCAACTCTAGCTGACGTCAAACACTTAATTGGCGTTGATGGAAATCTTCTGTGCATGTGTTCTGCTAGCCCTTTGTCTGTGACTAAACAGCCCGGGTCTGACTGATAGAAACATGCCCAATGTGTTGGTGAAACTCTGGTTCTCTGAGTACAGGAGATCCTTCGTGGATCAGCAGCAATGCAGCACGGTGATTGGCTGACCAGCAGGCAAGGAGTTAACAGTGAACAATGTTACTGAACAGGTTTATATTTACTTCCTTGTGATCCTAAAGATGAGATAATTTTGAAATCTGACAGCATTGGCCAGCAAAGAATAAGGCTTCCTTTTCATGCTTATGTCCATATCCTGCAAGACAGGAACTTATCTCAGCCTAGGCAGTGAGTGGAAAGCAAAACTTTTATACTTTAAGAACTGGCAGGGCCTGATTCTTAGCTGGTGTGAATTGGTGTAGTCCATTCAAGACACTGGTACTATATTCACTTACATCAGCTGGATCTGGGTCTGAAGATGTTGCCTTAAAATGCACAGCTCAAGAAGAACACTTAAGACCATAAAGCTGTCTTTTTAAATCCCCCAAATTGCTTTTTAAGCTGATGTTTTTCATGGCTGCCCCCAAATATATGAAAAATACGAGGATCTCAGTGATTTACAAATCCTGTTGAATTAAGCCTCGCAATAACCTAGTGAAAGAAAGAAGGAAAGTCTTGTTTGGCTGTTCATTTGTATTGCAGTTGCACCTACCAGCCCTAGCCACGACCAAGACCCCATTGTACTAGGTGCAGCACAAACACAGTACAGAAAGAGGGTCCCTGCCCCAAGGAATTTACAGTCCAAGCCGTTCTTCCAATCCTGGGAATATTTTCACCAGTTAGAAGTGTTTTAAGTGCTATATTTGTGCTCTGAGCACTCAAGCGGGCTTGCTGCTTGAAAGCTGGGAAGTCTGATGTCACATCCCTGGTGTAAATACAGAGTAACGCCAGTGAAGTCAGAGTTACAATGGCATGGTGTGCTGCAGCCCTTTGCATCATTCATGTGACTAACCCTGTTGGGCTAGACCCTGAGCTGTGGCTGAGGAGAAAGATGTGGATAGGGTTGCGAAAGTGGCTTCAGGCCACCTGTGTTCTCGCCCAATTCAGTGTAGTGCAGCCCCAGGGCCCAGATCCTGTCTATTCTTTTCTGGCTCTTACTGGGTTATGAAGAGCATATATCTGAGTGCTTCATGCCAGCAGCCTCTGGTCCCAGTGGGCCATCCTGGCAGCCTGAGATCACTAAGAGACAGGGATATCCCAGCCACAAGCCCTTGCTTTGGCCATGCTCAGTGCAGGGAGCGGATCAGTGTAGAAGTTACTGTGGTAGCTCTGTGTCACCCAAAGTTCTGATCTAGAGCCCTGCAGCGGAATTAGGAACCCATGAGTCCCACAGGACCCACTGCCATAATAGCAGGAGCAGGTGAAATGTACTTTGCAGATGGGAATAGATGGGCAAAAAAAACCAAACCAACCCAGACTGCAGTAATTTGTGGGAAAACACTAAATCTCTCATCAGTTTGTCCTAAATAGAATTTCAGCAATGGAAAGCAAGTTTTCCCCTTTTTTCATAAATAAAGGCTTTAATACTTAAACTTGAGTGAGGATAGAAAGAGATTTGATGTTTTATAACAGGAGTTAAAGTATTTGTTTACGTGGTTGAAGCAAGATTTTATTCTTTTAGTGGTAAAAATTCTATGTTTTTTAATAATAATATAATAATAATAATATGCCAATGGTTTGGTTTTAGTTTTTAGTAGCATGGTGGAATCTGTCTCTCTTGTGGGATCTAAGGCTTTTGCAGGTGGGAGCAAGATAAAAGTGCAAGAAATAACGCAGGAACAGGTGGGAGTGGAATTAAAAAAAAATTGTCAAATGCAGCGCTCTAGTCAACTCCTGCGATGGCCAGGTAAGCCAGTGCTTTGCGCTGGTAGTGCAACACAGAGCTGCTCTAATCCAGCCCATTGGGTTTCATTCAATTTCACCTACATTGAAATCAATATACCTGATTCTCCACTTCCCAGCATCCTGCTTAGTTGTTTACACCTGGACAAAGTAGGTGCAGACCACTTATCTAATCAGAAGGGTGATGTTTTACACCCACTGTACCTAGATGTAAATGACCTACTCAAAGGGCAGAGGAAATAGAGAATCAAGGCTGTAGAACTTAAAAACAGCCAGGAAATAAATACAACCTCCCATGTTAATGACACTCCTGAGTAATTCGGTTTGAGGCAAAGTTCTCCTTTTTTAGAGACTTAAAAAACCTACTGGAAAGTACATCATAATCTGAAAATCCCAACTCCTGCAAACCTTATTCAAACGAGTAGTTTTTACTAGGGTGGCTACTTACATGAGCAAAATTGAACGGATCAGGGCCTTTTAAGCATAAAAAAATACACAAAACAATGGCCAGTCCCATTCTAGATATGCATTGTACTGAATTGATTAGGTTTAGTGTCTGTGTAGCCACTGCTGGACTGACTCAGAAATACTCAACTGTGTGCTGTAGGTGATCTGTGACTAGCAACTAAAGCAGATTCTTAAGGGATTGAGTCCTGTGCTTTTTGAGGCTGTTCTATTGCCGGTCAAAATGGATTAAACTGAATACATGTCATGCACGCTGAAAAGCACACACTGGGTCTCCTTGCTTGCCAGTCAGAGAGGACCATGTCTCTCTCACTAACTCCAGTTCTGCTCAGCAATCCTACTCCTCTTTCCAGCAGTGGATCTCCCTATTGTACTGTCCCCGATCCTGCATTGCTTGCACGCTCAGAACTCCCACTTCACTTCAGCGGGAATGAAGGTTATGCACGCTTTAGCATATGGCTTCTTTACCATTCTAGGAGTAAACTAATTTTGATGAAGTAGGTGGCTTTAAAAAATAGAAAGCCTTTTAGTAGTGAAGGGTCAGCTAAAGCTAACTAGCCATGTGCGTGGCTGGCCCAGATTCCCTTTGCTGTGATCTATGATGATGGTATATGAAGGCTCTCAAAAGACAAGGTGGAAAGGTGCTAGTGGAAAAGCTGTTGCTATGACGAATGACTCAGTGCTGGAATTTGAACTGTCAACTTCAAAACTATGAACATTACCTCATTTATTCCTTTGCTTAGAATGCTGAACTGCTGTAGTGCCTCTTGTTTTAATTTCTCCTCCTTACTGACTTTACCAAAAAAAATAAATTGTAATTCCACAGTCTGAGCTGGCTCCAGCAAGGTGCCGAAAACCCTCACTTCCCATGGACATCAGTGATGCTTGAGTGTGCTCAGCACCATGCAGAACTGAACTCACTAGCATTTGACAAAAAGGGGCTGATTCAGGAAAGAACTTGGGCGTATGCCGCACTCCCACAGTAGGACTTATGTGCATGCTTAAACTTAAGCACTTGCTTATGTGCATTCCTGCATCACGATTGTCCATTGGGTTTTGCGCTAGTGTAGTTCTATTAGTTTCATTGGAGGTACACCTAGTTTACACCGGAGTATGTGAGATTAAACATGAGCTTAAAAGCCTTGCCTGCAATATAGATGGTTATCCGTGACATAAGCAAGCGATAGTTTTATACTGATTGTTCAATCATGGACGGTGTGTGCCCGCACCGATGATGCTGAACCAATTGAAGGGCCCATTTTGCATTGCATGCACTTCGAGGCACAGTTTAATCTTGTCTGTGTCTGTTATATAACTTCCTGGAACCTTGAAAATAATATTGAATAATGCTTAGAATTGTACATCGTCAAAGCACAGGACGAAGAGTAACTAACCAATTCTCACCTCTCTCTAATGAGTGGCCTAGTTTTTCAGAGATGCGAAGTACCTGCTGCTCTCATTGACTTCACTAATAGAACTTGTGGTTGCTGTTCAGCTCCTCTGAAAATCAAGGACTCTCTCCATCGATTACAGTGGGTTTTGGATCAAGGTCTTACTGAGGTGTCCAAACATGTCTGACTCTCTCGGCAGCCTGACAACACGTGGGCTTAGTATCTCTGAATGATGGCACTTCTAGGGCATATGTAAACTCAAACCTCCATATCTTTTGCCCTCGGAAAAGGTCTATAAAGTGCTTGTGATGGGTTTCCCTCCCTCCACTGCCCATCCTATTTCTGAGCTCAGTTCAGCTATGTTGGCATTCGCGTCCCAGAGAAGCATTCAGCATGTAGCCAGCACATTGCACAGCTTCCTGTGTTTGTGTGGGCAGCCTGCCAGAAAGCAAGGGCATTCTCTCCTGGTGCTGGAGCTGTTGCTGGTGTTGCAGAAGAAAATGGAAATCTTGGTGCCATTCATCCCTGGGGTTAGTGAGACACTTTCCGGAGTGTCTTGATTATTTAATACCCTTTGTTTGCTGCCAGCGCTTTAAATCGAGCCCTCGGAGTCTAGTTTCCCCACCATATATCTTTGGTGCCTCAGTGCAAGACGCCAGTCCCCAGAAGGGAGCAGACATGATCTCCTTGGGTCCTCTTTGTCTTCTGAAGGAAATGGCTCTCTTTCCTTCCCCGAATCAGATTGTCCCCAAGTACTTAGCCAGCAAATAGGGAGAGGGAGCATTCCGAGTGGTTAAAGCACAGGACTGGGAGCCAGGTGATCGCTAGAGGATGGTTGGATTTTTATGTAAGGCTCTGGTTTGGGATATCTAGCTGTGGGACATACATGGCTCCCATGACTCTAATATCTGAGCACTTCCCATTCTTTAATATATTGATCCTCACTGCACCCTTATGAGGCAGGGCAGTGCTGTTACCACCATCATATAGATGAGGACCTGAGGCCCAGAGTGGTTAAGTGACTACTCACTTCTGGGCCTCTCTCTGCTTGTTTACCCATCTGTAAAATGGAGAGCACAATCCTCATAGGGATGTTAGGAGGCTTCTTTCATTCATATCTGTAAAGCAAAGCATCTTGAGATGGATGGCAATGGACAGTGTGATGATTGCTAGACTAGGTTACCTGCCCTCCCTAGAGTTTCAAAGCATCTCCTTAGGTAAAGCTACCATGGACACTGATAGTTCTCAATAGTGTCCGGTATGGTTGGGTACTTGGTATGGCCACTTCTGGGACATGTGTTGCCTCCTTGGCCTGTAACCTTCCATTGTGATAGACTATTGGGGTATGTACAGTACTGGGTCATAGCATGTTATTTTCTCTTCGTAACTTGTAGACCACACTGAGATAATGTACTGTACATGTCTGTTGGGTCGTGTAGCGTGTCCCACAGTTCCATCTAGGCTTGTTGGTTAATCATGTACGGCATATTTTTGGTATGTTTCTTCGTATACCAAAAGCAAACTGATACTCTGAGACTGAATGGTGTTAGTTTTAGGTCAAGAGGAGAACAAAAGATAGTCTTGATGAAAGAGCAGAATCTGTGTGTCTTCTATAGTAATCTGTGATGAGATGAGCACGCAACCTAGCTGACCATCTCAGCAGATAGCAGAATACTTAGTAGTGTTGCCAGGTGTCCAGTTTAACATCCAGTCGAAAAGGGACTCTGGTAGCTCTGGTCAGCACCGCTGACTGGGCCGTTAAAAGTCTGGTTGGTGGGGGACTGGCAGGCTCCCTACCCGGCTCCCTTGGGCTCACCGGAAACAGAAACATGTCCCTCAGCTCCTAGGAACGGGGACAGCCACGTAAGCTCTGTGCGCTGCCTCCACTTTGAGCCTTGGCTCCACATCTCCCATTGGCTGGGAACCGTAGCCAATGGGAGCCACGGGAACGGTGCCTGTGGGCAGAGGTAGTGCGTAGAACCACCTGGCCATACATCTTCCTAAGAGCCGAGGGACATGTCGCCAGTTCTAGGGAGCTGCCCAAGGTGAGCGCTGCCAGGTGCCGGCATCCTGAATCTTCTCCCAACCCCCCTGCCCCAGCTCGGAATCCCCTCCCACACAAACTCCTTGGATCCAGCCTGGAGCCCCCTTCTGCACCCCAAACCGCTCATTCCTGGCCCCACCCCAGAGCCCACACTCCTGGCCCAGAGCCCATATCCCCTCCCATGAGTGACTGAGTGAGGGTGGAGGAGAGCAAGCGACAGAGGGAGGAGGGGGTGGAGTGACCAGGGGGTGGGGCCTTGGGGAAGGGGTGGGGGCAGGGGGCAGGGCAAGAGTGTTTGGATTTGTGCAGTTAGAAAGTTGGCAACCCTAATAATTTGAGATTTAAAGATGTAGCATGCAAGAACAGAGTCCTACAAGCAAAATACACCACATTTTTACCTCCAGCATTTAACAAATGATTTTTCTCTAATTTACTTTAATGTAAATCTGGATTAACTGCTTTACAGTTGATATTGCAAACACAAGAAGAATCATGCCTGTTCTTCGGTAATTATCTGTTGGTCAGCATCTCTGTCTTGAAGTGTTTTTCCTTCTTTTGCCAGAAGGAATTAAAAAAAAAAAATCCATCTGACTCATGTTGGTGTCTTTTTTTAAAGTGTGCTGAACAAGATGCAGCTGCTAACAGTCTGACCTGTTTGACCTCGCTAGTCAATTAGAAAGGTACATGGTGATCAGCCCAATCTGAACAGATTAGGGAATTGGAACTGTAGCTCACTAAAAAGGTTGCTGTTGTAAGATACAAAATGGGATGCCACCAAGAGGGACTATTGATCTAGGGGGAGGAGGGTGTTGATGAAGGATGACTGTGTTAAAAAAGGATGATAGCTGGCCTGAGAAATTGCTTGCAATATTTGAGCTTTTCCTCCAAGTGCTGTCAGCAAGATACTGAAGAAGGGAGGAGAAAGTGGGTCAGTTAACAAACATGCTGATCTTGTGAGATAGCAGACAACTTTCGGTATCTGATGTTAACTGAGAGCAACTACTGCTGAGGCCATATTGTTTCTTTCGTTGCCAAGTGCCTCTTGTCTTTAATGAGGATTGTGACCCCCAACTCTCCACCCAGCACAGAAACAGGTTTCAGGGAGTCACCTTCACCCCTCTTTTCCTTATGGCTTGATGCGGGGGAGGCAGGTCTTGAACTTTTTGGACTCAAAACTCTTCTGTTGTAACATAGGGTCGCTGCATGGAAACGGCTGAGACCCACTGACCTAAGTTATAAGCTCTTCAGGGCAGAGACAGTGTTTGTACATCATCTAGTACAGGGGTCAGCAACCTTTCAGAAATGCTGTGCCGAGTCTTCATTTATTCAGTCTAATTTAAGGTTGCGTGTGCCAGTAATACATTTTAACGTTTTTAGAAGATCTCCTTCTATAAGTCTATATTATATAACTAAACTATTGTTGTATGTAAAGTAAATAAGGTTTTTAAAATGTTTAAGAAGCTTCATTTAAAATTAAAATGCAGAGGCTCCTCGACCGGTGGCCAGGACCTGGGCAGTGTGAGTGCTACTGAAAATCAGCTTGCGTGCCGCCTTCGGCACACGTGTCTACCCCTGATCTAGTACAATGGGGCCCCAATCCGTGACACTGGGACTTCTGGGAGCTATTGAAGAAATAATAAGACCACTTTGGAATTTCAGCAAGTGCAAACTGCAGTTTTCCACATTCATAGCAGCTCACAGGCCTGATTCTGCTTTCTGTTACATCAAGTTGGTGCTGTTTTGGAGGCAGTGGAATTGCAACAGCGTAGAACTGCTGCCCTAAAGTAGATTTGCAGGTCCTGACTCTCTCTCTCTGGGACCAGTTCTGGCCCCCATGAGAAATGAAAGTTGAGAGTTGTTCTCACTGAAATGTCTTCGTCAGTGTCAGGTCAAAAAAGTCTTTTGAAAGGATGCGAAAAGCTTTGTGGGGACACTTTTTTGCAAGATTAAAATTCCCATTCTGAATTTAAATTTTTCATGTATAGGTTGTTGTGTGTATTTTTTTTAAAGTGCCTACTTCCCCTTTTCCTGTGGAGAACAAGGGTTAGAAAGGGAAGGAAAAACAATTCCTGAAAGACACCCCTCCCCCTCCAAAAAAAAATTCAAATTGAAATGAATAACTCTTGTTTTGATTTTAAAAACAAATCCTGAAAAGTGGTTTTTCGTTTTTCTTCTTTTTTTTTAATGGGGAGAGGGAGAGGACAATCCCCCCCCCCCCCCGGCGACAATAGCTTTTTTTCAGTCAGCCTTAGCTGGAAGTGCCTCCATTAAATTAGTGGGGATGCTCTCGATTTCTGCTGGAATAGCTCACATCTGCACTGTGACCCTTCTCTGCCATCTATCCAAATACTCATCTGAGGGCACAATCTGGCCCTATGTGAAAGAAAAAAAACACAACAACCAGAGCAACATTTTTCATCGGCATTAGGCTTTCCTCCTGAGAAGAGAAGTTCCCTTTCTGAGCCAATTACGGATCTTCCAGATCCTCAGCTGGTGTAGACAGACTGAACTCCATTGATGTCAAAGGAGCTGTGCCAGGTTACACCTGAGGATCTGGTTCACTTATACTTAGTCCCTTTAATGCCTGATAGAAAGCAGCATTTACAGTTTACATAATTGAGCTGCTTTTTTAGAAGCAGCCTTTTTATGAGTCCCACTTAAAAAGTGTATAATTAGTTCAGTTTGGTTGGCCATTCAGGGTAGCCAACAAACTGAGAACACTGGGAACTAAACTGTACATTATGGAAGGTATAATGCAAGCAAAAAGCCCAGCGTGTGCCGGACCTGTGGCCTGAAACGTCACTTGCCTTAATTTATTTGTATCTTCTTGTTTTCCAGTTGCCTTGACCTGAGAGGTCCCTTGAATTTTTCAGTCCTGATATATCTAGAGACGAGGTCTGCCTTTTGTTATGTATGGCTCACGTTTCCAGAAATTGCTGATCTCTGTGGAACCTCAAGAGCTGTCTCATACACTAGCGTGTGTATATTCATAACTATTGCATCAAAGTTAATGGAGTTACACTAGCGTAAGAGGAAATTCAGGCTGAGCATAATGTATTGGAACAGTTTCTACTACTTCTCTTATAAATATGCTCGCAAGGGAGTGGATTTTAAGTCATGTCCTTTTCCAAATCATTGAAAGGTGATATGATGTCCTTTTTTTTTACTGTTGCCTGTTAAAGCTCTCACTTTATGCTCATAGTATGAAGTAGTCAGCAAGGTGATTTATGTACTGGGTTTCTCTGTCTAAGTCACTGAAGCCATGACTTTGATTTCTGGTAGGGTTGCATCATTCTTTGGAGGTAGATGGAGTCCCATGTAGTTGCAATGTGTCTGTCATTTGAAACACATCATTTTTAAAACAAAGCATCAGTCTATCCAAAGTAGCACGTTTGAAATTATATCGTGTGTACTTCCACATAGCTAAGAGTTTGCATGGTTAAATAAAAGTAAGCAGGCTGCCCTGGTGCAAGCAGGCTGCATGTGTATTGCTTGGCAACCTGATTTGTGAGCCCAACTAAAATGCTTTATCTTGTAACCCTGAGTCATGCAAATAATGCTTTCTTGTGTAAATCCCACAGAGGTGAGTTGAGTGGGTTTGCTCATGAGAGTGAGGCTTGCAAGACTGGGCTCAGTTTGCATGTAAATGTTCAAAATGTTGAAGAAAACAGACCTACAACCCCAAAAAGCCCAGACCTCCATGCTCAAAAATACAGGTGCATCATTTTGGGCTCACCCATCTGGAAGCTGCTTTGGAAAACATGAGCAGCATGTTCCATGAGTGTAGGAATTTGCACCAGTGAGCTTTGCCAAAATGTATTCCCTCCCTCCAGTGTAGTGCAACCTGCTGTGCACTGGGCTGCCGCCCTCCACCCCAGAGATGGCTGCATTTCCATGAGGCTGTGTGCACTGTAGTTTGTAGAACAAAACTAGAATGTTATAGGTACCCGGCTGGAAAGAAGATAGAAGTTATTAACAGGGAGGGTAATTAACCACTAGAACAATTTACAAGGGTTGTGGTGGATTCACTATCCTGGGCAATTTTAAAATAAAAGATTGGATGTTTTTCTAGAAGATCTGCTCTAGGAAACTTTCAGGGAAGTTCTCTGGCCTGTGTTACACAGGAGGTCAGACTAGATGAGTGCACTGGTCCCTTCGGGCCTTGGAGTCTGTGAAACCTGCAGTATTGTTATACTTTTCATTGTTTGACTTTCTTTCAAGCCCAGTCCTGCAGGTTGTATAAATATACGTACATGTTGTAGGATTTTAAAGTTAGCACCATTGCTCCATTCATTGCTGCTGTTTTGAATCCTCCCCCAGCCCTGGCCCCCAAAGCTTGTGAAAATAACATTTACAATAATATTTTTAACAGTTCCGTAGTATACAAAACTCCAGCACCCTGGCAAGTCGCCCAGAAACTTGTGGAAAGTTAATGCTGTTGACTCTTTAAAAGAGGAGAGTTTTTTCCGCTTGACTCCTTTTGCTTGTTAAGCTCTCCAGGCCCAATATGTTGCTCCCTGCTGCTTGGAAAACAAGGAAAGTCCCAATTTCAGCAAGGTTAGTTAGGGTGATTTTCTAACTAAGCCACATTTCGGAGGGACCAGAGATTTCTACGTTGGTTAATTACACCATCTCAGCGTATACACTGGCTAAGTTCAGCATGGAAAAAGAGGGTTAAGCTCCTCATGGAAATCTGTGGCCTGCATTCAGTCGTGCAGTAAATAATTATTTGTGTAGTTTGAGGCCTCGGTGTACTTGGTGCATGCCCCATCCCCACCCTCCAAGAGGAGATGGTCCCAGCCCTGAAAAGCTGCTGATCTAAATAAACAAGGGTGAGTGGGAAAGTATTGGTAGGAGAGATGCAAGTGGCATGCTATTGCAACATGTACTAGTTTGATGTAGGGGCCTGATTCTGTAGTATACAGAGTGCCACCTTCTCCCGTTGGCCTCAGTGGAAATGGATGGTACTTGTCCCCTCGTAGGAGACATCCTGCCCCTTGCAAAGTCAAGCACTGGGCGTGCAAAATGGTCAAGATTCTGATGTCAACTATAGTGCAAATCCATAGTTGCTGCATCTAAGCCAGTGTACCACCATTGTGAAGTTGTTTCTGGTTTACACTGAGAATTGAATCAGACCCTCCCATATTGCACCAGGGGCTGGAGAATGGTGGTTTACGACAACAGGGTCGCTGAAAAGCTGACCTTTCCCTGAGCTGGAGGAGGGCAGAGTTCACGTAACTGTTGCTTTGGCAGGAGGCATTTCTCCAAGGCTGGGTTACAGGCCAGTGGTTTGTCAGGTGTGCTGTAATACAGAGATTTACAGTGCAGGCAGCATTCACTGGGCATCAGAACAGTGGAGTGGGAGTCAGGATGCTCCCAGGTTACACAAATGCTCTCTGACTTTGGGTGAGAGGTTTAGGGAAATGCTGTTACATTTCACTGAGATACATTGGAATAGGAGAGATGTGTAAAAGGCCACTGTAAAATAGCAATATTGTGCTAAAAAACAGGGATTGGACACTCCACAACTGGGACAGCTAGTATGTATTGCTGGGAGTCTGGCAAAAAAGCAGAATTTGCAATCCAGTTCTAAGGGCATCCATTTTCATAGTTAAAAAAAATGTTGAAATAGAAAACATGAAACTCGTATATGTTTGCATTGGTATTTACTCCATTGCACGTGGATGCTGGCTTGTTATTGTAGGGTTGCTTGTAAGAAATAAACCGTGGGAGATTGGTGGTTTGTATTAGAGGAAGGACTATATAAAACATGCATGTAGTTTCTCAAAGTGAAAGGTCACATTTTCAGGCATTCATCCATATGAGTTACTTGCATGTGCAGGTGTTGTACAAATTACATGTTGGCATGGGCAGGTGTCCAGTTGTGTGTCTAGCTGCCCATTCAGACAGATGACGATGCTGTACACGCAATTGTGGTACTTGTGTGCACCAGCGAGGTGTACAACTTCATTTCTTTGCAAACAGAAGCAAAAAAGTAGGTCAATTTTTGCCCCTTTTCAGCTAAGAAGCGAATCCAGATCGCATTGAAGTCAGTTTGAGTCTTTCCATTGAATTCAGTGGGAGTTGGAGCAGGCCCTAAGGCAGGTCCGTTTATTTGAGACCAGTTCATTATTCTCTGGTAGAGATATTATGCTTCTCCATGTCCCTCTCTTACGTCTGTCTGTCTTGAAAGATTATAGAACATAACAGTTCTCGGTGGCTTTATAATCTCGGGTTAAACAGGGCTGTTGCTCAGATAGGAAGCAACAACAGCAAAGGAATAACACGTAGTGACACATGTAAATTACAGAGTATTTTGCTGCTTTCTTATCTGTCTCCCTTCCTGCTTGTTTCTCTCCAAATAGGTTGGGTAAATATCCTAGTGCTTGGCAGCATGAAGGTCCAAAGACTCAGATGTTTTTGAATGTATTATTTTTAGGTCAGATCTTGAAGTCACTCCTGTATCTTCCGTGGTTCTTTTAGGAGTTGTGATTTTTATAGCTCTTTTTTTAATCAACTTGATGCTCTCGGAGCTTTCAAAGCTCCTTTGTGTTACTAGTGGAGCATCTTTCCTAACAGATGATGCGTAAGGATCCAAAATAATTGTCTGTTGCCTGGCACCCAAACCTCCCATTGACTTTAATGGAAGTCAAGTATCAGAGGGTTAGCCGTGTTAATCTGGATCTGTAAAACCAGCAAAGAGTCCTGTGGCACCTTATAGACTAACAGACGTTTTGGAGCGTGAGCTTTCATGGGTGGATACCTGCTTCGTCAGACCTGACAAAGCAGGTATTCACCCACGAAAGCTCACGCTCCAATACGTCTGTTAGTCTATAAGGTGCCACAGGACTCTTTGCTGGTTTTAATGGAAGTGTTGCCTGTGCAAGGACTGAAGGATCAGACCCCTGGAAAAAAACTCTTCTATATATTTAGTGAGATGCTGATCAAATGGAAGTCTCTCTTGCATATTTTATCAAACTATCAAGGGCTAAAGCCTCTGGCCAAGATTTTTTTTAATTTAAGAAATAGCTATCTCAGGTTATGTCCCTAAATCCAGCAACTCCCAGTGAGGTTTGGGTATCTATCAGTTGACTTCAGTGGGAGCTACCTGGGTGTTAACTGTATCTACAAATTAGGTGTGTAAATGGTGTCTGTGGACTTAAAAGCATGGCTTTAGATACCTATGTACCTGATCTACTTCCATTTGGTCTGTAGGAAGTTTGCTGTTGACATAAACTAGAGCAGAATTTTGCCCTATGGGTTCAGTCTTGCCCTCTGTGAAATTCTCAGGGCTTACTACTGTGAACAGAGATCGTCGTATGCATTTGTTCCAGCTCTGACCAAATGCTTACATGCTGGATTAAAAAAAACATCAAGCTCAGTATTTGCCTAAGAGGGTTTGGGGACAACTGGAGATGGGTGGAGAGAGATATTAGGAGAGAGACTGGGAGAGGGAGTCTGGGACTGCTTTTAAAACGGTGTGTTCTCTCTCTGGCACAGTTTCCCTCCACATACGATCAGCTGCTCATATCCTGGCTTCCCCCTAGGAGGAGGCAACTGTAATAGGGGAAGATGGTCCAGTGGTTAAGCCAATAGGCTAGGATCTGGGAGACCTGAGTCCAGTTCCCTGCTCTGTCATGCAGTCCTTCCCAGTCATTTAGTCTCGGTGTCTCTCAGACACATATACCTCACAGGGATGTTGTGAGGATAACTACGTTAAATATGGTGAGGTGCTCTTATGCTACAGTGAGTATAATAGATAGGTAGTCTACACTTGGTGGAAGAGGGTTGCTTTGAGGCCTGTGGATGAGAAGTATGTTACAAAGTGGGTAGGTATCATTATGCCCATTTTACAGATGGGGGAAATGGAGACACAGCAAGGTGAGTAGCTAAAGTTTGTGTACAAAGTTGAGACTATATCTCTGGGGAGAGCAGAGAAGAGGAGTCTAGACTGCTTGTCCGATTCCTATCAAAATAAATTGCCTGCGTAAACAGTGCAAAAATGGAAACCTGTTTGATAAAGAGTGATCCAATCAAATATCTGAACCGATAGCTGTGTTGGAGTACACCTGTATATTCTGTCTCTATTATTATTGCAGGTGGACACTTGTGAGTGGAGGACGAGGCGTGAGTGTCCGTGACCAGTGGAATGGAGGCCTGATGTAAATGCAAACATGGGTAAGAAGTGGGTCCCACTGGAGCAATTGAGCCTTTCTCTAATAGGTTACTGTGGCTTGGTGTACCTGACAAAACAGCCCAGAGCAGGAGAATCTGCAGAAATGGAGGACTGGTTATGAGTCATATGTTCCCATCATGTGACCTCTGGAATCATTCCCTTCACCTGGGGAGGTGGGTTATACCTGGCACAGGTATGGCTGAGCTCCCCCCTTGCCAAAGGCTAGCTCACCAATGCCAAAATGGTCTAACTAATGTCGAGGAGTAGAGGTCCTAGGGCAAGGGTTCTCAAACTGTGGGTCGGGACCCCTCGGGGTCGTTAGGTTATTACGGGGGGGTCACGAGCTGTCAGCCCCCACCCCAATCCCCGCTTTGCCTCCAGCATTTACAATGGTGTTAAATTATATTAAAAAGTGTTTTTAATGTATAAGGGAGGTGGGGGTGTCACACTCAGAGGCTTGCTATGTGAAAGGGGTCGTCAGTACCAAGTTTGAGAACCACTGTCCTAGGAGTTAATGATTTGGCCTTTCATTTGTAAGTCTTCACTGTATAATCTAGTCCAGTACAGAACTGGGAGTGATTTGAAAATCATCAGGGCTGGTTGAAATTCGAAAAATGTTTCGTGTCTTCCTCTCATTTTGTCTCCTTCGCTCCCTTTCTCTCCTCCCTACCCCGTTTCCCCATTGGAGAAGAGAAGTAAAGGAGGGGAAAGGATCAAGCCCTGCCCCTTTTTAGCTTTTTCTGTCTTTTAGTTTTTGCCTTTTGTTCCCACAGGAAACATGGGGTTGGGAGAAGGCATTAGCTTTTAAGTAAAAAATGTTAAAGTGTGTGTGTGGGGGGGGGAGAACTGAGACACACATTTTAATTTTAAAAAGTTTCATGGTGTGTGGGGGAATTCAAACAAGTGAAAATGTTCATTCTTTGCTATATTAAAAGAAGTAGACACAAAAATGTTGACCGGCTGTAGTTGTGACTTTCTGATGATTTTTGTGTCGTAATTGGCCAGCTAGTTGACTGGTTCCCCTTTAATTGGAAGCTTGGAGAGGGAAGGTGTGGGCTAACCCTGGGGTTAGATTCCTCTTCCATGTGCAAATGTGCCTGGATTCCGTTTCCCCGTGGCCTTCAGCACTCCGTTGGGTGTTCCCTGCCTGTGGCTGTTTTGCTCTATCTGCCTGGGTCTGTGCACACCTCTCACGTATATGAACTTCATTATAACATAGATGCGCTGTCCACACAAAGGCAGTTAGAACTGCCAGGCTACAGTGGACAGGAACACAATGTGAGTGTAACTCTGGTCTCAGCGGCCCAGTTGTTTGGGCTAGATGGGTACAGGATGTGCAGTATATATTGCTGCCTCCCTGAGATGTTACTTTCGCTGCCCCATTCATTTCCCTCTGAGAGTCGCTAGACTAAAGGTGTTTACGTGAGGATGTAATGAAACTGCAGAGAGGGGAAGGGAAGATTAATGTTTAATCTACAGTGAGTGGGTGGTTTTTAGTCTACAGCAGGTGGGGTTTTAAAGAATAACTAGCAAACATATTGTGTATTACCCAGGATATGAGCATTGTGATTAGTCCCCAGCAGTGCTGCTTAACACAGCCACATCTCCAAAATCTTGCCCTGGATTTCCTTTCAATTTGAAAGAAACAACCACCCCAGATTCCTTACAAGGAAGATTGTTAGCACAAATGAGGCATTCGCAATGTGATCAATAACTCAGATTTCACCATGACCCCATTTTCCCTGGGGAGGTGCATCAAAGAAGTAGCATGACCCTGTAAATAGAGCAGAGAATGTGAAGTCTTTTGGCTTTGCCATGTACGTACTGTGTGACCTTGGGCATGTTACTTAACGTTTGTGCCCCATTTAGCTCCATGCTAATAATATTTGTGAAGAATGGAGAGTTACATAGACGGCACAATAAAAATCTGACGTATCATTAGTTATTAAAGTTTCAGAGGCATTTCAAAGAAGACAGTGTGGCCTAGCAGTTAGAGCAGGGCTTAGAGGACTTCCACTGGAAATGCACTTCTGTAACTCAGGCCAGAAATGTCTATATCCAGTTCTTGCCCCGGACAGGTCACTCAGGCTCTGATTCATCATTGCCCTATGACCCCTCCGCACCAGGTAGTGTAACCCACAGACTTCTTCTACAACTTTTTATTTTATGTTTGTTTGTTTTCAAGCCCAAAGAGTGGGGGAGAAGTAGTGGGGAGGGCACGTGACCATTAAAAGGTCCATACTGGGTCAGACCAAAGGTCCATCTAGCCCAGTATCCTGTCTACCGACAATGGCCAGTACCAGTCGCCCCAGAGGAAATGAACACAACAGGCAATCATCAAGTGATCCATCCTCTGTCGCCCATTCCCAGCTTCTGGCAAACCGAGTGCTAGCAATCTGGTTCCATTCTGGTTTAGGTGGAGCCCATCCTTTGTGTATAGGCTCCCCCTTTCCCAAAAGTTTCCCCAGTTCCTAATAAATCTAAATCCCTCCTCCCAACACCATTGTCTTAGCCACACATTGAGACCCTGCAGTTCTGCCTGTCTAACTGACCCTGTGTGTGGAACCAGAAGCATTTCAGAGAATGCTACCATGGAGGTCCTGGACTCTTACCTAGCAGCTAAATTGGCCTCCAGGGCCTCTCTCCTATCCTTCCCTATGTGATTGGTACCTACATGTACCACGACCACCAGCTGCTCCCCAGCACTACACATACCTCTATCTAGATGTCTCAAGAGATCCACAACCTTCACATCATGCAGGCAAGTCACCATGCGGTTCTCCCGGTCATTGCAAACCCAGCTATTTGTGGTGTCTAATGATCGAATCCCCCATAACTATTACCTGTCTCTTCCTAATCACTGGAGTTTCCTCCGCTGGAGAGAGATCCTCAGTGGGAGAGGCTGCCACATCATCATCTGGAAGGAGGGTCCCAATTATGGGATCGTTTCCCTCTGCTCCAGTTGGATGTTCTTCCCTAAGAATTTCATCCTCCTCAACAGCACAGAGGCTGTCAGACTGGGAGTGAAACTGTTCTACGATGTCCCAAAAAGTCTCATCTATGAACCTTTTTGTCTCCTGTAGTTCCTCCAGTTCAGCCACTCTGGTCTCCAGAGCCCGTGCACGGTCTCTGAGAGCCAGGTAATCATACATGCTGCATTGAGTGCAGTAAACTGTATAACCTCCACTCTGTTGCTGGTCTTCTGCCTGCATTCTCTTATTACTCCTGCAGCTTGCTCCTTTGTTGATGTTGTGTTTTTATGCGGGGGTGGTTTTGGTCTTCAGTTTAAAGAATGTTAAGTGTATCTAGCCCCCGTCATGCTCCTTCACAAAACTCATGTTAGCTGCTCCTGTTTGCTAGCTCCTCTGGTGGCTTAGGAGCTGCCCCCTTAAAGCCGTGATCTTCCTGAGTAGCCCTGGCCCTGGTTAAGGGTTGATGGGTGCTAAAGGGCCTAGGGATCAAAACCTCCTTGAGAAGCTCTCAGTCTTGCCTAGGAGGCCCTTAGCCTCAGCACATGGTTCCCCAAACAAACAGACCACATGGTATATTTCAGTCAAGCAGTAAGCACACGCACACACCCCAAAGTTACCCCAAGGGTCATGTAATTGCTCCTCCTTCACCTGGATAACTCCTTTTCAAAAATGTCATCCATCCCTTCCTACCACACCCCCCATTAACTGCGCCTGTTCACTAGCTCCATGGATTTTAGTTTGACTCCTCTGTCACTGCACATGGGCAGCACAGGGCAACCGCGTTAGAAGGTCCCAGAGACATCACAAGAAGGGGGAGTGATAGTTATTGAACATGCTTCATAGCCGTTTCTGAAGCTGTGAGGGTAGGTTTCTGTGGCGGGCAAGCAGTCTAGCACAGAGGTGGGCAAACTGCAGCCTGTGGGCCACATCCAGCCTGCGGGATCATCCTGCCCAGCTCTTACCTCCCGGCCTGGAGCTCAAGCCTCTTGCTCCTCCCGTGCAGCCTCAGCTCTCCGTGCTGCCAGCGCTGTGGGCGGGGGGGGAAGGGGGGGGGGCGGCTGTGAGCTCCTGCCGGGCAGCATGGCTGCGAGAGCCGCTGGCCTGCCCCGGTCCTTTAGACTGTAGCAGTGCGGCTGGCTCCGGTTGAGCAGTGTGGCTGTCGGTCCTGGTGCTCTGAGCGGCATGGTAAGGGGGCAGGGAGTGGGGGGTTGGATAAGGGGCAGAGGATCCCGGGGGACAGTCAGGAGACAGGGAGCAGGGGGGGTTGGATGGGGATGGGATCCCTGCGGGCCTGTTGGGGGCGGGGGTGTGGATAGGGGTCAGAGAGGGTTGGATGGGGGCGGTTAGGGACAGGGGACAGGGAGCTGGGGGGGAAGTTAGAGGTGGGAGGTCCTGGGAGGGGGCTGTCAGGGAACAAGTAGTTGTGGGGGGAGGTTGGATGAGAGGGATCTAAGGGGGGGCAGTCAGAGGGTGGGAAGTGGGAGAGGGCAGATAAGGGGCAGGGACCAGGCTGTTTGGAGGGGCATAGCCTTCCCTACCTGGCTCTCCATACAGTTTTGCAATCCCGATATGGCCCTCGGGCCAAAAAGTTTGCCCACTGCTGGGCTAGCAGGTTCCACACAGTCACTACCTGAGCAGACTGAGAAAGGGAGGTTACAGACATAGGTGTTGGAGACAGCCCTGCGGGCGCTGTGAGTGATCAGCAGGGCTGCTCTTAGGGATGGGCCACCCTGGTCACCATCTAGGGTGCCATGGTTGGGGGGGCCCTGTACAGCAGCGCAGAGCTGGCAGGGGAGCGCCGCAGACTTGTAGAGGCAACACTTGTAGGTGCCCAGATTTCTCCCTTCTTCCTTCCAGCGAGGTACAGGGGGAGCGGCGACACATAGATACTGCTCCCCCCCATTCTTCTGCATCCCCCAGGGGGTTGTGGGTGGGGGGGGAGCGAGGAGCAAGTGCTCTATGCATCCAGGTCACTTTTCCCACTGGGGTTGTGTGGCGAGACTCTGGAGCTGCTGCTCTCCTGCCTTCACCTTACGTAGCCGTGGGGGGAAGCCATCATAGCCTTCTAGGGGGGCACGGAGGAGCTGTGTTGGAGGAGGAGAATGAGCAGCAGTACCAGCTGCTCCATGCATCTAGGTCAGTTTTCCTGGACGCAGAATGGGGTACAGGGGTTAGGGTTGAAGCGGGCATAGTGCAGCGCAAAGTAAGGGCGGCAATTCACCATATACCATGCCAGCCTTACTTCTCTGCTGCTGCTGATGGTGGCACTGCCTTCAGAGCTAGGCATCCAGCCAGCAGCCGTCACTGTCCAGCTGCCCAGCCAGTGCTTAATTTGTGTAGGGACTTGCTGGGGCTGAATGCTGGCACCTCTTTCAATGCAAATTAATCATTGAGGGGAGGCAGCCGGGCTTCGGGGGAGGGGGAAGCCTGTGGAAGCTAGGGACAGTGGGGGGTGCCATGCCCATGAGGGCCAGAGGCACCATAATACAAGTTTGCCTAGGGAGCCATTTTCCCTAAGGCTGGCCCTGCTCAGCATAAAACCAAAAGGAGCCTGCGGTGAGGGCTGTTTCTCAATATTTGTATATAGGCAACTGTTTCCTAATAACCACTGGAAACCATGGAGAGAGTTGGCTGTTGGCTCAGGGACTGTAACTGCTGCTGGCCGTGAGGTTCTTTGCACTGTGCAGTTTCTGAGGAGTTTAGGGGTTACTGAAAGGCTGCCATTCTCCTTGGTTTCAGGAGAATCCAGGTGACACACACGCACCTTTTTGAAGGCACGTGGTAGGACTGAGACCTCACCTGTGTGAGAAGGTCAGAGAGGAGTGGGTCTGTCTGTGCATCCTAAAGTATAGAAGTTTGTGTCCTTGGTAGAAACCATGCACTGAAATGTGCGTAACAGCATCAAAGTGGGGGAGTCCATAGAAAGAACATGACCATCTTACTGCCTAATAGCTTTTGGTTACGTTATTCATACGTTTCCAAATACTATTTACAGTGGGGTTTGTGTGTATGTAAGTACTAAATGTTTGTTTTTGTTTACCAAGAAACTGTATCTCTTTGAAGCTGACTGGGACCTGGCAACCCCTCCAGTCAGAGTTTTGCATATCATAGCTCGGAGACTGAATTCTGTGTAATTCTGCCTTCTTGCAAAGGCTGAACTCTGGCCTTGTGCTTCAGCAGAGAGGTGAGCTCAGGTGCAGAAAAAGGGAGCGTAACAGTTATTCGTCATGTTATCTTAATATCACCTTGCCACTTACATGAAGGTGGTACAAAATGTGTGCAGGCAGTAGAAATTCCTCCCTCTGCTACTGACAGGGAAGACCCTTGGTGCAGGAGACCCTCTGAATTGGCACTGAGTTGGCTTTGCCAGCTCCATGCCACTTTTGGGTGCGGGGGGGTGTTCCTTGGTGGGCTGGTAGATGATGAGCAGGTAGGGATGGGACTGGGGAGCAGCAACTGATGGATTTCATCCCCTTGCAAAGCTCCTTAGGAGCTGTAGAAGCAGGGTGGAATCTGAGGGTTACTCCAGTCCGTGCTGGGGGCTGCACCAGCCCCTGCGGCAATGAATAAAGTGGCCACAAAATACCTCCCCTTGTCCCTGCATCGGAGCCCACAACAGTGCAGGCATGAATCTACCCCTTCCCTTCCGTGTTTCTGTGCTTCATTTTCCCCATTTTTAAAATTGAGGCTGTGGTTACCTGTCTTTTGTAAAGGGCTTGTTGATCTTTCTGTGGCAGGAACTATAAAAGTGCAGAGGATTTGTAGGATTTGTTCTACTTCTCCTGTAACTTTTCTTGCCCCGTTTGCAAATAACAATATTTATTTGTGTTAAGACAAGCTCTTCCTCCCTCCCAGATCCTGCATGTCTCGTGCACTCCAGACTCCCACTAGCTTCAACCGTGAGTCCGGGGTACCCAAGCAATGCAGGATCAGCTGAGTAATGCTGTATTTGGGACATCACAGCCATTGCCTTGGCAACAGATTATGAACTCACAGACCCAGGACTGTGGCTTCACTGTAACATTGAGCATTCGGAGAAGCAGGGCTGGGAGGGAGAAAGAACCTTTTATGAGAGTACAGAAACCTTCAATGGTATCAGAGTGAGCACTGGAAAATAACCAGCCAGCTATATTTCTGTGTAAACATTTTTCTTCTTTCAGGTTTGCTCCACTGTCACATTCCTTCCTTAAGGACCCAATCCTGCCTTCATCCTGCACTCAGAGCTCCCACAGAAGCCTGAAGGGCCTAAATTGAACCTGCAAAAGATAGACTGTTGCAAACTTGTCCATTAGGCCCTGATCCGGCAGGTTACTTAAGTAAGGGTGTAAATCCTATAGGATCCCTTAGCTTTTATAGAGTAGTCCTGAGTGCCATTTGAAGTCTCTTTCTGTGTTTCTAATAGGGCTGTCGATTAATCACAGTTAACTCACGCCATTAACTCAAAAAATTAATTGCTATTAATTGCAGTTCTAATTGCTGTATTAAACAATAGAATCTCAATAGAAATGTATTAAATATTTTTGATTTTCTACATTTTCAAATATATTGACTTCAATTACAACACAGAATACAAAGTGTATAGTGCTCACTTTATATTATTTTTTATTACAAATGAAATCTTTTTTTCAATTCACCTTGTACAAATACTGTACTGCAATATCTTTATTGTGAAAGTGCAACGTACTAATATAGATTTTTTTTGTTACATAACTGCACTCAAAAACAAAACAGTGTAAAACTTTAGAGCCTACAAGTCCACTCAGTCCTACTTCTTGTTCAGCAAATTGCTAAGACAAAGAAGTTTGTTTACATTTGCGGGAGATAATGCTGCCCACTTCTTATTTACAGTGTCACCTGAAAGTGAGAACAGACGTTTGCATGGCACTTTTTGTAGCCAGCACTGGTATTTATGTGCCAGATATGCAGGGGGAGATTTGTATGCCTCCTCTCAGTTTTACCTGCATTCTGCCATATATTTTATGTTATAGCAGTCTAGGATGATGACCCAGCCCATGTTGTTCATTTTAAGAACACTTGCACTGTAGATTTCACAAAACACAAAGAAGGTACCAGTGTGAAATTTGTAAGGATAGGTACATCACTCGATCCAAGGTTTAAGAATCTGAAGTGCCTTCCAAAATATGAGAGGGATAAGGTGTGCAGCATGCTTTCAGAAGTCTTAAAAGAGCAACACTCTGATGCAGAAACTACAGAACCCGAACCACCGAAAAAGAAAATCAGCCTTCTCTTGGTGGCATCTGACTCAGTTGATGAAAATGAACACGCACTGGCCTGTACTGTTTTGTATCGTTATTGAGCAGAACCTGTCATCAGCATGGACGCATGTCCTCTGAAATGGTAGTTGAAGCATGAAGGGACATGTGAATCTTTAGCGCATCTGGCACGTAAATATGTTACACCTGTTCTCACTTTCAGGTGACATTGTAAACAGGAAGCAGGCAACATTATCTCCTGCAAATGTAAACAAACTTGTTTGAGTGATTGGCTGAACAAGAAGTAGGACTGAGTGGACTTGTAGGCTAAAGTTTTACTTTTTTTTTTTTTAATTTAAATGCAGGGTTTTTTGTACATAATTCTACATTTGCAAGTTTAACTTCCATGATAGAGATTGCACTACAATACTTGTAATGGGGGAACTGAAAAATACTGTTTTTTTTACAGTACAAATATTTGTAATAAAAAATAAATATAAAGTAAGCACTGTACATTTTGTATTCTGTGTCATAATTGAAATCAATATATTTGAAAATGTAGAAAACATCCAAAATATTTAAATAAATGGTACTCTGTTGTTTAACAGGGCGATTAATCGCACGATTAATCACGATTAAAAACCTTAATGGCTTGACAGCCCAAGTTTCTAGATATGCCTCCAATCCTCATGGTATGGTCCTCTCTGTATGCTAGCTTTGTGTGCCTCCGCGTAGCATTAACATGGGCAGGCTTTCACTCTGTGCTGTTAATGTTTAACTGAGTTGAAGCCGTGAAGGCTGGGTTACCGTTAATTCAGTTCTTTGTAACTTTCACTCTCTGCAGAGGAATTTGAAGTTGGGTAGCCCTGTGGTATAACTACTGCTTTTTCATACAGAGATTCATTAATCTGACTGTCTCTAGGTCATTATACAGATTTTTGAGGTGAGGGTGGGGGTATTGAAGTGGTGAATAGCTTCATCTCTCTAAATAAAAATTCTTCTTTTTATCTGTACATTTCAAAGTGCTTTACAAACGAAGTCAAGTATCACTAATCCCCATTTTACAGATGGGGAAACGGAGGCACAGGGTGGTGACGTGATTTGCCCAAGGTATCCCAGCAGGCCAGTGGCAGAGCTGGGAATAGAACCCAATCTCCTGAGTCCCAGTCTAGTGCCACTAGGCCATCCCCCATAATTAATAGTTACTAATTAATACTACTATGAATAATAAACTAGAGAACAATAATTGAAGTAGCATCCATGTAAATTAGAGCAGTTGACCTTCTAATGGGAATAATACCTCAGCAGCTGAAGGCAGAATTGAACCTTATGTATGTAATTGTTTGTTTTGAAATATTGAGCAGAAAGGCGTCTTTAGCAAGTAGATGTAGCTGTGCAATATGATGTGTGGATTATTTCGCAACGCTGTATTGGATCAGAGAGCCTAATGAATGTGACCTAATAATATCCATAGCAAAGCTGTAGCCAGCTAAGCCTCTGCTGCTGGAGGAATTAGGCTTGATGAGTGGAGCGTCAGTCACCTAGACCTGCAGTAACAGGGGGCTGAATGGGTCCTTTGGGCCCCAGTGGATTATTAAAGAGTTTTTACTTCCCGTGCCTGGGTCCAGGTTTATGTGCCCTGGTGTTCACGTCCTGGCTTGTTTGAGCAGAAGTGTCTGCTGCACTTCCATTGATGTCATCTCCCTGCTGAGGTCAATACAGCAGAGATTTCCCCCCTGAACCTTTTCAAACCAAGCGTCCATGTATGTGAGCGTCATGTAAATAGCCATGTAAATAGCTCCCACAGATTTGTGCCGCCTCTTGTATTCCTGGCTCTTTCCTGGCAATTCAGTGATTGGGGTGAGGGGTAAGGAGGTTTAATTTATGGGGGCAAAACTACATCTTCAAAAATGGGGGCAGTTCCGACAGTGCCAATGCCAGGGATGAATATCTAGTCGTACAACCTTAGAAAAAGGGTCTTTTGCTGTGCAGGAGGAGGCACCTTTGCTCTTTTTCCCATGGCCCTATGCCTGCCATGTAAGGGTTGTCTTAATCTGAGGGTGAAGAAATAGAAATGGGGTGGGGGGAGGAGGTTTGTGACTAGTTTTGTAAGATGCATGGTGCAGTCAGTGTGTGTGCAAGGTAGAGTCGGGCTTCTGTGTTCAGGAAATGGGTCTTTTAAGGACAGAGGGCCACATTCTATGCTGCGCTGCTTGGGTGGCAGAGCACAAAAGACTCAGCCCAGAAAAGGTGGGGAGCAAAGCTGGCTTTATGCCTCCCTCCTCCTGGCTGCTCCAGGGATCATGTAAGTTAGAGAACCACCCCAGATGCTGCTAATTTATTTAGGCCATGCAACTCTGTAGGGATTGATACTCTGGCCATTCTTCCTCTTGGCCTCAGCCTTAGGCTGAGAGCTGCTTTGGAGAGTGACATAAAAGCTGCCTACTTCAACCCTGAACCAGGGAGCGGCATGAAGGCGCCTTGCTCCAGTGTCGTTAGGGGTCAGAGTTAAGGTTACGTTTGCTGCAAGAGGGGCGTGCATTGAGAGAATGACGTGTGCCGTGGAGTGGGATTGAAGAAGTTTCATTGTTGACTTTCCAAGGTTTTGAGATTACATGGGTGGAACAGGCATTTGGGGAATGGGGGGGCGGGGCTGCAATTCTGGGCAACCAAGCCTTGTATCCACCTGGACAGATCCATCTCAACCCTCTTTTAGCTCTTCAAGGGTGTGGGAAGCTTACAGGAAGAAGTAAAGGGTGTGGGGCATAACCAAACCTAATGGGCCTAGGTTCTGGGTATTAAAAGAGGAGAAAAACAGTGGGGGTCTGGAAGAGGGGAGGAAGGCTGCTCTGCTTCTGGAGCCTTTATTTTAAAAGCCATTGGATAAACCCCATGGGGGAGATCATCTGATTTGTTGTTTATGCCCTGGTCAAGAGAAGGCTAGTTGTTATACACTATGTAAGGGCAGGCACTGTGTGTGGTTGGGGGGTGGAACGCACCAATAACAATTATTTTTAAAAACATGTAATAAAACTTCCGTTACAGCACACAGCTTTGAAAGTCTCTACCTCAGGCATTTCTAAGACAGCTGCCACCTTGTGCATTATGGTGTAAGCCTCCCCTCTCTTACACTGAGGTAAATTAGGAGTACTGTAATTTCATTGCCTCCATTGGAGTTGTAACTAGTCTTATGTTTTCCCCTGGGGAAATTCAAATTCTAATCACACTGTCAAGATGGGAGCTTGCAAATTATTCTCCCACACTGTTTTCAACACTGTTCTACAAACTAATTGGGGACTGAAGTTCATAAAATTGACCATTTCTCACATAGAGTAAGTCCAGCGCTTAAGTTGCAGTATGGTGCTGCACCACTTTCTCTTTGTCCTTCGAACCACTGCAAAGGGATTTCCAATGCATTGAAAGCATCAGAATGTGAATGGAGTGTCAACTTGTTCTTCATTGAAATCCCTTTCATCATGTGTTTTTTGTTTTAATTTTTTTATTTTGTTTTTCCTGTAGTGGAAAAATGGTACGTGTAATTGGTTGCTTGTCAGATTGGTATTCATAAAATCAGGGCTTTACCATATTAAGATCCTCATCAAGCAAATGCTTAATGTTGGCATAACTTTATGCTTTAATTCCCTTGAAGTCAATGACACTATTCATGGGCATAAGTGTTTTACAGGATTGTTGCCTTGCCCTTCATACAGTCAGATGTGGTGGTCACAATTTCTTCTGTGCTACGCTACAGTTATTTACTTTGAGATAAAAATCCACTTAAGTGAGCTGAAAGAAGTTTTCTGTCTGAAGAAACGACTGTTAACCTTCAACGCTTCTCTAGAGATGTGGCCTTAAATGTCCTCCGGATTGGTCAGATTCCTAGATTATGGTGAATATGCATTCAAGAGCCTATAGTACCTTAGTGTTTTCCTGTACAGCAATCTCAAGTTGCTTAGACCATCAATGAACAAACATTCAAAGAGGCTTCAGAAACCCAGCATCACAATGGGGTCTCTCATTACCTGATCGCATACCAGTGGTCCATGTGACATTCCAAGCTACATTCTTGCCACTGTTACATCACTGTAATCCCATTGACCCCTTTTATGGGATTTCATGAAGGTGAATGACAGCAGAATGTGACTCATGAATCATAAGCAATGACACTAAAGAAATGTGCTTTGACGGTAACCATAGTTTCAGCACAGTATGCAGCAGTCTGCATGACTGGGTTTTTTAAGCTGAAATTTAATACTGCTCCTCCAGTGTGACTGGGTAAATGAGATTAATTGTGCAGTGCTGGCTTATGTTTAAATGGAGGATTCTCTATTGAATACTAGATGGACATTTATAACATAGTCTATTGCTGCAGACAAGAGGACTTGCTGCTAGAAAGAATAGAAGGAAGGCTGGGGAATTGCACCAACACCAGGAAGAGGCAGCTGTAAGAATGGTCAGGCCTGTCACCAGAGCTGATCCAGAGAACCGAAGGGTATGCTCTCTGCTGGGAGCTAAGATCTGGGATGTGGACCTGAGGCTGAAGAGAATTCTAGTAGGAGTGGGAAACAATCCATTGATTGTTCACGTGGGAACAAATGATACTGTTAGATTGTTGCTAGAATGCATCAAGGGAGACTATGGTAGGCTGGAAAAGATGCTTAAAGAAATGGAGGCTCAGGTGATCTCCAGGAGAATTTTACCTGTCCCTAGAGGAGGAGAGCGAAAGCAAGACGAGATTATGATGATCAACAAATGGCGCAGGTAATGGTTCTATAGGAGGGCTCTGGGATGTTTGACCACGGGAAGGCATTCACAGACAGACTGTTCTCATGGGATGGACTCCAATTCGGGATGGAGGTTGGCACAACTGATTAAGAGTTCTAAACTAGGAATTTGGTGGAGACTGGTGGGGGTTGCTCATGTAATCTCCATGCCTGATTCTGATGTTGAGTGGGAGGAAAATCAAGTAAGGAAGGATACCGCAGTGGAGAAAGGAACAACAGAGGGTAGGAGAATGAACTTCAAGTTGCCAATGCTAATGATGCTAATAGTCGGGTAGGCAACACTGGCAGTAGAATGACTGTTCCTATTGGGCAAGGAATCTGGTTGAAACCAAGCAGAAACAGCTAAGATGTCTGTACATCAATGCGACAGCCTGGGTAACAAAATGGAGGAACTAGAACAGGGGTCAGCAGCCTTTCAAAAGTGCTGTGCCGATTCTTCATTTATTCACTCTAATTTAAGGTTTCGCGTGCCGGTAATAAATTTTAATGTTTTTAGGTGGTCTCTTTCTATAAGTCCATAATATATAACTAAATTATTGTTGTATGTAAAGTAAATAAGGTTTTTTTTTTTAATGTTTAAGAGGCGTCATTTAAAATTAAATTAAAATGCAGAGCTCCCCAGACCAGTGGCCAGGACCCAGGCAGTGTGAATGTTACTGAAAACCAGCTCGCGTGCCACCTTCGGCACCTGTGCCATAGGTTGCCTACCCCTGAACTAGAACTACTGGTACAGGAAGTGAAATCAGACATTATAGGGGTAACAGAAACATGGTGGAATCCTGACTGGAGTATGGGTATTGAAGGGTATGTGCTGTTCAGGAAAGATGGAAGTAAAGGTGATTGAATAGTATTGTATATTGATGAGGTAGACTGCAAAGAAATCAGAAGTGATGGAATGGATAAAACGGAATCTGTTTGGGCCCAGAATCACTTTAGGAAAGAAAGCTAACAGAGGCAGTACTGGAATAGTGCTTGGAGTGTGCTACAGACCCTGAGGATATGGATAGAGACCTAGCAGTGGAGTTCCTCAGGGATTGATCTTGAGACCAATTTTATTTAACATTTTCATTAATGATATTGGCTCAAAAAGCAGGAGTGTGCTAATAAAATTTGCAGATGACATAAAGTTGGGAGGTATTGCCAGTATGGAAGAGGATCAGAATATCATACAAGAAGATCTGGACAATCTTGAAAATTGGAGTAATAGAAATAGAATGAAATTTAATAGTTCAAAGTGCAAGGTTATGCACTTAGGAGCTAACAACAAGAATTTTTGCTATAAGATGGGGAAGTATCAGTTGGAAGTGACAGAGGAGGAGAAAGACCTGGGTTCTGGTTGATCACATTATGACTACGAGCCACCAAAGTGATGTGTCCATGAAAAAGGCTGATACAATCCTAGGATTGTATCAGGTGAGGTATTTTCAGCAGAGAGGGAAATGTTAGTATCTCTACACAAGGCATTGGTGAGATCTTATCTGGAATCCTGTGCAATTCTGGTGTCTTATGTTTTAAAAAGATGGATTCAGACTGGAACAGGTACAGAGAAAGGCTAGTAGGATGATCTGAGGACTGGAGAACCTACCTTACAAGAGGAGACTTAAGGAACGTGGCTTGTTTCACCTACCCAAAAAAAGACTGAGGGGAGACATGGTTACTCTCTTTATATATAACAAAGGGATAAATAGAGAGGGAGAGGAGTTATTTAAGTTAAGCTCCTAGGTTGACACAAGATCAAATGACCAACAAGTTTAGGCTTGAAATTAACCATTGTAACCATGAGATGAGTGATGTTCTGGAATGGCCTTCCAAGGGGAGCAGTGGTGGCAAAACATCTAACTGGATTCAAGCTCGGTAAGTTTATGGAGGGGGTGGTATGATGTGAGACTGCCTACAATGGCATGTAGCTGATCCGCGACTGCTAGCAGCAAATATCTCCAACAGCTGGCGATGGGACACTAGATGGGGAGGGATCTAAGTTATTACAGTACATTTTTTCCCAGGTATCTGGCTAGTGGGTCTTGCCAACATGCTCAGGGTCTAACTGATCACCATAACTGAGGTCGAGAAGGAATTCCCCCCAGGTTAGATTGGCAGAGACCCTGGAGCATAGGCACCAATTTTTCCCGGTGCTGGTGGGTGCTCGCTCCTGTCCCCATCCCAACTCCACCCCTGCCCCGCCCCCATTCCAAACCCTTCCCCAAAGTCCCCACCTCAACTCCGCTGCTCCCTGCCCCATTGGGTTACTTCCCCAAATCCCCACCCTGGCCTCGCCTCTTCCTGGAGCACACTGCGTTCCTCCCTTACCCAGCGCTTGCTACCACGAAACAGCTGGGGAGCGAGGGGAGAAGTGGGGATGCGGCATGCTCAAGAGAGGAGGCAGAGCAGAGGTGAGCTGGGGCGGGGGGGGGTGGGGAGCTGCCGGTGGGTGCAGAGCATGCACCAATTTTTCCCTGTGAGCACCCACGGAGTTGGCGCCTGGAGGAGTTTTGCCTTCCTCTGCAGCATGGGGCCTGGCTTGCAGGTTTTAACTAGTGTAAATTATGGATTCTCTGCCACCTGAAGTCTTTAAACCATGATTTGAAGACGTAACTCAGCCAGAGGTCAGGGGTTAATTACAGGAGTGAGTGGGAGAGGTTCTGTGGCCTGCCATGTACAGGAGGTCTGACTAGACGGTCACAATGGTCCCTTCTGGCCTTAAAGTCTGTGAGGTACCATTAACACTTGTAGAGTGCTTGACGTTTTTCAGAGGGGACAGACCCGAGAGGAATGCTGGTATAGCCTGCTGCTGAGTGTGTATTGCAGGACCTCCCACTCCCATGCCCAGTCCACAAAGGACAGGAGTCTGTTACAGCCCTAGCTAGAGTGTCTGGGCTCTTCGGCTCACGCCGTAGCAGCTTATGCTTCCAGTTCTCAGTCTCCAGTTCATCCCCACTAATG
This sequence comes from Gopherus flavomarginatus, assembly GCF_025201925.1. Lineage (NCBI taxonomy): Eukaryota > Metazoa > Chordata > Testudines > Testudinidae > Gopherus > Gopherus flavomarginatus. The sequence continues at coordinate 13,194,119 of NC_066618.1, read as the reverse complement.
TGTTGGCCAAGATAGCAGCCATTGTGTTTGTTACCCGTGCACTGCCCCCTGCTTGTCTACTCTTAGCCTTACTAGGGATTTTGCTGGTATAAAGAGCCGCACCCCTAAGGCCTGGTCTACATTTTGGGGGTGGGGGGATCGATCTAAGATATGCCAACTTCAGCTGGAAGAATAGCGTAGCTGAAGTTGATGTAGCTTCGATCAACTTAGATTGACTTACTTTGCCTCCTCTTGGCGCGGGATCAACGGCCGCCACTCCCCTGTCGACTCCGCTTCCGCCTCTCGCTCTGGTGGAGTTCCGGAGTCGACGGGGAGCGCATTTGGGGATCGATGTATTACGTCTAGATGAGACGCGATACATCGATCCCTGATAGATCAATCACTACCCGCCAATCCGGCGAGTAGTGTAGACATACCCTTTGTGACGTTGCTATACTGGCAAAGGTTTCTAGCATAGGCCTGGCCTGTGTCTCGGTTCCCCACCTGTAAAATGGAGAGAATTCATTTCTCCCACCCTTTGTCTGTTTAGATGATAGGCTCTTGAGCGTAGGGTCATCTTTCTCATGATGTATTCGTGCAGTGCTGAGGACAAAGGGTCCCTGGCCCCTAGGCACAACCCTCAGGCAAATGATAAATAATGAACGAGCTGCAAAACAAATTGAACCCCTTGATCAGAAATACTCCATCTTACAAAGTAGGTCTCACAGGAGCAAGGAGGGAAAGATGAAGGCTGAATTCACTCTGGTAGCAGAGCTAAGGTCTTTTGAGTCTCAGAGCTGTGCATTGGCCTGTTTCCATATGTTTGGGTTTCTTTTACGTATAACCTTAACTACGCAGCCTGGTTTCAAATGGCAAGTTTTGATAACTGAAATGTGTTTTGTCGGGTTTCTTTCCTGTTTTTAATATTCCTCTGTTACTGATCTGCATGCACCATCAGCCTGCATGTAACTCTCTTCTTTGTTGGGGCGTTATATCCCTGCCTGCTGGGGTGGAGTAGAGCCAGTGAGAGGCCTTGTGGAATTTACACAGGCAGGATGCTCAGACAGGGCTGACAGTGCTACTCTTGCAGAAAGCACCGTGGGATATTTGATGACTGCAAATGGGCAGGGCTGTGGTTTTGTATCTTATCCAAATGGAGGCACCTCTGACAGCAGAGAGCCCCTTAGCAGCATGCTGAAGTGTTGGTTGTCAGGCTGGAAGGAGGTTACTAGTGGAGTTCCTCAGGCATCACTATATTTGGGATTGAGAAAGAAATTTCCCGTTTTCCCCCCCACCCCCTTCCTCTGCAGTGTGGGACATGGGTCACTGGCAGATTTAAACTAGTGTGAATGGTGGGTTCTCTGTAACTTGAAGTTTTTGAATCATGGTCTGAAGATTTCAGTAACTCAGCCAAAGGTTATGGGCCTATACAGACAGGGGTGGCTGAGGTTCTGTGGCCTGCAATGCGCAGAGGGTCAGACTAGATGAACATGATGGTCCCTTCTAGCGTTAAAAGTATGAGTCTTTGGTTCAGTAATGACTCAGCAGCTGATATTCTTCCCTTCTGCGGCACCCTGGGTTTTTCCTAGATCTCTGTCCCATGGTGCTAAGCTAGTGAGAGCTGATGAGATCATAGTCTGCATTGCACATAACTCTTCACAAGATCCTATTTTACTGTTGCTGCCTCTCTGTCCTCACTAAATGCAGCTGGTGCTCTTACGTGTTGATGGAAGCAGATCAGGGGATCTACCGTTAGCTGCCTCTTAGTAATGACCTATTAGGGAAGCCAACAATAACAGAACTGTCTAGACTCTAGCCCATCTGAACTCTGCTAAATTATTCCTTTCTCGTCTTCATTTTCTTGTCTCTTCACAGCTGGATCATTTTGGGTGGTCTGTTGTGACCTTCAAATTCACAATTTCTGCTGTCATTTTTCTCATGCAGAAGCGTACTTACCACATCAGGATTGAAACTTAAAATCTCCCAGTATCAGGGGGTAGCCGTTTTAGTCTGTATCCACAAAACGAGCTCAGTGACACCTTAAAGACTAACAGATTTATTTGGGCATAAGCTTTTGTGGGTAAAAAAAAACCTCTCACTTCTTCAGATACATAGAGTTGATGTGTCCATGCATCTGAAGAAGTGAGGGTTTTTTTGTGTTTTGTGTGTGTGTTTTTTTTTTTTTTAAACCCACGAAAGCTTATGCCCAAATAAATCTGTCAGTCTTTAAGGTGCCACTGGATTCCTTGTTGGTAAGATCTCTTAATCCCTCTATCTGTTGCACACTGTAGAACTGAAGTGGCCTTTGAAGTGTGTACCTGATGCAGGGAGATAGGCATCAAACTGCAGTATTGGCTTTAAATAGATTTCACTTTGTACCTGGTCCTGCAGAGTGCTGAGTATCCTAAACTCCCAGTGGTAATCAACAGAGGCTGTGGGTGCCCAGCACCTCACAGGATTCATTTAAGATCTTGCTGATATGGATAGGGAGGCTTTCTTTAAGAATACAAAACTGCCCGCCCGCCTACTCACCAATTTTTGTAGAAAAAAGACAATAGATTTGGTAGCAAAAAGTATGTAGAAAGATGAGGCGTGATGGTCAGAGATGCTGAGCATCTATAGCTCATATCAAGTCTGATGTAAAGTCCACTGAAGTCAGTCGGTATCTCTTCCTCCTTTCTCATTGCCTTTAATAGGCTTTTGGACCAGGCCCACTGAGTTCATTTAGTGTTGCAGGCACTGATCACTTTTGAAAATCAGGCCCATTTCCTCTGAAATGATATCAGACCATGGCAATTTGAAATGGGAACCCCCTCCCCCTGCGATGTGTTTTTAAAAGTCTTCAATGTGTGTTAGTAATTCCGTAATAAAAAGAAACAGGGCAGGAGGACAGTCAAATTCACCAGAAATGCTTAAAACAGGGGTTCTTAAACTGGGGGTCGGGACCCCTCAGGATTGTGAGGTTATTACATGGGGGGAAGGGTCGCGAGCTGTTAGCCTCCACTCCAAATCCCACTTTGAATCCAGCATTTATAATGGTGTTAATTATATTAAAAAGTGTTTTCAATGCATAAGGGAGGGTTGCACTCAGGCTTGCTATCTGAAAGGGGTCACCAGTACAAAAGTTTGAAAATCACTGTCTTAAAAGGAGTTGATGATGAATGTGATATGAAAGGGGTGGGGCAGTGGGGGAAGGAGGAACTGGGGACAAAGGCAACAGATAAAACAGATATAAGATGAAACATATTTAGGCACAGATCCAAAATGGTATTTAGGCTAATAAATTCCCTTGAAATCGGTGGAAGCTAGGAGCCTAAATACCTTTGTTCTTTTCATGTATTGTTGTTGCTGTCATAAGCACCTTCCCTGATCCTGTGTGAGCACTGAGGCCTATGTTACACATATTCTGTGGATAAGTAGTGGACTCAGCTCCTCAGGGAGTTCATCCTAGTACATTTCACCAATGCTAAATTAACTGGTGCAGTGTACAAAAGGGGTTGAGCTGTAAGGGGATTGAGGGGACTGATTCCATTCACCAGCAGTGAAGGGAAAGCCAGCATTGAGAGCATCTGGGTACCGCATAGTACATCCTTTGCATTGTGTAACTTGCAGTTGTTTTGCTCTGGATCTGTGATGTAACAGGGAGGTATGTTTGCCACGAAGTCTTCGCTGCTTGTTTGTAAGCCTGCAGCGTACTAGCAAAGAACTCGATCTTGCAAGTCCCCTGCATGCATGGGCTTTCCGATGCCTCCGTTGGTTGTTCTGCACATGGAGGGCTCACCAGCATACACCCCAAAATTTGTTTTTAACTCAGCCAAGTAAAGAACAGCAAAGGATGATGCGTCTTTAGCAGAAGACTCTTGGGAGTGTCATTTGGTTTTGATTATCCAGTAGGTTCCACTCCTTGTTTGACTCTTGATCGAACTAGCTGAGCTGGCTGCTCATTTCCATGAAACAAAGTTCCCCGCCCTTCAGTCTGCTCAGGGATCCCAGGAGCTGCAATTAGCACAGGCCTGAGGGTTAGTCTGGGCAGTGTCAACCCTACACAAGAACTTTGTAAACAGGTCTGTGAAATGGCAGTTTTGCAACTGGTGATGTAAATTCTGCATCTGTGCTGGTTGCAGCTGAAATCCTGATGCTTAGAGTGTTTGCTATTAAGCTGGGACATCTATTTTATGTTTTAACCTCTGAAGCTACTCATGATTCTGAGAAATACACAGGTTTCTCAAGGAAGTACTTTACATCTATTTTCATCTGCAGAGTTTAGAAAGGGGTTCCTGAAATGCAAATGTTTCAGGTTTGAGTGGAGGAAGAGAACTTTTCACACTCATAACAAAAAGAAAGTCATCTTTATATGGCTTCGCTGGCTCATCTTGTAGCAATAGTGAGATTTGTATGATGCTCGTGTATCCTGCTTAATGTAGCTAATAATACTTAACAGTTGTTTATGACATTTCATTTAAGAATCTCCAAGCGCTTTCCAAGATGGATATTATTTACCCCCTTCAATAGATGGAGACACCAAGTTTGAGAGAGTTCAAGGCCTAAATGTTTCCAGTGTGTACGAATTTTGGTGTCTCCTTTTCCAGGAGCCCAATTTGAGACAACTAGGCCCGGACTTGTTAGATTGCTTAACGCCTGCTTAGCATGTTGATTTCAGTCAGAACTTTTGGGGGCTGGACACTTCTGAAAATGAGCTGATTCAAGTTGGACACCCAAAACAGAGGCTTCTGGCATAAGTGACTTGACCAACATCACAAAGCAAGGCATTGGCAAAGTCAGCACCAGAACCAGGGTCGCCTGATTCCCACTCTAGACAACGCTGCTGGAGGAACTTTCCATTTGAGGAATGTTCTGTTGCTGTGAGCCGTTTGGGTCTCAGTCTGGTAGACTAATGATTAGCTCTCTGCATGGTTGTACTGTAGACTCTAGGGGCTGTTGGAGCTTCTGCTGTCCCTGTCCTAGGGTTGCAGAAGGATACGGCTCCATGCAGAACCTGTCAGGAGATGGGGAAACTCATGCAGAATTGCTTCTGGAGCTGTGTAGGACTGGACTGTGAAACGGCGAGGCTGTCACCACTCACCCCTGTAGTCAGGATGGATCAGGGCAGCACAGTGACACCTCAGGCAGGAACAGCAGAAGAAGCGACCTGCCCCCGTGCTCCTTTGGATTTGGTTTTAGATTTAATGTAAAAGGAAGTATTTTGGAGTGTGTGACCATATTGCTGCTCATTTTGGGAGAGAGGTCTGATCCAGGTGTAATGAAACCACTGACGTGATCCAATCTGGCTTGCAAATCGGCCATCAGTTTAGTGAAGCCAGGTTTTTGTATGTATTACTGGGAGAGGTCTCGCTCTATGAGCTTTTCATGGCTCCATTAGCCTGGGCAAAATCACAGCATGTGCGAAGGAAACCCTCACTTCCCCCAAGCTTTGCTGTTGTCACTAGGATTTTAGCCAATAAAGTGGGGAACTTCAGGGTTTTCATCTTCCCTCTTCATCATGGGTAACCGTCTTCCTTCTATAACCTCATCTCGTCCTCCGTGCACACAACAGCATCTTCCTAAATGTTGTGTTGATTACTCTAATTGGCTTGGTATTGCCCATTACCCTCCAGCCAGCAGAGTTCTGTTTTGTTGTTTGTTAGTTTAACTCATGTCCGGATTTGCTGGCATTCCACATTAAATTCCATGGCTTGTGTCCGGAAACCTATTTGGGGTCAGGGGAAACCAGTGCAAGGGTCCATGTTTCCAGTGAACACTACAGATGTTCATTTGTTTCTCAGCCTCTTTGCATTTTGCACGGTTGGTCAGCCCTAGCTTCCTTCAAGTTAGTTGCCTTGTGAGCTTTTTTTGGTCTACCATCCCTGAAGACCACTGGAGTCAGTGCTGACAGTGTGCACGGCAGGAGGAGGTTTCAAATTAAAATTAAAACTCATAGACTCTAGGGTCAGAAGGGACCAATGTGATCATCTAGTCCGACCCCCTGCACAAAGCAGGCCACAGAACCCTACCCATCCACTTCTATAATAAACCCTTAACCTATGTCCGAGTTATTGAAGTCTTTAAATTGTGGTTTGAAGACCTCAAGCTGCAGAGAATCCACCAGCAAGTGATCCATGCCCCACACTGCAGAGGAAGGTGAAAAATCTCCAGGGCCTCTGACAATCTACCCTGGAGAAAAATTCCTTCCCGACCCCAAATATGGCGATCAGCTAAACCCTGAGCATGTGGGCAAGACTCATCAGCCAGCACTCAGGAAAGAATTCTCTGCAGTAACTCAGATCCCACCCCATCACCGACCACTGGGCATACTTATCTGCTGATAATCAAAGATCAATTGCCAAAATTAAGCTATCCCATCATACCATCTCTTCCATAAACTTATCAAGCTTAGTCTTAAAGCCAGATATGTCTTTTGCCCCCACTACTCCCCTTGGAAGGCTGTTCCAGAACTTCACTCCTCTAATGGTTAGAAACCTTTGTCTAAACTTCCTAGTGTCCAGTTTATACCCATTTGTTCTTGTGTCTACGTTGGTACTAATCTTAAATAATTCCTTTCCCTCCTAATATTAATCCCTCTGATATATTTATAAAGAACAAGCATATCCCCCCTCAGCCTTCTTTTGGCTAGACTAAACAAGCCAAGCTCTTTGAGTCTCCTTTCATATGACAGGTTTTCCATTCCTCGGATCATCCTAGTAGCCCGTCTCTGAACCTGTTCCAGTTTGAATTCATCCTTCTTAAACATGGGAGACCAGAACTGCACACACTATTCCAGGTGGGGTCTCACCAGTGCGTTATATAACAGTACTAACACCTCCTTATCTTTGCTGGAAATACCTCGCCTGATGCGTCCTAAAACCGCATTAGCCTTTTTAACGGCTATATCACATTGGCGGCTCATAGTCATCCTGTGATCAACCAATACCCCAAGGTCCTTCTCCTCCTCTGTTGCTTCCAACTGATGTGTCCCCAATGTATATCTAAAATTCTTATTATTAATCCCTAAGTGCATGACCTTGCACTTTTCACTATTAAATTTCATCCTATTACTATTATTCCAGTTTACAAGGTCATCCAGATCTTCCTGTATGATATCCCGGTCCTTCTCTGTGTTAGCATTACTCCCCAGCTTTGTGTCATCCGCAAACTTTATTAGCACATTCCCGCTTTTTGTGCCAAGGTCAGTAATAAAAAGGTTAAATAAGATTGATCCCAAAACTGATCCTTGAGGAACTCCACTAGTAACCTCCTTCCAGCCTGAGAGTTCACCTTTCAGTACCACCCGTTGTAGTCTCCCCTTTAACCAGTTCCTTATCCACCTTTCAATTCTCATATTGATCCCCATCTTTTCCAATTTGACTAATAATTCTGCATGTGGAACCGTGTCAAATGCCTTACTGAAATAGAGGTAAATTAGGTCTACTGCATTTCCTTTGTCTAAATAGTCTGTCACCTTCTCAAAGAAGGAGATGAGGTTGGTTTGGCATGATCTACCTTTAGTAAAACCATGTTGTACTTTGTCCCAATTACCATTGACCTCAATGTCCTTAACTACTTTCTCCTTCAAAATTTTTTTCAAGACCTTACATACTACAGATGTCAAACTAACACTCCTATAGTTACTCGGATCACTCTTTCTCCCTTTCTTAAAGATAGGAACTATGTTAGCAATTCTCCAGTCGTACGGTACAACTCCTGAGTTTACTGATTCATTAAAAATTCTTGCTAACGGGCTTGCAATTTCATGCACCAGTTCCTTTAATATTCTTGGATGAAGATTGTCTGGGCCCTCCGATTTTGTCCCATTAAGCTGTTCAAGTTTGGCTTCTACCTCAGATGTGGTAATATCCACCTCCGTATCCTCATTCCCGTTTGTCATCCTTCCATTACCCCTAAGCTCCTCATTAGCCTTATTAAAGACTGAGGCAAAGTACTTATTTAGATATTGGGCCATGCCTAGGTTATCCTTAACCTTTCCATCCTCAGTGTTTAGCGGTCCCACTTCTTCTTTCTTTGTTTACTTCTTATTTATATGGCTATAGAACCTTTTACTATTGGTTTTAATTCCCTTTGCAAGGTCCAACTCTACTTGGCTTTTAGCCTTTCTCACTTTATCTCTACATGTTCTGACCTCACTAAGGTAGCTTTCCTTCTAATCCCACCCTTCTTCCACTCCTTGTAGGCTTTCTACTTTTTCTTAATCACCTCTCTGAGATGCTTGCTCATCCAGCTTGGTCTACAACTTCTGCCTATGTTTTTTTTCCCCTTTCTTGGGATGCAGGCTTCTGATAGTTTCTGCAGCTGCGACTTAAAGTAATTCCAGGCCTCCTCCACATTTAGATCCACAAGTTCTTCAGTCCAATCCACTTCCCTAACTAATTTCCTTAATTCTTTAAAGTTAGCCCTTTTGAAATAAAAAACCCTAGTCCCAGATCTATTTTTGTTTATCCTTCCATCTAGTTTGAACTGAATTAGCGCATGATCACTTGAACCAAGGTTGTCCCCTACAACCATTTCTTCTATGAGGTCCTCACTACTCACCAAAACCAAATCTAAAATGGCATCCCCTCTTGTTTGTTCTTCAACTACTTGGTAAAGAAATTCATCTGCTATCACATCCAGAAAAATCTGAGCCCAGTTATTCTTGCTAGCACTTGTCCTCCAGTCTATATCTGGGAAGTTAGTCTCCCATTATCACACATTTCCCATTAGTGTTTACTTCATTAAAAACATTAAAGAGGTCTCTATCCGTATCCAAATCAGATCCCGGCGGTCTGTAGCACACCCCAAGCACTATCTTAGGGGAGGCTCTAGTAGCTTTCTTTCCCAGTGTGATTTTTGCCCAGACAGACTCTGTCTTGTCCATTCCATCACTTCTTATTTCTTTACAGTTAACCTCCTCATTGATGTACAATGCTACTTCATCACCTTTGCCTTTATTTCTGTCTTTCCTAAACAGCACATAGCCTTCAATACCTGTACTCCAGTCATGACTACTATTCCACCACGTTTCAGTTATCCCTATAATATCCGGTTTCACTTCTTGCACCAGTAGCTCTAGTTCCTCCATTTTGTTCCCTAGGCTCCTTGCATTAGTGTACAGACATCTTAATTTTTGCTGTTTGGCTTCACTGACATTCTTTACCCTGTTAGGCACAGACATTCTACCACCAGCATCACCTGTTAGTCTGCTATCTACACTACCCTCCCTCCTTATGCCAATTCTTCTGTCCACGGCTGTATCCCCTCTTACTTTGTTTACTTCCCTCTCAAGGTTAAATTCCGGCGTGGAGATCTCCTGGACATCTCTCAACCATCTCCCCCAAATTCCTAGTTTAAAGCTCTCTTAATCAGGTCGGTGAGCCTCCATCCTAGAAGTCTATTTCCCTCCTTACTCAGGTGAAGTCCATCCCGAGAGAACAGTCTTCTGTCCGTAAATGCTTCCCAATGGCCGTACATCCCAAAGCCCTCCTTATAGCGCCACTGCCTGAGCCATCTGTTGATCGCCATAATCTTGTTACACCTTTGTTGCCCTTCTCTAAGAACCGGCAGAATCCCACTGAAGATCACCTGAGCCTCGATTTTCTTAAGCATCTTCCCCAGTCTGGCATAGTCTCCCTTGATACATTCCAGAGAGTATCTAGCCGTATCATTCGTTCCCACATGAAGGATAATCAACGGCTTCTTCCCCGCTCCCGCTAGGATCCTTTTTAGCCTAGGTTCACATCCTGTATCTTAGCACCCGGCAGACAGCACACCCTTCTGTTCTCCCGATCAGCTCTAGTTACAGGCCTGTCTATCCTTCTCAGTAAGGAGTCTCCAATCACGTAGGCCTGCCTTTTCCTGGTGACAGTGTGATTCTCTGGTCTATCTCCTGCACCCACCGGCTGCAAGTCCTCTCGATTCCTATTCACCCTTGCAATCCTCCTGGGGCTTATATTTGGTGTTCCCTCCATTGACTCCTCCCCTCCTCTTGCAGAACTATCAGCTCTTCTCTTTTTCCTTGCCCTCTCTCCTTCAGCGACCACCTGCTGTGCCCTTTCTTCATTTTCCAACTCTGCAAACCTGTTCTTGAATTCTATTTCTCCTTCACTGGCCCGTCTTTTCCTCTGCCTGTTTATCTTAGTCACGTGCTTCCACCGTCCACTCTCCTCACCCAGCAGTCTCTCCTCTGAATTCTTTGGTCCTGCTTCCATCTGCACGTCTGAGCTTATACCTTCAGCCCCCTTGTGTCTGTGCTCCATCATCTGCTCAAACCCCCTCCTAAACTCAACCAGAGTTTCCACCTGCATCTCCAGTCCTCAGATCTTTTCTTCCATCAGCTCTATCAGGCGGCACTTCATGCAGACAAAACTCTTTTCAGGCACCCCCTCCAGGATCATGTACAACTCAACAACTCAAGGTGGGTTGTTGAGGGGTGCACTTTCAGCACTGCCTTATCAATGATGCTGAGCCTGATTATACTGTAACTCCCCATTTTTTTTCAAACCACTTTGGATTCTCTGAAAGTTGAAGTCTTTAAACCATCATTTGAGGAAATCAGTAACTCTGCCAGAGGTTAGGAGTCTATTACAGGAGTGGGTGAGTGAGGTACTGTGGCCGGCAGTGTGCAGGAGGTCAGACTGGATGATCATGATGGTTCTTTCTCATCTTAAAGTTTGAGTCTAAACACCGACTGGGATTGTGGTAGCTGCTCATTTGAGAACAAAACTGAAGCACTGATCCTGATCAGGCTGCGGGAAGCAGTGACCAGCACATCCCTCGGCCCACGCCACTTCCTGCAGCCCCCATTGGCCTGGAATGGCGAACCGGGGCCAGTGGGAGCTGCAATGGGCCAAATGTGCAGATGCTGCAGGTAAACAAACCGTCCTGGCCCACTAGCAGATTTCCCTGGTGGGAAAAGGTTGCCAATTCCTGTTCTAGGCTAACACCTTAAGCACTGGACTAGCCTTTCTCCGATTGGTTTTACACTGGTGTTATTCCATGAACTTTATTGGAGTTCTGGGTTTACACTGGTTTAACTGAAAACAAACTAGCCTTTTGTGTAGTGCATTAACTCCAGGCTAACTCTGATTTAGGAAACTGCAATTGGTTTGCGGTGGGAGAGGGAAGAAAAGAATCACTCTTTACAGAAAAACAATCATAAAGTCTCTCTCAAATCCCTGCTAGTTCCATTTGTGCACAGTCCTGTGCAGAAAGAGGACTGCCCAAGGATTAAAGGTTTAGATAAATTGCCGCTGTGGTTATAGACCGAGAGATGGCCGCACGCAGGTGCGTGTGCACAGTTTTTCTAAAGACTGGGTGCTTTTTGGGTGGTGACTTTTCAAATTTTAATTAGTGCTAAATATGGCCCTGATCCAACCAAGCACTTAACCACATAAGTAGTCCTGTGGGGGCAGATGCTCAGCTGCTGTAAAATTATTGTAGTTCCATTTAAGTCAAAGGTAACATTAAGCACGTACTTAAGTGCTTTGCTGGATTGACCCCTGAATGTCTGGAGTAGGCACTTCCTTCTTAGAGGAACTACACCAGCCTGAGCCAAAACCCATTGAACTCAATGGGAGTCTTTCATTGGTTGAGGCCCAGACTCCATGCAGACACTTTAAGTGTACTCACTCTGAGTAAACCCCCCGGTCCGTGGTGCACTTGATCTGCTCCTCATTGGCTCACTGCACCACTTCCCTCTTCATCTCTGTGTTGCAAGAAGCTTTCTAGATTTTGTTCCAAAATCCACTTGTTCCTCACATGAGGAAGAGCAGTAAGGAAACAGCTTGCACGGGGGAGCAGCACAATTTTGCTTCTTGACTTGCTGGTTGCTGTATGAGTCATTTCAGAACTTCTTTAAGTTAGGCTGTTCCTGTTGGTGTATTTTGCACTGTGGTAAGCTTCCCTAAAATGAAACAGCCTTGTCAATGCACTTCAGTCCTGATCTGCAGCACCGTCTTCCGGGCCTCTTTGGAGCAGACGTGGTTGATAGTGCTGACGCTTGGGTGGTTCGGTGATATGAACAAATGTTCTTTGGAGGTTAGGAAGAGACAGGTCTTCTCTTGGAACTGCAGATGCATTTACAGTCATATCTCCACTAATGCAAGGTTCGTAGTGCATTCTCTGTTCTCCTAGGGTAATCACTGATGAGGGTGTATTATAGGGTTCAACTCTGTGTCCCATCCGTGAAGGATATGTGTCGGTTACATCCCTCAGCTAGAGAGCCCGTGGCTCTTTAGCTCATGTTTTTAGCTCTGAAGGACCCTGGTTCAGTCCCTGATATGTCAACCAAAAGCGCAGACACCATCACACTAGCAGAAATTGGACTCCACCATTCCACATTTAAGCCCCATTTGTCTGTGGTGGTGTTTATTATTATTGCCCATGGTGCACGTTAGCAGGTTCGTAGTAGGGCTGGTTGAAATATGTTGAATACAACTTCTTGTTTTTGGTGGGAGGGGGGGAGGCTTTTTTGGTTTTGTTTTTTTAAGAAATCGGAGCATTTTTGTGAAAAATGCCTTGTATTTTTTCTTCAAAATTTTCTGTTAATTTTTTTTAATGAATCAGGAAAACAAGTCATTCTTTTTTTTGTTTAAAAAATTATGAACAATTCAAATCCTTTTCATTCTAAAAGTATAGAAAAGAACAATTTTTCTGTGACTCAATTTTTTTTTTGAAAAATTTTCAGTTTTTACTTACTCCTCTTGTTTTAGTAATTTCTCCGAACACCCCACACTATACAGAAAAAGAGAGTGAGGGGTTAAAAATGATTTTTAATATAATCTTCTGAATAAATATTTCTTTCCTAAACATTCAAATGAAAATCACAGAGTTTTTCCTCCCCCTTTTTGACTGCTTTGTTGAGCAAGCATCGCCTACTGCATGTTTAGAAGAAGCCCTCCAGACCCTTCCTGTTGCAGGACTGCTCATCATAACATCCAGCTCCACACAGTGTTGGGGAGAGGAGCCAGTGCTGTTTTGGAGCTTCGGCCCCAAAGCCCATTGGGTTCAATGAAAAGATTCCCAGGGTCTTAGTTGTGTTTGGACCAGCCACTATGTGGTTTCACACTGTTTCCTGTGTGTCCATTTCTTACCTCTTTCTTCTCAGCACTGCTGATAATGTCTCAATATTTTCTCATAGCGTTAGAGTTTTGCATGCTGGACCGTTGGCACCTTCACAGGTGGATGGGTTTCAGTTTCTTTCTTGGTTGCAGTGTTTGACTCTTGGTGAAGGAGCTGAGACGTTTGTTGGAGACACTTGCTTATTCTAAAGAGCTTTCCAAGAACCTACCTTCATCCAGTCTCTCTGGTTTTAATAGCTGTAATTTTGCCAGTGGAGGAACCTGTAGCTGGATTCACAGGATATGATAATAGATATAGGCACTTTAAAAAGGAGCAGGGTGGTTTCAGATAAAATAGGGCTTGGATCTACCAAATTTCCCCCTCCCCCCCCATCTGCCTCTAGACAAGTAGTTTATTCCCCTGTCCCCAGTGGATTCCGTGGGCTTTCCCTTCCAGGCTCCCTGGATTGAACTCTGGTTGCCCACTGACTTTATCTCCCGGCCAGCCACCAGTTGCGGATCCTAAGGATTCCTGCCTTAAAACATCTCTGAAAAGAAATGAGGACATGTACGTGTGTATGATGGGGAGTAAGCGCCTAGTCCTAACCACTGATGCTGGCAGAAAAACTCCCACTCAACTCAATGAGTTTTGGATCAGGCTCTAAAGGCTAATATTTTGAAGCCATTTCCCCCCTGCACAGAGTTAAGTGGGAACACCCTATGAAAGCAGGGAAAAAAGAATCCTCCTCTATGCTGGGGAGCTAAGGGAGAAGCCTGTGCTGTACAATACTCAGCTTGAAAAAGAGCATCTCTGCGGTGAATGCCTTGCTTTTCTATCCTCAACTAGCAGTGTGTGTACACGACCGTGCTGGGGGTTACTCAGCATGCTACACTCATCCTCTTCTTTTGCAGATGAAGAGGAAGCACTTAACTCTATTATGAAGGATCTGGCAGCACTGGGCAAATGCGGGGGACTGCTGGACAGCAACAGGAACAAAGCCAGCGTTCACTCCAACAAACAGGTGAGCTACCTCCAGAATCCCATCGGCACAGTTGGCTCAGTCTGTGGAACTCCAGAACTCTTATAAATCTGGGCATGGCATCAGTGACTGCATTGAGAAATGTGATTATTCATTCATAGGAGGACATGGCTCTCTGTGGACAGTTAAAGAAAAACCAGTCTCCCTGTTCAGAATTTGTGCAGTCTAAGATAAGTACAGATGCGACACAATGCAATAACTGGCAGCTCCCACCAGAACAGGAAATTAAGAGCTGTGGGCCTGATTCTCAGAGGTGCTGAGTACCTGCAACTCCACATACAGTTAATGGCAGCTGTGAGTGCTCAGCATCTCTGAAAATCAAATCACTTTACCGAGGTGCCAACAATCAAGGAATGCATTAGATGTAAAACCAGTGATCTGGGTACCTGGTGCATCATAAAACTGTGTGCTGTTTAAAACAGTAACTCGTCACTGAGAAGTTGAGCGCAGCTGAGTTTAGTCAGCAGCTCTTAAGTAGTAGGATATTCCATCTTGTTAAAATCGGGCAGGGTTATTGCAGGGTTATTCTGTTTCAAAAAGAAGGTAAATATGAGGCCTAATTCTGAAGCTCCCATGGACTTCAAGGGCAGGCATATATTGATTAGTTTTCCTTAATAATAATAATAATAATAATAATAATAATATTTGTATTATTGTGGAGCATAGGAGCCCTAGTCATTGACCAAGACCCTATTGTGCTAGGCACTGTACAAATAAAGAGCAAAAAGATGGTCCCTGTCCCACAAGCTTCTCTCTCATTATTTGTATCATGATAGTGTGGAGTAAGCCAGCGCTGCACAGACACATGGTAGGAGTCTTTCCCTGCCTCAAGGAGTCGTCAGTCTAAACAGGCAGGACCGACTAAGAGTAGGAGACGGGAAAGTTATCCCCATTTTACAGAAGTGGAAACTAAGGCACAGAGATCAAGTAAATTTTTTCTCCCAAGGTCTCGCACACATACTATGGCATAACTAGAAATTGGGCCTAGATCACATGCGTCCTAGTCAAGCGCATTCACCACAAGACCGTCCTTCCATCCCTTTATTAATGTTGTGTTGAATAAAACTGTTGCTTAACAGGTTACGAATGCTGTCATAGACATGTTCTACCTTGGATATTTTTTTGAGAGCTGAACTAAAAGCATGGGAGTGACAAGTATTCAGCACTCTTTTAGAAGAAAAGGCCACTTCTATATGGGTCCTGAATATGGATGTAGGTATCTAAGTTTAAGCTCCTAATTCTAAGATAGATGTAATATGCTATTTGGTCTGTATGCAGAATATACAGTAGAGATTTCTCAAATTGCAGTTTGAGCAAGAGAGGAAATTTCTTTGCACTCAGTTTATATAATTGTCTAAATAACTAGAAGTCATAAGAAATCAACGGCCTTGGAAGAAATACTTCAGCAAATCCACATGGTTGTCCCATTTCTTCTAGTGCTGTGGCCAGGCAGTAGGTTGTGGTTAATTTCAGGCTGATTGAGTGGTTATCAAGTAAGGAGAAAAAATAATCATTTACAATTTTCATGCGTGTTTTCATGACATTGGTACCTATACAAACATTTGTGAATGCATTAGAGAAAAATCCGTTCCAGTAGTCCCTCTAGAGTTTGAAACAGACATACGCATGTGCATCTGCATATATCTCTAACGTGCAGCCTGGGTGTAACAGCTGTCAAAATGAATCACTGCAGTTGTTCGGCTTGTATTGAAGAGAGTCCAAAATGTTTACAGAAGTGACTGGGAAACTCAGAGTTGGCTCCCTACAGCTGCAATAGAATCAGACGATCCAGCACAGTTCAGGATGGCTTGGAGTTGAACATTTTACGCAAGATGATGGGTGGAGAGCATAGCAAGCCACATTGGGACGTTTTGAAGATAGGAAAAATCCTCTGAATCTAGGCTAAGTAACGAATTTCTTCTACAAAGGGAGAAAATTCTTAGCTGTCATTGAGGCTGTGGACATGCACAGTATATACAACTGTATAGTAGTATACGCCTAGTTGAAAGCAAGGGGAATACCAGTATTCGATGGGTGAATATTGAAAAATGGAAGTTATAAACCAGGGCAAGAATCTTGCAGGTGTGCTTGTATATATGCACACACACCCTTCCTTAATTTATAAAGCAGTCTGTTCATATCAGGGGTGGGCAAACTTTCTGGCCCAAGGGCCACTTCTGGGTATGGAAATTGTATGGCGGGCCATGAATGCCCATGAAATTGGGAGTTGGGGTGTGGGAGGGGGTGAGGGCTCTGGGATGGGGCTGAGGATGAGAGGTTGGGGGTGCAGGAGGGTGTTCTGGGCTGGGACCAAGGGGCTCAGAGGGCATGAGGGGGATCAGGGCTAGGGCAGGGGGTTGAGGTGGAGGGTCTGGGCTGCGCTTACATCAAGCAGCTCCCAGAAGCAGCAGCAGCATGTCTCCTCTCCCCCTTCTATGCATAGGGGCAGCCAGGAGGCTTCGCACGCTACCTTGTCTGCAGGTGCTGCCTTGGTAGTTCCCACTGGCGGTGGTTCCTTGGCACTGGGAGCTGCAGGGGCAGCTTGCTTAGCCTCCTGGCTGCCCCTGTGCATAGGAGCCAGAGTAGGACATGCTGCAGCTTCCAGGAGCTGTGTGGAGCCGAGAAAACCCCAGCCCCTGCTCTCTGGTAGGAGCTTGAAGGCTGGATTAAAACATCTGAAGGGCTAGATATGGCCCATGGGCTGTAGTTTGGCCACTCCTGGCTTATATTGCGTCATTCTCTGATATCAGGCAACTGAATTACAACACCCACGAAGCACTATATAGCAGCACATCCAGGTAGAAATGTTTGGTTTTGAGTGTTCATTTTTTGTAAATCAAATTTTCTATGGAAAGTAAACATTTTTTTAAAGAGTTTTCTTTGGTCAGCAACACAATTTTCCATTTTTAAAAAAAGATTGGATGAAAAATTTTCACCTTTTTCTGTGTGTCTTTCAGAAGGCAGGAGTGCTTGGTTTGTGGAACAAACATTACAGGAGAGGATGCTATAATATTTGTACACCCCCTACACCCATTCCACAGGTGTCTCTTGACACCTGTCGTCCCATTTCCTCTGACATTGGCTAAACTCATTCTTTAACTGACATTAGCTAAACTCCAGAACTTGTCTGATATGACTATTAAGATTGTGCAAAGATAGGAAGTTGCGTGTGCCAGTGTGTGCATATGTATTTTCATGTGTGCAACACAAAATTTGATCTTTAAAATATTCAGTTTTTTTTGTTCTTGTGCCTTTCACAGGGAGAAATTTTCTGGAGACAAAATGTTCATAGATTGCTGGTTTTCCCATCAAACCATGTGAAAATGTGCTGGTTTTTTATGTTTCTGTGTGAAAATGGGTCTTGGTGCAGTACTAAATTTTGAATTTCAAATGCTGTGCTGATGAGAGAAGCTATAAAAGGGAATAATACTATATAGCTATGATACTTTCAAGCCATAGAGCTCGTTATCCCCATTTTTCAGATGGGGAAGCTGAGGCATGTGAATGGGAAGTAACTTGCCCAAGATCATGCATCAGCAGCAGAGCTGGGAATTGAACCCAGGTCTCTTGAGTCCTAATTCAGGGCTTTACCCCTAGGTTGCACTACCTCCTTGGTTTGTAGGAGAAGTAAGGTAAAGACATTTTGGGAGACAAAGAAACATACGGAGATAAGAGATAGGGAACATAATATTGAAAATAATAATAAACAAGATCTTTTGTTAAGGATATAGACCTTTCTTGCTTCTGGGTATAACCCCCAACCTCTAACAGATTGAGGATTTAGAAGAAACTTTCCCTGGGAACAGGTTTCCCTTTTAACTGCTGTTAAATGGTTTCATCTTCTGATGCAGCTACTATTGGCCATTGCCAGGCACGATACTGGACTGGCCGGACCATTGGTCTGATCCAGTCTGGTGACTCCTGTGTTCGTACAACACGGAAGGAGAGTGAGAGAATGGAGAGAGGAGATAGTAATTGAAAATAGTGTAGAGAAAGATGCACTGTGATCTGTTACAGGAACGAAAAGGAGGGGGCGGGGGAGGCTGGAGTAAAGCCAGAGGGGGAAGGAAGGTTAAAACAAAACAAGGGGGAGAGAGAATGAGTTATAAATTTTTAAAAACCAATTATTTGTGGATTGCCATTGTTACAATCCAATACAACAGATGATACACACTTACAATAACAATAACTTCTGCAGTAGAACCTCAGAGTTACGAACTGACCAGTCAACCCCACCCTTCATTTGGAACCAGAAGTACACAATTGGGCAGCTGCAGACCCCGCTCCCCACCCCTCAAAAGCAAATACAGTACAGTTCTGTATTCAACTTAAACTACTAAAAATATAAAGGGAAAGCAACCTTCATTCCTGAGTGTTTGTAACTCTGAGCTTCTATTGTACTTCTTACATAGTGCTTTTCAGCAGTAGATATCAAAGCATGTTACAAAGGAGGTTAGTCTGTTATCCCCGTTTTACGGATGGGGAAACTGAGGCATGTGGAAATGAAGTGACTTGCCCAAGTTCACCTCAGAATCCAGTGGCAAAGATGGGAATAGAACCCAGGCCTCCTGGATCCCAGTCTATTGCTCTAGCCACTAGCTGTCACTGACCCATACACTTCACATTGTGCCTTCCTTTATATTGCAAAGCTTTGCGAGAGGTATGATCACTTGATTATTACTTGTTAGGTGCCCCAGAGGTAGTGAACCTGGCATTGGCCACTGTTGGTAGACAGGATACTGGGCTAGATGGACCTTTGGTCTGACCCAGTATGGCCGTTCTTATGGATGCATGACAATCTTGCTCCCTGACCTAGTGGGTGTAGTCTGTGGGGGAGGAGGTGTTGGGTACAATTTTCCAAGCCCGGATCCTAGTGCTTTGTGCTGTATATTTCTGAAATATCAGGATAGTACAGAGAGGCTAACCCATTATCTGCCTTTCTCCAAGCAGGCCACTTCCAGTAGACCTCATCTCACCATGAGCTTCTAAGCTAACCACACATCATGCCTTCTCATGTGGAGGGAAAGGGCTGAGATGGATGTGGAGAGACAAAAAACTAAATTGTTGAACAACCTGGCAACTAGACGTGCGGGGGATCCATGCAGATAATTCCTAATGCCAAGGATTAGTCATGTCCTATTGTGGTTTAGGGACATGGTCCAGATGTCTGGATTATAACATTTTGTAGCTAAAAACAGGGGTAAGTGTAGAACAAATCCAAGCAAAGTGTAAGTGAATGAGTTAGTGGGGGAGCCCCCTTGTCTGTGTTGGAAGATCGAGGTCAGTTTGTTCGGGGTTCACGGTTTAGAAGTGAACCTATTGCTTCTCAGATTTACAAAGTTTAACTAGAACTGTATCAGTTGAATGCAGCATTGCCCAGTGAATTCCTGAACTAGTGAATGGAAAAAGAGGAAAACAGTGTGCCCTGCCCCCTACCATGGAGTACATGAAGGAGCCACCACCAACTAATAGAGAAACCACCACAAGGAAAAAGGGACGGAAATCAGACTGGAACTTTGGACAGAGCAATAACAGAGCTTTTATAGAGAGTTTGTTGTCTGGACGTTTAAAGCACTTTAAAACATGGGTCAGTATTATTATCACCATTTGACCGGAGGGGAAACTGAGGCAGAGTAACCAGTCCTAGGTCAGATAGCCGGGCAGTGGCATAGCTGGGAATAGAATGCTGGTCTCCGAGGCCAGCACAACAGTGTACAGTAAGGGGAAGAGAATTCCAGAGTTCTGGGGCTTTAACTGTGATGGTCTTGCATTTGAGGGTCCTGTTTGAAATTTTAACACCAAAGAGTCGGCAGCTCCATACCCATCAATCTTGTTTGCCACAGTGGGATGTGAAGCAAGAGGTGCTTGCTCCTATGTCCTAAATTAATGAAGGCTTTAGGCCAAGATTGTCAAGGGACTCAGGATTTCGGGTGCCCAACTGCTGATGCCTTCAAAGGGTCCAGATGTTCAGAGGCTGGGACTCCCTGTAAGGTGTACTCCAGATCAGTGGTCACTTTTATGAATAGTGGCTTTAAAAAATAACAGTACATATAGGATTAGATGAAACACCCTACTTCCGAGAAGTGCCAAACTTTGTGGAGATGGTGACTGGCTTGAAATCTGAACCAAAGAATGGTTCAGAATTTTGCAAATGGCACTTTTAGAACAGGTCAACTCTTTTGAACATGCCTAAATTTGTGGGGGGAGGGGGCAACTGGAAGATTTGCAAAATGGAACCCCGGTTGGCGGAATCAAACCCTCACACCTGAACATTCTTGAACTTCAGAGTGTTTGAAATTCACCCCAGATCTACCTTAAGTCTGATAGGTTTCCATTACTGGAGTATCTGAGCACCTCACAATCTTTAGTGGGTTTATCCCCAACACCCTGGGAGACAGGGAAGTGCTATTATCCCTATTTTACAGACGGAGAATTGAGTCACAGACAGGCTAAGGATGGGATTCACTTAGGCACCTTAGTCCCATTGAAATCAAGGGGATTTAGGTGCCTAAATACCTTTGTGAATCCCACCCTCAGTGATTTGCCCCAGGTCTAGTGGGAAGTCTGTGCTAAAGCATGGAATTGAATCTAGGTCTGACTCCTGGGCCGGTACCCTAACACTGGACCATTCTTCCTCTGAGCTTTGGGTCTTGGACCCATCTCTGACTTAGAGTAAGACTTCGAATCATGCTCATTGCGCTGTTTACTTAATGCTTCTTAGTACAGTTTCTGTGTTTCTGTACCTGTCCATAGTAAACTGCATTGAGCTGCTGCAGACGAATGCATTAGTCTGCAGTTTAATGCAACGAACAGACCTTTCTACTCTTCATTAGACATGGCACCTCCCAGCTTCCGCTCCACTTTCGACATGCGCCCCAACCCAGTTTGTCTCCCAGCTCTGAGTGAGACCTCTCTAAATGGGAGCTGAGAGTGCTCAGTGTAGCCCAACAGGATCTGTTCTTTCTAAGCCGTTTCCATTTCCAGGCTTAACAGCGTGGTGTGGTGTGAGTATGTGTTTGTATTACGAAAGCAGTCTGCTCTTTAGGGAACTCTGCATAAGATCATGATTCACCTCCTTTGGAAGCACTTTTTCCATTTTCCAACATTTCTCCTAATCTAAACCAGTGAGCGTGGCTGCTTTTCCCAGTTTCATAGTGAAAAGCACGGGGGAGGGAAGCAAAGCAGAGTTTGGCTAACCTCACAGGGTGTGTATTCTTTAGCTGGACAAGTTCTAGTTAGAAGCAGTTGATCCATTTACTTCTCACTGGCCTGCAGGAGCTGGAATGGAGGAGACTTCACAGTTCTTGCTGATCTTTTCCTTTCCAACCCGCTAGGGGCTGCAGCTAGATTTGCTTCAACATTTTTTTTTCTCAGAAACCAGGAGGTTTCAGCCTTCTCTTTAATTAGCATTTTTAAGAAAGAGGCCAAAATAACCCTGGAAAGTTGGTGACACACTTGTGGTTGCCACGGTGGCTTCATTTTATTTTTCCTTTTAAGGCATTCGGAAACGTAGCAATTGAAATATCAGAAGGCATTTGTTATCTAGGCTATGGGGAAACACCAATAGCAATACCTTGAAGGAGAATGGTCAGAAATCAAGAAAAGTTGGTGGTATCTCCTGTCACTTTTATTTACATGTTTATTATTAATAATAATAATAATTGTATATTAAAATAGAGCCTAGAGGCTCCATCCAAGATCAGGGCCCCATTCTGTTAGCTGCTGTACAAACACTTAGAGCTTGTCTATACCAGGGTAAAAGATGTCTTTTAAAACTCTAGTCTAGACATGGCAAATTGGGTTTTATGTCCAAAGTGACCAGTAACACACCAGAGGAAGGAGGATTGAGTGGCTAGGGTGCTTAGGACACGGGAGACCTAGATTCAAATATTTGCTCTGCCACAGATTTTCCTGTGTGACGTCAGGCAGTTTATACCTACACTGCCATCAGGGGTGTGGCTGCAGCTCACGTTGACATACCTGAGCTGACTTTGATCTAGCTAGCGTGGGTGCCAGTAGTTGTACCAGCAGCAAAGGCTAGCCTCGTGAATACAGCCCTGCCCAGGACTCTTAAGCAGCTGCCACAGCTACACTGTTTGTGTTACTTGAGGTAGCTTTGATCTAGTTACATGCTGCCTGACTGCGGCGTGGACCTGCCCAATGTCTCTTCGTGTCTCTGTCCTCTTTCTGTAAAATGGGGATAATAGCACTGCCCTACCTCACAGGATAAATACATTGTGAAGAGCTCAGACACTGCAATATAAACACCTTATATAGATGGGGCTTTAGGACTATAAGTGGAACTGTTCTTTTTTTTATACATAGGCTTGTATTGATCATTATTATAAACAGCTTAAGTAAGTGTCAGCTGTCCTATCGACTTACGCTGACTGAATGAGTTCTTAAGTGTCATGCCAGAAGCCGAATCTTGAGGAAAGGGGAAAGCCTTGTGCTGCAAAGGACAGCTCGTCACCTATCGGATTAGCGGGGTCAACCAGCGTTGTCAGTTGCTTGTGTATATGTGCTTCCCGTGTGCTTTCCCAGCTCTGTACAAATAGCTGATTCAACAGACCTTGATCGTACTACCCAGTGTGATTAAGTGCTGGAGGCTGGAATGGCGTTGCCTCTGTAGTGCTGTTTAGGCTGCTCAATGCTTTTGTTCTTGAAGCTTCATTGTTACTAATAGATCATGCAGAAGACTTCAGTGTTACTCATGAAGAAAGACCACAGACACTTGGCCAGGCTTATTGCCACCTAGACATAGTCTCAGCTCCCTGGCGCCATAGTTACAGGTCCACTGACATGAGTTTCTGGTAGCAAGGAATGTAGCAAGTCGGCAGCAGGAGTTTGTTCCATCCCCTAGGCCATGCAAAGAATTAAAGTAAAGAACCCAGACGTTTATATGCTAAGAAAAACAACTAAAATACCCAGCCAAGACACAACCTTACGATGTATTTCATGACTTCTATTCCTATTCATTACTTCCCCTTGTTCCTAATATTTTGGACGAAGCATCCCTATTCATTATATTGTCAGACCATCTTATCTTGTACTCAACTGGGATGCAGCTGTACTTGCTGAAATATATTTACATAAATATCTATTTCCCAGTCCACTAGCAACAACTTTGCCAAGTTCACGTACAGGACAGTGAACTTGTAAGCATCTGCTTTAATACATGACCTGACTTTGGTTCAGGCCTCGGATCTTGCACCAAACTCTCTGTATTTGGTGTATGTTTGTCGTGGGTGTCTCTGAAAATGTTTGTGTTACAGGAAGACCTGGGGCATATGAGAGTGATTTTAATCTAAGCCCTGTAAAGATCAACTACCTGCTACAGCAATAGGCAGCTTAGAGTGAGAGAGAAAAGATAGAACCATGGATTGGGAGTCAAGAGACCTGCATTCTGTGCCACTGACCTGCTGTATGATCTTAGGCCAGTCATTTTGTCATCTCTGTGCCTTAGTTTCCCCATCTTTAAAATTGAGATAATAGTACTGGCTGAAAAACCAGAGTATTTTTGTAAATAACTGAGAGGCATTTTGTTCAAAATCAGTTTTTTGATTGAAAAAAATCAGAAATTTTGTCCAGCTCTAATTCTTGTCCACGTTGTAAAGTGATTTGAACTCTGTGGGTGAAGCACTCAAGAGCTAAATAATATTAGTTAGCATGTCCCAGCATGGCCGCCCCTTGTTTCACTAAATGTATCACTTGCTTTTCTGCTACCTCTCTACCTTTTCTCCTGCACTGCCCAATACCTCCCGTTGAAAGGAAGAAAGTAAATTAATATGGAATACCTGACACATGTGAAGCCCAGTTCATCAGGAAATCTCCAAGTGCTTTCCAAAGGAGGCTGTTGTTAGCCTCTCTGGGCCTCACTTGTAAAGGGGGCTAAGTGATATGGCCAGGATTATCCAGCATCCCATGGCACAGGTGATTGCTGTTGTGTAGGTTCCTAAGAGAGTGGAAGGCTTCTCGCATGGCCCCTCAGCCACATGCAAGAGTCTCTCATGATCTGCCCCTTAATATTTGCAGTGTGCTTTGAGGTCCTTGTATGAATGGTGCTGTAATTGCTCGTGTCTTGGTCTTGTGGTTGGGGCCCTGAACGGGGACTTAAGAGATTTGGGTTTAGTGCTTGGCTGTGCCACAGCCGCCTCTGTCATGTTGGGTAAATCACTCGGGACCAGATTTCCAAGTTTGCAGCACCCACAACTTGGGCTTGATTTTCAGAGGTGCTCAGCACCCAGCATAGTCTTGGGTCATCTGTGCCAAAATTTTCAAGAGCTGATCATGCAGTGTGCTGAGCAGTTGTGAAAATCTGGCCTTCAGTCTCTTTGTACCTCACTCCTACCTGCACAAAGAGGATAATAACAGCACTTCCTTTGTCTCTTTCGTCTAGTTACACTAAAAGCTCTTTAAGGGAGGGACTGTCTTTTGCTGTGTGTACATACAGCACCTCGCTTGGGGCCTTGATCTTCATTGGGACTTCTAAGCAGAACCAAAATTCAAAAGGTTAATAATAATAATGTACTGCCAAAGTAGAAAGCATTGCAAATTAAATATTATTAGCTACAGATTGAATAAAGTGAGGGAAGGATTCAAAACAAGAATGTAACCACCTGATTAGCTTCCTGTTTTTCTCCTTTCCAAATGTGTATATTTTAAACCCTCCATTTTAAGTTTGTGGGTTTTTTTATATACATGTAAGTTCAAAGTGTTTTTTCTCCAGTGTACCCTGCTTGTTTATGTTTCTCTCCTCACTAGTGGAGCACAATTATGTGGGGCAGCTGGTGTATTTTTGTTGGCCGCTGTCCGTGGAAGATCTGCCTTGTTGTTGTTGTTAATGTAGAAGAAAAGGATGCAGCAGGGTTCTTTTTTTCTCTCTCTGGAGTTTTTACAAGTGTGTTTGACATTTTCCAGCAACGAGCTGTTTTTAACTTATTTGTCTGAGAAACTGCTTGGCTCAGCATAAATCTGCAGAGCGTTTAAGCATGTATTTTACTAAGTTGGGGCGAAAGTTGCATGGGGGCTTTCCTCCCTGTGTTTCCTGCTTCACTAGTGGGGTGAATCTCAAAAGAATCTGGCACTGATTTGCCTCTCATTTATACAGTGTAAATATCCGCTGTTTTCCAGGGAGTGTATCCTGGTGTTGGTGACTCAGCCAGGCCCTGCATTTGGATTCACATCACAGGAGCATCCAAAAGTTTCGATTGGGAATGGCCCTGACTCCACCCCATTTCTCCTCTACCAAATGCCCCTCAAGCAGCAGAGGACTGCATAACCCAAGCCCAGATCCATGCCCATATTTTGCAGCTGGCTGCTACCTCTAGGAAGGTTCTAAACCAGAACGCTTGGACCTGAAACAGTCTCCCCTCCTCCCCCTGAAATTTGGGATGTTTGAAATCCAGTTTTCACCACTTAGACCTATCTCTAATGTGGATGTTGATCTAAAGCTTTCCAAATGGGCTGCATTCTAACGTAAGCACCTGAATAGCACAGACCTGGAATTCTCATGGGGACACACTTCCTGATGCATTTCTGATGCTTTTCCTTCCAGTACTGACTGGAGCAAATGGGCTTCCTAGGAGAAGAGGCCTTCTTGGGATATTTTAGCATTTAAGGTTCAAAACTAGAAATAAAAATATACGTCTGCCCCGATACAACGCTGTCCTCGGGAGTCAAAAAATCTTACCGCATTACAGTTGAAACCATGTTCTATCCAAATTCGTGTTGTATCGGGTCACATTATATCGGGGTAGAGGTGTACCCTCTTTTCCTGAAGCTCCAAAAATTGGTGGCTGGTGGTCTTTATTATTCTAAACTGGCTCACTTCTCCCTCTGCTGTGTGTTAGCTCGTCAGACATGGCTTTTAGGGGCCAGTCCTCAGATCTGCAATATCCCTGGACTTCAGTATGTGTTGCATTACTTGGGACCTTTGAGGATCTGGCCTTTTAAAAATAATCCTAATGAGCAGCTAGCTCCTGGTTCCCCATTTGAGAGACAGCCATTTTAGCTCTGCCTTCCTTTTGAAGGATGAGAGTATGGAAACTGTGCCTTCATGCTCTGGAAATGCAGGGTTAGCGATAAGAAACACGCTCAGGAAGTGGTGTCACCCACCCATTCAGGAGTTATCCTTTTCAGATGCAGGGAGTATACGACTGATTCTTCATCAGTCCTACGCCCACAAAGGGAGGTGGGGAATACATTTGTTGCTAATGGAAAGAAAATAACTAGTTTAGTGTGTACGGGGGGGGGAAGGGGGGCAGGGGCTGGGAGGATAGGACTAAAATGCCTCTCGTTAATTGGTTTCCCCCCTTGAACCCAAGTGGTTCCAAGTGCAGCATGGTGAGGGGTGGGGTAGCAGGATGACGGTATGCTTTGTGCACTGCACTGGAACTGCAGAGATCTGGGGCAGTGGAAGGTCCCTAAAAATGGGGGGGTCACTGACACCTGAACCGTGGCCCCCACCTCCTTGCACCGCCCCTTTCCCCTGAACCCCTACTCTCATGCCCCCTCTTCTGCTGAGCCCCACCCTTCACTCGCTCCTCCATGTCCCTTCCCTCCTGTCGCTCGCTCTTATGGCTATTAAAAAGTGATGGGGCCTTCCCCCCCCCACCCGTCTTGGTGCCCCTGATCTGGGGTGAGTTGCTTGCACTTCAATAGACTCCTTGTGCAGTCTTGGGCAAGTCACTTACTCTTTCTCTTCACTGGGGCTGAGACAGAGGTGACTGGGTCTAGTGATTGGAGCAGGAATCAGAGTTGGAAGTCAGGCCACGGGTCAGAGCTAGTCAGGTCTAGGATTGTGGTTAGAGCTGAAGTCAAAGAGTCGTGCCACGGGTTGGAACCGGATTCAGAGACCAGAGGCAAGGATCAGGAACTGGGCGGTAGGTAACCAGGAGCAGGTCGTGAAAGCAGTATCCAGGGCTTTGTCTACATGACACAGTTTTTAGTGACAGGGCTGTGTTGCCACAGCCATGCCGCTAAAAGTCATGCAGTGTAGCCACTGTTTGTCAACTCTCCGGCCAATGAGCGGGGTTAGCATCTCCTGCCGACAACGTGCTGTTCATGTTGGCACTTGTCTCAGCAAAACGTCTGTATTTTGGGGGGTGGGTGTAAAACACTTCTGGAAGACACAAGTTTGGTTGTTTAATTGCCAGTGTAGACATAGCTCAGGAGTCAAGCAAGTGTGCGGGGCCCAACATAGCAGGTAGAGGCCAGTTGAGCAGACAACTTCCTGTGCCCCTCTTTGAGTTTAAATAGGAAGCCCTGACCAGTCGGAGTTCATGTGCTCCTCCCACCAGGGCCAGAGAAGCATGGCCTGGTGTAACTTCAGGTTTCATGGTTTCTCCTGCTCAGTTGACTAGTAATGAGCTACAGGGTAGGAGCAGGGCAGCAACTGTTGACTAGGAAATCTGCAGACCCACTTGCAAGAACTACGTGAGTGGGACAGGTTGCCTTGCTTCCCCAGCAGCAGAGTGAGGAGAATACTCTTTCCTCCATCCTTTGTCTGCCTTGCTTGTGAGCTTTTTAGGGTGGGGACTGCCTGTGACTCCTAGTGTAATGAGTCCTTGATCTCAGCTGGGCCCTCTAGGTGGAAGACAAAGGTCACTTCTGTGTGCGTATGTACAGTGCCTAGTGCAATGGGATTGCGGTCTTGATTGGATTCTGTAAGTTATACCATAATTAATAAAAGCTAACACCATCAACTAGAGTTGGGTGGATGTTACAAGCTCAATTCCAAAATAGTATTGGATCCAGTTTGGTTTATTTCCTTACCTATGTTGCTATGCACTATGAACAGCTGCTAAGCTTTACCCTGCAGGTGGCTTCATTTCAGTTGATGAAAGGCTCTGAGAACTTCTGCTGAGAGAGACATTATGGGTAAAACTTTCCAGAGCACTTGAATGACTTGGGAGCTGAAGTCCCATTTACTTTCAATCAGACTTAAGTGCTTAAGTCACTTTTGAAAATGGGATTTCATGGCGAAAGTCATCTAAGTGCTTTTGCAAATTTCATCCTACATAAATGTAAGGTTGTCGATAAACTTAGTTTATCAATGATGTAGCTTTAAAGGGTGAGTAGTTAACAGTCAGTGTAGGTACCATTTATTTATGCAGAAGTTTATTTTTATCGCATTATGGGCCAAGTACAGTTCTCAGGTAGCTGAGCACAGCGCTCCCATTGATACCTGGCTTCTGTTGAGTTTACAGTCAGAAGGCATTGTGGCCCTAAATGGACCTGATCTAAAGACCACTGAAGTTAGTGGGAGCCTTTCCAATGACTGCAGTGGGCTTTGGATCAGATCCATTTCAGTTAGACTCACGGGATCTTGGGCGCTAACTGATTTCCTTTCTTTCAGCAGCGGAATGCCAGGATCAAGTTTGAATATGATGGCGAGAAAAGGTGCGTTCCTGACCCGTTTCCGCATTTCCCTTGGTGCAGAGGGGCAAAGGGCCCTTGCTCGCCCTCACCTGCGATTGTAACTCCCGTTGTAAGCAGTGAGAGCTTAGCATGGGAGAGGCCTGTGAATTTAGCCATAAGTATTTCCTGGGACGAGTGAACAGGCAGATTAGTTCCCAGCTGTGGTTCTTTAAATGCGACTCACCAGTAGCTTTATTCTCAAACCCTGGTGTATTTAGCTGGACTTCAGGCCTCCCACATGGGTGTATTCTTCGATTAATAGCCTGTGGCACTTACTTGAGATAACCAGATTCTGGGCACGGGTCCCATAATAACAGAGCTGTGATTTGAAGGCCGCCTGCCCTCCCTGCTTGTCATCTATGTGGAAGGCTCTCAGCTTGTTGGAGGGTCCAGTGACAGTGGTGGAGCAGGACACTTTAGAGAGTCAGGATCTCTCGGGCTAAGATGCGTGATAACTAGTGCACTATGAATAGGGCTCCGTGTCTGTCGCGGAGGTCATGGAAGTCATGGAATCCATGACTTTCTGCAACTTCAGTGACTTCTGCAGTGGCCGGTGTGGCTGACTCCAGGGCCGCGCAAGCAGATAGTCCCGAGGACAGCCACCCCAGCCATTGCTGGAGCAACCAGCCGCTCAAGCGGCCCTGCAGCCAGCTACACGGGCTGCTGCTCAGATGGTGTAGCTAGATCTGTGGACTGCCCGAGCAGCAGTCCCTGGGGTGGCCAGAGCAGCTGCTGCTCCAGCGGTCCCCAGCAGTGGTCCCCTGGAGTAACCCCCCCACAACAGCATTCCCCCAGGTATCCCCTCAACAGCGCCCCCTCCCCCCAATTTAGTCACAGGTGTTTTTAGTATAAGTCATGGATAGGTCGTGGGTGTGAATTTTTGTTTATTGCCCGTGAGCTGTCCATGACTTTTACTGAAAATACCCGTGTCTAAATGGAAGTCTTAACAACGAGCCAAGATACTTAGATTATACACACATAGTACAGGGGGTCAAATCCTGCCTTCAGATATGCAACCTGTCTGAAGTCAATGGGCACTTGTATCTGAAGGTGGGCTGGTGTGCGACTCACCGTGTAAAATCAAACCATCGTCTGCAGTTCTGTACTGCTCTTCATAGCCACAGAGATGGCAGATCACAAAGAAAACTAGCTAATGCCCTGTGAGTGGCACCTGTGCTAAATCTAGATGATGTGCTGCTGGGCTAGATCCTGCCAGTTGCAGCCCCTGTACACCATAGAGAGGGCGGAGGGGTTAGGCTGCAGCTGGAAGCCTCAGAAGGATCTGGATGGGGTCAGCCAGAATTCCTCCTGGGCACCACAGGCAGCTAGCACCATATTAGCAAAGAGCAGGGTCCATGCTCCCCAGCCACCTGTAGCTGTTCTCGGGGGGGCGGGGGGGGGGGAAGGGAAGCTACTTGTGGGCTCACTGCCATGAACTACCCCATGTTATTGATCACTGTTACTTATTAACATGGCACTTATGGGATAAGAATACCGGTCCCTGCTCCAAAAAGTTGGCCATCTAATCCAATACCATGGCACCCATGTACCCACGTGACGCTTGTGCTGTTCATTTTCTGTATGTACGTACAGGATTCTCCAGTTTCCAAGACCAGTCAAATTCAAAGAAGTGCTACAGAAAGTCATGGATGCTTTTGGACAGATGATGGATTTGCACTATGCAAACAATGAGGTACTAAGCTGTTTGTGTTTACAGCCTGGCAGGGTCCCAGTTTCAGACTTAAACAGTGGTTTATTCCTAATCCTCTAATTTGGGGACAGAACATACTGATGGGGAAGAGGACAATCCTTCCTGATGTTTTCTGTCCTACTTAGCATGCAATAGCTCTGTGTTAAGACGCTGACTGAACTGTGTCTAGCTACCGAAACAGGGAGCAGTAGCTAACGCGGCTCTCTCAAAGCGACTTTAGTACAGTATGGGGTGGTGGGTGGAGAGCCAGAACAAACGGTCCGCCCCCTCAGATGAGGGAGGGCCCACAAAACCCAGAACTTAACTGACTGACAGCTTTGGAGAAGTAAGTCCTCTGCTTATGTATCGGGACGGGTACAGCACAATCAGCAGTACAGCTTTCTCCACCAAAGTGCCTGTTTTGATAGGGGCAGCTGTAGGAGTGGTTGGTTCACTGAATCCCAGGGGCTGCTGCTGAGGCTGCCAAGCTAATACCCACTTTTTTTGAGGCTGCAGTGTGGGCTTCTCACTAGGAACTGGGCTGAAGCCACTAAACTAGTTTCATATGCTCCATTGAAGGGGCATCAGATGGGATAGATTTGAGGTCACTGCTGATCTGGGCTGACTTGAACCCAGGCCATGACAGCTAACATGGTAGGGAAGCTTGTACTTTCACCCCTTGTGCTGCGCTACTTCGGTGGGTAAGTGTGCCCTAATTCCCTCCAATGCCAGCACTGAATTCATTTTAATGTAGCATCCCAGCTCCAAGCCATGTTAGCTTATCATTAGAACTGAACTCTCCCCACTGTATGTTTCTGTGGCAGACGTTCCAACCCAATGCAAGCATCAGTCCAGTCATCCTTAGTCATCAGTGTGTGGATTCATGGATTATTAAGGACTGAGGGAATGGATCCAGTGCTTAATTTGTAACAAAAGAGGTGCTGGGACTCAGGCAATATTTTTTTACTTTCATAACAGACTCGGCAATCCCAGAGGTGCCGGGGCTACTAACTGACAAGCCTAGAGGTGCTGGGGCTCGGCCCGGCAAGCGTTGGCACAAATTAAGCAGTGAATGTACCAGGATGAGGGCTCTGTGTTTGTCACAGAAGTCACAGATTAGGTGACTTTCCATGACTGCCGTGACTTCAGCGGCGGCCAGCGTGGCTGACCCCAGGGCTGCCCAAGCAGCTGGCTCGGGGGCCAGCTGCTCAGGTAGCCCTGGGCACAGTCACACAAGCCTCTTCTGGAGCAGCTCTGCAGCCAGCTTGGGCGGCCCTGCAGCCAGCCGCAGCTGAAACAGCCCCGGGGCCAGCCGCACCGGCCACTGCTCAGGTGTCCCCAGGTAGCTGGCCCTGAGAAGTGGCCTGAGCAGTGGTCCCGGAGAAGACCGGAGCCGCTGGACAGCCCGCTCCTGCCCCACAGCAGCGGCCCTCAGGGGCACACCCTAAGTCCCCTCCCAGCAGTGGCCCCAGGTCCTGTTCCCATCCCTCCCCCCCACAGATTTAGTCAGGGGTACTTTTAGTATAAGTCACAGACAGGTCAGACTGTGATGTTTTGTTTATTGCCCATGACCTGTCCATGACTTCTACAAAAAATACCCGTGACTAAATCATAGCCTTAACCATGATCATCTTGTCACCTACAGTC
Organism: Gopherus flavomarginatus; assembly: GCF_025201925.1. NCBI lineage: Eukaryota > Metazoa > Chordata > Testudines > Testudinidae > Gopherus > Gopherus flavomarginatus. Next base: position 13,162,293 of record NC_066618.1, on the reverse strand, counting down.
CTGCATATCAGGGCGCTATTTGCATACCAGGATTTGTGGAGTCCCTACCAAGAGCTTTGAAGGAGCAGGCTATGAGTTGCCTTCACATCTGGTCCCTCTATTGAAGGCAGAATCAGACCGTAGGGTTGATCATATAGTCCCAGACCCTGGTGGTTAGTGCTTCAGGCAGTCTGACCTGTTTGTATAGTGGAGTTGGTCAGAATTTTTGTTCAAATCTTTATTTTGATGGAAAATTGCCTTTTAGTTTAAAAAAATAAAGTCTATGGGAAATGATCAATTTCAATGAGACTTTTCAGGATTCTGTTGGAAAAACTGAACCGTGAAAACTTTGGGCGTTTCCAGTTTTTTGACAAAACCCCAAAAAACTTGTGAAGCAAAAGTTGACCTAAAAGTTTTGTTTTCATGGAAACTTTCTGCAAGAATATAAAAAAAAAACAACCAGCTCCACTAGACAGTCTGATTCACATCCCACTGGCTTGAAATGGAAAGCAAAAGAAACCCGCAGCCTGCCTGCTCATGTATAAAACAATCATTAGGGGCCTTAATTAAAGTACAAATGAAAAACACATATCCTCCTTGTTTTTTTTTTTTTTTTTGCAGAGTGAGATTGGACCAACAAATAGAAACCCCCTATCATGTAGGGCCATGTCTTTGATGGGCTTTCTGCCAGAAGTCTATTTGCATAGGCACAGTTTTATATGCATAAATAACTTGCATATGCGATTTTTGTGGTCAGATAACAGAACACGTGTGTGCAGAACCCATCTGAACTTGCTGTGCCACCTGGGTTTTGTATGTTCAAATTCTGCAAGCAATGCTGTTGCTAGCGCTCACGATAAATGTCTAACGCTACAGCAGAATTGGCCCTCTAGGCTGAAGCTTTGAATGTAGCCAGAAATGTTACACATTTTCTAATCTTGGGCATTCTCTGATAGTCCCTGCCGGAAAAAGCCTGCATGGAATTCTCCAGGAGTGAGTCACTTCATTCCAGGTTTCTTTCCACTGAAATACTCTTCCAACAAGAACAAATAGAAGTTTATGTAACATACTGTACCCTCTGCTAGGGAATGCCTGCCTGTGCACTTGCATAGCACCTAGCACGATCCTGAGTAGGCCACAGGGTGCTGCTACTTTAGAACTAATAAGTAATTATAAGCATAAGAATGGGCTTAGATTTTCTTTTTCTTTCTGTAAATCGTCTGTGTGTGAAAATCTGCACCCATTGATATACAGGGTATTATGCATCCAAGAGTGTTATCATGGCAATAGAATAAACCAGTGAAACAGAACTTACAGAAAGGCTGTCCATGACACACTGTGTTTGGGCTAATAGTGTGTTCCGGAAACAAATTCTGTTCTTGATTACACTGGTGTAAATCTAGAGTAACTCCACTTCATTTTGAGCAGCCTTTGGCCTTTTCTTCGTACACAGACAGAACCTTGCCTTTATTATATGTTTGTTTGTATTGTGGTAGCATCTAAAGGCAAAACACAGATTGGCCTTTATTGTGCTAAGCACTGTTCAAACACACTTACAAGCCATAATAGGTAAATGGGACAAGGAGGCTGCTTTGGAGATACGTAGGCCTTTGAAAGGCCTGTGGACACAGGTGCAATGAAATCAATGGGATTGCTTTGGAAGTGCTACAGATGCATCAGAGGGGTTAGGCCGATGCATGCAGAGTGGTGTGTGAGTCTACCCAATGTGGAGTTGATCCCAACATAGTGCTAAGGGGTGTTGGATTACTGGACATGCCATTGGTCAGATGAGATTCAGAAGCGACGTCTGTGGCCATTGACTATCTTTTTTTACTAGAATAGGGACGTTATCCTGGCTGAACTCTGACTCAGGTGAGAACGTCCTGTCTGAATCCCCCCTGGTTTCAGTTGGATGCAGTAGTCTATCCTCATCTGAGCTGTGACATCCCTGAGCATTGTTAAGCTGTTGCTTCATTCCTCACCAGAGGTGGCTGCATTTCACCTGGGTTCTGTTCCTGGCTCTGCCACTGTCCTGTTGTGTGACCTTGGGCAAATTGCTTCACCTCACTGGGCCACTGTTTCCACCATGATCTCCTTTTGTATGTCTCCTCTATTTAAATTGGAGCAGGGACGGTCTGTCCCCGTGTGTCTGTACTGCACTTTGCACAACAGGGTCCCAAGGTGCTACTGTGGTATAAATAATAAGTGAATAGTCTCACCCCTTTTCAGTTATTTTTTAGATCTGGGTAAGGCGCAGTGGATTGGCCAGTAGCCCCGGCAGTAGAAAATGAGGCATGCCATCCATGAGTGCAGAAGGGAGGACTTGCAAGCTCGTCGCTTTCCTGCCTGTCATCGGAGTTACTCCGTTTATAGACGGAAGAAGCAAAGCTGCAGCCCGGTTATGGAGCATGCAACCTGCCAATTAGTGCCTAGGCCGTGTGCGTGCGCATGTGGCTATATTTAGTGTCTCATAGAACCCTGTTCCCAGAATCCATGTATACAGCAGCCTAGATGCCAAATGGAGCAAAATCCACTTGCCAGACGTGGATGATCGGTAAAGCCAAGCTAAATATTGCGTTCACTCTGTTCCAGAGGAGGGCAATTTCAGCTTGATGCTTTTGGCGTCCCCAGGCTGGCCTGTGAATGGATTAATGATGTGGTAGTGGAAGGAGACATGGTGACCTGCAGAACATTTTGTTCAGAGCAGTGGCCGAGGGAATGCAGTTTGGAAAATATGCGAGGAGCTGGGTGAAGGCGGGGTTATAGAATTACCCGATGGGTTCAGGGCCAAATTCCACTCTTGGAGGAAACTAGGGGGAGTGTAAGGATGGAATGTTGTCCAGTGCATTTTGCATTGAGGCCGCCTCAAGCATTATAAAGCAGAAATTAAACGTGAAGCGGATTCAGCTTCTAGCTACGCAGCTGCACTGAAATCAATAAACCTGCATGCACCCACAACTGAGAGCAGGATTTGGCTTTATTGTAATCAGTGTTTTGGGATTACAAGAGACTATGGGTAGCTTTTCCACTTGACACACATGCAGAATTCCCATTGACCTCAGTGAGGTCAAGCAATGTATTGGATGGATCTATCCATCCCAGCTAGAATCGGTAAGGAATGATGGTCCAGGGGTTAGGGCACAAGCCTGGAATGTGCAATATCTGTGTTTGGTTCCTTGCTCTATCACAAACTTCCTGTGGGACCTTGGGCAAGTCATTTAGGCCTAGATTTTTAATGGCAATTAGATGCCTAAATACCTCTAAAAATCTGGCTCTTAGCCTCTCTGTGATTCAGTTCCCTATCTGTACTGTGGTAACGAGGGCCATGTAAGTACCTAAGATAGAAAGGTACGTAGCAAAGCTGTGGTTCTTAGCCTCTTGCCGCAATCCTAGCAGTTTCCCAGACTGAAATCTCAGCTGTATTGGCCAGTGCCTACAGCTTCTCATTCACCTGTGTGCGCTCTACCGCCTTTATCCCAGACTGCATGCACGCAATCAGTGATGTATTTACCTGTGGGCCGGGCTAGACCCCCAAGGCAACAGTACATAAGGTACAGTCTCCAGTGAGGAGGCATAAGTGGTTTTTTCTTAACATTTTGCTGGGTGGGTTTTGATCTGACCTGGTGGTGATCGTTGCTTTGGCTGCCTAGGTAGTGGTCTATGATCACATGAAGAATTGGCCCGTCTATTCCAGAGGTGCTGGGCACCTGCAGCTCCCACTAAAGTCAACAGGAAGTTACTGGGAGCCATAGGTGCTCTGCATTTCTGGAAGGCTGAACTGCTGTTCACCCTGCGTTCTTGCATAGACTCAAGGTGTGGTCTGTTCGATGAATTCAGCACCAGTGCCCCAGGCAGCCTACAGGAGATGGAGGGAGGCATTGTGCTCACTGCTCTAAGTGGAGCACACCCAGGCTGGAGGAAGTAGATGTTTAGCCTTGGCCCAGGGTAACAGAAAAGGGCACTAACCAGGCACCTCTGAAATGCAGCTACTTTAGGGGTTGGAGAGTAGCAGCTGATGTGCACAGCATGACACTCCACATAGCAATGTGAGAGAGCAGAAATTTTGGTTAAAGACACCATGGTAAATCCAGGCTTGTACCCAAACAAACAAACAAACAAACATGGGACCTGTAGCTGTGTCACACAGACAGGGCGTTGTCTTGCCCACAGCAAACTCTGGATTTGCTTCAGCTGATAGGCTAAATGGAGCCTACTGGGAGCTGAACCGGTGGCTCAGGTGGGGAGAGGTATTTTCATATTTCAAATGTAGGAGCTAGGCCTTGTCTACACATGGGATTTGCCCTGATTGTTCCCATTGGTGCCCAGCCGCAAGGGTAGCTGCACCAGTGCAAACTCGTAGTGTGCACAGGCTAGGATGATATAAACTGAATTTGTATCTGTCCAATTTATACCCGCTTGAGACCAGAGTAAGCTGTGGTGGTGCAGATCGCAGCTTATATTGGCTCTGCCTGTATACACGTGGGGTTTGTACTGATGCAGCTACCTTGGCATCGCTGGTGAAGAATTGCCCAGTGTAGACAGGGCTCTAGATCACTAAGACTGAGCAGCATCCACCCATAGCTTTGTCCCCATGAGCAGCCCAAGTGTTGTAGCTGATTAGCATGTGCACAGTTGACTTGAAGATGAGTATCAGAAGCATATGGGGGTCCAATGACTCAGAGTGAAGGGGAGCCAGGAAGATCTCCCCCAACAGCCAGGGGTCTCTGTAATGCCAGTAGTTTGGAGCCGCTGACGACTGATAAGCTTTGTTCTTAGCTCTCTGGCCTTCCCACTGGCTGGATTATTGATGCGGCTTTCAGGCGTTCTTTGTTCTTTGCGAGCATTGTTGTTGTAATTTTATCCTGTTCCTCCATGGATCGTATCTTGAAGAAAAGGTTAAAGCCCCTGAATGCTCAGAGGTGCTTGGGTTTTGTTTTCCATCCAGACTCTCCATTCCCTCCCAAGCCTTCTGTGTGCGGTGCGAAGTTTTTGCTTCCTTTGTTTACCCAGTTTGTGACCCTACCGTGCTACGGGTGTTTGTTCAATCCCTTCCAGCTCCTGATCCCACTGAAATCCCAGGAAGACTTGGACCGAGCAGTGGAGCATTTGGACCTTAGCCCTTCTCTGAAGAGCCTGAGGGTGTTTGTGAAGGCTCCAAGGAAAGCAAACGTGAGCCCTTTGCTTTGTTCTTTTGTGTGCAGAGTGAGTCGCGCTGTTGTCATATGGGGGGGAATGGAAAGGAGAGACGCTGTCCTAGGGGTGTCTGCTCGTAGCTGTCTGAGATGTCACTAGACCATCTTCCACTCGTACGTCTCTTCTCTGAAATCTGCCCTGTTGGCAGGTCGGTGTATGTGCTGTTGCTGACACAGCTGTTGAATTTAATGTAGTGCTTTCTGCGAGGCAGGATTGGGCACTATGGCAAAAGGTGTCTGATAGATCCCTGAGACAGACGGCAAGTGTCTATCCTGTGACAGGACATTCACGCCATGCGTCTTCCAGGGGACTCCAGGGGCCTGGCCCATCCGCTTTCAAAAAGTGGGAGGGATACAGCCCTGGTTCTGGCTCCATTGGCCTGAGATTGTAAACCCTTTGGGGCAGGGACCCTCCCTTTTCTGTCTGGAAATAACACGTCGTAGGTGCTACCAGAAACAAACTACAAGTCCTGTTTCATATTTTTATTTATCCTTATTAACTGAGATCTGATTTGTTTTTTATGATATTAGATTAATATGTATTATTGTTTGTTTATTTATTAGTCTCCCTGATTCAGTTCATTTGGTAACCAGAAAACATGGTGATCATCACCAAATGTCATTTTTGTGGGAATGTTTGGAAAGGTACAAATCCATGTCCTGGGGCAGAGTGTAACCGCTTCCTTTGATCCGCAGTTCCTCCAGCCCAACAACAGTAAGCAGCATGAGATGAGAATATCCAAATCCATGGGCGACATCATGGGGTCCCTTTATAAAGACGCTGAGAGGACGCGGAAGTATTCAACAGGTGAGTGAAATGTGACGCACTCAGGTTCACTGCGTGCCAGCGCTGGTTCTTCGCAGGCTGGCTGTACCCCCCAACCCTGTGGTTCATTCTTGTTTCCTGATATTTTTACATCTGGCCAGCGCACTGAAGACTCAGTGTAGCTAGTGTCTGGTCTCAGCCTAGAGGAAAGGTTGTGCCAGCCGAGCTCACGTGGTCATTGCTGCCTTGCCTGGATGCAAGAGAAGTGCTGTCAGTTATCTTGTTTAAGAGCCAGGGGAAGTGCAGAGGTTCCTGGTTTCAGACGCGAAGGGAAAACATATCTAGTTGTAGAGGATTCAAATGAATTCAGTGCTGCTGAATTTGATCAAGGCCTGGGACAGAACCCGAGGAAGTCAGCCCCTCTCAAAGCTATGCATTAACTGTTCTCTCCCATTTTCTTTACTTTTGCCTTCTGCTTCACACTCTTCTGTCAACAAGAAGGAAATAACGGGGCCGAGTGGGCTGGGATTCGGCAGCTCCTGTGTTCTAATCCCAGCTTTGCCCCTGGGATGAAACCAATAATTCTTTTCTCACTTCCGCTGGCTTCAGTGCATTGCTCTAGATTTTCACCAGTGTGAGAGGAGAATTTGTGTCCTTTCGTTATTCTGGATGTGCCTCTGAACCTGTCTTGCTCCACATGGTAAAAAGGGATTCCTAGTATGGTACTTACCCCCCCGGAGTTGTTTTGAGAATGAATGTGTGTGAAGTGCTACTCAAATGAAACAGAATATCCTTTACACTCCAATTGCTCATCTTCAGCCGGTGCTGAGGTCCTACTCTCTCTGAACACTAGGCCATGAGCCTTCTGGCCCTCAGTCCACCTGTGCAGCGCCTACAGGGCCTGGTTTCTGTTCCTGGCTCTGCCACAGACGTTTGTAGCCTTGGACAAGTCTCCATCTCTTTCTGCCTCGGTTTCTGTCTCTGAAATTGCTCTTCTTTTTAAGTACTTTGAGATCGTTGGTGAAAAGTGTTGTTGTTTGTTAATAAGACCTTTATGGAAAATCCTGTAGGATTTAATAGAGGATGGTATATTTTGCATAGATCTAGTGAACCAGCACAGAGAATCTTATACCAGGAATAGAAATCTCTATTACATTCTATAAGGGGTCTTAAAAATTCTGTGCAGAGAAGCATTCTCCACTAAATTCTATGGGTTACTTTATAATGTAATTTCTAGAGAACCCTATTGGTTTAATCCAAATGATTATTTAATATATATAAAAGTAGTGCCAGAATCCCAGTCTGGATCAGGGCCCCACTGTGCTAGGACCCCACCTCCCTGCTCCAGAGAACTTGCAATATTATGTACTAAAGGATTTTACCATTGCAGCAAAGGGATATCTTTTCCTGTGTGTAATAACCTTAGTCCCAGATTTGGACTTTAGCGTCCAAAATATGGGGGTTAGCATGAAAACCTCCAAGCTTAGTTACCAGCTTGGACCTGGTACCTGCTGCCACCACCCAAAAAATTAGAGTGTTTTGGGGCACTCTGGTCCCCCTGAAAAACCTTCCCTGGGGACCCCAAGACCCAAATCCCTTGAGTCTCACAACAAAGGGAAATAATCCTTTTTCCCTTCCCCCCTCCAGGTGCTCCTGGAGAGATACACAGACACAAGCTCTGTGAACCCAAACAGAGTGAATCTCCCTCTCTGTTCCCAATCCTGGAAACAAAAAGTACTTTCCTATTCCCCCAGAGGGAATGCAAAAATCAGGCTAGCAATCCAACACACAGATCTCCCCGATTCCTTCCTCCCACCAATTCCCTGGTGAGTACAGACTCAATTTCCCTGAAGTAAAGAAAAACTCCAACAGGTCTTAAAAGAAAGCTTTATATAAAAAGAAAGGAAAAATAAGTACAAATGTTCTCTCTGTATTAAGATGATACAACACAGGGTCAATTGCTTAAAAGAATATTGAATAAACAGCCTTATTCCAAAAGAATACAAATCAAAGCACTCCAGCACTTATATTCATGCAAATACCAAAGAAAAGAAAACATATAACTTACTATCTGATCTCTTTGTCCTTACACTTGGAAACAGAAGACTAGAAAAAAGAAACTACTTCTCCAAAGCTCAGAGAAAGCAGGCAGGCAGAAAACAAAGACTCAGACACACACTTCCCTCCACCCAGAGTTGAAAAAATCCGGTTTCCTGATTGGTCCTCTGGTCAGGTGCTTCAGGTGAACGAGACATTAACCCTTAGCTATCTGTTTATAACACTGTGGATTTACCATTTCTCACTCGCATGGTATGTGCTGTCAGACAATATAGGCTGCAGCTTGTTGAAATGTTGCACAGTGGTTTATTTGAGATGTTCTCCTATATTAGGTCAAATTCCACCCCGGGACAGCCATGCACAACGCCTGTGGAAGTCAAGGGAGCCGTGTGTGTATATACAAGATCTGTATTTGGCTCTGTCATGTTTATTTGCTGGGGTTCTTTTAGCTCATGGTGCTCTTCAGTGTTTGCCCAAAGCTTGGCAGAGTCTCTGGATGAATCTGAATGAAACACATGCGTTAATACATGTTATTGCACAAAGCCTCAGTAGGAACTTTTTGTACTTAAACTGAATAACATCTCTGCTTCTTTTCTTGGGGCATGTTAAACTGTTAACACATGCCCATAAATTCCAGTGATGGCATTGGGAGTTAATGTGTGCGTGCAGGTGGCAGAATTGATCCCACACGTAGCTGCACTAATGGGAGGATTCTAGTTATGTAGGGCACTCACTCAGATTTAAGGCCATACCACCTTGGGCTTTTATTATTATTATTATTTATTTACTGTTTACTATTTGTATCGCACTACCATCTACAGGCCCTAACTGAGATGGGGTCCCACTGGGCTTTGTAAGAGACCACACCAGTCTTTGCCCTGAAAAGCTTAGTCTAAATAGACAAGACAGGCAAAGGAAGTATTATTAGGTCTGCAGGAATAAAGGCACAGAGAGTCAGTGTATAGCCCATAGCAGCAGTTCTCAACCAGCTGACCGCCCAGTGCCACTGGGTTCAGGCTACCTGGCTGGGTAGGGCATGGTACGATTGGGTTGGGGACACCAGCTGGCCCCACATGGTGGGCTCTGAGGCTGTTGGCTCCGCAGAGAATCTGGTGGGGTCCGGGGCTGCCAGCCTGGCTGGCCCCACAGAAGGTCTGGGGTTGGTGTTGGGGTCCAGGCTGCTGCCTGGCTGCCCTGCCATCCGGCCCCACGTTGTAGCTGCCACCCGGCCCCACACAACAGGACCCTGCCACCAGGCCCCCCGCCCAAGGCTCCATTCCTGGCTCCACTTTGTGGAGGAGTCTCTGGGCAGGGGGCACTGGGCATAGGGACCTGTGGGGGAGTATCTGAAGGGGGCGCGCTGTGGTTCTCAACATGTGGGCCGGGTAACACAGGCCCACGATGATAAATAGGTTGAGAACCACTGTCTTATAGTCTGTTGCAGAACTGGGATTGGAACTGAGATCCTCTGAGAACCAGGCCTCTGCCTTTACCAGAAGGCCATCTTAACTCTGTCTGGAACTTTGTCGGTTTCTGGGTCAACAAGAGTATGGAGAGACCTCTTGCTGCAGTGCCTGGGTCTTCCATGGAGGTGTTAGCAATATAGCAATACGGCAGGTTGCTCTTTTCCTTCTGAATCAGAGTGGATAGGAGTCCCTGCATGGATGGAGGGCTGTTTTTTCAAATGAGGTGTAACCCTGTGTCATAAACAGATAGCTAAGGGTTAATGTCTCTTTCAGCTGAAAAAAAAAAAGTAACCTGAAGCACCTGACCAGAGGACCAATCAGGAAACAGGATTTTTTCAACTCTGGGTGGAGGGAAGTTTGTGTGGGAGTCCTTTGTTCTTGGTTCTTCTGTCTGTACTTTCTCGGCTATGAGGAGTGAATTTTTCTATTTCCTGCTTTCTAATCTTCTGTTTCCAAGTTGTGAGTACAGAGATCATAAAAACAGTAGGGGTTATTGTTTTTTCTTTTGTATTTACATGTCTGTAGTTGCTGGAGTGCTTTGAATTGTATTCTTTTTGAATAAGGCTGTTTATTCAATATTCTTTTAAGCAATTGACCCTGTATGTGTCACCTTAATACAGAGAGACAATTTTTATGTACTTTTCTTTCTTTTATATAAAGCTTTCTTTTTAAGACCTGTTGGAGTTTTTCTTTAGTGGGGAACTCCAGGGAATTGAGTCTGTACTCACCAGGGAATTGGTGGGAGGAAGAAGTCAGGGGGAAATCTGTGTGTGTTAGATTTACTAGCCTGACTTTGCATTCCCTCTGGGTGAGGGGGGAAGAGAGATTAACTCGCAGTACTTCTGTTTTCCAAGGCTGGAAACGGGGAGGGTGGAGTCCCTCTGTTTAGATTCACGGAGTTTGCTTCTGTGTATCTCTCCAGGAACACCCGGAGGGGGGAAGGGAAAAGGTTTATTTCCCTTTGTTGTGAGACTCAAGGAATTTGGGTCTTGGGGTCCCCAGGGAAGGTTTGGGGGGACCAGAGTGCCCCAAAACACTCTAATTTTTTGGGTGGTGGCAGCTTTACCAGGTCCAAGCTGGTAACTAAGCTTGGAGGTTTTCATGCTAACCCCCATATTTTGGACGCTAAGGTCCAAATCTGGGACTAGGTTACTGACACCCTGACAGTCTGATCATCCCGAGTCATTAACAACTCTGTAACAGCGTTTAAAAGAGAACTGGCTAAATTCATGGAGGTTAAGTCCATATATGGCTATTAGCCAGGATGGGTAAGGAATAGTGTCTCCTAACCTCTGTTTGTCAGAGGGTGGAGATGGATGGCGGGAGAGAGATCACTTGATCATTGCCTGTTAGGTTCATTCCCTCTGGGGCACTTGGCATTGGCCATTGTTGGTAGACAGGATACTGGGCTAGATGGACCTTTGGTCTGACCCGGTACGGCCGTTCTTATGTTCTTATGTATTCTCCACCAGTAGGGATATTACTGAGCCTAATGCCCTGACCAAATTCCAGCTTAGATAATTGGCATTTCACTTGGCTACATTGTCCTTCACTTCCAGTTGCAAAACGTTGCCTTGTGTTTGCTTCAGTGTTGGCTGAGATGAGTGAGGTTAAGGGGAAATCTCACCTCAGCCTTAACTATGGAGCTGCGAGTCACACCTCCATAGCAGAGCCAGGTATATTTTCAAGGGAGATTCTGTTCTGCAAAGCAACTCTGTGAACATGGCAACTTGGGAGTGTTCTAAATGATTCTGTCTCCAAAAATTGCTCAATTTACTGGTTTGAGGGGGAAAAAGATGGGAAGGTGTTTTCTGTCCACCTTGCAGAGTCAGCCTGACTTTTGAGAGCCAAGTCTGAGCATATCCCTCCTTGCAGGTCATTGTCAATGACAAAGGAACCACAGGTCCTGTCTTGGCCTTGCTTCCATCTTTGCAACCCCACTGCTGATAACGGGGAGATGTGATTGATTGGAGCTTAGTAAATGATTCTGTTGATACACGAGAAGTAACAAACCCCAGCGCCCTCTTCCATCGCTGTGCTGGCTCTGCTATGTTAACGGGAGCAAGCGGAAGGGAGTCTGAATCCATCCAGAGGGAGCAGATCTGCTGAGGAAAAGGGACTAGTTCTACCACAGCTAGACAGAAAATACTCTCACGCTCCCAAAAAAATGCAGTGAAAACTTATGATGATGATGTTGTTGTTTTTCATTGCAATTTTCTGTGGAAAACTTTGATTTCCACCCCCTACACACACACCCAGAAATTGCAAATGTTAAAAATGGACCCGCCTCTGAGGAGAGCAGATGCCTTTTGAAAAAAAAAATTTGTCTAAAATCCAATTGTTTTGTCCAGGAAAAAAACCAAAAAGTGAATGGAAAAGTTTCCAACCAGTTCTGATTTTTTACATAGTCCCTTTCCATAGCTAAAGGACATTTTTAAGCCACAGATACTTTAGAGGAGCTGCAGGGCTTTGCCATGCCAGCAGCAGGCATTCTCTGTGCCAAAAGCTGACCCAGGCAGGATGCCTCCTGGGGTGCTGACAGGATAGCCCCGTGCAGTTCTTTCCGGTGTTGCTTACCCTCTCCATGCTGTCCGCCTTGGATTGTCAGGCAGCTGGCAAGATGGTAGGAGCCTGGCCATCTCCTAGCCCCTCTTTAGAGTATGTAACATCCCAGCCAGCATGTGAAACGTCTTACGATCCAGAAAGCAGACTGCAGATTCCTTGCAGGTGTCCGACAGCTGCTATCTTTGCTGACACAGTGGGGATTGAACTGAGGATTTCAGAGCTTGAAGTGTAAGGCTCGTGTAGCTTGAACTGAAGATCCGAGGCTCTCTAGGTGTGGCTGCGACAGACTCAGTCCTCTGTGGACTGGCACTGAGAGGGACACGTAGGATACGCTGACCAGTGGGGGGCAGGAAGGGAAGTGCTCGCTCTGACCTCCTCCTCACTTGTGGGCGTGCCCAGGAGCAGCCACAATCTGGCCTGTAGTATGTAAGGAGCTAGAGTCTGGAACAGTCTCTGTCATGAGAACGGCCATACTGGGTCAGAGCAAAGGTCCATCTAGCCCAGTATCCTGTCTCCTGACAGTGGCCAATGCTAGGTACTTCAGAGGGAATGAACAGAACAGGTGCTTATCAAGTGATCCATCCCTGTTGCCCATTCCCAGCTTCTGGCGAACAGATGCTAGGGACACCATCCCTGCCCATCCTCGCTAATAACCATTGATGGGCCTGTCTTCCATGAACTTATCTAGTTATTTTTTCAACCCTGTTAGTGTCTTGGCCTTCACAACATCCGCTGGCAAAGAGTTCCACAAGTTGACTGTGCATTGTGTGACTAAGTACTTCCTTATATTTGTTTTAAACCTGCTGCCTATTAATTTAATTTGGTGACCCCTGGGTTATGTGATAGGGTAAATAACACTTCCTTATTTACTTTCTCGACACCAGTCATGATTTTATAGACCTCGATCATATCCCCCCCCTTAGTCATCTCTTTTCCAAGCTGAAAAGCCCAGTCTTATTAATCTCAGCATATCCTCATTCTCCTTAAACCCTGGACTTTTTTGCAGCTGCATCCCAAGCCCCTGAGTCATAGCTGGGACTCTAATAAACATCAGATCTTTGCATAATGTCCCTTGTTTTGTTTTGTGGTGACATTGGCCCAGGGCTGGGCCCTCAGTTTCTGGAGCTTGCAGCTGTGAGCGTAGGCAGCGCTTGATGACCCCTTAGCAGTCATCACCCATCTTGTTTTAAACTAATAGAAACAGACTTTCTTTTCTGGATCTCTGCTTAGCCAGGGGAGGGTGTGTTGTCAGATAAGCAGTTGGTAAAGATTTGGGACCTGCTTAAGCAGAGGGAGAATTAAACCAGAGAACATTTAGGCAGAGGGGAGCCAAGCCTGGCACTGGGGGACCTAGCTGTACGTGCAACACCACAAACTTTCTGCACATGCTGTATGAAAAGTTCTTAAAAAAAAAAAAAACTGAATGGAAAGGAACATGGAAGCTCCCTGCAAATGCCAGGAGTGGTTTTCAGAATCTCCATGCTGGCTTGGCTGGCCCTGCTCAGGACATGCTGTACTCTAGCCTCAAGCTTAATAGCCTTTTGTTGTGTTGTGCGTAAAACAGAGGGAGATCCTAGCTCACTCCCCTCTCAGATTAGGTCAACTGAGCTGGATATTCAGGGCCAAATCCTCAGCTGGTGCAAGTTGCCTGTTGACTTGAGTGATGCTGTGATGATTTACACCCACTGAGGATCGGGTCCCAAGTGCTGTAAGCTGATGTTTCAGAGTGCCTGCTCCTTCCCGCTGTATCTGAGCGGGGCAGAGAGAGAATTAGTGCATCAAGTTGAAGAGGTGGAGGAAAAGCCTGGTAAGATGGCTTCTAGGGCACCTAATCTCTGTCCTTGGCACTGCTGTGGTTTCTTCCGCACCCGAAATCCAGTGCAAAGAGCAGTGGCACTCCACTTTCTACCTTGCCCTTTACAGGTGTATGGTTTATTGAGCAACCTGTACAGGTGGGCTGGGCCAGCCCAAGGCCAGAGTTATCTATCCATCTATCTACCCCTCCCTCTCGATCTCTCTGGATGAAGGTTAGGTTACCTAATCTGTCTAAGGTGTCTGTTGCTGTATTATCTGAGTCCTATAGATACATTAGACAACATAATTTCTGTCATTAGTGGATCACAACCCACCTGCCCCCATTTCCATCCTCGTCCCATGCTAAATAAAGCGCAGTGATGCTGAGTGGTGCTCTGGTTTCATTAACCGGGGGAGTGCTGGGGCTGCACTGTGCTCTGATGGTGGCTCCACCTGATCCGTGGGAGTAGAGAGTTTGACACTGCAGGGCCCTCCCTCTGCCCAGAAAGCCCTACTCTCAAGCCTCGAGCCACTTCTGCAAACAGGTGAAGAAAAAGGTGTAGGGACACAGAGGAAGGACTGCAGGGAAATGCCTGGTGCCTTGGAGTACACACCACCGCTGTATGTGTCGAACGATGAGCCGTTCCTGTCAGCTTCTCTGAACTTTATCCGTTGGGACAGTCTTGCTACAACCGCTCCCTAACCCAGACCGTACCAAGCTCCTCTCCAGTGAGAGATCCCTTCATCCAAATTACTGCCTGTCCTGGAAGAGTGTGTTAGGTTTTTTATCCCCCTTGAATCTGGTGGCAAAAGTCATAACCCTGGAAAGTCAAACAAAGCTGGAGTGAAGCGGGTTTCACTCAGAGGCCAGCAGGCCTAGTGGCCAGGCCATGGCTCGACAGCCCTTCCACCCTGTAGGGAGTTGCACTCAGGTCAGCAGGCTGTGGCTTGTCAATCTCCCAGTGCTCAGGAGTTCTCCCAGACAGATGTAGGGGACCCAAGCCACATCCCTACCAGGGCTCATGGGGTAGAGGCCTGGAATGTCTCTCTTACATCTTCCTGGTGCACCTGACCAGCCTGCCCAAGGTGCTCTCTCTTGCTCTGGGACATAGTCTCAGCTTGCTTTCCTCCAGCCAGGAGTCCCCAATCAGTCCCAGCAGCTCAGTCAGTTACCTGAGCATTCCCAAGCTCTCCTCTCAGTGTCCAGTTATCTCCCTCAGTGGGGAGGGAAAAGGGTCCCTCCCAGTTGAGTCTTACCCTCAGTCCAGACCCTTTCTTGTGGATCTCTTTGTCCACAGAAGATGCAAACTGCGATCCTCCTGTTAGCCAGCCTCTCCTTCACTTTCCTTCCCTGCTTGACTGAAGTCCCTCCTCTGCAGTTCCTCTATTTGGAGCATAATCTGCTGTTGCTGAGGGGCGGGGCCCTTTTGGCCTGGTGCTTCTTCCTCTCTCCCTCCCTTAGTCTCCATGTGGGGTCCGTAAATGCCATCGCAAGGAGTTATTATACAGACTAGGGCTCTCATCCTACAAAGACTTGCATGCAATCATGCAAAGACTTTATATTTGCAAGCAGTTCTATTTAACTCAATGGGGGCTACTCCCATCTTTCAAGTTAAACTCAGGGTATGTAAATCTTTATAGGATCAGAGCCTTAGACTCCTTTTGAAAGAACCCTGTAGGAGAGAGAGAAATGGTAGCAACAGCACAAAGCCCTGTCTCGCAAAGGGTAATAAAAGAAATTCCCAACATAACTGAAACACAACAATCCCAGTGTGTGAAATCTATACGCTTTTCAGGGCAGGGACTGCCTTTATTTCGGTGTTTGCTACAGCAGTGCTAAACAAAAAATTGATTAATAATACTGTGGATCTGGTTTATTCAAGGAAACTGAGATCTTACATGGTAACATTCTTGTTTTAAAGAGACTGCATTGTACTTCCCATTTGTTTTTGTTGTTAGGGCTGGTTTGAAGTCAATTCGATATGAGATCTGTAATAACTGGAGGTGTTTTCTCTCCTGGGTCTTGGCATTAGTTCTTTCTTGGTTGGTTTGGGGGTTTTTCCACTGTGTACTTCTCCCGTAGGAAAGAGGGGGAAAAGAATTGTCTCAAAACCATATGACTATTTTTCAAATCCTAGTAAGGGATCTGGGCTGGTTACCCTCCACCTCCAGTGCTGCTTTTACAGTGGAACAAATGTATCCCAGACGTAAATGCAATGAGCCTGATCTGGTGACCTCTAGCACTTCAGGGGAGTGACTCCTGATTTACATCTGTTTAAAACAAAGGAGAAGGACATTCAGAGACTCTGTGAGTTCCTGAAGTCAGTTTAGTTACACACCAGAGATGAAGTTGGCCCATTATGAAACACCAGTGGATTATTACAGATCTTGTATCAAATTGGCTTTGAATCAACCGTGATAACAAAGACCAGTGCAGTTTTGGGATGTATTGGCATCACATCTGGGAACAGGAATGGGGATAGAGCTCCTCTGGTGCATTACACTTGAAATAGTCATTCAGCCCTGGGCATCTTGTTACCAGACAGATATTGATGGTCTGGAGGGGTTCTGTGGAATGTGACAAAGATAGGGGAGGAGCGTGGACAAATTTAAAGAGTTACATCTGTGCAGCTTGGCCAAGTGATGGCGAAGCCAGGATACATGAGAATAGTCTGCAGATATTGGAATGGTGTGAGTGAGCATTAAAGCTGTGGAGGGATTGCTTACCATGACTCAGGAAATAATGGGACAAAATGGACAATAGACAGCGAGAGCTGGGAAGCTCTGGAGTTGTCTCCCAGGGCGAAAAGGGAGAAGCCCCATCGCCTGGGACGTTTAAAATTAGATTGGATCAAACATTGCAGGATCAGGGCTGCAGTGAGATGTGTGCGGGTAGATTCTGTGCTAATGAGGAACCCCCCTGATTTCAGTGGGACACTGTGTAGCTGTAGAGATTTGAGAGTGCAGAGTCAGTCACAGTATTGGGGTCTAAGAAGTGAACAGAAGGGGGTAGCCTTGCATCAAGTAGGAGATGGACTAGGTGCCTATTCATAGAGCCATAGATCCACCGCCAGAAGGGACCACTCGGATCATTTATCTGAGTCTTTTCAATCCCAAAGTTCTTTTGGTTCTAGGACCTCTGAGCTTAGGGAAACATCAGGAGGGAGAGGTCAGCAGAAAAGGGGCTGGGTATTTTCTTAGCTGGTTTTTAACATACATCTCATTGGTGCACGTGGCTGTCCAGTGTTGCACAGCAAATGCACACAAAGCAGCGAGCGGTTAATTTTCCAAGAGCATCAAACTTTCCTCATTGTAGAAGATCTGGGCCTTAGCCGCCATAACTCGATCCAGGGCTGAACTGCCCCAGTGTTCAGGGGACCTGTGGGTTACAGGTTTGGATTTGTGCTCATCTCTGCATATTACAGTTAAGCTTTAGAAACCTATTCCTTTAGTATTGTGTTAGTATTGTTGTTTGTACTGCAGTTGCACCTAGGGGTGCCAGCTAGGGAATGGGGCCCCACACCAGTAGGCATTGTTCAGCCCCACACAGCTAAAAAGACAGTGCCTTCTCCGAAAGCCTTTGACCCCATGATCTGAATGGTAGCATGGATTCTCCAGGCACTGCATCCTTTCGTCCCCAGAGATCTAGCTCAGGCTGGGTCTAGCAATAAGCACCGGGGCTGGGCAGTGATGATTCCTTCTCTTCTTTACAAGTGATTCTGTCTGTGTTTGTAGGTTCCCTGCACACGGGCCGGAGTTCTCCACCCCCGGGGAGCGTTCCTGAAGAACAGCAGCAGATCGCTCGGCAGGGCTCCTACACCAGTATTAACAGCGAAGGGGAGTTCATCCCTGAGACTATGGACCAGAATGTAAGTGGAGCTGGCGTGTGTGAGCTGAGTATCATCAGCATTAGGCAAATCAGATCATTACAACCCCCAGAGTGAGCTCCGTTACTCCAGAGGTGGACCAATGGAGAGTTACTAGGTGTTGACCCGTGACCCAGGACCTGATCCAGAAGGGGCAAGCACAGTTTATATTTTTATGTGCAAGGTTGCTTTCAGTAATGTAAGACACTGAAAGGCAAGTCGGAGGACATTTCGACTTGGCAACAGGCTGAGGTCTAAGCAAGGTCTAGTAGAAAGCTTAGCTTAGCACAACTGGTCATAAGATTTTTTGCAATACGTAGCATGTGATAAGCAAGTTCATCACAGAAGCTTATAGGCCATTGGGGCTATATGTAACCATGGAGAAACCACACTTCCGTATCAAAACATTTAGGAAATATATGGTGCAAATAGCTTTTGTTAGCAATCAGAACCTTAATTATGGTCCCCTGGAATGACAAACATGGGCCGGGGGCTGAGACGATGTGAGAGCGTTCCAGTCCATTCCCTGTGATTGCAGAGGGGATGGAAGTGCTGAGCCCTCCTCCCTGCTTCCCACATCCGTGTTAGATCCAGATATGGTTCCTGGCCCCACTATTTTCAGCCATAGGGAAATTGGAGGGGAAAGCAACTTATGCTCCACTCCTTCCCTCTCCATTTGCTCTACCCCGATTCTTCAAGTTTCCCTATGCTGATAGATCCCAATGCCCAAGTGAAGTCAATGGGACAGTATGTGGGTGTAGGGGTCTGCTCGCATGGAGCACCTCACAGGATCAGGGCCTTAGAGCCCTGCATACTGAAAATGCAGCGCTGGTGAGCACTGGCCACGTGGGAGGGATGCGGTGCTGCCCTTTCTTATGACACATTCTGGACAACGTTCAAAATGTCAAGAAGGGGATAAATGTCTTCAGAAATAGGATGCTCTTACACTGCCACCAAAGAGGACGTGGGGAAGAAGTGTGTCTGCTGCGTTATCGTGACCCTTGCTAGCGACACAGGCAGGAAGGCTGGGCCAGGGTTTCCATGACAAAGTTATGTTTTCAAAGGTTTGTTATATGGTCATTAATAAACTGAACACTCTCTCTGGAGGAGCTTTGGCAGCAGCTGAGCGCAGATGTTTTGTGTGCCTAGCAGCCAAACACTGGGCTTGGACTGTTCGTAAATGGTTTCTGAGCTGCATTCATTAGGGTTAGATAAAGTGAAGGGAGGAGCTAGATCCTCAGCACATGTAAGTCAGCGTGTGGCCATTGACTTTAATGGAGTTGCATTGATTTGTGCCAGCTGAGGATGTGACCCCATGCTTCACTGCTTAGCTGAGGACTCCTAGGTTCTAGTCTTGGCTCTCACCAGCAGTGTACAGTGGGCCGGCCACTGCCCCTCTCCCCCCCCCCCCCCCGCCCCCGCCCCCCCCCTCAAGAGGTGGCTACACTCTGGTGACTTTGCTGCCTGTAGTTGTTACCCCAGGAGACAATTGGGGGTTGTAACTCTGGGGGCAGCTGGCCTGCTAGTGGTGGGAGCATGGGGATCCAGGGAATGACAGACTGCACACTGGGGACTTTCCCGTTGCTCTCCACTGACCCTCTGTGGCCATCGCATGGGGTGGCAACAATGGGTCCCAAAGGACGGAGATCTCCTCGTTGGCTGGATTGCTGCAATGCATCAGCCTTTGGGATAGAAGTGTGAAGGGGGAGTGGGGGAGTTACTGTTTTCATTGGGCCTCTTCTGCCAAAACATGAGTATTGCTATGGCAGCCAGTTAAATAGCGGTAACCATAGAAACATCACAGGGAAAGAGAAGCATGCTCTAGTACCCTAAGCACAGCACGGGGCGTGAGGAATTCCTTGGCTTCTAATCCCACCTCCAAGCCTTAACCTCCCTGCCTCAGCTTCCCCCTCTGAAAGCTGAGTCTAGCACCGATCCCGCTGGGGTGTGTGTGTTAGTTACTAGTTGTGAAGTGTCTTGTCAATGAAAAGGACTAAGTGGGATTGTTATAGCACCGCTGGGTGGCATGGAGAAAATGCCATGGTAGTGGGCGTGTGTGTAGCCTTTGTGGTTCCCTAAGCCACCTAGGAGAACAACTCCGTTGTTAACAGTCAGATATAATTAACACAATCTAGTAAAATGTGTCATCCAGGAGCCCACGCACATACAGCATTTATTGACTCGCTGAGCTGAGGAGAGCAGAGTAAATTCCTTGATCTAACCACCTTGTTACCCCTTTACCAACAGAAGGGAAGAGTGGGCTTGTGATTAAAGGCAGCGGCCAGAGGATCAAGAGGCCAGAGTTCTGTTCCTGGGTGTGCCCCAGGTTAACAGGTGGCCTTGGGCACATCTCATTCACCCTGTCTTTCAAAAGCACTGAAAATGTGGAGCACTCACTGACTCTGCGCACATTCAGAAATCAGGACGTTAATCCCTGTGCCTCGATTTCCCTATCAGTAAATAATAATGGAGAAGAAGAATAATCTCCATCCCTACTGTGTCAGACGATTTAATGAATTTGTTTTTAAAATGCTTTGAGATCCCCTATTGGATGGGGTAAGAGGTGTACAGGGCCGGATCCTCCACTGCTGTAAGTCACTGATTCACACCTGCTGAGGATCTGGAGGATTATCTAAAACAGACTATTAGGATTTTCCGATTCAGGGTTTACAGCACGTTGAGTCAATGTTTTCCTTTTTCCTTGCTGTCCAAAGATGCTTGAACCTTTCATCAGTCCTGATGAGTCACTCTCTGGGAGCTGCCAGTCCCTGGAAAGATCTATAGACAGGTAAGTCAGATACATCACCACCATGGGCTTGCCTGCATGAATAAAACCACCAGCCCTTCCAGTGCAAGTGTCTGAAGGAGGGAAAGGAATTGTTTGAGATGTCCCGGGGGGTTATGACTAGGAGAAATGGGCTGCACCTAAGCAAAGGGAAATTTAGTCTGAATACCAAGAAATAAATCCTAACATGAGAGAGCCGTTAGCCTGCAGAATAGTCTCCCTGTGGAAGTGAGGGAAGCACCATGCCTTGAGTCGTATAATACTGGACTGGACAAAGGACAGATGGGAACAGTCCTGCACCAGCAGGGGATTAGATAACCTATCTGACCTTTTCCCTCTCCAGTTTCTCTGCTTCTTGGAAGATCTTTTCCCCCTTTCATCCCTATGGATTTCTAGATCACTGGATCAATATCGCCTTAGCTGCTCCCTGCCTCCTCTCTACCCACAGAGTATGTTCTCAATTCAGTGTTGTAAATTGAGCAGTCACAGACAGACATCCACACCTCCAAAGATGCTAAGGATACCAGAGGAAAAACAACTAAGCTCCTCTGCAAGAAGCAACTAGGACACATTGTGCTAAGTGACTGCAGGTCATTAGTGCTGCCAGTTAAATCCAGACCCGCCAGTGCATTTGTGACAGCTAACTTGCCCCAGTGCAGGTTAGTGTCTCAGATATGATGTCTTTTTCTTTTGGGAAGCCATTTATTTTCCTTATCACTGATTTTCTTTCTTCCCCCATGACTGTTTTGACTCTCTATTATATTAGCATTGCATTACAGCAGGTCTGATTTGTATTGATCTGATCCTTATGTGCGCTCCAACTTTGCACATTTCAGCTGTCTCAGCCCTACGCTCCATTGGCTTTTTGTGCCTTGTAATAATTTCCACTTCCACAATTGCTCTTCATCAAATGTACATGAAATGTGGGCTCCCTTCCTCCCAGCCCATCCACTCCTCCTTGATTTCTAAATTAAATCTAAATATCCCTGGAGGAGGGATAGCTCAGTGGTTTGAGCATTGGCCTGCTAAACCCAGGGTTGTGAGTTCAGTCCTTCAGGGGCCATTTAGGGAACAGAGGTAAAATTCTGTCTGGAGACTGGTCCTGCTTTGAGAAGGGGGTTGGACTAGATGATCTCCTGAGGTCCCTTCCAACCCTAATATTCTGTGATTCACCTGGAATAACAGCACAATGAACACAGACCAGTTTCTCCTCGAAGCCCTTAAAGTGATCTAGGGCTTGATCCAAAGTCCAGTGGAAACTCCCATCAACTCAACTGGGCTTCAGGTCAGACCATGCTCACTTAGACCCCCCCCCACCACCCTTACTCAGTTCACTGAATCTTTGGCCTTGGCTATACTTGCAAGTTAGGGTGCACAGGGCTGATTTAATGTGCTTTAACTTCTGAGGTGTCCATGCTGGCAAGGCACTTAGAGTGCCTGGACTCTGCAGCTGAAGTGCTTCTGGTAATCAACCTCCTTGAGAGGCATAAAGCTTGCTGTGCCTCCGCTGAAACCCCAAGGTGTCAGTGTGGACGATGTGTTGCATTACTGCCCTGTGATTGGCCTCCGGAAATGTCCCATAATCCCTTCAAGTCAAGTGGCGACTCTTGTCATTGCTTTGAACTCGGCTGCAGACATGGGGATATCCCCTTTCAAAGCTCTGCTTCTGACAGCCAGCATGCTTATCTGCCGCAGGACACAAAGCAAACCATTACTGTGGAATGCTGCTGCTGCCAAGGCAGGCGTGTGCGCGTGGGGAGCCGGGCTGATGTCAGGGGTTTCCCTCTGCTGCTGTCTGAACTTACAAGACAGCATGC
Organism: Gopherus flavomarginatus; assembly: GCF_025201925.1. NCBI lineage: Eukaryota > Metazoa > Chordata > Testudines > Testudinidae > Gopherus > Gopherus flavomarginatus. Next base: position 13,140,005 of record NC_066618.1, on the reverse strand, counting down.
TGACACACTCTGTGCCCCCCAAAACACACTCTCCCCCCACTTACACACAACACACTCCCTGTGTCACTCCACCCCCACCATTTGAAAAGCACACTGCAACCGCTTGCACACTGGGATAGCTACCATAATGCACTGCTCTCCGTGGCATTGCAAGAGCTGCTAATGTGGTCATGCCAGTGCGCTTGCAGCTCACAGTGTAAACACATTGCAGCGCTTTCCCTGCTGCTGTCTCCAGGGCTGGTTTAACTCCTGGCACTCTACATCTGCAAGCCTAGCCATGCCCTAAGGGTGTCTGAGCTGGTGCAGCTTGCATGGTGCGAGGGCGGAAGGGAGAAGCGCTTCAAGGAAAGCAACTAACAGAGGGTGTAAGAAGGTGTCTCTTAAAGCAGATCATCTGGCTCCTTGATACTCTCACATTGCCAAGCTGGTGTAAATAAGCCTAAAGAAGCCAAGCACCTTGGGTATCCCCTTTGAATTTGGCCTAGACACTTCCTTGAGTAATGACTGCAGAACTGGACCCTTCACTGGGTGCTGCAGATGTTGTTTCCAATTGCCTGGTATTGGCTGAGAGGACAACCTACGTGTGTGGGCAAAAAGAGGAGAGAATTAAAATGTGAGGCTCTTTCTGTTTGTTACCCAATTCTGTGCCAGCATGTTCTGTACACTAACACTTGACCAGCTCCAACTGTGCCGGCCCACCGGTCTCTGAGTTAGGAGAGAGCAAAGACTGGTATAAAGACTCTTCTCCAAACAACCAAACCTGTCCTTGTGAGAGCTCCATGACCTAAAGCCTTCTTGTCTCAGTTCCTTCCAGGTAACTTCACCTCAGAGGGACTTTTTCTGAGGACCTTCTAAGAGAGTCCAAAATAAAGTTTAGAATGAAAATTCAGTCTGAACTCAGCAGTCACCACTGATCAAAGTCCCAATGTACTGTCATTCTGCATCATGGTTTTTTTTTTTTTTACACTAACACTTTTTACACTACCTCAAACTGCTTCATGGAGCTACAGTGACTAATGCAGCTAAATAATCAGAGCAAGATGAGGCAGAAAGTGAGAGACACCTTGTAGACAATGAGGGAAAGCTATTTTCAGCTGAGATTTGAAATCAGAGGAACATAATTGAAATAAAAGGATATAGGGTGGCTGGTTCACATGGCAGGAGCTTGAGAGGAGAAGGTTCTTACGCCAGCACTGCTGAGGTGGTGTGGGGGCTCTGAGAGATGAGGGAAGGAAGAGGCATGAAGAATTGATGGATTTTAAGTACTCCTGGGGGAATTCTGCACCAAAAAATTAAAAATTCTGTGCACAATTTTTTAAAATTCTGTGTATTTAGTCAAAATAACACAATATCATGCCAGTTTCAATTATTTTGATCATTTATTTCAAAATATGTGTCAGCAACTATGTCTAACAATACAGACAACAAAAAAGATTCAGGAATTGTTTTTTGACAAATAGATTCTCTACTAGGCATGTGAATCCAAAACTTTGAGCAATTCAGTGAAATGACAATACAGAAGCGTATTTCCCACACCCCTCAGAAGCAGTGCAAAGGCTTGGGGGAGTCAGGTAATGGAGGAACGGAGGGAAAAGGAAGTAATTACTGGGAAGAAGCCTGGGTGTGAACTTGGAGGGATGTTAGGTGTGGGTGAAAGTCTGAAACAGGTTGTTTTTTGGGCCAGGAGGAATTGTTATGGAGCCTCTCCTATGCAGACCCTTGCAGACCCCTAGCCTCTTATTTAGTCAAGCACAGCTGCCCACATCCCCCCCGGCCCCATGTGTCCTTGCAGCCCCACTCAACCACCCCTCCTCCCTGCATCCCCATGTGTCCCTATGCCCACACAGCCACCCACCATGTGGTCCTGCTCCCACACTCCCATTCAGCCCCCTGCCCCAGTCTGTCCCCTCCCCCACTAGCCTTTCTGAACCCCAGTCTGTGACACACACCCCCCAGCAGGTCCATCCGCCCCATGCTGTCTGTCTCCCTCCACCCCCATATCCCATGCCTCTTGACCTGGTCCAATGGGCAGGATGCTGTGAGGAAGACAGCCTCTTTCTCTTCTTTATCCGCAGCTGTGGGAGCAGCTGCTTTCTGTTCAGCTGCCACAGTGGCCCCTGATGAGCAAAAGACTTTAACTGCAGCATCTTTCTGGCAGAATGTATTTTCTGCAGGGGAAAAAAAATTCTGTGCCGCACATGAATTCTGCGCATGTGCAGTAGCCCAGAATTCCCGCAGGAGTATTTACAGGTGTTTAACAGAAGCTACTAAAGTTAGACATTTTAAAATCAATAGCTCCAGATAACTTCATCCAAGAGTTTTAAAAGGTCTGGCCGAGTAGCTTGCTGCACCATTAATGTTGATTTTTAACAAGTCTTGGAGCACTGGGGAAGTTCCAGAAGACTGGAAGAAAGATAATGTGCCAATTGTTAAAAAGGGTAAATGGGATGACCCCAGGTAATTATAGGCCTGTCAGCCTGATATCAATCCTAGGCAAGATAATGGAGGAGCTGATACCGAACTCAATAAAGATTTACAAAGCAAACATTTTTACCATTATAAGCAAATACTTTAAAGGAGAGTAATGAGCATAATACAAATCAACACCACATAACATTTTGATAAAAAGTTGGAATGATATTAAATTAACATGGCACATGTTAAATGGATTCAAAACTGTCTAACTGGTAGTTCTTAAAAAGTAACTATAAACAAATAATTGTCATCAAGTGACAGGTCCTGCAGGGATTTGTTCTGGGCCATATACTATTTAACATTTTAACCAATTATCTAGAAGGAAACATAAAATCATCACTGATGAAGTTTGCAGATGACACAAAAATTGCGGGGGGGGGCGCGGTAAATAATGATGAAGACAGCTCACTGACTCAGGCCATGTCTACATCTAAAATTTTGCAGCGCTGGTTGTTACAGCTGTATTAGTACAGCTGTATAGGGCCAGCGCTGCAGAGTGGCCACACTTACAGCAACCAGCGCTGCAAGTGGTGTTAGATGTGGCCACACTGCAGCGCTGTTGGGCGGCTTCAAGGGAGGTTCGGGGAACGCGAGAGCAAACCGCGGCGAAGCTGGTCTCCTTTCCCGGTTTGCTCTCTCGTTCCCCGAACCCCCGAACAAGCAGGTCTCCTTCCCTGCGGTTTGTTGGGTGGTTCGGGGAACGCGAGAGCAAACCCGGGAAAGGAGACCAGCTTCGCCGCGGTTTGCTCTCGCGTTCCCCGAACCCCGAACAAGCAGGTCTCCTTCCCTGCGGTTTGCTGGGTGGTTCGGGGAACGCGAGAGCAAACCCGGGAAAGGAGACCAGCTTCGCCGCGGTTTGCTCTCGCGTTTCCCGGAACCACCCTGCAAACCGCAGGGAAGGAGACCTGCTTGTTCGGGGAACGCGAGAGCAAACCGCGGCGAAGCTGGTCTCCTTCCCTGCGGTTTGCTCTCGCGTTCCCGGAACCACCCAGCAAACCTCAGGGAAGGAGACCTGCTTGCTCGGGGTTCGGGGAACGCGAGAGCAAACCGCGGCGAAGCTGGTCTCCTTTCCCGGTTTGCTCTCGCGTTCCCGGAACCACCCAACAAACCTCAGGGAAGGAGACCTGCTTGCTCGGGGTTCGGGGAACGCGAGAGCAAACCGCGGCGAAGCTGGTCTCCTTTCCCGGTTTGCTCTCGCGTTCCCGGAACCACCCAGCAAACCGCAGGGAAGGAGACCTGCTTGCTCGGGGTTCGGGGAATGCGAGAGCAAACCGGGGAAGGAGACCAGCTTGATTACCAGAGGCTTCCTCAGGTATGCTGGGATACCTGCTTATTCCACGGAGGTCAAGAAAAGCGCTGGTAAGTGTCTATATTTGATTACCAGCGCTGGATCACCAGCGCTGGATCCTCTACACCCGAGACAAAACGGGAGTACGGCCAGCGCTGCAAACAGGGAGTTGCAGCGCTGGTGGTGCCCTGCAGATGTGTACACCTCCTAAGTTGCAGCGCTGTAACTCCCTCACCAGCGCTGCAACTTTCTGATGTAGACAAGCCCTCAGAGTGAGCTAGATCACTTGCACAAGCAAGCAATGTACATTTTAATATGGCTCAATGTATACATCTGGGAACAAAGAATGCAGGCCATACTTACAGGACGGGGGACTCTATCCCGGGAAGCAGTGACTCTGAAAAAGATTTGGGGTTTGTGGTGTGTAATCTGCCGAACATGAGCTCCCAGTGTGATGCTGTGGCCAAAAGAGCAGAATACGATCTTACAGTGCATAAACACAGGAATTTCAAGTAGGGAGTAGAGAGGTTATTCTGCCTTTGTACTTGGCACTGGTATGACCACTGCTGCTAGAATCCTGTATCTAGTTCTGGTGCCCAGTATTAAAAAAGGATTTTGATAAATTGGAGAGGGTTCCGAGAAAAGCCATGAGAACGATTAAAGGATTAGAAAACCTGCCTTAGACATGGTAGACTCAAGGAGCTTAATGTATTGATCTTAACAAAGAGAAGGTTAGGGGTTGATTTCATCACAGTCTATAAGTACCTACCTGGGGAACAAATATTTAATAATGGGCTCTTTGGTCTAGCCGAGAAAGGTCTAACACAATCTAATGGCCGGAAGTTGAAGCTAGACAGGAAATAAGGTGTACATTTTTAACAGTGAGAGTAATTAAGCATTGAAACAGTTTACCAAGGACCATGGTAGATCCTGCATCACTGACCATTTTTAAATCAAGATTGTATGTTTTTTTGAAAGATCTGCTCTAGGAATTATTGTGGGGAAATTCTATGGCCTGTGTTACACAGAAGATCAGACTAGATGAGCACAAGTTCAATTCTGACCTTGGAATCTGAGACAATGTGGTCCAATGTTGTTCTTATTCTGGAGGTGGTGATAAGGCAGGCTAACCAATGGGGGGGAGAGAGGAAAGCTTATCATGGGCTGTTAAGAAATGCTTTATGAAAATTCCCATTTTTCTCCATAGCAAAACCATTAATAATACATAGTTCTTATGTAGTGCTTTTCATCATTAGATCTCAAAGCGCTTTATGAAGGAGGTCACTATAATTATCCCCATTTTACAAATGGGGAAACTGAGGCAGAGAGAGGTAATGTGCCTTGCCCAAGGCCAATGGCAGAGCCAGGACTAGAACCCAGGAAGCCTGAATACCTGTCCAGCGATCTGTTCTCTGAGCTTAGCTTGAAGGCTTGATTCTCTAGCATACTGAGCACCCTCCACTCCCCAATGGACTCAGTGGAGTTGTGGGTGCTCAGCACCTCATAGGATTCTCCATAATGCAGACGGGGGTGTCAGTGTATAATTCCATGCCCATCAAGTGATGTTAAAAGACCAGGAAAGTTGCAAAGGTGAGCACTCACTTGTCAAGAAATGAGGACATTAATTCTGCTCTCTTGTGCATATGCATCACTGTGGTACAGTCTAATTACAGGATCCTGTGCTGTTCTTTCCACAGGAACCCTGCCTCATTCAGTGCACACGTTGGACAGGGAGTTCTCCAGCAAAGCACATGCTTAACTTTAAGCACATGAGTGTTCCCACTGAGTGCCCCTGGTTAAATTAAAGTTAAGCACTTGTTTAAGTATTCTGCTGGATCAGGGCCTGAATGAAAGAAGCTTGCATAGTACATTTGTCTGGAGTTCAGTGCATCCTGCCTCGTTCTGTGTAAAAGTAGTATGTGATATATTATCGATGTATAATGAAGGCAGACGCGATTCTGATCACTGGATCTGTTTGAAACAATAAGGTGTTTCTGTCTTTTCCCACAGCCCGCCCTTTACCCAAACCCCTGTTCCCAGAAGGAAGAGCCAACCCAAAGACAGTCTTGATTGCCTGGGTAAGAATATGTGGGATTTGGTGTCAAAGTAACAGCACAGCCATGCGGCAGTAATGTGGGCTTTCAAAATAGCTGTGTGTGAATCAGACGACAGAACGGAACACTACTGGATTAAATCATTCAAAACAAGCCAGCTTCACTGCTCATGTTATAAGTAGCCACTGCAATTCTTAAACCTAGACACATTTTAAAATCTAAGGACCCAGTGTTGCAAACAGATACTGCCCAGCTTAATGATCACTGTAAGCCTTTTGAAGTGAGCAGGATATTGAGGATACTAAATGCTGTGGGGCCTGATTCTGAAATCAGTTTCCTCCTTCTCCCACCCCCAGTCTAAATCAGGAGTAACTCCACTGAAGTTAATGGAGATACACTAATGTAAAGGTGATCTGAGATCAGAATCAGGCCCTGTGCCTAGCAGTAAGTGCTTACAGGATTGGGTCCTCCTGCTTGTTCTATTTGTTTACTTCTTGCCTTTCTCTCATTTGGGGAGAAGAAAATAAGCTACTCAGTTTCACCTTCGTTTCTAGTCAGATTCTAATCAGTCTCGCTTTCAGATTCTTATGTCCTGTGTTGCTATTGAGGGAGGGATAGCTCAGCGGTTTGCGCATTGGCCTGCCAAACTCAGGGTTGTGAGCTCAATCCTTGAGGGAGCCATTTAGGGAACTGGGGTAAAAATCTGTCTGGAGATTGGTCTTGCTTTGAGCAGGGGTTTGGACTAGATGACCTCCTGAGGTTCCTTCCAACCCTGATATTCTGTGATTTTATTAGATTGCAAAATACTACAGAGGGGAAAAAATTCTCCATTTGCATTAATAAGAGATGCAATCAATAGCATTGGAAATGCCCTTACGGAAAGTGTATTGGTAACTTGTGAGGATCTTAGTTTAAGGCTCAACTGAGCATAAATGTCCAGCTGGTTAAGTCATGGAAACTTCACAGTACTGTAGTGGCTTTTGCTACTAAAAATGGACACATGGCTATCTGCCGATAGCTGATAACACATTTTTGGCTTGAGGCAGCACTTAGGGATCGAACCAGGGAACTTGGGGCTTTAAGTCAATACTTGCAGTGAAGTTTTAATATGTCCCTTGTGGCAATGGATTCATTTCACTTGAAAACACGACTCTGCATCACTGCTCACGCATGGCTTGTCGTTAACCTCTCGACCTGGCATTGTTGCTTTTCTTGCTGCCCATACTTCAGCCATTGTGTGCTCTGCCCCAGCGCTAGAGTAATGGTAAAATCATGCTGAAGTCAGGCCGATGCCAGGAATGGTCTCCAAGGAGCAGCTCCTGGCTCGGGGCTAAGACAAACAATCCTTCAGAATAAGCTGTTTAGTCAGGATTTGATAGGGGAAAAACAGGAGGTGAAAGATGAGGGGGAGGGAATTGAAGATATTTTAATCTAATGTTGTTCTATGCTACCAGTGATGGCATCCTGTACTTCTCATTATAAATGTTTCTATCCCTATCCATCCATCCATCCCTTTCTTTCTCATTTAATCTCATTGTAACTCAAATTTTAGCACTTTTACCCAATGTAATCTCTTGTGTCTAACTTAATTTTCTCTCTCTAGTGGTGTTCTGATTATATAAAACCTCATGCTCCAGGAATTAAACTAGTCTCAAACATTTATGGCTCAGCATGACCCCTTAATGAGGGGCAGATTATTTTACATCTGCCTGCTCTGGAGTTCTTGCATTTTCCTCTGAAGCATCTGGCCACTGGCCGCGATGGGATACTGGACTAGATACACCTTGGGTCTGATCCAGTATGGAAGTTCATTAGTTTCCTAAGTGGGAAATTTATAACCTTGAATAGAACCAGACATAGTTCTGTGTAAATTCCCTGCTCTCTAACCAATGAGGTGGAGAAACTAGCTGTGGCGTGGATTAGGATAGTCGCAAGGGGGTTAGGAAAGACTGAGAATATGTGTGGGGTCGAGCACAGAGAAGGGGGCATGGAGGCAACCAGGGACAATGGGAGGAGGAGGAAAGTAGAGAGTTGAGAAAAGAAAACGAGACACAGACGTAAGAAAATGTACCCCATTGCAGAACAATGGCTCTTCTCAGTCACATACAAGAAGTTATGGCTCCAAGGAAGCCAGGTCTATCTTAGAAAGAGGCAGGAGCAATTGTGATGGGGCCAAACCATCTGAAGAAATAAAAATAAACTGGGCTGCTGAGCCTTTCTTTAAATATTGTGGACCATAGCTTGCTCCTATTGAAGTCACTGGCAAAGCCAAGATTGGTCCTCTTTGCCCCCAGCCTTTTGTCCACGATGGGCAGATTTCAGAAACGAGCCATGGAAAATGTCTCATCTTGGGAATGAACAGTCTTCTGCCTGGTCTCTCCATTGCATTTTTATCTGAAAAACAGAACTTCCAGTGAGAGATGCTCCGGGAGTTCCTCACAGACTTGATCTGATGGAGATTTTTCTCTTTTTCTCCTGTCAGATTTCGATATCCCATTTTGTGAGCGATTCGGGAAAGGTGGGACCTTCCCCAGACAATATCATCTTTCCCAGAGCCGCAAGGACTATAGCGACGGTGAGACAATGACCAGTGCATGTGGGCTTGGGGGAAGAACTTGCTTATGGCCTAAACCAAGGAATAGAGCATTGGCCTGGACAGGAGCAACTTGGCATGAGTTCTTGGCTCTGCCACAGACTTCCTGTGTGACCGCGGGCAGGTCACTTGAACTGCTCTGGGCCCATGTGAGCACTGCTGGCACACATTGTAAGTTCCCTAGTGTGTGTTAATGCAGTTAATGTTTGAAATGGGACTATGTTAACACAAACCAGGGAACTTTTAGTGCACACTAGCAGGGTCCACACAGGCCACTTAATGCGCAACATGCTAGCGTGCGTTAGAATTTGCACCTTCTGGCGTGGACTAAAGCACTGTGCAGACACCCCCTGACTCCCGTTCTCTCAGATGACCTTTTCCATAGGCGCCGAGTTCCCCTGTACCCAGGGGGTGCTCGATGCGCCTCGCCCCCGCTCCACCCCTTCCCCTAAACCTCTGCCCCACCTCTGCTCTGCCCCCGGTTCACGTCTTCCCCACCTCTTTCCGTCCCCTCCCCTAAGCGTGCCCCATCCCTGCTCCCCCCCCTCCTTCCTGGAGCCAACCTGCATGCCACAGAACAGCTGTTCGCGGCGTACAGGGGGAGGCGCTGGGGCTGGGGAGAGGGCCTTGGCTGCTGGTGGGTGCTAAGCACATGCTAATTTTTCTCTGTGGGTGCTCCAGCCCTGCCTCAAAGAACTTGGAGTATACGCTGGGAATTAAGACTCCAAGCTGCGCTGTGATTGATTGATTTGATTTTATTAAACCTGTATAGCTGGTGAAAACCACTGTGTGAACACACTTAATTGGATTTAAACCTGGCTTATGTTGATTTAATTTAAATTGATTCCTTGACAAGTTAAGCAAAGGTTTTAATCAACTTAAAAATGCTCAGGCAGGGTTTTGCATCAGTTTAACTAAGAGCTCGTCTACACTGTGCTGCAGCATGGACTATGGGGGTGCGAATAGCAGAGTGCACTGAATGGTTGGGCTGTCACTGCCCTGTGTGGACGCTGCAGCAGCATCTCAATGGGGCAGCTAGAGCACAATGCTGCAATGTAGACCTCTGTAGCAAAGCAATTGAAACAGGGACCACTTTGAATCCAGACAGGGTCTGAGTGTATGATGAGAGACAAGACGTTGCACGTCCTTGTCAGTAATTCTCCTGCTTTCCTCACAAAGGCCGAAGGACTTTCCCAAGAAGTTACATCCCTCAGGAGAATCGGTTTCAGCTCGTCCCTTCCAGCAGAACAAAGAGCTTCAACGGGGACAGCAAGCTCCTCACCTTACAGTACGAGGAGCACAGGACCAAATGGTGGATCAACTGTGACAAGGGACTGCAGGTTTTCAGCACGTCCCCCAGCAAGTCCAGGAACTGTGAGTGAATTTCAACAGGTTGCTGTTTAGAATCTCAGGAGACAAGATCACAGCCTAAGTATGGTCAGGCGGGGCTGGTGGAGGGGAAACTTCCAAAGAGAACTCAGGGACTGGGGTGGATCAGCAGATGGCACTTTCCTCTCAGTCCTGAGTCAGTACTGAACCAAAGGCATGAGGAGGGATAGCTCAGTCCATTGCCCTGCTGAACCCGGGGTTGTGAGTTCAATCCTTGAGGGGGCCATTTAGGGATCTGGGGCAAAAATCTGTCTGGGGTTTGGTCCTGCTTTGAGCAGGGGGTTGGACTAGATGACCTCCTGACGTCTCTTCCAACCCTGATATTCTATGAATGCCCCAGCATGGTGTTAAGGGATGCTCTGCTCCCAGGAGACGGCTCCAAGAGAAAGCCCTGACCTCTCACGGTCAATTAAGATCTCCTGGCACTTTCCATAAAGATAGGGGTGTTCTGGCCAAATTCCATCCTGGGTGATTATATTCCACCTGCAGCTACAGTGGGATAAATGATTCTCCACTTCCTGCTCTCAACGGCCGCATAACAGTGCTGTGCCCTGTTAACCATCGCTTGTGTTCCACTCCAGCAGTGGCTGCACGTCACTGGGAGGTAGTGAAGGGACTCCAACATTGCACAGCAAAGCATTTTCAGCCCTTGCAGGAGGGAAGGCACTGTATCAATGTACATCCTTGGGCCTGATCCTGCTCTCACTTACACTGGTGTAAATCAGGTAAGCCAGTGGAGTGAAAGCAGCATGAATGGGATGGGAATCAGGCTCTAAGTGTTGCTCTTTGTGGTAGGTGCTAATGCACTCTGTGTGCCCGCACTCGTTGCATAGCAGATTAGATCTGCATTGCAAAGGGTCCAGTGACCCCTATTCTGTGTCCTGACTGTGCCATCGATGTCCCTCCTGCAGCCCTGCAGGCGCCAGTGAACTGGAGGTTGGGGAAGCTCCTTGGCAGAGGGGCCTTCGGAGAGGTTTATCTCTGCTACGACGCAGACACTGGCAGGGAGTTGTCGGTGAAGCAGGTGCCCTTTGACCCAGATAGTCAAGAGACGAGCAAGGTGAGTGTGAGGACTGGACTGAGCCTTCCTGAAGAGCTTATGGGGTTGTTTAAACAGCAGGTCACAACTGGGAGCGAGGGGGTCACAGTCATCCTGCCCTTCCCATATTGCTGAGTGGGGTGGAGGTCCTGAGATGGAGTCTGCTGGCATATATTGTCCCCCCATGTCACCACTAGGCAATGCATGACTGCTGTGCATAGTTCCTGTATGTGCTGTGCTGGCTACCCTGGCTCAGAGCTGTTCGTGACTTCCCACAGAGCCCATGGACACCTGCCATGGCTTAAGCCATCGAGTGACCGTTCATCTTCCCCTCCAGGACCTGCGTGATGCTAGCCCAGCCTGCGTCGCCAGTCTCATCTCTCACCATCTCCTGTCCTTTCTGCTCTTCTGTGATGCCAGCCCCAGGGCTCCATTCACCACCCTCCACTCCCATTTCTGGATAGCCCATTTGCCCAGCCTCTGCTTTTCCCGCATGGCTGCTCCTCCTGAAAGCTTGGTGCTGCCCTTCAGAAACAAGGGAATAAATAAATCTCTGCCTGCCTGCAACTCTCTCTAACAATCCTAAGCAGAGTCCCACTCTGCTTTTCCCAGTGTATCCTGATTGTCTTTTAGGCTGTAACCTCCTTGGGAGAGCAGCCATCTTTCTTCTTAGGTCTTGTACAGCACTAGGGATATAGTCAGTGCTTCAGAAATCCTCTAGGAGAATAAGCTTGAATGTGGCAGTATTTCTGCAGTGATGCAATGTTCGTAGGTCTTTCTTTTCATCGTGTAACATTCTGTATTGTCGCAGGAGGTAAATGCCTTAGAATGTGAGATCCAGCTGTTGAAGACCCTTCGCCATGACAGGATAGTCCAGTATTACGGTTGCTTGCGGGATCCGGAGGAGAGGAAGTTGTCTATCTTTGTGGAATACATGCCAGGGGTAAGTGTGACAGCAGCTTACTCATGTGGTTATTTACAGAGATGGACCTGAACCAGAGAGCTGAATCCAAACGCCTCCAAGCTCAGGCAAAGTTTGGATCTGGAGTCAGATTTCGCAACCTGGCCCTTGTCTATAATGGGCCAAATCAAAATCCTGATTCCAAACACCCCTGAAATTTGGGGCAGTCAGATCCTGATTTGAACATTGCAGAAGGCCCTATCTGTGTGACACAGCCTGGAATGTGAACACGGCCAAATTTGGGATTGGATCCAGATCTGGATCCAATCTGTGTGGCTTGGGCCCATCCCTGGTTATTTATTAAAAGCACTCTGGGAAAGGTTAATTGTAGTACGATCCGCACGCAGCTATCATGAGTTATTTATTCATTCTAATATGTGCACATTGAAAACACAACATTACTAATTATCCTGTCCTTGGAGACCAAGTCATCTCGTGGCGATGCTGTTTTATCATGTCAGGACGTCACCAGGTCATGACTCTGTTTGTGTAGAATGAAATATCTCCAGGGGCAATGTAAAATCAAGATGCTTTAATATTCTGCTAGGTGGCGCAGGGGTTGTAACTTGCATCTTTTCTTACTACTTTAAGTTAAACCAGCCTAAAATCCCTGGAGCAGAGCTTCAGCTAGTGTAAACAGCAGTGCTGATTTACACTGGCTGAGGATCTGGTCCCCTCAGCACCACCTACCAATGTGTTATTTACATCTTCTTACACATCATCTCTGGATTTGTCCTCTAGACTGTGGGGGAGCAAACCTATGTTTATTCATAGATTCTTTTTTTTTTTAAGGCCAGAAGGGACCATTCGATTATATAGTCACATATAGCTTTGGTAGAAAACGTGGTAGAAAATCCCCCATCAGATCCACATGAACGACAATTTGAACTAGCCCCCTAGCACAATCCCCTCTCTCTAACCACAGCCCAATTAACCCATTTGTTTGTGGAGGCTGTCTTTCTGATCCTTGACATAAACCCCCATGCATGGGACCAAAAGGATAAACCCAGTGCAGTGTAATCAGTCCCCTCGCTGTTCGTTCTAAAACATGCCCATGTCTGTTACCTGCCAAGAAGCCAGCATTTGTGCTGGGGCTGTTTCCTGTTCCTGGATTGGAATGTTTGTTTTCCTTCCGATAAACCAGCGCTCTGGCCAAATAAAGATTGACTTTCGCTCTGCGGCAAAAGCTTATTTCACAACATCAGCCCAGGGCTTTGCTTTCTTTTGTACTGTTGGTGGAAGAGGACCAACTTCCAAGCTGTATGGAGCAGCAGTTCTGAAGTGCTGCCTCTGGCTGAGATTCTGATTTAATGCAGCTGGCTTGGCAAGAGCTGCATGGGGTCTAGCTTGTGCAGAACCTTCCGGACCATGGCTAGCGCTAGCCGGTGTCGATAGCCCGTCGGTTTGTAATTCACCCGTTTAAACAATTGTTGGAGTGTCTTCCACACACACACAACCCGCATCCTCCTTTACATTAAACTGAGGGCGAAAGGGGATGGTCTGTTTGATTCTAGTACAAGATGAGATCCTTAAAAGGGCCCTGCCGCAGTGCAACCTTCATGTCCAGCGCCCACCCCACAGACTGAGATCCACAGAAGGTCGAAGAGTGGAGAGCTCAAATGCCTAACCAAAGATTTTCCATCAGAGGACATTGACAGAAACCCAAATGATACCCAGCCATAGTGGGGGAGGACCCGTGTTAGGTTCCTCCTCCTGGAATGCCATTGGCCACCCCCTTTAAAGTGGGAGGGAGCAAAACAGGAATCCAGGGCTAAGCAAAAGCTCAGGCTGCGGTGGGGTGAGGTCAGGGACAATAAGAATGTCAGTGGGAGACTGAGCAGAGAACCCAGACAACCCCTGCTGCTCCCCAGTGGGCGAAAGGTGCCAGACTGACAGCCCTGGAGACTGTCTATCCATAAAACAAGGGCCAGGGCGAGCTTCCCTCAGACAGGATGGAATCCTTCCTCGGCATTTGAACTCCTGTAGCTGGATAGCTCCTTTCGTGTAAATCCTCTCTATGGAACAACCACTCTGTCTGGCTTACCTGGAGATTGAGCCAGGGAGCTGTAGACCTAAAAGCCTCAGAGCCTGTTGCTTGAGGTAAAGCACCCACTTCATTACCTTCAGCAGTAAAAACTCATGTTTTGAGATCCAGCGTTCCTAGGATCAATCCTGGCAGCGGATCCAACCAGGGATGTTGTTACATCTGGTTGTCTATATAGGCCTGTGGATGTCGGTAGCTCCAGCTGAGTTTCCCCAGCCTGGGGAAATGTGTAGGGTGACCAGACAGCAAATGTGAAAAATTGGGACAGGATGGGGGGTAATAGGAGCCTATATAAGAAAGAAACCCAAAAATCAGGACTGTCCCTATAAAATCGGGACATCTGGTCACCCTAGAAATGTGATGCTAAGGGAAAGTGTCTTTGTCCTGCTTCAGTGCCTGGGCAATGTGTAGAAGTCTCCGAGTCAGCTCCAGACTAATGGACGTGTTCCTTTTGCTCAAGTGATGAGAGGATCAAGCTTATGTAAACGAATTTTCTACAAACAAGCTGACCAATGATGTGATCCAGCCACTAGAGGGGGATAGAGAACTACGTTGCGTTAGCAAGGGTTGTAGGTACAATAGTGCCCTTTCTCATCCGTCCCATGGGGATATTGTAATTCAGGTGTGATCCTTGCTCCATTATGTTTCAGTGGCTCTGATTTCATATATTCCTCTTTTATATATCTCAGTTAGATTCAGTAAAGCTTTTTATAAACCAGAAAGTAACCCTGAAAACCTTGAACTATTTACGATAAGCGGTCTGTTACACCTTATATTTAGCTGCCACTCTGAGTACATTTCCCAGACCTGGAGAAGAGGTCTTTGTAGCTCAAACGCTTCTCTCTCTCTCCAACAGAAGTTGGTCCAATACAAGATATTACTTCACCCAGGTTGTCTCTCAGAAAATAGTCACAGAAATATAAAAGCCAGTGTGACATAATACGCATCATTCACTTCTGTGGTTTGTGTATATGTGTTTAATTTCCAATAGGGATCCATAAAGGACCAATTAAAAGCATATGGTGCTCTGACCGAGAACGTCACCCGGAAGTACACCAGGCAGATTCTGCAGGGAGTCTTCTATTTACACAGCAATATGATTGTCCACAGGGATATTAAAGGTAAGTAGATTGGACTGTGAGATCGCCTTCCTGCTCTGATCTAGTAGCACCTTAAGTAGTGTTGTGGAAAAAGTCACCCACGCATTGATTTTAGTTCAGAGACTCAAGCCTGAGGGCCCATTTATTGACACACACCAACGCGTTGAGGATAGCAGTGTTGAATCTGTGCCACCGATACAAAGCATGCGGAGACTTTTAAAGCTTAAAACTGCGAACAAATTACACATAGTTAAGTAATGATAACCATATTAGGAATAAAATTACACTCGCTTCAGTAACAGCAACCTTATTAGGAAAAATAGAGTTAGAGTCCTTTGGTACTTTCCAGCCATCTGTTGCAACCTTGCCTAGGATGGGCGAAATGTGAGTAGAGGGCGTTTGGTGGTTTTCAACGCTGTTACAACCCTGCCTTTTATGAAGTGCTTATTACACAATTGTCTTTTTACGGGGTCCGTTACACAATGGGGTAGTTACACAAATGGGGTAGAGGGTGGCATGGTTACACAAATGGAGTGGGGGGGTATGGTCTGTGATTCACACTTATAGGTTACCTTATTGCTTCACACAAGCAGCTATTATATTTTATAAGCAGTACGCAAATATTGCAAATTGTTCCTGTTTTTAGGGCTTTCCATCGCCTGCCCTCTGCTCCCCTCCCCCCTTGCACACAGTGCCTTGGCAAAGGTTTCAGGCCTGCTAGCCACTAAGTAGGCCCCAACCAACTACGCAAAGCCCAAATTATCGGGGGGGGGGGGCCAATTTTCCACCACAGTAGGATTCTGTGCCTCATGGTCAGAGCGCAGCTCTAGAGACTGAGACACATAGTTTCTAGCCCTGGCTCTGCCTTGGGCTTGCAGTGTGGTCTTGAATAAGTTCCTTAGGCCAGAATTTTCAAAAGTGACCTCTGACTTGGCAGGGGTGTGTATGCCACAAATATTGAGTGTCCAATTGGAAATACTAATTTTGAGAGCCCCCATTGGCTCCTTTTGCAATTTTGTGAGCTTAGCACCAGGCCTGAGGTAATGGACATTCATGCTGAGTTACCATAAACCAGAAGTCACTTTTGGAAGATATTGGCCGTACCTTTTCTGTGAATTAGTTTATCTTCCTGTTTCTTTGGGGATTGGTAATTATTTACTGTCTCCCAGGGGTGTTTTGGAGTTGATGCTAGCTATGTAAAGTGCTTTGGGTGGGATTTTCAGGGAACTAAGAGACAGACCTCTTTGAAAATTCCAGTTTAAAAAAAAAAAGTCCCTAGCATAGTGCCTTCATGTAGCTAAATGTCGTTTTTTCCAACTCTGAAAATGCTGGCCCTTTGCCTGAGCCTTCCCTTGCTGGAGCTGTGTTAGCCCTGGTTGCAATTTTATCTCTTGGGTTTTTGTGCTTGACACTTAGGTGCCAACATTTTGCGAGATTCTGCTGGGAATGTGAAATTAGGAGATTTTGGAGCCAGCAAACGCATCCAGACCATCTGCATGTCTGGAACGGGAATTAAATCGGTCACCGGAACGCCGTACTGGATGAGCCCAGAGGTGATCAGTGGAGAAGGCTATGGAAGGAAAGCTGACGTGTGGTAAGAAACAAAGTAATCTCAGGGCAGAATCTCCACTGCAGTGGGTCAGCACTGCAATTTTCTAATGTAGCCTGTATCCATTCATCACTTCAAGAATTACAGTGTTTAATTTTCCAAGGCCAACCAGTATAACTAACATTTGCAAGACAGTATGGGTTAGTGGCTGGAACAGTGTGCTTATAGTTAGAACTGACTACCAAGATTTTCAATAGTGGTTAGTGATTTTTTTTTTTGGATGCTCAACTTGAGACACCTTAAAGGTCTGATTTCCAGAGAGTGGGTGCTGAGCACCTACTGAAATTCAGGCTCCTTTACGGTGTTTCAGACTGGACACCCAAAAACATCCCAAATCCCTACTCACTTTTGGAAATTTCCAACCTGGATGCTGATTTTGGGTGCCCCAATTCTTTGGACGTCCAGCTGGAGATTCCTTGAATCTGCCTTTAAGTAACCCTGAGCACCCTTCCCTCCCTGGGAACTGCAGGAGCTCTGAAAAACGGGCTGTCGAGATTTGCAGGTGGGATCTCAAAACTGGAGGCATCCAAAATTGGTGGCGACTCTTGAACATTTTGGATACTTGAGCTTTGCAGGATTGGGCCCTGAGCCTGAACAGCTGGAATAATAGTCATCACCCTAATGAACTACAACAATACTGAATGCACAGCACATATTCCCTTGACTCTTCCAACAACCGGGCTCGGTGGAAACCAGCCATTGTAGCTGCTTCTCACTGGGGAGAATGCCTGAGGAGTCATTGGCAGACATCCTTACTGCCACCTGTTCCAGTTGATAGGAAGTGCAGCTACGTTTTATTCATTGCGATTACGAGCCAAGGTTGCCAAGCTGGTGTAAATGAGGCCAGAGGAAATGCCATGTTGCTAGGACTCCATCCCAAGGGCTGGGAAGCCGGCCTGCATTTTTCTGCCTCTGCCCTTTTTTTTTTTTTTTTTTTTAATTCAGGCTGCTTCTTCTGGACTCCTCCTTCCCAGAAGCAAATGAGAGAGGAAGCCAGACAGGGAGCAAAGCCTTGTTTGGCTGCAGATATCTTTGGGTAGTAAACATAATTTGCAAGGTAGATCGGCTACTGCCGACCAATATAGGTACAAAATATTCCCAGCGAGCTGGCTCCCAATTTGGGGATGGCTACACTGCTATTAAAAACCCGCAGCTGGCCTGTGCCATCTGGCTTGGGCTTGGGCTAGGGCTAATGGTCTGTTTAATTGTGGTGTGAATGTCCACGCTCAGGTTGCAGCCTGAGCTTTGCTACAGCACAGGGTGTAGAGCTCAGGCTGCTAGGTGGGAGGGTCCCAGAGCTTAGGCTGAAGGTTGAGCCCAAACATGTATGTACACAACAATAAAACAGCCCCTTAGCCCGAGCCCCGTGAGCTCGAGTCAGCTGGCACAGGCCAACCATAAGTGTCTAATTGCAGTGTAGACGTACCCTTTCAGGCCTGTATGCTGCCCTTTGTTAAGGGGGGAAATTCGCCTCTGTGAAGAGGACCAGCACAAACCTATGTACCAGTTCACCAAGGGCCTGGGGAACCCCCTAACAAATGGGACCTTAATTCTGCAGCAAGAAAGGATTGCCCAGTGGTTAGGGTTCTAACCTGAGATTGGAGATGGCTGCGTTCAAGTTTCTGCTCTGCCACAGACTCTTTGTTTGACCTTGGGCGAGACCCGTATGGCCTGGTTTTCAACAGTGTCTAAAGCTGCAGGTAGGTGCTTAGCATGGCTTTCAAAGGTGCCTAACTCATTTAACCCATTTTGGTGCTTTTGAAAATCCCACTGGGCACCTCTCTGCATGTCCATACATTAGAAAAATCTGACCCTTAGTCTGTCTAGCTCTGACTTTTAAAGGTATTCAGGCATTGCTTCCTTTCAGTAGTGACTTTTAGTGAGGTTCAGGCTCCTAAGTCATTTTTGAAAATGAGCCTTAGGCAATGTCTACGCTAGAGAGTTTACAGCCGCACAGCTGTACCAGTGCAGCTGTAAGATCGCTCGTGTAGCCACTCTGTGCCAACAGGAGAGAGCTCTCCCGTCAGCATAATAAAAGCACCTCCACGAGCAGCAGTAGTTACGTTGGTGGGAGAAGCTTTCCCGCCGACACAGCACTGTGCACTCCAGCGCTTCTGTCGGTGTGACTTATGTCACTCAGAGGGGTGGTTTTTTTCTCACTCTTGTGCATCATAAATTATATTGGCAGAAGTGGCAGTGCAGAGATGGCCTTAGCCATCTGTCATTTAGTCCTTGCAGTGCTGAGCAGAGCAACACTGCTGGACCTCAGTGTGCCAGCTGTAAAATGGGGATAATAGCACTGCATTACCACAGTGGGAAGATGAGGATAAATGCATTAAAGATCATGAGGTGCTCAGATACTGCAGTAATGGGGACCATATAGGTATCTGAGATAGAGATTCTGTAGCATTCTGGTGGAAATCCTGCATCTGTTTTCAAAGTGGAGGGTTGACTGAATTAACTGTGAAGCTGTCCAGTGTAATCACTACAGTTGCTCTGGGTTTATTTTTTACATTAAATTGAATTTATTTTGTGTTTTGTCCCAGTTCTAGATTTCAGTGTATCACAGGTTGTTAACTCCAACATTGAAAGATGACAATCAGTTAAAGTGCATGAAACAATTCACACCTTTCAAATCTGTTGTTTGTCTCTCCTGAAAATAGAAGCAGACATCACTGTGTCTCTTAACCTTGACAACATGCTTCGCATCTACCTGCACAACCGTAAGGGCTAGAAACCTGGTTTCAAAATGACAGCTGAAAGTGTGGAGCAAATTCTGCAGCAAGGGGCAAATCCTGCAGCAGAATCTGCTGAATTGCAGAATATACACTGAGTCCTGTTCTTACATCCCTCTTGAATTTAGGCCTTCACTGAGACTTAAGTACTCAGCCGATGTGCTGGCCCTCTGCACTGGGACGAATTTCACCTAAACAGAGGACTTCCATTTCCAAAGTGATCTGTCTGTGGTATCTTTATAGCCCTAAATTTAGGGAATTTCATGTCTAGGGAATAGTTTAGGGTGAAAGATTTAGGGGCAGGGAGTGAGCCAGGACAATTAGATGAAAGTCTTTTTTTCTAATCCTCTGTTTCCCATTGCAGGAGCGTTGGCTGCACTGTGGTGGAGATGTTAACAGAAAAGCCACCCTGGGCGGAATTTGAAGCCATGGCGGCCATTTTCAAAATTGCCACCCAGCCGACCAAGCCCCAGCTCCCAGTCGGTGTCTCTGACTCCTGCCGCAACTTCCTCAAGCAGATCTTTGTGGAGGAGAAGCGGAGGCCCACAGCAGAGGACCTGCTGAGACATTCATTCATGAACTGCAGCCTCTAGTCCCTTGCAGTGGGTTAGGGGAAATGCAGGTGAAAGATAAAAGGAAATTGGGGGTGGGGGGTTTAAAAAACAGACCCACAGACCTTTGCGCTCTGAAATGCAGACCTCAGCCTGGGTTGTGATCCTTCGCTCCTCATTGTAAGCTAGGGGGCCAGTGTCGGTTTTCCTTTGTAAGCTGCACTTATGACCATCTAACTGTGGAGACAGGTGGCTGTCACCATGTTTGGGGCTGGAGGGAGTTTGGAATTGGGGATCATCCTTGGAACACATCTCCATCGATGCTAGGGGCAAACTCGCCCCCCCACCCCCGTTATTGATTGGATGTCTTGTAGCAGAGGAGCTGGGAGTAGTAACTCCCTTGCCTCATTGGAATGATGGAACGAACTCTGGCACCCCCTGCTGGCTGTGAAAGCAGCACTGGCAACATCCCACAAGGAAGCTGTCTCTCTTCAGCAGGGTAGCAGCAGTGGCTGCCGTTTACAGCTTGACAGACACCGAGAGGTATTCAGGCATGAAGCAAAGGGAAACAAACCCAGGACCAAAGAATGATCGGCATAGGTGTGTCGTTCGTGTCAAAGGGGGAAAGCAATCTTCTTGTGGGGTTGGAGATGGGAGGCAACATCCATAGCAACATCTCCAGCCCTTCAGAGGGGAGGATTCGGGTTGTTTTGTGCCTTAGGTGGTTACAGTGGAGTGAGAGCCTCATTCAGCACAAGGTATCCAGTCAAAGACGTGACTACAATGCAGTCATGCTGAGTCGGCGTTCTTGTACCTGTAAAATTGCATAAGTGCAAGGCATTCTTCTTCTCTGGATACAATAAGGTCCCTGTAGGTTATTCTTTGGTAAAGCTGGCCACAGGACCTTTGTGTGTTCATTCACTGTTCAGCGGATAAGTGTGTCTATATGATGCTGATGCCAGTGGCACCCTCAGCTCAGCACAAGCTTGTTCTTCAGCACCTGATCCTGTTCCCGCTGAAACGGTCACTGCTCGCCCAAGCCCTGCCTCCTCCCCAACTGATCAAGTTGACGAGCAAACAGGACAAATGCCCATTTTAGTCAGTCAGGATGGCTGGGACAGGGCTTAAAAAAGGGTCTGTCCTAGCCAAAACAGGACACGTGGTCACCCTATCACTCCTTGCCCCATTAGGGAAGTGAGGTGTGCCAGCCCTTTTCCTGGCACAGTTGCCTTCCCCCTCCATGTTGGCTCAGGAGTGTTTCAGGAGTGGAGTCAAGTCTCTGCCCACCTGTGTGGGAGGGGGAGGAGCAGCCTCTCAGCAACACACGCACACAACCCTCATCCACTGATTTTAATGGGAACGGAACAGGTGAGGGTGTAAGTAACTGTTTTCTCATATCCCTAGCTGTGCCAGCCTGTGACCAGTTCCAATATGCTGCTAACGAAGGGTCCAGCCTGCAGAGCGCCGAGCGCCTTCAGCTCTGTCCCTTGTAGGATCAGGCCCTAGATGACGCTGCAGAGCATCAAGTGTAGAAAAGCCATGCGGGAGGTGGAATTCACCCCAGTGCACAGAACTAGCACGAGGGCTTGGCACCTCTCAAGGCCTCAAAAGGGGACATTTGTGGGACTTCAGTGATACATAGACTCTGTGCAGGGGCTGTGTGGAGGGGCATATTTCGTCCTGAGGCCAGGTCTAGACTACAGACCTATATTGGTATAAGTACGTCGCACAGGGGTGTGAAAAGTCCATACCCCTGAGTGAAGTAGTTATGCCAGCCTACCCCAGCCCCATGTAGACAGTGGTGGGTCGATGGGAGAGCTTCGTCCACCAACATAGCTACAAGGTGGATTAACTACGCCAAGGAGAGAAGCTTTCCTGTTGGCACAGTAGTGTCTTCACTAAAGCGCTACAGTGGTGCAGCTGCTTTGGGTTTTATGGAAATGTAATGGGGATCCGTACGAAGGACTCTGAGTGCTCCTAGAGCCTGATTCTTATCAGGAACAAACTCCAGAGACTTCAATGAAGTTACACCGGAGCAGAATCCTGCCCATAGAACTGAACAGAGAATATCATTCTGGAGGCTTCTGCGGGAGGAACATAGGCCCTGATTCTGCACCACAGAAATCAGGGAGAGTTGTGCTGTTAAACTTCAATGGGAATGGGATCGAGCCCCTAGTTCTCTATTAAATTCTGTCAGATGGCTCAAAAAGTCTTTATTATTATTATTATTATTATTTATTTATATTCCCATACTGCTCAGGAGCTCCAGGCCTGGGTCAGGGTCCCATTTGCTAGGTGCTTTTATCACTCTGTTATAGTCAGTAGGACTTTCCATAAAGAGAGAGTTTAAAGGATTATTAGGAAAATGTAAAAATGTTTTAAATTATTTTGAATCTGACAATTTCCCCATTCGCTGGCCTGATTTTAAAAAACAAATTGTCCTCAATCTCTTTTTTAATTAATTGAGAACAAAATCTGACTCCTAGCCAGTCCATCTGGATTTGATTCTCGGTCTCTCAGAGGGCCGGTAGGGTAATGTTGACCATAGGCGCTGAACTATGAGCAATGTGATGCCGTGCATGGGTAGGGCTGAAATGTGACCTACTTTTAAAGATCTGTTTGCAAGGTTCATGGAACCCTTCTAAATGCTGTTTCTAAACACATTCCTCCAGGCTTCCTTTCTACCTGCAAGTCCATTCCAGGGCTCGGTGCTTTGACTGAAACTTTGCTTCCGGACCAACTCAGCCATGTGCTGCCCCGTATGGCAGGCTGCAGTCACAAGTCAGTCCCACCTTAGGGTGACCATATTTCTCAAAGGGAAAACAGGACATTGCGTGGGGCTAGACCCGACACCCCCTCCCCCCAAGACACCTCCCACATGTGAGGCTAGGGCTGGCGTCACTGCTCGCCCAAGCCCTCCCCCCAACTGATCAAGTTGATGAGCAAATGGGACAAATGCCCATTTTTGTCAGGATGGTTGGGACAGGGCTGAAAAAAGGGTCTGTCCCGGCCAAAACAGGACACATAGTCACCCTATCACTCCTTGCCCCATAAGGGAAGTGACCTGTGCCAGCCCTTTTCCTAGCACAGTTGCCTTCCCCCTCCATGTTGGCTCAGTAGTGTTTCAGGGAGTGGAGTCAAGTCTCTGCCCATCTGTGTGGAAGCGGGAGGCGCAGCCCCTCAGCAACTCCTCTGCGGGGATGTAAGGAGGCATCTGACACACATATGTACCTGCATGGATCAGCTTGACTGAGCCCTATGAGAACAAAGCTGGGTATACATCCATGAAGGGGATGACAGACCCCTCGTTCCACTGCAGGCTGCTGAGAGGCTTATTATAAATAGTGAGGGTGAAGGGAGAGCTTTTAAAACATTAAAAGCTACTCTGACAGTAGCCAAATTGTGCAGGTTCACCCTACTTCTGCTGAGAGAGATCCCTAGGCTTGGAGGGCAGTTTTCTCTCCTGCCCTCCTTAAATGATTTTGTGTGGGCGAAACATCCCCCTGTGATGCCATAGGGCAACCTGGTCATGCCTCTTTGTTTGATGTTTGCAGTCACCAGGCTTTGTCATGAGGTGATGTCCTGCAGCACAAAAGCTTGGCTAGCATCCTGGGGCTGGCAGGGGTTCAGGTGTAGGAATGTCAGTGGGCTCGATCCTACAGGCCTTGCGCAAACAGAAACTGCCAGTAACTTTCCTAGGAGCGCTGTATCAAGGGCCTGATCCTGGGTCTCTTATGCAGTGCTACCCTTAGGTTTAGTTCTGCAAGTGGAGAAGTTATCTAACTCTAAATGCAGCTATGGCATGTAAGGCAACACCCACAAGGCGCGAACTCTATCCCCCTGTATAGAGGGAGAGCACAAAACTCTCACACCACTTCACTCCATGTAGGGCTTATGTGGTGCATGGCCCTGCACAGGAGTGAATTTCATCCGAGTGCCCCTCCTGACAGCCCTGGTCATTGGGACCTTCCCTTGTCTGTGTCTGTGACTGTCTGGTAAATCACTCCTCAGGTGCCTTTGCCCTTTTTTTAAATGCCCTTGCAGTGTTTTGCTGTATAAAATAGAACGAGGGAAAGAGAATGTAATATGATTCCATGTATATTTTTTTACATGTAAGGAATTGGAAAGTACATTCATCTAATGTATAGTAGAAGCAGTTCGCTCATATCAAATCTTGCTCTTTTTTGGGGAATATTATCAATACTGTATCATGTATATGTATTGTAATTTTTTTCCTTATCTAGGGAAAAGGCTCAAGTGTGATATTGTATATCATCAGACTCTATACTGTAGCCTATAAATCTGTATAATTCCTTCACACCAGGCCAAATATCATTAGCCAGCAAGCTGTATATAAGAAAACAGTTGGGGATATAGAAAGCTGACTCATGGAGGGTAAGATTGAGGCCATAATTGGAACCAGAGGCCTTGTATGATTCAGCCTGCAGAGACGGCTATATTTTTTTTATTCTTGAAAAAAAGTAACATTGAGAGACTATTTAAGCCAATGATTACTGGGTTTTGCTAGAAATAATGTATTTGTTAAGGTCTGAGACTTGAAAAAAATTTGTATGCATCACTCTGTCCAGTGCTTGACCATTCCTGCAGTATGGTATGTCCCACCTTGCCCTATATGCACTAGTCCAGTTAGGGTTGTTGGATGGGCAGGTCGTGATCACCCCGGAGCTGGGAGACTAGGCTTTACTTGAAAAGAGAGCACCATGCAGGGTAGAGTTTGGGAATAGGGGATCGTACTGTCCATACAAGGACCAGAACTGAGACACTGTAACTACAGCTGTGTTTAAATGTGTTGGGAGCAAATCCTGTTCTCCATTATGCTGATGTGAATCCAGTCAGATGCTTCATAACTGAGAACTGAATGTGGCCCACTTACTCTAGCTTATTTGTTCCATATCTATCTGCCTCAGTGGATGTATTTTCCAAACCAGCCCCTCTTCAAGGGCTACAGTCTGACTTTAGAAACAGTCCTGCACAAAGGCTGATGCCTAAACTGCTTGCCCCCAGCAGTAGCTCCAGGAGGCAGTGTGACTCAGAGACATGATGCTGAGTCACAGTCTCTCCCCCCACTTCCTCCTTGCTCCGAGCTGGCCATGATTTCTGTGGGCCCACCCATCCCTGCAATACCTCTACCCATGTTGGCGTGGCTGCCCTGGCCAGAGATTAATGGAAGAAGGGGAGTCAAGACTTAGCCTTTCCCCACCCACCTGCTCCAGGGAGGGAATAAGCAGGTGAATCAGGTCACTACATCTTACTGCTGGCAACTCCGATGAAACAGCGATGGTTTATTCACTGAAAATGACACATCATGTATTTTTGTAATCCCAGCCAATGCAACCGAGTTCTTCTTCCTTATCCAGTGGGTTAGGCCTTTATCCTGTAAATATAATGATACCCCCCACGTGGGCCATCAGAACTCCTGTTACCGTCACTGGTAAATGCATGAGTTGCTGCTACCTGCGCTGAAGTAGTAACTCTATTAGCAGCTGTAGTAGACTTTCATCCTCTTTTGTGCAACAGCCAGTAGAGGGTGACAAAGACCCACGCTACCCAAGTGTGGGGTACTCGCTCATGTTACACAAATCAGCAAAACAGAAACTACGCATGTGCTTTGTTGGATTGGCTCCAGGAGTAACTTTACACATGTAAGTAACGCCATTAAATGAGACCACTCGTGCCTAAAGTTACTCACATGTTTTAAGTTTTTGCAGGATTGAGGCTGGTGTTACAAAGCAAATGCTTCAGGAGGCCAAGTTGTGTAATGAAACTCGTTTGCAAATTCCTGCCTTTTCATTAGTCTGATCAAAGATGCTATCACTGGTATAGTACTCTTGCCTGGAAACGCATAGATACTCACTATAGTAGCAGTACGGCAAGTGTCTTAGAAATGATTTCTACTTTGCAGGAATTAGCCCATATGAAACAGAAGCTAATACTGCAGGTTTGGAAAGCAGGACACCTTGTTGAATGTACTTTGTAAAATGCTGTAAATGCTTTTCCCCGCTCCATGCATGAAATTAAATATTTTTTAACTTTGTGGTATTGTGAAACCAATTTTCCTGTTTCATCTTATAAGTGCAGCATTATAGTATGTGTGCACACATAATATTAATAGAGATGCATGTTCTGTCGGGTATAGTATTTTATTTATTCTGTTTCAGCCACTTTGTGCTGTGCAGGAATCTGGCCCTAACTGGTTGGATGAGAATTACCCTAGTGCAGACGAGCCTAACTGCTAGAAACCAGTGTAACCAGATCCTACGGCAATTGACACCCCCGTCCTCTACACGCACATACAGCCCGAGGTTGGCCTAGGGATGGTGTCAGGAGCAAGACAAAGCACACCTGCACTCAGCCAGTGCTCAATAAGTAGACGGAGCTGTAGCTACCCAGCATAAGTTAAAGCAGCCCCTAGCTAGCTGACCAATCTCTCCACTTTGTGTGGAGATTCCTGCACAGGAGACAACTGACTCTCAAGAGTGGCTGTAGCCCCAATCCTGAACAAGTAACACACTCATGTTAGGCGAGTAACACACTCACGTTAGTGACCTTGTTGACTTCAGTTGGGCTGCTCACATGAGCCTTTTAGGACTGAGGCCTAAAACACCCTCAGGTTGCTGCAGCCTTCAGAGTATAAAGGTAAGTGCTACCACAGCGGACAGAGATTATATTTCAGATGGGAGCGTGTTTTGGGGTTTTTTTGACCAGAAAACTTTCTGTTCTGTCCCAAGTGCTGTGCATGCAGTTAACTGGCCATTCTGGTGTCTGTGCAGGCACAAGTCTTTTGTGCCAGGAAGCATAAGGCAACCCAATCACTAATAGTGTCATGATTATTCTGAAACTTGAAAAATACTTGTTATGGGACTGCAAGTGCATTGAATAAGTGCATATTATAGCCAGTTTTATCATGCCATCCCCTTCAGACATTTATCAAGCTCAGTCTTGAAGTCAATTAGGTTTTTTGCCCCCACTGCTCCCCTTGGAAGGCTGTTCCAGAACATCACTGTGATGGTGATACCCCAGGGTGTAATCTGGGCTGCTGAACAGCTGTGTCCCCTTATACTCCAGCCTGCAATGCCTTTATCAGGGGTGCCATTTCAGATTTTGGTAGGGTGGGGTAATTTTAACTGTGATTCCAGGGGTTAATTAGGTACCTGAAAGCTCTAATTCAGTGGTCCCCAACCTTTCCGTGTGGCGGGTGCCGGACAACTAACCGCCGAGGAGCGTGGCTGCTGGAAGAGCAGCCGCTGAGAAGTGACAACGCCAAGAAGCGTCGCCGCTGAAATGCCACCGAGAAGTAGCATCATTAAGAGGTGTCACCGCCGAAATGCTGCTGATTTTCGGTGGCATTTCGGGGCAACGCCTCTTGATGATGCTGCTTCTTAGCGGCATTTCAGTGGTGATGCTTCTTGGTGTTTGCCGCTTGCCAGTGGCATTTTGGCAGCTGCTTGTTTGGTAGCCAGTAGGTGGGTGCACATAGATGCCCTGGCAGGTGCCATGGCACTCACTGGCACTGCAGTGGAGACCACTGCTCTAGTTTTTCGGTAGATAATTTAGGAATTAGCTGACAGGACAGGAGCCCTGTCTCTAATTCCAATATGAAAGAAATTTAAATATTAGTATTAGAGCTGAGAGGATCCAACGTTCTGACATTTTGTGGCAAGTCACTGTCAGAGAAAAACTTAGTTTTCACTTTTTGGTTGGGTGCAGCAGAGTCAGATACTTTATTCTGCTTAGCAGCTACAGCAGGAAGAGAGTGCACTCGGACATAGGGTCTCCCCTTCCTAGACAGGTCTTTCAAGAGGTAAACAATTACAGCAGCATTTATCCTTTTGTTACAGACAATAATAAGCAACAGCTGCATTTTGTTTATACAGAGGTCATCCTGATATCTTGTTTTTCTCACTTAAGAGACTCCAGCCTACATTTGGTATTATCTACACAAGGGTGAAACAACTTCTCTCATAGTTCTTTTCCACTTGTCTCACACAATCCTTGCTTCTACAAATCTCATGTTATTAGGGTTACAGTTAGCCTACCTCTTACTAACAGAGACTGTCAGGCATTAAGATCCCCTACACATCCCTGTCAGTTTTTTCTCTATTTCTACATCACTTAAGGAACATTGGTGAGGTTTAAAATGTTAATGTATATTCTTACATTGTTACTAACTCTGCAGAGAGACCGACCTCGTCAGGACACCTGGGTTCTATCTCAGCTCTGGGAGGAAAGGGGAGTCTAGTGGGTTACAGTGGGGGACAGATATAAGAATATTAGAATGGCCATACTGGGTAAGACCAAAGGCCCATCTAGCCCAGTATCCTGTCTTCCAACAGTGGCCAGTATCAAGTCGTCTGTTGCTCATTCCAAGCTTCTGGCAAGCAGAGATTAGGGACACGCAGAGCATGGTACTGCATCTCTGCATCTCTAGTTCCTTTTTTAAGCCTGTTATAGTTTTGGCCTTCACAACATCCCCTGGCAAAGGGTTCCACAGGTTGACTGTGAAGAAATACTTTATTTTGTTTGTTTGTTTTAAATCTGTTGCCTATTAATTTAATTGCGTGACCCCTAGTTCTTGTGTTATGTGAAGGAGTAACTAACATTTCCTTATTCAATTTTTCCCACCATTCACGATTTTATAGACTTCTATCATATCCCTCCTTAGTCATCTCTTTTCCAAGATGAAAAATCACAGTCTTTTTAATATCTCCTGATACAGAAGCTGTTCCATACCCCTAATCATTTCTGTTGCCCTTCTCTGTACCTTTTCCAAATCCAATATATCTTTTTTGAGATGGAATGACGAGATCTGCATGCAGCATTCAATATGTGGGCATACCATGGATTTATATAGCGGCAGTATGATATTTTGTGTCTTATTATTGATCCCTTTCTTAATGATTCCCAATACTCTGTTAGCTTTTTCGATTGCCACTGCACATTAAGAAGTGATTTTCAGAGCACTATCCGCAATAACTCCAAGATCTCTTTTGTGATGGTTAACAGCTAATTTAGACCCCATCATTTTGTATGTATAGTCAGGGCCACCCAAAGGATTCCGGGGGCCTGGGGCCATCGGCGGCAGGCGGCTCCGGTGGACCTCCCGCAGGCGTGCCTGTGGAGGGTCCGCTGGTCCCGCGGCTCCAGTGCAGCATCCGCAGGCACGCCTGCGGGAGGTCCACCGGAGCCGCGGGACCAGCGGACCCTCCGCAGCCATGCCTGCGGGAGGTCCACTGGAGCCGTGGGACTGGCAAGCGGCAGGGGGCCCCCGTGCGGCGAAATGTCTAGAGCCGGCCCTGTTTGGCGGTGGGGGGCCCTTCCGTTCTGGGACCCGCCGCTGAAGTAACCCGAAGACCTGCAGCGGGGGCCCCCCCGCCGGCGAATTACCGCCGAAGCGGGACCCGCCGCCGAAGTGCAGCCCGCTCTTCGGTGGTAATTCGGTGGCAGGGGGTCCCCACCGCAGGTCTTCGGGGCACTTTGGTGGTGGGTCCCTGAACGGAAGGGCCCCCCGCCGCCGAAGACCGGGTTGCACTTCGGCAGCAGGTCCCGCTTCGGCAGTAATGCGCTGGTGGGGGGCCTTGGAGCAGCACAGAACTCATATAAGATGTCACATTCAAGCTGTGTTGGAGTTAAGAGCTCCAGCTGGGTCTAGGGTGTGAGCTGTGAGCAGACCTCTGGTACAAGCCTTGGGAAGGCAAGACCCCCCCCACCTCCGCCTCTAAATGGCACCCCTGCCTTTTAAATTGCTTTGCTGTCAGAGCAACCACTCCTGGTCCTGCTCACACACAGCCTCCAGCATGTAAATCACTCCCAGCTGAATTACCTGGATGCTCTGGCCCGCTGCTCATGAATTACATACAAGGTGACACCAGCAGCTCCCAGTCTCAGGCCTTCTCCCGGAAATGTGTGTCTTGTACTGAACAGTGCCTTCAGTAAATGGGGGAGGATGGGTTTGACAGTAGTGGGGCTGTGTCTGACTCTAGGCTGATCTGAGAGGAAGAAGAAATAGGTCCAAAATTGACCCGGTAGAGTGACCAGATGTCCCGATTTTATAGGGACAGTCCCAATTTTGGGGTCTTTTTCTTATACAGGGTCCTATTCCCCCCCACCCCCGTCCTGATTTTTCACACTTGCTGTCTGGTCACCCTATGACCTGGGAGGGGACTCTATCTAACTGGGCATAGGTTACAGCTCCCGTCTAGGTAGTAGCTACAATGTCCCATGCACGAGGCCAGCAGGACAGTGTCAGCAGTACGTCAGGGTGCGTGGGGGGGCACTGAACCGGTTGGACACAGCAGTCGCAACTGGCAGGATGGAAGACTACAGGCCCCAGAACGCAACGCGCCACCAGTCTGTCCACTCATGGTGGCGCGTTGCATCCTGGGACCTGTAGTCTCCCAGGAGCCCAGCCCTTGAAGGTAGGAATTGTCACTGGCCGCCATGTTATGCAAATCAGGGGGCGGCACCTCAGCCGCTTGCCCTTGCCCCAGCCCAGCCCCACGGGGGCGGGGCGGGCTGGCTCTGTCCTAGGGTGCTGCGCGGCCGCAGGCTGAGGGAGGCTGTGGGTCCGGGCGTGCGATGCATCGGGTGGCGGTGGTGGTGGGGCACCTGGCGGCCAGGCCTGCCGGGGGGCCGGCGCTGCGGGCCGCTCAGTGCGGGGGGGTAGCGGCGGCGCCCGGCCGTGACGGGGAGCAGGACGATGACGTGGTGGTGGTGCACGGGCTGCGGACCCCCATCGCCAAAGCCAAGCGGGGCGGCTTCAAGGTAACCCCGGCCCGGGGGAACCCTGGGGGTGGAGGCGGGGGGCCCAGCTCCTAGGGGCGCATTGGCTGGGGGCGAGTCCTGAGGGGAGGAGGGGCTGGGGGGAGCCCTGACTCGGGGGTGTGCACTGGGGGGAGCCCTGAGGGGAGGAGGGGCTGGGGAGAGCCCTGACTCAGGGGTGTGCACTGGGGGGGAGCCCTGAGGGGAGGAGGGGCTGGGGAGAGCCCTGAGGGGGTGTGCACTGGGGGGGAGCCCTGAGGGGGTGTGCACTGGGGGGGAGCCCTGAGGGGAGGAGGGGCTGAGGGGAGCCCTGACTCGGGGGTGTGCAGTGGGGGGAGCCCTGAGGGGAGGAGGGGCTGGGGGGAGCCCTGACTCGGGGGTGTGCACTGGGGGCGAGTCCTGAGGGGAGGAGGGGCTGGGGGGAGCCCTGACTCGGGGGTGTGCACTGGGGGCGAGTCCTGAGGGGAGGAGGGGCTGAGGGGAGCCCTGACTTGGGGGTGTGCAGTGGGGGGAGCCCTGAGGGGAGGAGGGGCTGGGGGGAGCCCTGAGGGGGTGTGCACTGGGGGGGAGCCCTGAGGGGAGGAGGGGCTGGGGAGAGCCCTGACTCGGGGGTTGGAAACTGGGGGGGGGGGAGTCCTGAGGGGAGAAGGGACTGGAGGGAGTCCTGAGGGGGTATGCACTGGGGAGGGGAGCCCTGAGGGATGTTGTGTGCCCTGGGGGAGAACCCTGAGGGGCTGAGGGGGACCTGAGGGGAGGAGAGGGTGGGGGGAGCCTTGAGGGAGTGTGTGCTGGGGCATCCCTGAGGGGAGGAGGGGCTGGGGGAGAGCCCAGAGGGGGTGTGCGCTGGGGGAGAGCCCAGAGGGGGTGTGCACTGGGGGAGCCTTGAGGGGGTGTGCACTGGGGGAGCCCTGAGTGGAGGAGGGGCTGGGGGAGAGCCCAGAGGGAGTGTGCACTGGGGGAGCCACTTTGAGTTGGTGTATCCTGGTCCATGGGCAGCTTGCTTCTGATGATGAGCTTTGGAGGAGTTTGGTGGGTTGTTTGAAGGCCAGAAGATGGGGTTCAGGGAAGATTTTTTTCAGGATGGAGTCTCCATTGAGTATGGATTATAATTGCTTGATGATACCCTCTATGGGTTCCAATGTGGGGTGGTAGATGACAATTAGGGGTGTGCAGGTGGAAGGGGTTTTATTTCTGTACTGAAGCAGGTTCTGTCTGGATATTTGAGTGCCTGTTCAGTGGTGCGATCTGCTTCTCTGGTGGACTGTCCTTGTTTGGTGAAGGTGGTTTTGAGTGAGTTAAGGTGTGTATGACAGATTTGCTCCTCGGTACATGAGTGTCTGGCTCTGTAGATAACAGATTTATTGGTGCGTTTGGAGTGGTTACTGGATTTATGAAGTTAGGTGTGATGATCTGTGGGTTTCTTGTACACGTCTACCTCTATATAACACTGTCCTCGGGAGCCAAAAAATCTTACCGCGTTATAGGTGAAACCGCGCTATATCAAACTTAATTTGGTCCACTGGAGTGTGCAAACTCCCCCTCCCCATGTTTTATCGGGGTAGAGGTGTATATAGTTTGTCTGTAAGGTTCCAGTGTTGAAGCTGATTGTGGTATTCAGGAAGTTGATGCTAGTCTGGGAATGTTCCAGGGAGAATTTAATGGATGAGTGGCTGCTGCTGAAGTACATGCCTCAATACAGAAATAACACCCACCACCCGACAGCACACCTCTCTTTGCTTGAAAGTTTATGTGTCTCACTAACAAAAGTTCATTCAATAAAAGATATTACCTCACCCACCATGTCTCCCTAATATCCTGGGACCCGCATGGCTACAACAACACAGCATACTTAACAGGATGTGCCATTTTTCCTTTCAGGATACTACTCCTGATGAGCTGCTCTCTGCTGTTATGACAGCTGTGCTTACAGATGTCAATCTGAGTCCTGAGAAAGTGGGAGATATCTGTGTTGGTAAGTGAGTCCTCTTCATCCCAAACTTAAACTTCCAGTCTCGGTCCTCTCTGAAAACAAGAGTGCCTTTTGTGGCCAGTGGATGCCACCTATGCAGAGCTCTGAAATCAATACGCTGTTAACACTGCACTAGAATAGTATTAGCTTAATCTCCAGTGCGTCTTCTGCTGGGAGGCTGTTTACTCTTCTGTCAGGGGCGTGGGCTCTGATTTAAGAGTTCTTCTAAAACACTGACTCTGATGATCTTAATACGCTCAAGCATCTACAGAGTGTTAAATAGCCAGGATAAAGGAAATGCAGCTAATCAGTTGGAATTAATGTCTTTACATGCAGGCAATGTGCTGCAACCTGGAGCTGGGGCTTTCACTGCGAGAGTTGCCCAATTTCTAAGGTAAATTTTCTCCCTCCTGGAGTGAGACTTCTTTTGTTGTATTCTCTGGCACCGAGTTCTCCTGGGTACTGAGAGAAAAACAGAGATGTGATTCTTGAACTCTTCTAAAGCTAATGCCCCCTAATCTTTAAACTAGAAGTTTAAACCTTGACTTGCAGTTCAAAGTCCCTGCTTATTTTGTATCTTCTCACACGTTTCTCCTCCTTTGGTTTTCACACCTCAACAGCTAGAACAGGGCCTCATCCTCCCTGATTGAACTACCTCATTATCTCTAGCTTGCTTGCATATACATACCTGCCTCTGGAAATTTCCACTACATGCATCTGACGAAGTAGGTATTCACCTACGAAAGCTCATGCTCCAAAACCTCTGTTAGTCTATAAGCTGCCACAGGATTCTTTGCTGCTTCTACAGATCCAGACTAACACGGCTACCCCTCTGATACGTTTCAGGCTGGGAGGATCAAGCTCTATTGCACAATATATTAGCTTTTAATATATTCTCTTACATGTAGTTACCAATTTCTAGCAAAACTAGCAAAAATGAGGTAGAAAAATAATTTTGGAAGGCAAGAAGGAAATTGGTAATCATCTGAATAGCCTTGCACCCCTAGAGGTGAATTCAGGTTGGGTTGATAGTAACTAAGTCATTACTGCACAAATGATATTTAGTGGCTCTTGTGAAATGATTTGTTGGCTCTGCCCAATACCTCGTGAATCATTGTCTCAGTTTCTTGCACCAGCACAACTAGCAATGATAGCAGAGAGGTTAAGGACTGAATTCTCTTCTCACTCCTAGTGGGGTTCACTGGATGTCAGGGTTGTGTCATTGGTGCTGTGTGACTAAACAGATTTTATTCTACAGGGATTTATTGTACCTGCTGCTTTTTGTACCACAATACAGATCACTGAGTAGTCCAAAGGTCTTTTCTACACTACTCAGTCGGGTTTTGCCAACAAAACAGTGGAGGTGTACACACTGCAATGTGCCTCCTGCTGATTTAACTCTCTTGTTACACCAACGTAATAAAACCATCTCAATGAGTGGCGTAGAGGTTTTTGTGACCAAATGAGAGCGCCTGCTTATGACACCCTAAGTGGCCTCCAGAAGGTATCCCACAATGCCCGTCATGAGCATTCTGGTCAGTAATTTGAATTCCACTGCCCTGCAGCCAGGTACACAGGCATGTGCCCCTCCCAATTTAAAGCCCCGGGAATTTTTGAAATTCTGCTTTCTGTTTGCTCAGTGTGGACAGTTCATATAACATCTTTCCAGCTGGCAATGCCGACTTTCCACAGCAAACACGCTCCTGTCTGGAGTACGCCAGAGTTGTTGGGTCTGTGAGGAGAGAAGGCTGTGCAGTCACAGTTCCACTCCAGCCATAGGAACTTTGACACCTACAAGCAGATTGCTCATGGCATAGAGGAGAAGGGGCACAAAAGGGACATGCAGCAGTGCTGTGCTAAGACCAAGGAACTGAGGCAGGCGCACCAGAAGGCAAGGGAGGCCAACAGTCGCTTTAGTGTGGCGCCAAATGCATGCCACTTCTACAAGGAGCTGCACCCCATCCTTGGCGGCGACCCCCCGCCCCACCACCCAGAGCCCTGTGGATACTTCAGGAGGACTGGAGGCAGCAGCCAGCGGAGTCAACCCCAAGGATGAAGTGGTGGACGAGGAGGTAGAGTTGGAGGAAGATGTGGGACAGGAAACAGGGACATCCAGCGGTGTGGCAAGCCAGGACCTCTTTTTGACTTCAGAGGGGTCTAGCCAGTCCCAGCACTCTGTCGTGCCTGAAGCGGGAAAGGGGGAGCTTCGGTAAGTACTCGTTTTGTTTTGATACTATATGGTTACGTGAGGTACAAGTGTCCTTTATTTTGTTACATGGTGCACATGGGAGACGGGATAGAAATTAACAACACTAGCTACTGTTTTCATCTGCTTCTCATTCCCCATGCAGCTACACAGTGGGGACCCTGCATAAAGTTTGTTAATGCACACCGGGATCATCTGGGAGTCCTCCATAGAGGTCTCTAGGAAACTTTCCCGAAGGTACTCTGCAATCCTCTGCCAGATGTTCCTTGTCAGAGCTACTTGGTTTCCTCCCTCCATTGTAGGAAACTTTGCCGTTCCAGTCAGCAGTTACTTCTGCAGGAACCAAAGCAGTGCACAGGCAAGCAGCGTGTGGACTCAGTCTGAAGCCGCACACATGCAGGAGATGCCCCTTGCATCCTTGGTTACCCTCAGTAGTGAGATATCAGCTTCAATCACCCACATCTTGGAAGATGGTGCCAGTATTCAGAATAGTGTCCCCAGGTACTTGTACTGGTCCCCTTCTGAAACCATCCAGACCCTTTGTCTCATTCTGCATCACCTCCCTCTGGGCCAAACTTATTACGTTTAGTGCTCCAGCCATGTTGTGTGCTTGCCAAGGGAAAGCGATAAAGAAGTGTATGTAACTTTTACGCTTCAAGATTGTGAGAGTACACGCAATACTGACTCTGTGTATTGTTTATTTTGCTTCTGCAGAGGTGCCCTTTAGGACCAGCTCCTACACACCAGTGTAGCGCCTCCATCAGACAAGCAGGTGAACAAGGAGTAAGGAGGACATGTTTTGGGAAGTGCTGCAATCGTCAGATCTTACAGATAGCGAGCATGAAGTGTAGAGAGAGACAATAAATGAGAAACTAGAAATGAATACCCAGGAGCAGAGGCAGGGCAGGAACGGGTAATAGAGGGTCAAAGGAACAGATATAAAGCTCACAGAGGAGCAAACAGATGCTCAGGTCCCTGGTTGTGCTACAGTTGAAACATCCGTGCTAGAGTCCCCCAGCTGCCCATACAGAACTGCATTCCATGCCCTCCACAAACTCTCCCCACACATTCCTCACATGTCTCTGGTCCTTGCAGAGGAGCAAACAGATGCTCAGGTCCCTGGTTGTGCTACAGTTGAAACATCCGTGCTAGAGTCCCCCAGCTGCCCATACAGAACTGCATTCCATGCCCTCCACAAACTCTCCCCACACATTCCTCACATGTCTCTGGTCCTTGCACTCCACCCCTAGGGACATGTTCCATAGTGACAGCTGGACTTACATGCAGGTGTGGGATTCTCATTTCAGAGAGTGCTGCTCAGTGTCATGTCTCCTGTAAGAAATGTAAATCTGTGTATTGCTGTTTAATAAAAACGTAGTCTTACAAGACAGTGATTCTATATTTGTGTCCTACACGCAGTGGTTGCAGCAGAAATTCATACACATTGGCAGTTGGCACATTTGCAGAGTACAGTTGAAATTCAGGCAGCAATCATTACAAGGGTCATTCAAGGTGGCAATTAAACAATGCCTGGCTGAATTCTTTACAGAAAGATACATTATTAGGGCTCACTGTTAAAATGCTGCTTCAAAGCTTCCCTGATTTGAATAGCCCCCCTGTTGAGTCCTTGTAATAGCCATGGTGTCTGACACTTCAAAATCAACTGCCATGTGATCCACCTCAATGCTCCATTCGTGGGGAAACTTTTTTCCTTTGGCTTCACGAATATTATGCAGAGTAGAGTAGGCTGCTATGACTATGGGAATATTTTCCTCACTGAGGTCTAAACTGCCAAAAAGACAATGGAGCGACCCTTTCATCTGCCAAACACATATTCTACGGTCATTTTGCACCTGCTGAGCCTGTTGAAGCAAACCTTGCTGCTGGGAAGATTTCTGGTGTAAGGCTTCATGAGCCACGGGAGTAAGGGCGAGGCTGGGTCTCCCAGGATCACTGTGGGCATTTGAACATCCCCTGTTGGAATCTTCTGGTCTGGAAAGAAAGTCCCTGCGTGCAGCTTTCTATACAGATCAGTGTTCCTGAAGATGTGTGTGTCGTGCACTTTCCCAGACCACCCTACATTAATGTCAGTGAGTGAAATGCCCACGGTGATCCACAAGTGCCTGCAATATCATAGAGAAGTAGCCCTTTTTATCGATGTACTCCATTTGAAGATGGTCTGGGGCCAAAATTGGGATATGCATGCCATCTATCGCCCCACCTCAGCCATCCACTATTTCCTGCACATTGCCCAGAGTCACAGTCCTTCATAGCAGAAGGTGATTAGTGGTCCTGCACACTTGTATTGCTGCAACCCCCATAGTGGACTTCCTAACCCCAAACTGATTCACGACTGACCGGTAGCAGTCTGGAGTTGCCAGCTTCCACACAACGATTGCTACATCCTTTTCCATCTTGAGGGCAGCTCTCATTTTAGTGTCTGTGCACCACAGGGCAAGCGTGAGCTCCATGCACAGTTCAAGGAAGGTGGCTTTGCACATCCTAAAGTTCTGCAGCCGCTGCTTGTCATCTCATACCTGCATCACAGTCCAGTCCTACCAGTGGGTGCTTGTTTCCTGAGCCCAGTAGCGATGGTCCACTGTGCAGCTGCTCCGTGAATACCAATATCAATCCTGAATTGTTTCTTTCCATGGCACACAGCAGGGCAGGTGCAACAAATTCCTGTTCAGATTTGCAGCTCATGAAATCCTGCAGGATTAGTTGGGTTGTGTTTGTAACGGTTATCACAAGACTGGAGAGCCGTGCAAGGAGCCATGCTTTCAGGCAGAAATGGCGGATGCAAAGTTTATAGGGGCATTTGATAAACAGTGCGATACATATTCAGAATCCCATAGGATGATGGGATTTAGAAAACTGCATCGTGGGGCTGTGAGCCCACACCCATGATGCACTACAATCCATTCCCAGAAATCCAAGTGGCAGATGGTGGCGATTTGCACAGTGGGATAGTTACCCACAGTGCACTGCTCTCCCTGTCATGTTACAGCACCGACAGCAGACGGCTTTGCCGAAAGAAGGAGCGTTGTGTGAACATGCAGAAGTGATGTAATTAAAATGGTTTATGATCATTGATGTAACTTAAGTCAATTTAACTCTGTAGTGTAGCCATGGCCTTAGAGCAGTCTGACAATAGGTATGTCTGTCATTGTGTTAGAACTGATTGAGTTAAATGAATTTAAGAGATTAGCTTCCGCTTTAAATTGTTATTGTTTTGGTATGTGGTGTCTTTCACTCTGTGCCTTGTCTATTGTGTCTTCTGTTCTAGTGGCATTCCAGAGACTGTACCCTTATCATGTGTTAACAGACAATGTTCCTCTGGGTTGCAAGCTGTGATCAATATAGCTGGTAAGCATGTTAAGCGCATTATGGGCAGTCAGAGAATCAGAATTTTCCTTTGTTGATGGTAATTTAGACTGCTGGAGCCAGACTCTGAAATAATTATTTCATCCCTAATTCTCTCTTCCCTATGAATTTATTGTACTTTTGAATCTGAATGAATATAGCCTTTAGGTCTGGAAGAAACGTTCTGTGAAGATCCCATAATTCTACTCTGTAGAAATGTTAGTTAAAGGAACTCAATATAGTCATAACAATCCTCTCTGAAAATGATCATCTGTCCTTGAAAAAGAGCGAGCTACCTTATTTCAAGAAAATATAATCCTCTGAGTAACAAGATACTGAACAAATATTTACTGCTAAGTGGTGGTAAAAATGTTTACACAGTACTTTTGTTGCAGGTGGCATCAGAAATGGATCTTATGACATCGGTTTGGCCTGTGGGTAAGAATATTTCTATATAGACATTTACTCCTGTAGACTTCTTGATAGTGTTTTGCCTTCCATAACTTCTCTCATACTTGAGGTAGGCATTATCCCTGTGT
The DNA here is from genome assembly GCF_025201925.1 of Gopherus flavomarginatus. Classification (NCBI taxonomy): domain Eukaryota; kingdom Metazoa; phylum Chordata; order Testudines; family Testudinidae; genus Gopherus; species Gopherus flavomarginatus. Next base: position 13,101,311 of record NC_066618.1, on the reverse strand, counting down.
TACAGATGGGTGAATAGACTCTCTGAGATTAAGGTCTGGACTTTTTTTAAGTAACTAGTGATTTTGGGTGCCTCATAGGAGATGTTTTAAAGTGGCCTGACTCTTTCAGAAGTTTTGAGAACCCACTCCCTGAAAACCAGAATCATTTAAGGTGTGTCAAGCAGGGCACTCGGTGTACCTAGTTTCTCTTGAAAATGTAGGCCACAGTTACTTGTCCACAGTGTCACAACAAGGCAGTGAGTAATCTGAGAATGGAACCCAAGAACTGAGTGCTAGTTAGTCATCCAACCCTTATAAGTCTTTTTTAAAGAATTGGTTTGTTAGGCCCCTCTGGTACCCTGCCATCGTGTGCGCTTTTTGTGTGTGGAGACCTAAGGACCTGCAAAAATGCCATCTGTGATTGGCTTTTTATAAGCCGCTGGTCAGCTTGTGTTGATCTCAGATCCCAGTTGTCTCATGTAAGGAAATGAACATTTCATCTGTGCTAGTCACTGGTGTTCCACAGGAATGTAACAGATATTTCTTTGTGCACTGCTATAAATGCAGTTGAATTAATACATGGTGCTTTTTGTCTTAGTGTTGGTGACTTTACTGGAACAGTGAGTGGGATGAAATGTACTAATGCTGTACAGAGTAATGGAATCATAAACTGGGACATAACACACTTCAGAAGAATCTGAATTATACAGAAACAAAATCTTTTACATTAAAGTAGTGGGTGTGTGGTTACCTCTGAAGTTTCCAGTCTGGCTTGGGTTTCTAACCTAAGTCAGTAGAGAGATCACTTTGTAGCCTTCAGTGACAATCTGTTACCCTATCATTGCTCTTATAATTCAGCATCATTGAAAATCTCAGTTTAAGCAAAGATTTATGAGAGTTAGGGTGTGTCTGCAGAGTAGCTGGGTGGCGTAATTCTCAAAAAAAATTGGAATAACAGAGACTTAGTGGGGTAACTCTCATGGCTGGAGCACAGTCATGGATGGGTATAAACTGTTCAGGAAGTACAGGCGTGGAAGAAAAGGTGGAGGAGTTCCACTGTATGCAACAAAGCGATATGATTGCTTAGAGCTCCAGTATGAAACTGGAGAAAAGCCTGTTGAGAGTCTTTGGGTTAAGTTCAGAGGCGAGAGCAAGAGGTTTGTTGTGGCGGGCATCCGCTACAGCCCACCAGACCAGGAGGAGGAGGTAGACAAAGCTTTCTTCTGACAACTAATAGAAGTTTCCAGATCACAGGCCCTGATTCTCATGGGGGACTTCAACCACCCAGACATCTACTGGGAGAGCAATACAGCAATGCGTAATTCTCACGTCAGGTCGACATACATGTACTAGCTTTGCTCGAGCTAGTGCATTAAAAATAGCTCAGTGTCAATGGCAGCTCAGGCTAGCTGCCCAACGAATACAGTCCCACTGGACCGCCTAGGTATAGCCTAAGCGCCTGCCTGTGCTGCCGTGGCCACACCACTAGTTTTTAGGCACTAATTTGAGCCAAATTAGTGTGTGGATGTCTGCTGGAGCTGAGATTTGCACCCCTTGGCTGCTGTGTAGATGTACCCTCAGATAAGAGAACTAGTCACTACCCTTCTTAGGACTGCTGTGAAGTAACAAGTCTCTGATGGGTGTGTGCATAGCAAATGGCATGAACCAGGAACATTCAAATTCAATTCTATTAACGTGCTTGTTCCAAGAAGTCTTTCAACAGTAACCCACTGAGTTGATGCAATTTAAAGGCCCTGGATGGCTCATGGCACTGGATCCAGCCCTTTCACCTCCTGATCCACAAGCTGCTGGGCTCAGAGCAGGCAGGAGTCACTGGGTGAAATTCTCCGGCCTGTGTTATGCAAGAGGTCAGGCTGGAGGATCACAATGGTCCTTTCATGTCTTGTGTTCAGTAACTTTATGGATTTTAATAAACAAATGTTAAACAAAACAGCTTTTATGTGCTGATCCCTTTATGTAACCAGACACCACCTGTGGCAGTATTCCCCTCCCACTTGTCTCCCTTTACCTTAATCATGCTCAGTTGTTGTCGTTTAGGGCCTGAGTTTTGCCATCCTTACTCTGAGTAGTTTCAGTGGTGTCAATTTAAGTAAGGAGTAAGATACTACTCAGAGTAAAGGTGCAGGATCAGACCTCTAAATTGTAGGCTTCTTGGGGTGGGGGCTTGTTTTCCTGCTTGTCTGATGGTGATATATAAATAATATGGCTGGAAAATAGATACATGGATGGCATAGGATATAAAAACAAACCCTTATCCCATCTTAGGACTCATGGCTTGATTTAACTTAACATTAACTTATTAGTGTAATAAATGGCTTCATAATCATACAATAGATGTTTTCATTTCTTAATTTGTTCTCTCTTGTAGGACAAAGGCTGCAGCATCCGTGATCTTTGTTGGATAGTAATCCTTTCTTGTTCATATTGTGCAATACAAGGCAAATGGCACCACTCACGTGAAGTCTCTCTGCAGTGGTTTCCTTAGAATTTGCCCTGTTAGGCTCCTAGCCAGCTTTTTTTAAGCTGCAGCTCTTGCATTTTTATTGCTTTTGTTTATATTTTACCAGTGGAAACTCCTGCCTAGAAACGTTTGCTTTCCCATTATGTTTACTGCAGAGGAGGGCTCCCAGAATGACCAATAACTCTCCTTCTCATGCGGGGAAAATACTAGAAATGAGCTAACACTAATATTCTGCCCTAGAAAAATAGCAGGCAGCATAATCTGTAGGGAGGTGGTTTTACTGCTTTACATTTATGTTGCTAATTGAAACCAGAGTGAGGCACAGGTCAGGTACCAGTTGCTTCTGCAGTATGATATATAAGGTTTTTATTAGGATTCTGAGCTTTTGACTCTTCTAATTTGCATGATTTCTTCTAAGGCAAACGGGTAGTAAATTCTAACTTTTCTTCTTCCTGTTCAGAGTGGAAACAATGTCCCTCCGAAATGCAAACAACCCTGGAGATGTTAGCTCACGTATGATGGACAATAGTAAAGCCAGAGATTGCCTTATTCCTATGGGGTAAGTATTATTTTCCTTCCTAGAACTTAGTGATTTTCTTGACTGTGTATCTCATAAGACAGTGTTTTGTTATATTTAAAAAGGGGCCAAACTTTTTGTCTGAAACTCACTCTCTCTAATGGTTGACCTTTAGATCTGCTACTGAAGTTCGGGCACTTCAGCGTTACCTGTGGTTATGGCTGAAGATTAATTATATAAGGACTGGTAGTTATCCAGACCTTTTGAAAGCAGTCTCCATTGTCTTACAGTAAAGATCAATGGCTTAATTAGCAGGAGTAGGAGAACATTTTGAGGGGCTCAGAACTGCAATTTCTACATTTTTAGTGTTTCTAGAAATTTTGCTGCATTTCACAAACGCTTACGTTTCTATTGCTTTTCATTGTGGAGATGCAGCCAGAATCACATTAAGAGCTACCTCTGCACTCTCCTTCCCCCAAGGGCTGTGTGTGGGGCCTTTCTGTCTCTCCGAGCACCTCTTCATTTGGAGAACAAGTGAATGGATTTGCAATGTGACGTAATTCTGTCATCTGGTACTGCAGAACGCTAAGCCCAAGGAGGGCTCAGTCAGTTTGAGAGTAGAGCTTGTACTCTTTCCTCTCTGCTTGTCTTTTATGGCAAATGGAATTTTAATAAACTTGTGTCTCGGTTGATTAATACCAGTGGTATTTTTTCCCAGAATGACCTCAGAAAATGTGGCAGAAAGGTTCGGCATTTCCCGAAAGAAGCAAGATGACTTTGCCATGGCTTCTCAGCAAAAGTAAATACATGGGTTTTATTTTTGCACCAAGGAAATAAAAATTACATGGATAATCTAAAATGCTTGATTTCTGTAGAGAAAACTTTCCTGTTTCCCATTAATAGTTTTTGGGTTATCCTGTGGTAAAGGTTTAAAATGTAACATTTCAAATAACAGCAATGTAGTGAGGCGTAAATAGGTGACAACTAAGAGAATGAGGGTTCTGGTGGAGGTGGGGGTAGCTGTGACTCCTGAACTGTAATGGGAGTCACACGACTAAACCCTCTTCTTCCTAGCATATGTACAACATGCCTGAGTTGGCACGTGACAAGGATTCATCGCCAAATTTGGTCTGCTGGTTGGATCATTAACTTCGCTGGCTGAGGCCGGGTACTGACAGGGAGTGCAATGTGAATGCTGATCTGTGCCACCCACTAAGTCCACTGTGTACATATCGCTAGAAAACTTAGTCTAGAGTGTTTTGAATATCTGTAGTTGAGATCAGGCTTCCTATATTTTCCACCACCCAGATGGGTCACAGCTTTCATGATTTCTGTGAAACCTAGAATACAGTTGAATATGCTTATACTGGCTTTAGCTAGATAGCTTGAGATCCCCTTGGACTGAAGTCGAATGCTGTGGTAGAAGGAGGCTTTTCTGGAAAGGAAAATGTGGGTGCAGACACTAAAAATATCACTTCTACAGAAGCCCTAAACTTGTGAGTGTAGCTGGCAGTCATTGCTGTGGGTGTTTTGCTTCATATGAGCCCAATACAAACTGTTCTGATAGATAATCCATTGCTGACTATGGATTATCTGCAACAATTGGCATCAAGGAGTCAAATTAAATTACAGTAATAGTCTAATCCAGTGGTTTTCAAACTTTTTTTTTCTGAGGACCTAGTTGAAAAAAATTGATGCCCACGACCCAGCGGAGCTGGGGATGAGGGGTTTCGGGTGTGGAAGGGGCTCAGGGCTGGGGCGGAGGGTTTGGGTGCAAGGGTAAGGGCTGCAGGATGGGGCCAGGAATGAGGGGTTCAGGATGTGGGAGGGGGCTCTGGGCTGGTGCAGGGGTTTCGGTGTGGGAGGGTGTCAGGGCTCTGGTCTGGGGATGCAGGCTCGGGTGGGGCCGGAGATGAGGGGTTTGAGTACAGGAGGGGCTGTGGGTTTTGGGGGGCCTGGGGCAGGGGGTTGCAGTGTGGGAGGGTGTCAGGGCTCTGGGCTGGGGTGCAAGCTCTGGGGTGAGGGGACTGGGGTGCAGGAGGTGCTGAGGGTTGGGGTGCAGGAGGGGGTCAGGGCTCTGGGCTGGGAGTGCAGGCTCTGGGGTGAGGCCAGGGATGAGGGGTTTGGGGAGGCTCAGGGCTGCGACAGGAGACTGGAGCGTGGAGTTGGGATACTTGCTTACTTCCTGTGGCTCCTGGTCAGTGGCCAGCCGGGGTGCAGAGGCAGGCTTTCCGCCTGTCCTGGCACCATGGACTATGCTGCGCCCTGGAAGCAGCCAGTAGTAGGTTTGGCTCCTAGGTAGAGGCGTGCTCTCAGGCACTGCCTTTCCTCCCAGCTCCCATTGGCCAGAAACCAGCCAATGGGAGTGCAGAGCCAGTGCTTAGGGCAGTGGCAGCGCGCAGAGTCCCGTGGCCTCCCTGCCTAGAAGCCAGACCTGCTGCTGGTTGCTTCCAGGGCGCAGCGCAGTGTTGGAACAGGTAGGCACTAGCCTGCTTTAGATGGGCAGCACCGCCAACAGGACTTTTAGCATCCTGGTCAGCGGTGCTGACCAGAGCCACTGGGGTCCATGGGTGCTGAACAAGGCGACCCAGTGCCTTATGTGGGTCATGACCCGAACTTTGAAAAACACAGGTCTAATCCAGTTTTGCCTGGTCCAACTATTTATGTAATATAGGAAGCCACTGCAGAGGGTAACCTTCAGATTTTGGCCCTGCTCCTAGAAAATTTGGTGTGGTAACTTTTCTTATTGATATTGGACCAGTAACATAAAAAGGTATGTGTACACACTCATCCCCGCTAGCAGGAGAAGGGGGTGCTGCTCTGTCCTTGGTCTTGGGGTATCTGTGACTGTACTGGCTCATCCTTCAGCATTTCACTCTTATCTTTCACTTTCCTGAATCATTACATTTGTTCAAGCATCAGTTCACTTTTTGAATGAAAGCATGAAGTGGTGAGGTTGTATTTGTGCAACTCTTAATAGTCACCTATTCAGTAGATGGTACTCTTCTCTGACCCATAGGAATAGGAGCATGTGCTGATGGAGGTGCCATTTCTTAAATCAGATGTCCAGTAGGCGTCCCTAAACCCTTTGTACTTTTTGAAATAGGATTGCATCGTAGTGTCAAAATCAAATTCCAGTTTGGTTAGACTCATAGACTCTAGGACTGGAAGGGACCTCAAGAGGTCATCGAGTCCAGTCCCCTGCCCTCATGGCAGGACCAAATACTATCTAGACCATCCCTAATAGACATTTATCTAACCTACTCTTAAATACCTCCAGAGATGGAGATTCCACAACTTCCCTAGGCAATCTATTCCAGTGTTTAACTGCCCTGACAGTTAGGAACTTTTTCCTAATGTCCAACCTAAATCTCCCTTGCTGCAGTTTAAGCCCATTGCTTCTTGTTCTATCATTGGAGGCTAAGGTGAACAAGTTTTCTCCCTCCTCTTGATGACACCCTTTTAGATACCTGAAAACTGCTATCTTGTCCCCTCTGTCTTCTCTTTTCCAAACTAAACAAGCCCAGTTCCTTTAGCCTTCCTTCATAGGTCATGTTCTCAAGACCTTTAATCATTCTTGTTGCTCTTCTCTGGACCCTCTCCAATTTCTCCACATCTTTCTTGAAATGCGGTGCCCAGAACTGGACACAATACTCCAGTTGAGGCCTAACCAGCGCAGAGTAAAGCGGAAGAATGACTTCTCGTGTCTTGTTTACAACACCCCTGTTAATGCATCCCAGAATCATGTTTGCTTTTTTTGCAACAGTGTCACACTGTTGACTCATATTAAGCTTGTGGTCTACTATGACCCCTAGATCTCTTTCTGCCATACTCCTTCCTAGACAGTCTCTTCCCATTTTGTATATGTGAAACTGATTGTTCCTTCCTAAGTGGAGCACTTTGCATTTATCTTTATTGAACTTCATCCTGTTTACCTCAGACCATTTCTCCAATTTGTCCAGATCATTTTGAATTTTGACCCTGTCCTCCAAAGCAGTTGCAATCCCTCCCAGTTTGGTATCGTCCGCAAACTTAATAAACGTACTTTCTATGCCAACATCTAAATCGTTGATGAAGATATTGAACAGAGCCGGTCCCAAAACAGACCCCTGCGGAACCCCATTTGTTATACCTTTCCAGCAGAACTGGGAGCCATTAATAACTACTCTCTGAGTACGGTTATCCAGCCAGTTACGCACCCACCTTATAGTAGCCCCATCTAAATTGTACTTTCCTAGTTTATCTATAAGAATATCATGCGAGACCGTATCAAATGCCTTACTTAAGTCTAGGTATATCACATCCACCGCTTCTCCCTTATCCACAAGGCTCGTTATCCTATCAAAGAATGCTATCAGATTAGTTTGACACGATTTGTTCTTTACAAATCCATGCTGGCTATTCCCTATCACTTTACCACCTTCCAAGTGTTTGCAGATGATTTCTTTGATTACCTGCTCCATTATCTTCCCTGGCACAGAAGTTAAACTAACTGGTCTGTAGTTTCCTGGGTTGTTTTTATTTCCCTTTTTATAGATGGGCACTATATTTGCCCCCTTCCAGTCTTCTGGAATCTCCCCCGTCTCCCATGATTTCCCAAAGATAATAGCTAGAGGCTCAGATACCTTCTCTATTAACTCCTTGAGTATTCTAGGATGCATTTCATCAGGCCCTGGTGACTTGCAGGCATCTAACTTTTCTAAGTGATTTTTTACTTGCTCTTTTTTAATTTTATCTTCTAAACCTACCCTCTTCCTGTAAGCATTCACTATATTAGACATTCCTTCAGACTTCTCAGTGAAGACCAAAACAAAGAAGTCATTAAGCATCTCTGCCATTTCCAAGTCTCCCGTTACTGTTTCTCCCTCCTCACTGAGCAGTGGGCCTACCCTGTCCTTGGTCTTCCTCTTGCTTCTAATGTATTGATAAAAAGTCTTCTTGTTTCCCTTTATTCCCATAGCTAGTTTGAGCTCATTTTGTGCCTTTGCCTTTCTAATCTTGCCTCTGCATTCCTGTGTTATTTGCCTATATTTGTCCTTTGTAATCTGACCTAGTTTCCATTTTTTATATGACGCCTTTTTATTTAGTAGGTCACGCAAGATCTCGTGGTTAAGCCAAGGTGGTCTTTTGCCACATTTTCTATCTTTCTTAACCATCGGAATAGCTTGCTTTTGGGCCCTTAATAGTGTCCCTTTGAAAAACTGCCAACTCTCCTCAGTTGTTTTTCCACGTAGTCTTGATTCAGCCCCTCCTAAACAGGATCAGTAATTTTAGTTGAATACAGTATTTTTATTTTCTGTCCCAGACTTAGTGTTTCTCTGTGCTGAAATAGCTGCCGCACTCCACTCCACCTGCATTTGGTGCTAGGCGAAGCAGGGCTGCCCAGAGGATTCAGGGGGCCTGAGGCAAAGCAATTTCGGGGGCCCCTTCCATAAAAAAGAGTTGCAATACTATAGAATACTATATTCTCATGGGGGCCCCTGCAGGGCCTGGGGGGCAAATTGCCCCACTTGGCCCCCCCCCCCCCCCCGGCGGCCCTGAGGTGAAGTGTTTCTGGTGTATGTAGTTTGATGAATTATGTAATATGCTATGGAATACTCCTGGGATGAAATTAGATATTTAAATGTTAGAGCATTATGCCAATAGATTGCAACACCCCAGCATAAAGTTCAACTTCTCTTTATTGGAAGGCAGATGGGGGTGGGAGAAACTTCATACATTCTGTGGTAACTAGCAGGAAAACTAACTGTTGTCATGCTGCTTAGTTTGCGGAGCCTGTACTTAAACTCTTAAAGAATGAATGAGTCCAACCATATGTTTTTGTTTTGACATTTTTGAAATATTTTGATTTTAGATTTGAAGTGACCTTTTGGTTCAGAATTTCCTTCAATTTTATTTAAATAATAAAAGAATGTGTGTGAGAGAGAGAGAGAATTGCCAGAGAACCAAAAAATCCATTATTCACCCAGCTGTAGTGATAGCAGGGGTAGAACCTGGCTCTTCCTGCTTCAAAAACATGGCCTCCTACCACTTATGTTAAAGGAGAATTTTCATTATGTTATCAGCATAGGGCCCATTGCACATAGTTTTGCAGTTTTATTTCCATTTGCTAAAGAACAACACGACACATACTCTACTAAACCAATTCCTTCATCATTTATGTTGTCATTAATTAGCTCTGGTGATTTTAAAAGCATTTGGTACAGTCCTCCTCCAGATTTTTAACCATTCATGCATTCTATACTAATAGAGCTGCGAGAGCTCAGCAGATGGGATTGTTTAAAAATGAAATCATTCCAGTGAGGACTACTGTTAAGGATGACCAAGGCAATCAGAAAACTATCACTGTGCTTCAAGATGAAGGGATCAGACCTAGTACAACTCTGGAAGGCTTGGCAAAACTGAAGCCTGCCTTCAAGGAAAATGGCTCCACTACAGCTGGTAAGCACTCTCCACCTGTGAATCGTTATTTTTGAATCAATGTTCTGTTGGCATGCAATGTTAGCCGTTTTGTTATCCTCCCAGTCCCACCTGCATTACTGGTAACTAAACACGCCCAGGCGAAGGTGATATTGTCAATGAAATATCTCCCAACAGGTAACTCCAGTCAGGTCAGCGATGGAGCTGCTGCAGTTCTACTGGCAAAACGCTCTAAAGCAGCACAGTTGGGGCTTCCAGTCCTAGGGGTGTTAAAATCTTATGCTGTGGTTGGAGTCCCACCCGACATCATGGGCATAGGACCAGCCTATGCCATTCCAGTAGCTTTGGAGAAGGCTGGTAAGGTATTGTGTGTGTGGTTCTGTTATACTGTGAGAAGCAAAATGGGGTCCTGTTCCATGAGTAGGGGTCCTAAGTGCTGCAGTATTACAAAGCCTACTGTGATCGTGGTCACTTCAGCTCATGGAGTTATTTAGCAGCAGTGGGAATACTGATTAATTGCATTCATAATCTTAGAAGAAATCCTGCCTAGGATTACTGTAAGATTCTATTCACATGCATTACAAAATATAAATAATCATTTTGTTTGTATGTGCTCAGAAACGTGCACTGAATCCTTTTACGGTTCCAGCAAAGCGTTAATAAGTGTAATACATGATTTGTTCTCTGATGTGGTGCTTCTCTCATCTTAATGTGGGTGAGACATTCCAGTCTGAAATCACATGCCTGTAAATTAATCTCATTATTAATGAATACTCTTACTCAAATAGGCCAGTTCAAAATGGCAGCTATTTATATTATGTAAATAACCATAGCATTTTACATGTTTTATCCACGGAATTTGAGCTGTTTCTATAATTCCTTTCATACTCCAGGAATCTCACAGAATGAGTTTGGATACGGCTATTGCAGAAACTAGGCAAATTTAACAACCATTCTTTTGCTCTCACATCCTCTCTGAAAATATCCCAAGATCTTTAACCTCTACAAGGGTTGGGTGGAAGGGAATTTTGTTTATATCTTATCCAAAAGTCTAGTAGTGATACTTAAATCAGTATGCATAATTTTAAGTTTTATGGCCTTTGATATCTAACTATGCTGCAATTACCATATGTCCGCTCATTCCTGTGAGGGGGCAGTGGAAATGTTTCATTGAAAGCCTTCTGTTTAGGAATATTTTCTTTCAGACACTATTTTTTCAGTTATTAAATCTCCTTTTAATGTCTGGTCTCTCTCTAACACACAGGTTTGACTGTGAATGATATTGATATATATGAAATTAATGAAGCCTTTGCTAGTCAGGTGAGACTGCCCATCTTGTTTAATTTTGGATTTCTAGGCTGCTTGGTGGCCGAGCAGAATTTCATATTGGTTACAACTGTAAATGTGACAGATCTAGTAGGAGGAGTGTTTAATAAAATCCTAAATGGAATCTCCATTATAGTGTCTTCTGCTCTAGAAACCAAACGGAAGTGCGTTTAAAATCTCCCTGATTGTATCTTATGGCTCATTTTATAAAGGTGAATTTATAAATATATGTCTAGCTCAGTTCCCCATGTGTCTTGGATTCACAATGTAGTTCCAATGTCTTTCATAGAGGTGCATGTAGGTGCTGAAGACAGACCTACCATCTTCACTCTCAGCATGCAACATAAATCATATAGGCTCAGTTATTCATTTTAAATACTTATTTGGAGTGGTAAATCTGAATGCCGTGCTTTCCCTTAAATTATATATTTTGAGTTAAATTCATCTCTTGTGTAAATCCACTGAAGACAACAGACTTACACTATGGATGTGTCTAGCCAGTTGTGTTAAGTGAAACTTTGCAATTGTATACAAATGCAAGGTGCCTAATACTAAGATTGGTAAACTCAAGTGCTTGCTATTAAATGAGGATATTGATATTACAGGCATCACAGAAATTTGGTGGAATGATGATAATTATTGGGACATGGTAAAACCAGAGTATAAGATATTCAGTAATCACAGTGTATGTCATACTGGTGGGGGAATGGCAGTATATGTGAAAGAAAACAGTCAAATAGACTAAAAATCTTAAATGAATCAAAGAGTACCATAAAATCTGTATGAATAGAAATTCCATGTTTGAATAATAAGTGTATAGCAGTAGGAGTATATTACCAACCTGACTGGCGTGATGATGGTGATTGTGAAGAGCTCAGGAGATTAGAGAGCCTTGAAAAACAGAGTATCAGAGGGTAGCCGTGTTAGTCTGGATCTGTAAAAGCAGCATGACATGCATCTGAGGAAGTGGGTATTCATCCACGAAAGCTCATGCTCCAAAACGTCTGTTAGTCTATAAGGTGCCACAGGATTCTTGCTGCTTTTTGAAAAACAGAAAATCTAATAATAATGGGGGATTTCAACTATCCTCATATTGACTGGGCACATGTCACCTCAGAATGGGTTGCAGAGATAAAATTTCTATAAACGGTTAATGACTGCTTCTTGGAGCAGCTAGTCTTGGAACGTACAAGGGGAGAGGCAATTCTTGATTTAGTCCTAAATGCTGCACAGGATCAGGTCCAAAAGTTGCATGTAGCTGAATCGCTAGGTTAAAGTAACTGTAATGTAATTCACTTAACATCCTTGTAGGGTGGAAAATACCCCCCAAAACCAACCATAATAACATTTAACTTCAAAAAGGTGAACTATGCAAAAATAAGGACGCTAGTTAAATGAATATTAAACGAAACAGTCACAAGAGTGAAGTGCCCACATGCTGCATGGAAACTTTTTAAAAACACCAGAATAGAGGCTCAAACTACATATACACCACAACTTAAAGTAAAACAGTAACAGGTCAAAAAATGTCACTCTGGATAAACAGCAGAGTTAGAGAGGCAGTTAGAGACAAAAAGACATCTTTTGTTAATTGGAAGACAAATTCTTCTGAACATAAACTCTGACAAGTCAAGTGTAAAAGTATAATGAGACAGGCCAAAAAAGAATTTGAAGAGCAACTAACAAAAGACACAAAAACTAATAGCAAATATGTTTTAAGTACATCAGAAGCAGGAAGCCTGTGACAAAATCAGTGGGGCCACTGTATGATTTAGATGCCAACGGAACATCAAGGTAGACAAGGCTGTTGCAGAGGATGTGAGGGAGATTCCCACACCTGAGCCATTCTTTTTAGGTGACAAATCTAAGGAACTGTCCCAGATTAAGTTGTCAGGAGAGGAGGTTTTGGAACAAATTGATAAATTAAACAGTAATAAATCACCAGACCCAGGTGGTATTCACTAAAGAGTTCTGAAGGAACTTAAGTATGAAACTGCAGAACTATTAACTGTGCAGTGTAACCTATCATTTAAATCAGCCTCTGTATCAGATGATTGCAGGATAGCTAATTAAACTGATTTTTTTTTTAAAAAAAGGGCTTGAGAGGTGATCCTGGCAATTACAGGCCAGTAAACCTAACTTCAATACCAGGCAAATTGTTTGACACTGTAGTAAAGGACAGAATTATTAGACATACAGATAAACACAATTTGTTGGGGAAGAGTCAACCTGGCCTTTGTAAAGGGGAATCATGCCTCACTAATCTGTTAGAATTCTTTGAGGAGGTCAACAAATGTGAACAAGGATGATCCAATGGATATAGTATACTTGGACTTTCAGAAAGTCTTTCAGAAAGTCCCTCACCAAAGCTTCTTCAGCAAAGTATAGGCAGTCATGGGATAAGAGGGAAGGTCCTCTCATGGATCAGTAACTGGTTAAAAGATAGGAAACAAAGGGTTGGAATAAATGGTCAGTTTTCAGAATGAAGAGAGGTAAATAGCAGTGTCCCCCTGGGATCTGTATTAGGACTAGTGCTGTTCACCATATTTATAAATGATCTGGAAAAAGGGGTGAACAGTGAGGTGGCAAAATTTGCAGATGATACAAAACTACTCAAGATAGTTAAGTCTAAATCTGACTGCAAAGAGTTACAAAGGGATCTAACAAAACTGGGTGACTGGGCAACAAAATGACAGATGAAATTCAATGTTGTTAAATGCAAAGTAATGCACATTGGAAAATGTAATCCCAACTATATAAACAAAATGATGGGGTCTAAATTAGCTGTTACCACTCACACAAGAGATCTTGGAGTAATCATGGATAGTTCTCTGAAAACGTCCACTCAGTGTGGATGTCAAAAAAGCTAGCAGAATGTTAGGAACTATTAGAAAAGGGATAGCTAAGAAGACACACAATATCATAATGCTACTACATAAATCCATGGTATGCCCAATCCTTGAATACTACGTGCAGTTTGGGTGGCCCCATCTCAAAAAAGATATATTAGAATCGGAAAAAGTACAGAGAAGGGTAGCAGAAATGTTTAGGGGAATGGAACAGCTTCCATATGAAGAGAGATTAAAAAGACTGGGCCTACTCATCTTAGAAAAGAGATGACTAGCGGGGGATATGATTGAGGTCTATAAAATCATTAATGGTGTGGAGCAAGTGAATAAAGTGTTATTTACCCCTTCACATAACACAAGAACCAGGGGACCTGATGAAATAAATAGGCAGCAGGTTTAAAACAAACAAAAGGAAGTAATTCCTCACACAAGGCACAGTCAACCTGTGGAATTCATTACCGGGGATGTTGTGAAGGTCAGAAGTGTAACTGGGTTCAAGAAAGAGTTAGGTTCAAGGAGGATCGTTCAATCAATGGCTATTAGCCAAGGTGGTCAGGGATGCAACGTCATGCTCTGGATGTCCATAAACCTCTGACTGCCAGAAGCTGCGGCTGGATACCAGGGGTGGATCATTCAATAAATTGCCCTGTTCTGCTCATTCCCTCTGAAGCATCTGGCATTGGACACTGTCAGAAGACAGGATACTGGGCTATCTGGACCATTGGTCTGACCCGGTATGGCCATTCTTATGTTAATCCAGGTTGTTCCCCACTATGGGATACATGCTGAGAACTGACACACGTGATTAATTTCACAAGGACATGCTTGATATGTCTTTCTAGGTTGTGTACTGTGTTGAGAAACTCGGGATCCCAAAGGAGAAGGTCAATCCCCTTGGAGGAGCTATAGCATTGGGGCACCCGCTAGGATGTACTGGGGCTCGTCAAGTTGTCACTTTGCTCAACGAACTGAAGCGAAGGGGAAAACGGTGAGCGTTTAAAATAATGTGGTAAATAGTTGTTTCTGTAAAGTATCAGCAAGGTAATGGTCAAAGCTTGTGATGTCCCTTAAAATGGAGTGTTCATGTTTCTACCATAGCCTGGAGGATAGTAGGAGATGGCAGGCTATTAACTGCTAAACAAGTTGAGTAAGAGCAACTCAGGTGTCTTCAAACAGAGTAGAGAAACTTAGTTTCCTGGTGGATTTACACACAGCTTATTTCCCCACAAATTCTGATGGATAGCATGAGAGTTTCAGAGTACGCCTGGAGTAGATCATAGCTGAGCTTCCCGAAGAGTACTGGAGGGAGACAGTGTGGTGGTTTTCTTGGTGCAGTATTGTGAGCTGATCCCATCCCTTCGTATCAGAGGGTGAGTTTCTCCCTCACCATGACCTCAATCAAAGCAGAGTCCTAAAGCTCACCCCTTCTATAATCCACGTTCCCCCTATTAATTTATCTGTTTTGATGGCTGAGGGGCACAGTTCTTAAAGTGTCAGAGGGGTAGCCATGTTAGTCTGGATCTGTAAAAGCAGCAAAGAATCCTGTGGCACCTTATAGACTAACAGACGTTTTGGAGCGTGAGCTTTCGTGGGTGAATACATGCATGCATCCGACAAAGGGGGTATTCACCCACGAAAGCTCATGCTCCAAAACGTCTGTTAGTCTATAAGGTGCCACAGGATTCTTTGCTGCTTTTACAGTTCTTAAAGTGCATACCTCCCAGGAGAGTGGATATATCTGTGATGCCATGGGGCATGTAAGAGTTGGCTGAGGAGAATCTTGTACAAGGAATGCCTCTTTCCCAGTTCAGGGAAGTGGGCACCAGAGACTGTTCCTGAATTAGAATCTTGGTGTATCTAAGCCACCCTTCAGGTTTGTGGGCAGTATAAATTAACTTTATTCACAGATTTTTTTTCAGGCAGTCTAGAACCAGAGTTATTGTTTCTAACCACACACTAACTTGTTTTGTTCCAGAGGGTATGGTGTTGTATCCATGTGCATTGGAACTGGTATGGGAGCTGCAGCAGTATTTGAATACCCAGGAAAGTGAATTCCATTGTACAAGAGAAGCACAGCATCTGACTCTTCATTCTCCAATGATAATGAATAATTTGCACTGTAAAAATTCAAGTGGGTTCAGGAATTTTTGTTTAATGGATCTTGTTTACTGATTTTAGGCACAAATGTCTAAAGGGTATAAATTTATGTGCACTGTATCCTGAAATACTTTGGGATGGGAGGAAACGAGCTTGGTGGCTGCTTCAAAGCTAAGGTGCCCAAATGCCAGGGGACATAGGTGAGCTCAATTAAGCCAGTTTTGATCTTAAAAATAGAGGCCCCAATTCATATGCATGTGAATAATCCCACTGGATTCAGTGGTACTCACATGTAAAATTACTCATGTGGAATGAAGGGATCAAGGCTATAATTCATAAAGATGAAGTTAATATGGGTCTTGCTTTTTTTTAAAGACAGATGTTAAGGTATAGTTGCCTACACAACTAAATGTTGATGCACATGGAGCAATTTTTCCAACACATTATATATGTAGAGTTTTTACTTCCTAATGATAAAGTTTTTAAGGGATCATCCTGGGACGATTGATTCAATCAATAGTAACAATGAAAATATGTTTGTTTTTTAAAGTAGTTACACCATGGTATTTCACCAACAGCCTGACTGATTACATTCAGGTTATAACTATCCTTTATGGCTCATCAATTGGTCCACATGCCCAGTGTGTGTGTGGTTTTTTTATTATTAAAAAAACTCCCATGTTTTTCTACTAAACAAATTTGGGTAGAATAGATGGAATTGTATACGAGTTTATCCATTCATAAATAATATTTTTCTTGTAAATGAGAATGATGAAATAAAAGGTAGAGAAGGGTTGGACAGGCTGCCAAAACTCGTAATTGTGAAATAAAAGCTGACCATTCCATCCTTAACTTTACAGCATTTTTATTGAATTTTAGCTTGTTTTGTGACTTCTAAAAAAATCAGTCTTTTTTCTGAATTAACATTTAATACAAGCGCATTTTGTATCTCAGTACCCTAATATAGGACTGATTTTGGCACTTGTAACACTAAGTGAATATCAGTAGCATTCTCCATGAGTCAGTATAGTTGTATTACCAGTGTAAAGACATACTTTTTGTATTATACAACCATTTCCCTTATATACTATCTTCAGTAGCAGGCTAATGTACTCTGGTCACATTAGGCGTAGAGTTGGAGATAACCTTGAGACAGTTATTATGGAAGGAGTGGTGGCGGGTTATCATAGTAAGGGATGATCAGAAAGGAAATGGATGATGTGTGGCAGATCACTGGAAGGTTAGCTGCCAGAAGTTAGTGATAGATTGTGAAGGCTTCCAAAAATTCTGCTATGATGTCACTGATACACAGACATGAATAAATGGATTTAGTTACTAGCTTCAAAAGACCATTTAAACTCCTAGTGCTAACTGTTTTAAAAGGAAATGCATTTACTATCATCTGACATTACTTTAGAAATGTTTAAATCAGCAATGCAAGCTGAAAAGTTGTCTTGTTTCTTGGTTATCCACTGAACATAATTGTGTACTTGAATGTAATTGCTGTATTCGAAAAATATGGATCAGTAATTAAAGGCCACCGTTAAAGATGGGCTGAATTTTTGATATTCCTTCCCCATTAATGGGGAAAAACCCCACTAATCTAAAAAGTGAGACACTGAAATCAGAGGGACAGTTCCTGTCTCTGGAAAAATTAGGTTGTAGTAACTCATCTAAATCAAAGCAGAGAGAATTCTTTCCCAGGTGTCTGGCTGGTGGTCTTGCTGACATACTCATGGTTCAACTGATAGCCATATTTTGGGTCAGGAAGGAATTTTCTTCCAGGTCAGATTGGCAGAGACCCTGGACAGGGAGGGGTTTTCGCCGCCTTCTGCAGCATAGGGAAGGAGCCACTTTCTGGTTTAACTAGAGTAAATGGTGACTTCTCCATAACTTGAAGTCTTTAACTCATTAGTTGAGGACTTCAGTAGCTCAGCCAGAGGGTTATGGGTGTATTACAGTAGGGAGTGGGTGAGGTTCTATGGCCTGTGATATGTAGGAGGTCAGACTAGATGATCGCAATCATCCCTTCTGACCTTAAAGTCTATGAGATGCCTCACTTCACATGCCCACATTTGAAAATTCTGGCCCAGGTTTTTATGGATAAATGGGATTCTGACTGGTTGAACAAACCTGTCTGACACTTGCTAAAACTACTCCTATTTCTGCTCTTTGCCAACTAAGATTCCCCACAACTGCCTGCAAAATACTTTTGTTGCAAGATGAGGGTGGGAAACTGTTATGCTCTCAGAAATGGGAATATCAGACTGACTTTCAGTTTTATTGGTACTACTGTAAACAGGAAAGTGTGAGTAGGTGGGAACCAAGGGAGGGTAAGAAAATGAAGTGGGATGGAATCCCCCTTCTGTAGTTGCAGGGATAGGGGGCCATGACCAACTCCCAGACACTTACTAGTTAAAAGTTTAGGTTGGTATTTTTTTAAAGGTGCCTAAGGTATATAGATACCCAGCTCCCATTGACTTTCACATTACAAGGCACTGAAAGAAACTGAGGCAGTCAGAATGATGGTCTTGTTCACTGTTTCTGACTCTAGTTTGTACCTAACTATTATAATGTGGAATTAACGTCTGACTTACTTTTAAACCAAGGAGCAAACTAAACAGTTACAGAAGCCTCCTTCACAGTTCTTTTAAAATTGCCCTGCTTTGTAAAAACAGATACCTTGGACGTATCCATGGGCATATGCCAATAAAAGGTAACGATAAAACTCAACACATACTACTTTGATTCAACACCTGTTGAATGGGATTTGTCCAATAGACAGTTTTCATAGTTCAGTAAAATTCTTTGTTATACATTACTTGGAATTTATTTTAAAACTAAAATTTTTATTTAAATCTCAAGTACAAGAAAATATAGGCAATGTAGTTTAAATAGTGCCATTCAGTATACATATGTAACTTCCAGTGACTTCAATAGTCAAGAATGACACCTTATCTATACTGACACCTAATCTATACTGTTTCTCTTATATTAAGCGGAGATCTTCATATTTCTCATCGTAAGATCCTCTGCCTCTGATCTGTAGTTTGCAGGGCTTTTCTCCCAGCATTCCAAAAACAGTCACTGTAGTGTCATATTCCACGTTACTCCTAAAATACAAAAGGAGAAGACAGTTCAGTTAGTTTGCCATTCTACTACATGCAAGAATATAGCACAGTTCTTTAAGGGGTCTGGGAGGGGAAGAATGACGCTGTCCTCTGACATTTGTTGTGCTTGCCAGCTATCTGATACTGCAGAAGTTAACTTTGCTTTCCTTATGGGAATAGCGAGTTTTGACTACTATAGCCTGGCTCAGTTTCATATACCCTCACATCACGTGTAGTAACTGGGTACCAGTATGCTTTTTAACAGTGTCTTACCTAATAGTATATATGATGTAGAATGTGTTAATGTGGTGGTTGGAAGGAAAGCTTCAATATTCTTTTTGTTGTGTAGTTACATTTTTATAAATCTCTAAATGACAAGTATTATTGTGATGGTAGGGAATGACGCTGAGCTTTCTCCAGGTGAGTCATTGTCCTATGGAAAAGGCAAGAAGTTAGATGAGAACATTTTCCCATTGGTTCTAATAGGGCAGGAGGCAGTCAACTGAATGCTAGCTTTAGGCAAACATTTACAGTAAGTGTAGTTTTGGTTAACTTGTAGCTTGTGGTAAGTGTGAATTCTAGATCTAGAGTGGGGTCGGCAACCTTCGGCACGTGGCCCATCAGGGTAGTCTGCTAGCAGACCATGAGACATTTTGTTTATGTTGACCGTCTGCAGGCACAGCCTCCCGCAGCTCCCCGTGGCCGCGGTTTGCTGTTCCTGGCCAGTTCAGCATGTAGAGGCAGTGGGGTAAGCTTCTTAGTGTGACTTCAGAGAATACTATACTGAACAATAAGAGTTCAACTTTCCTGAGCACTTGTTGGACACTATAGGTAGGATATGAGCCCTTCTGATAAGGAATTTAAAATCTAAGGTGACAACCAGTGGGCTCTGATATTGTCCATGCACAGCAGTTTGTAGCACCAGCACAGAAACAAGAGCTCAGCGGGGTGCCTCTGAACTCTAATGATAAATTCATGCTAATATTTACAAAACATTATTGCCTGGTGTTTGCGTGAAAAAGCGTGTACCTTGATTTGGGCATTCATTGTACTGTGACTGTGAGTGCATGGGCAAATGGGAAATAAGATGTCTAAATCCTGTTTGTCCAGATACATGCAGGAACTGCGCAGCACAGCTATATTAAAATGCATGCCCATGTGTAAATGGGCCTCCATTGACTGAATGTCTCAATAATTCAGCTACATAATGGCTGATAATTTTAGAGGAAAAACCTGGTTCTTGGATTATCAGAAGAGCAAAACCACTGTTGTTCTCTTCTCTGACGCTCACAGACAACGCTGTGATGCAAAGAACTGGGCAGCTGTTTGGTGGAGGCACATGCTGGGATAACAGTTAATTTCTGTTTTAATTACTCCTTGCACTGTAGCAGTCTGCAAGGCCATTCTTAGTCAACTCCGAAGACACTAAAACTTCTGTTCTCTTACTGTACCTTGCGGTAAAACTGATTTTTAAAGTTGCTTTGGTGGGTAAGCTGGCTTCATGTGCCTCAAGAATTCCATGAGTGGGGCAGATGGAAAATATTTCCATGTTGTTATGCTGTTCCTGTTGGTCTGCAGCAAAGAATGAAAATATCAATTGACATGATATAAGAGTCTTACAGCTAGCCTAACTCTTACTAACAAAAACTGTCATGCATTAAAATCCCCTACAAATCCCTGCTAGTTCTTTCTCAACTTCCACAGTGTTGTGTATGCCACAGTATTCATATAAGTAAACAATATATCTCCTGACTTGCCAATGAAAAATTGTCTGGTATTGTCACATGCATTTGACAAGTCTACATTTTCATTGGCAGAGCAAGCTGGGGTGGTGGCAGTTGTAAATGGCAAAATAAAACGGTTAGTCCTGCTCCAGCTGAAGTAAATGGGCATTTTGCCATTAACCTCATTAGAAGCAAGCGCCGGCTGAAGTCAGTGGGAGTTGCTGGTGCTCACTTCCTCTTAGGATCAGGCCTTAAGTTAGAAAAGAAAGATTAATAAATATGGTGGGTTTGATTCTATTCTCTGGTGTACATCTGAAGTAATTACTGAAGTCAGTGAAGAAACACTGGAGTAAAAAATAGTGAGATCAGAACCTGACCTGATTCTTACAGAAAGATTGTCAGCATGTTGTATGTATTGACTAGATGTGTGTACTCGTCTTACTAAAGCAGAACTCTAAAACAAGCGTTAGCCTCTTACAACAAAGGGAATCTATTGCACAGGCTTAGTACCCAGTAAAGCAGTCCAGTAACTTCTGCATCTGCTCCTGTTTAACAGAGAGACATCTTCTGTCCTAGTTTGGTCTACAAAGCAGGTCTCAAAATCAACTGTCTCACAAGAGAGCTCCAGTATTGGGACAGTAAGGTATGCAGTCACTGGCACGAGCTGGAAGAATACGAGAGAGGAAGGGAGTTAAAAAACAACAACATTCCATATCTTTGTCCAAAAAGAAAAGACGGTTACTCACCTTTGTAACTGTTGTTCTTCGAGATGTGTTGCTCATATCCATTCCAATTAGGTGTGCGCGCACTGCGTGCATGTTCGTCGGAAGACTTTTTACACTAGCAACAGTCGGTGGTCGGCTGAGCGCCCCTGGAGTGGCGCCGCTATGGCACTGGCTATATACCCCTGCCGACCCAGTCACCCCTCAGTTCCTTCTTGCCGGCTACTCAGACAATGGGGAAGGAGGGCAGGTTTGGAATGGATATAAGCAACACATCTCGAAGAACAACTTACAAAGGTGAGTAACTGTCTTTTCTTCTTCGAGTGCTTGCTCATATCGATTCCAATTAGATGATTCCCAAGCCTTAGCTAGGCGGTGGGGTCGGAGTGAGATGTTGCAGAATGCAAAACTGCTAAGCCAAAGGCTACATCATCTTTGGACTGTTGAACCAGAGCATAAGGTGAAGTGAAGGTGTGGACCGAAGACCAGGTAGCTGCACGACATATCTCCTGGATAGGTACACGAGCCAGGAAGGTGGCAGACGAAGCCTGAGGCCTGGTAGAATGCGCGGTGAGGTGGCTCGAGGGAACGTGAGCCAAGTCATAACAAGTACGGATGCACGCCATCACCCAAGATGAAATTCTCTGGGATGAGAGAGGGAGACCCTTCATTCTGTCCACCACTGCGACGAAGAGCTGGGGTGTTTTACGAAATGGTTTTGTCCGCTCAATATAAAATGCGAGCGCTCTACGGACGTCCAGGGAGTGCAGTTGTTGTGCCCGTCGTGATGAGTGTGGCTTCGGGAAGAAGACCGGGAGAAAGATGTCCTGGTTAACATGAAAGGCGGAAACCACCTTAGGGAGGAATGCCGGGTGTGGTCGCAACTGCACCTTGTCCTTGTGAAACACAGTATACGGTGGGTTCACCGTGAGAGCACGAAGCTCGGAATCTCGTCTGGCCGATGTAATGGCTATGAGAAAAGCTGTCTTCCAGGACACGTATAGCAACGAGCATGTTGCCAGTGGCTCAAATGGGGCAGACATAAGTCTGGTTAGAACCAGGTTGAGGTCCCATGTTGGGGCAGGGCGGCGTACTTGGGGGTATAGGCATTCCAGGCCCTTGAGAAATCTAGTAACTATAGGGTACGAGAACACGGAGCGGCCACTCTCCCCTGGGTGGAAGGTAGAGATGGCCGCCACGTGCACCCTCAATGAAGATACCGCCAGGTGCTGCTGCTTAAGAGACCAGAGGTAGTCCATGATGGTAGGGATCGAGACCTCAGTGGGAGTAACATTCTGCGTTCTACACCAGCAGGAGAAACGCTTCCACTTGGCCAGATACGTTGACCGAGTGGAAGACTTCCTGCTACTCAGGAGTACTTGTACTGAGGCAGAGCAACGCAACTCTGACTGGTTTAGCCACGCAGCAGCCATGCCGTGAGGTGAAGGGCCTGCAGGTCTAGGTGGCGAAGACTGCCGGGGTCCTGAGTTATGAGGTCTGGGCGGAGTGGCAGGGTAATTGGATTGGCTATCGAAAGGTCGAGCAGCGTGGTGTACCAGTGTTGCCTGGGCCACGCTGGAGCGATCATGATTAGGTGCGCTCTGTCCCTGCGGAGTTTTAGCAGGACCTTGTGAACCAGCGGGAACGGTGGGAAGGCATAGAGCAGCCGGTTCTTCCACGGCATTACGAATGCATCCAAGATTGATTCCAGTGAAAGACCCTGGAAGGAGCAGAACATCTGGCATTTCCTGTTCACACGGGAAGCGAACAGGTCTATGTGGGGAAATCACTACTTCTGGAAAACCGAATGAATAGCATCCGGGTGTACCGACCACTCGTGGCACACGAAGGACCTGCTCAGTTGATCCGCAGGAGTGTTCCGAACCTCTGGGAGAAAGGACGCTACCAGGTCTATCGAGTGGGCTATTCAAAAGTCCCAGAGTCGGATGGTCTCCTGACAAAGGGGGAAGATCAAGTCCCTCCCTGTTTGTTTATGTAATACATGGTCATTGTGTTGTCTGTAAACACTGAGACACAACGGCCTTGTAAATGTTGCTGGAACGCCTGGCATGCCAGGCGGACTGCTTTCAGCTCTTGGACATTTATGTGTAGCGCCAGTTCCTGAGATGACCAGAGGCCTTGAGTATGAAGGCGTCTGAGGTGAGCACCCCAGCCGAGAGATGACGCGTCTGTCATCAGGGACATTGAGGGTTGGGGCGGATGGAACGGCAGCCCTGCACACACCAGGGAAGGAGTCAATCACCAATCTAGGGAGCCTAGAGTGCCCCGGGGGAATGATGACTATCGTGTCTATTGGGTCCCTGCCAGGGAGGTATACCGAGTTGAGCTAAGTTTGGAGAGTATGGAGGCGGAGTCTGGCATATTTGGTCACGAACGGGCAGGCAGCCATGTGACCTAGGAGACCGAGAAATGCGAGCCGAGGTCGTCGGGAAATTCTGTAGACCTCGGATGATTGTTGCCATTGCCTGAAACCGCGGCTGTGGTAAGTAGGCCTTGGCTAGATTGGAGTCCAGGGTAGCTCCTATGAAGTCTAACCTTTGCATGGGAACCAGAACAGATGTCTCCATATTGATCATCAGGCCTAGACGTGTGAATAGGTCCTTGACGATGCCCACATGCTGGGTGACTTGTGTCTCGGAGGCTCCTCGGATGAGCCAATCGTCCAAATACGGAAAAACGTGTATCTGACGTCGGCGGAGATATGCAGCGACTATGGCCATACACTTTGTAAATACCCTTGGGGCCACAGAGAGGCCAAAGGGCAGGACCGTAAACTGGAAGTGCTGACAGTCGGCAACGAAGTGAAGGTACCTCCTGTGCGGCGGAAAAATGGCGATGTGAAAGTACGCGTCCTTCATATCGAAGGCAGCATACCAGTCTCCAGGATCCAAGGACGGGATAATGGTCCCCAGGGATACCATGCGGAACTTCAACTTTATCATAAACTAGTTGAGTCCTCGCAGGTCTAGGATAGGTCTGAGACCTCCCTTCGACTTGGGGATTAAGAAATAACGGGAGTAAAACCCCTTGCCCTTTTTGTCCTTTGGTACCTCCTCTATCGCTCCCATGGCGAGGAGCGTCCGCACCTCTTGCAAGAGGAATTGCTCGTGAGAGGGGTCCCTGAAGAGGGACGGGATTGAAGGGTGGGAGGGCAGGGCTGAAACAAATTGGAGGTGGTATCCATATTCCACCATGCGTAGGACCCAGAGATCTGAGGTTAACTGGGACCACGCCAGGAGGAAGTAGGAGAGACAGTTGGAGAAGGGAGGAAAAGGATCCTGGCCTGTAACTGATGCGCCGTCCTTGGGCACACCTTCAAAAGTTGGATTTTGGTCCCACTGGTGGTTTTGAGGGACCTTGGTTTTGGCCCCCTTGGGGTCCTGACTGGCGTCTACGCCCACCTCGTCTGCGCCGTCTGCTAAAGTCTTGTCTCTGTCTAGGCACAAAGTACAGGCGGTGAGGCTGGGGACGGAAAGGCCTGCGTTAGGTCACTGACGTATGCATGCCTAGAGAATGTATTATGACCCTACTGTCCTTCAGGCTTTGCAGTCTAGGGTCAGTCTTTTCAGAGAAAAGACCTTTACCATCAAATGGCAAGTCCTGGATGGTATACTGCAGCTCCGGTGGGAGGCTGGAAACCTGCAGCCATGAGATGCGTCTCATGGCAACACCCGAGGCCAGAGTCCTGGCTGCTGAGTCGGCTGCATCTAGCAAGGCCTGGAGGGAAGTTCTGGCCACCTTTTTCCCTTCCTCCAAGAAGGCAGCGAACCCTTGGTGGGAGTCTTGAGGGAGTAGCTCCGTAAACCTCCGCACCTCCGCCCAGGTGTTGTAATTATAGTGGCTGAGCAGAGCTTGTTGATTTGTCACCCGGAGCTGTAGGGCACCTGCCAAGTACACTTTGCGGCCGAGCAGGTCCATTCGCCTAGCTTCTTTCGACTTCGGGGCTGGCGCCTGTTGGCCATGGTGCTCCCTCTCATAAACGGACTGAACGACTAGTGAGCAGGGAGGAGGATGGACATACAAATACTCATACCCCCTAGAGGGTACCATGTATTTACGCTCAACTCCCCTGGCCGCAGGAGGAATAGAGGCTGGAGAATGCCATATAGTGTCGGCATTGGCTTGGATGGTCCGAATAAATGGTAGGGCCACTCTGGTGGGGGTATCCGCCGACAGAATGCTCACTACCGGGTCCTCTACCTCTGGGACCTCCTCCACCTGGAGGTTCATATTGAGTGCTACCCTCCTGAGGAGGTCCTGATGGGCTCTCAGATCGATTGGAGGAGGGCCCGAGGAGGATGTTTCTGCCACCGCTTCATCTGGAGAAGAGGAAGAGGAGATGCCGGGGACGAGTGGGTCCTGTGTGGCCTCTTGCTCTTGGGCAACCTCCTGCTCCAGTGGGACCGGGGAGACCGGAGGGTGGACTGGTGCTTCCTCCGTACCAGCCAGAGGGGGATGGCTAGCTGTTGCCTCTGGCACTCGGTGCTCTGATGGGGCAGAGCGAGATGGAACTACTGGAACACCTTGGGCCTGGTGGTACGCCCAAGGTGTCCAGAGGGACCACTGATGTGGGCCTTGGTCCTGGGTCTGGGCCTCTTGAAAGACTCCGGTGGGCACATCCGAATCGCGGTCCTGAGCATAAGAGCTGTCCGTGTGGGACGACACTGAAGTGTGTCTGGATGGCCATGGAGGAGCGGAGAAGCCCTGGGCAGAGTTCCTGTTTCTAGTGGACCTTGCTCTACTCAGCACCGGAGACCGGTACCGGGAGGCATACCAGTACCGGGAACGAAATCGGGACCTGCGACCGGAGCAGTGCCGGGAAGTCAACCGAGATCTCGAGGCTCGACGTGGGGAGCAGCTACAGGAGTCACAGCGCCTGGAACGGTGCCGGGAGCTGGAACGGTGCCAAGAGTAGCGGCCTAGCGAACAGGATGCCGACCAGTGCTGCGAGTGCGACCGGTACCGAGGAGGAGAACGGTGCCGGGACTGCGAGCGGCGTCGGGAGTGCCGTCGGGACCTAGAACGTCTGCGGGACCGTGATCGGTGCTGGTCCGCTGTGCCGACAGAAGGTGGTCTATAGGCAAGCCGGCCTTGATAAGACTGTATTACCCGCCCCGGCGGTGCTGGGGGTAGAGGCAGCGTCGACTCTGTCATGGCAATCAGATCCCTCGCCGTTGAGAACATTTCTGGCGTGGATGGGATAGTAAGCTCTACCGTGGCTCGCGCTGGGGAGCTAACAGGCGCCGGACTCTACGGCCCTTGTGGGACCGGAATCAACGGTGCCGACGTTGTCAGTGCCACGGCGGGTGTCGGCGCTGGGCAATCCAACTTAGACGAGCTCTCTGGCTGCGGTGCAGGTGGCACAGAAGCAGCAGGAGTCTTAGTCTTTCTCGACCTCGGGGAGAGGGAGCAGTGTGGAGCCAACTTCGGTGCTGGCGACAGCCGGTGCCGAGAGGCCTTGGCAGTACCAGCACGATCCGGTGCTGAGGAGGCGCTTCTGCCCGCCGATTGGCCAGCGCTCGGTGCCAAAGGCGGAGGAGTGAGAGCCGCCTCCATGAGGAGCTGTTTAAGTCTGAAGTCCCGCTCCTTTTTTGTTCGTGGCTTGAAAGCCTTGCAAATGTGACACTTAGCTGTCAGGTGCGATTCCCCAAGGCACTTCGACAGGAGTCGTGTGGATCTCCTGTCGGCATCGGCTTGCGACAGGCCAAGCACGGTTTGAAACCCGGTGAACCGGGCATGGGCCCCGGCACCGGGTGCAGGGAAGGGGCTAATCCCCGAACCCCTCTGAACTATATTACACTAACTATGCTATAAACAGATAAACTAAGTATAACTATATAAAAAGTTTACAACTATCTACACAATAATGAATGAAGAACTACAAGTAGCTAGGGAAGTGGAGGTCAGCTAAGCCGTGCTCCACTGTTCCAGCGACCGACACGGGCGGTAAGAAGGAACTGAGGGGTAGCTGGGTCGGCAGGGGTATATACCCGGTGCCATAGTGGCGCCACTCCAGGGGGCGTCCAGCCGATCCACCGAGTGTTGCTAGGGTAAAAAGTCTTCCAACGAATGTGCACGCAGCACGCGCACACCTAATTGGAATCGATATGAGCAAGCACTTGAAGAAGAAATGAGCATTATTTTGGGCAAGCCTACACTTAAAACAGTGCATTGGCACAGCGGTGCTACTGTACTGCTTTAAAAATGAAAACACTTTCAGCTGCCAGTAGAGAGCTCTCCCGTTAGCAGAATTAATCCACCTCTCAGGAGATGGTAGCTATATCGGCGGGAGAAGCTCTTCCGTTGACATAATGCTGTCTACAAGGGGGATTAGGTTGCTATAACTACGTTGCTCAGTGATGTAGATTTTTCATACCCCTGAATGACATAGTGTAAACCAGACCTTAGTTTCTCAGATGCTGGCTTAGCCATGAGAAGAGCTATATTACAGATTACACTCTACAGTTCAGACTTCATTTAAGCCTATGACCTATTATGACAGTAAAGTGTGCTGCGTTGTGTTTTCAGAATGGCCATTGTATGTCCTCAGTAAGGTAATATTCATTGTACATTCTGGTTAACTTCTGACTGTTGTATGAAGATACAGACATTACATTTCACTCTAGTTTCCCTTCCTTCTTTAGAGCTGTATCTGGCACATTGTTGCAAATTTGTTTTTTACACAGGTTGCCTAGAATTATCCTTATGTTGTCCATATCTTAAATACCACAGTGAGGAAAACCCTAGACATACCTTGAATGAAAAAATTCTGCACAGTACTGAAACTGCGTAAGGTCTATATTTTGTATAGCCTTCAGTCTAGAAGAGGTCAGTTTTAAACTGTGTGCGCTGTGATCATATTCCATCCTGTTTAGCTAAGCAGCTGTGAGAGACCTCCAAGAAATACTGTTGCAGGAGGTGATTCTGGTAACTGAGGCCTTGGCTACACTTGAGAGTTACAGCGCTGGTCGTGGCTTTACAGCGCTGTAACTCACACCTCATCCACACTGGCAAGGCACATACAGCGCCGTATCTCCCTGGCTACAGTGCTGCTTGTACTCCACCTCAACGAGAGGAATAAAGAGTATAGTGCTGCTCCTGCAGCCCTGGGGTGCCAGTGTAAACAGGGCATAATCTTACTACGCTGTAACTGACCTCTGGAACCTTCCCATAATTCTTTTAAGTAAAGATTACTGTCTGTTTTGTTGTGATGCCTCTGTTTGTTTTGTTGTGAACTTTGGGCTCCAGGACCTGCTTATCAAAAAAACAAACACTGCTCCTGTTCGCTGGAGCAGAGGCAGGGAGCTCCCTTTGGAACGCCCACAGCTAGTGTTTGCTTGAAGAGAGGGGGAAGGAAGGGGCTTGAGGAGAGAAGCAGCACGGCAGGCGGGGGAGGAGGACATTTCGGAGCAGCTGCTCATCTGATCTGTGAGGAAAAAAACAGAGGGCTATTTGCTTTCAGTGAGTGAGAGGGGGTGGGAGAAGGGGTCGGAACTTGCAAGGCAGGGAGTTGACACAGTGTCGGCTCCAAAAGTACACACACACTCCCCCACGCTCCCTGTCACACTCCACCTCACCCCACCCTTTTGAAAAGCACGTTGCAGCCACTTGAATGCTGGGATAGCTGCCTATAATGCACCGCTCCCAATGCCGCTGCAGATGCTGCAAATGTGGCCACAACAGTGTGCCGTGCGCTGGCAGCTGGCAGTGTGGCCAAACTGCAGCGCTTTTCCTACTCAGCTGTACGAAGACAGGTTTAACTCTCAGCGCTGTACAGCTGCAAGTGTAGCCAAACCCTCAGTCGCTAGCATTCTCATTCAGTCAGTACTGAGCGAATGCCTCAGCGTGGTGTCAAGGGACAAAGTCTCATTGGATGGTGCTGTCTTTTGGTTGAAATGTGAAATCTAGGCCTTCCTGCTGTACAATCAAAGAACTTATGGGACTCTGAATTGAGCCGCCATACTGAGATTAACAGTCTGTTATCCTGAGGGTCCCCTGCAGTTTCAGTTAAAGCTATTACTTTTGTGCAGTGCTGCTGTTCATTAGTGGTTAGTTGGCATACTTTACCCTAGAAGCAGCTGTATTTCAGTGGTGGGTAAATTATGAAAAATAATTGAACATCATTCTGTACTAAAGATGCATCATGAACGTACGTTTTTAGAGTTACTTTTGTTTTCCAGTGCTTGTTACCTGGGTTGTTCTGTTACTGTATTCAATAACCAGATTTTTACTGAATTCCACTTTCCTGTCTCCATTCTCAAACTGGAGCACTTTGATTCCCGAGAGCAGCTGGTCAGCTGGCAGATTCTGATATGTAAGTAACTCCAGAGTTGTGTGAAAGGACACTTTCACCTGGGGGGAATTCAGATGAAAATGCGTGAAGTAACTGTAGGGAATCCACAGTAAAAGCTGCCCAACAGCTCCGCCCCAGAGCACACATTCCCATCATAACCCAACAGAACTATGCCAGTGTCCAAAATCCCATGGGATCCTGTACAACAAGGCAAAGGTAAAAAAAAATCTTGAAATTTTTTTCAAAATCCAGAACTATTTCCTAAAGGCAAGTGCACTAAAACAGAGTGAAAGGTGAACTGCAACGCTTTAAAATATGAAGAGAAAAACCCACAAGTTTAAGATCCTGAATTCTCCAGATTCTCCTCTCCCTAATGCCAATTTTACAAAAGTAATTCCATTGCCTTCCGTGGAGTTAATGGTTATGCTTATGCATAGAAGTATGTGGTCAGAATCAAGCCCTGTCTGCCCCTGTTGCAGTGTAGATTTAAAAATGATAAATACATTTTTAAAGTGCATCTGAGTTATTTCATTCTTTTCTGAGTGACTGTTTCCTGCCACCAGCAAATACACCTAAAACAAAATAGGATTCTTCTGCCTTCCTCTGTTACTTTGTATAGGAATTGCACACAGGAAGCTCAGGGCTTGAAAGGAAGAGTAGAAAGCCAAATATTTTGTAAATACATTTATCATTCTGATATTCTGATACTGATTTAGTACTTCCTGCAAAGTGACTTCAATGGGGCATTGCCAATAAGAACAGTGTAACAAGCACCATTGTACAATTGTGTTTTTCCTTTCTCCCCAAAGCTTTGCAGTTCACCTAGGCCATGTTAGTATACTAATTCCTAAGGGCTTGTCTACATGGTGCATTAATCTGCAATAGAGAAGTGTAAATTCTAGTGGTACCAGAGTAGACACTAGTCCCTGCTGAAATAGTACTACATTAACACACACTAAGGAATGTCCAGTGCACGCTAGCAGGGTCCATATGGGCCAATTAGTGTGCACTAGAATTTGCAGCCCTCTAGTGCTGACTAATGCACTGGGTTGACAAGCCCTAAGCTGTCCGGACCCGAGGGGCCTTTTTGAACCTACTAGCATGTTTTGCTGTGGATGAAGTAGAAGTTGCTTCCCTTGCTCCTCCCTGTCGCTGTGGGATGTTTTCAGGCTCCTGTTGGGGTCGATACTGGACACAGTGAAGGGCACAGATAGAAGAATCCTGAAGTACAGAGGAGCCTCTGTGGAATTGGTGAGTTTCAGGTTGTGAGTAATGACTGATTCTGTCAAAACCTGAAGCAGAATGTATTAAACTACTTTCAATCTGAATCCCCTCCAGAGGCTTGAAGGCTTTCTAGTCTCTCGAGCTATTCCATAGCATCTGAGATTTGGAGGATCCTGCCCCAAACCACTTTCTTTTTTCATTGTGTATGCTTCAGAATCTCTTGATTAATACATAAAAATATAATAAAGGTTTAAAAATAAAATTTGATAACATAAGAACGGCCGTACCGGGTCAGACCAAAGGTTCATCTAGCCCAGTATCTGTCTACCGACAGTGGCCAATGCCAGATGCCCCAGAGGGAGTGAACCTAACAGGCAATGATCAAGTGATCACTCTCCTGCCATCCATCTCCATCCTCTGACAAACAGAGGCTAGGGACACCATTCCTTACCCATCCTGGCTAATAGCCATTTATGGACTTAACCACCATGAATTTATCCAGTTCTCTTTTAAATGCTGTTATAGTACTAGCCTTCACAAGCTCCTCAGGAAAGGTGGTCCCCAACTTGACTGTGTGCTGCGTGAAGAACTTCCTTTTATTTGTTTTAAACCTGCTGCCTATTAATTTCATTTGATGACCCCTAGTTCTTGTATTATGGGAATAAGTAAATAACTTTTCCTTATCCACTTTCTCCACACCACTCATTTTATAAACCTCTATCATATCCCCCCTTAGTCTCCTCTTTTCCAAGCTGAAGAGACCTAGCCTCTTTAATCTTTCCTCATATGGGACCCTCTCCAACCCCCTAATTATTTTAGTTGCCCTTTTCTGAATCTTTTCTAGTGCCAATATATCTCTTTTGAGGTGAGGAGACCACATCTGTACACAGTATTCGAGATGTGGGCGTACCATGGATTAATATAAGCGCAATGATATATTCTCAGTCTTATTCTCTATCCCCTTTTTAATGATTCCTAACATCCTGTTTGCTTTTTTGACCGCCTCTACACACTGCGTGGACATCTTCAGAGAACTATCCACAATGACGCCAAGATCTTTTTCCTGACTCATTGTAGCTAAATTAGCCCCCATCATATTGTATGTATAGTTGGGTTTTTTTTTCATGTGCCATTTTGTTGCCCAATCACTTAGTTTTGTGAGATCTTTTTGAAGTTCTTCACAGTCTGCTTTAGTCTTAACTATCTTGAGCAGTTTAGTATCATCTGCAAACTTTGTCACCTCACTTTTTACCCCTTTCTCCAGATCATTTATGAATAAATTGAATAGGATTGGTCCTAGGACTGACCCTTGGGGAACACCACCAGCTACCCCTCTCCATTCTGAGAATTTGCCATTAATTCCTACCCTTTGTTCCCTGTCTCTTAACCAGTTCTCAGTCCATGAAAGGACCTTCCCTTTTATCCCATGACAGCTTAATTTACATAACAGCCTTTGGTGAGGAACTTTGTCAAAGGCTTTCTGGAAATCTAAGTACAATAGGTATAATATAATATGATAGGACTTTGTGAATCACCAAAATTCACAGACCATGTTGGGAACTAAATCACTTTCATCCTGCTACCAGAATCTTTTTTAACATGAAAATGAATAATTGTTTTGATACTTAAAAGATCTCTATAGTAAAATAACCCAACACAGAATAGCCATCTTCCTAAAATAACATCTCCTTTCTTGGCTTATAGGTAATTATACTCTAGTCTTCTCTGGCCTCGTTTGTACTTTACCAAAAAAAAAAAAAATTGCATTGTGAGTAAACATTTAACACTGCATCACCAGGACATGGTCAGTAAAAACATTATTTTACAGCAATGTGAGTGTTGCCATGAATTATCGTAACAGCTGAGCAGTATATTAAATAAACCTTAATACAGTAATATGTAAGATACTCACTCCAGAATGGGGTTGATTTGGTATGAGATCACTTGCCATGGAATGAAACACCATTCCTCCATCATGATCCATTTCTACAGTTAACCTGAATGTAAGGAATCATAGGCTGTTAGAACTCTTTTCTTAGCCTCTGGTTTCATTTAGTCGTTGACTGGAATTTGTGAACTGTCAGAACTGTTGTACTTACAGAGCAGGTTTTACAAAAGCTTGCAAGTCCATTCTCAAAGCTGCAACTCCATAGCCATATGAACGAGTCACCTTGCCAGGTATCCCTTGTGCAAGCTGACAGGAAAAGGAAGAATACATGAGGATCAAACTAATGTGTCGAGGATGAAGCACTAACTCAATCTGAGAAGGTGTTTCCTAAAGCCGTCCAGCCATAGATGATCTCTGGCAGTGTTTGGCCTATTATTTGTAGTAAATTATGCTACCTCTATAAAACTTGTACGAATAGCAGAATCTGAGCTATATTTGCATTTTGAATGCAAACAAAATTTCTTATTAGATTAGGTGAAAGCTGCTCATTAATATGGAGGCAACTATTATTTTCTAAAATTTTATAAAATTTCATT
This sequence comes from Gopherus flavomarginatus, assembly GCF_025201925.1. Taxonomy (NCBI): domain Eukaryota; kingdom Metazoa; phylum Chordata; order Testudines; family Testudinidae; genus Gopherus; species Gopherus flavomarginatus. The sequence continues at coordinate 13,068,063 of NC_066618.1, read as the reverse complement.
GCTAAATATTTATTATAGTTAATAACACTTTGTGCTTCACAGCTGAGGATCTCAAAGTGCTTTACAAATATTATTTAAGCTATGCAGCAGCTGGTAAGTTGTATTTCCCAGGGACCAGGGAAGAGTCTGACAGAAGATAGGTGACTTGACCAAGTTTATGGAGTGAGCTGGGAATCCAACTCAGGAGTCTAACTCCTAATTCCCTATTCCCTTATTAAAAACAAGTGTTTTCATATAAATGAGCTGTGTGCGCAGTTATTAGCTAATCAGTAGCAGAAATCACAATTCACCACCTGCCTCCCATGTTGTAAGGAATAAATAATAAAATAGCTTCACTGTTACTGAGTAGCATTCAGAGCAGAAAAAAGCAAACGGAACTGACAATACTACTTAGCTAAATACTTAGCGGTGATAGTACATTTACCTTGCTGTCTAGACTCATGAAACCCAATGCATACCCCTCGCATTCAATTTTGTTAATGAGGTTGGGTAACGTGAGTGGAGTGAAGGAAATATGAATGGAGGCACTACCACCTGCAGGAACAACCTGGAATCAAAATATACAGACATTTAGCTAAAGCAAATGAGCAGTTTTGCATTATGGAAGCATCTTAACAGATCTACATCTAAGGTTGTATTGAGCTTTGCAGTTAAAGCATGGATAAAAATCTCTTTGCACTGCTCTATGCCCAGACTTGCACAAAAATGACAAAATATTAATTAAAACCAATGTAACTATTTCCATGCAAATCTATGTGACACAATTTTAGCCACTTTGATTCTGAAATAAAGGTGTCTGTGCGTACACTTGCACCAAAATAACTAAATTGATTTTAAGAAACTGAATTAATTTTTTGAGAACTTAGTTAAGTTTCTAATTAAACTTGAGTTCCAAGAATTTACAAATGACCCCTTTAAAATTTTCTTTTATTACGTCTAACCTTGTACTTGAACTCTTTGGCAAAGAAGTTCCTTACATTTGGGAATTGAAAATTGAGACACTGCTAGATTATTCCAAGATTTAAGATGTGGCGGGTTTTTTTGTTTGTTTTTTTAAAGTTTATTAATGTGCAAATTTTTGACGTATCGACACACACTCTCATAACTTTGTTTCCAATGCATTGTTTCTCATGTTTTTTTCCTGTCAAATTTCTGAACGTATTTTATTCTAGATACTGTGGTCCCTAATTGATTTTGCATCAATTAATTTTTGACGCACTATGAGTTATACAGTATATTTGTACAGGATGAGTCACATGTGAAGACAGCCAGAGGTTGAAAGGTCTGCATTCAAGCTCAGCTAGTTATGCTTGCCTGTTCTTCACAGGGTGAAGGACCTGCTTTCAGAGCTTGGTTCTTGAACTTCTTGGACCTTGGGAAGCCTTTTTGGAGACCATTGTTATCCTGTTGACTTCCTATGGCCTGCAGAAGTCTCTCTCCAATCTTTAAGATTTTGTTTTCCTACTGCTCTTGCTCTGCACCAATGAAAAACCTTCCCTTGCTATCCCATCTCCCCAGTCCTATACAGTTGGCTATTTGCAAACTATAAGGACACATAAGAGCCACTGCTTACCATTTGTGTAGGAGTTATACAGTAGGGATAGTCGGAAGGAACCCCTTCATGAGCTTGTATAAGTACAGAGATTATTTTCTTTTGATTATTTACTGGTCTCCAGACTTCAGAATCACTCCTTCCTTCCTCTTCCTTGTCTACATCTGACTCCTGCAGGTATGAAAGGATAAGAAATGTTACACATTCAGCACCGGACTATGGGAGGCCAGAATCATCATTCTCAGAACAAAAGAAGAGAACAAAAATAGCTAATACCATTTTGTCTCACTTTCCAGCATAAACCCTGGTTTCTCCCATTAAACACTGTGACTCCTGGGGGCGCTGAATGACTGATCTCCCACTGAAATCAATGGAAGGTCGGGGTACCCCAGTGCTGTTCAGATGACAGCAAGACTGAGCCTTAGGAGTGTCTTGCCCACCATGCAAAGCCGCATTCCAGCCCTAAGGCTGCCTAGATTAATGTTTTCAAAACAACTTTACCTCCTAACATGACAAAAAATAGTGTTGGTTTGACACCAATTCATAGATTTTAAGACCAGAAATGGCCAGTATGATCTAGTCTGACCTCCTGTATAACACAGGCCATAGAACTTCTCCAAAATAATTCCTAGCGCAGATCATTTAGAAAAACACCTCATCTTGATTTAAAAATTGTCAGTGATGCAGGATCCACCATGACCCTTGATAAATTAACAATGGTTAATTACTCTTACCATTAAAAATTTATTAATTTCCAGTAAGACTTTGTCTAGCTTCATCTTTCAGCCATTGGCTCATGTTATATTTTTCTCTGCTAGATTGAAGAGCCACTTATTTAATATTTGCTCCACATATAGGTACTTATAGAGCGTAATCAAGTCACCCCTTAACCTCTTAATTAAGCTCAATCACTGGAAGGCATGGTTTCTAATCTTTTAACCATTCTTGTCATTCTTCTCTGAATCTTCTCCAATTCATCAACATCCTTCTTGATGGCACCAGAACTGGACACAGTATTCCAGTCGCAGTTGCCTTAGTGCCAAATACAGAGGTAAAATAATTTCTCTACTACTACGCAAGATTCCCGTTTACGCATCCCAGGTTTGCATTCATCTTTTGGCCTCAGTGTCACACTGGGAGCTCATGTTCAGCTGATTATCCACCATGATGCCCAAATCTTTTTCAGAGTCACTGCTTCCCAGGAGAGAGTCCTCCATCCTCTAAGTATGACCTACAGCAGTGGCTAACCTTTCCAGACTACTATACATGTTTCAGGAGTCTGATTTCTCTTGCGTACCCCCAAGTTTTACCTCACTTGCTTACAAAATCAGACAAAAATACAAAAGTGGCACAGCTCACTATTACTGTGAAATCGCTTACTTTCTCATTTTTACCGAATTTTATAAAATAAATCAATTGGAATATAAAATACTGTACTTACATTTTAGTGTACAGTATATAGAACAGTATAAACAAATCACTGTGTGAAATTTTAGTTTGTACTGACTTCGCTAGTGCTTTTTATGTAGCTTGTAATACTAGGCAAATACCTAGATGAGTTGCTGTACCCCTGGAAGGCTTCTGTGTACCTCTGGTTCAGAACTCTGACCTATAGTCTTTGTTCCTAGATGTATACATTTACAGTTAGCCATATTAAAATGCACAGTTCTCATGCACCTAGTTTGCCAACATATCTAGATTGCTATGAATCAGTGACCTGTCCTCTTCAATATTTACTATTCCTACAATTTTTGTGTCATCTGCAACTTTATAAGTAAGTGATTATTTTGTTTTCTTCTAAGTCATTGATAAAAATATTAGTGTAGGGCAAAGAACTGATCCCTGTGGGACTCCACTGGAAACAAATCCTCACAGTGACAATTTCCTGGTTACAGTTCCATTTTGAGACTTATCAGGTAGCCAGCTTTTAATCCATTTAATATGTGCCATGTTCATTTTATATCTTACTATTTTAATCAAAATGTTGTGCGGTACCAAGTCAAATGCCTTTCAGAAGTCTAAGTATATTATGCCAACACTAGTACCTTTATCAACCAAATTTGTAATCTCAAAAACAAAATTGTTAGTTTGACAGGCTCTAGTCTCCATAAACCCACATTGATTAGCATTAATTACATTACTCTCCTTTATTTTTTATTAATTGAATTCCGTATCAGCTGCTCTTTATATTCCTGGGATCAATGTCAGGCTGAAACCTGTGATGACCCAGATCATCCCATTTACCCTTTTTAAAAATTGACACATTAGCTCCCTTCCAATCTTCTGGAACTTCCCCAGTGGCCTTCAAAACATCCTCTGGCAAGGAGTTCCACAGGTTGACTGTGCATTGTGTGAAGAAATACTTCCTTTTATTTTAAACCTGCTGCCTATTAATTTCATTTGGTGACCCCTAATTCTTCTGTTATGAGAAGGAGAAAAATAACACTTCCTTATTTACTTTGTCCACACCTGTCATGATTTTATAGACCTCTATTATATCCCCTTGAATCATCTCTTTTTCAAGATGAAAAGTTCCAGTCTTATTAATCTCTCTTCATATGGAAGCTGTTCTATACTTCTAACCATTTGTGTTGCCCTTTTCTGTACCTTTTCCAATTCCAGTATATCTTTTTTGAAATCGGGTAACCACATCTGCATGCAGCATTCAAAATATGGACGTAGCATGGATTTATATAGAGGCGATATGATATTTTCTGTCTTATTATCTATCCCTTTCTTATTTATTCCCAACATTCTGTTAGCTTTTCTGATAACGTGGTTTAAAGAAAGAGACTGCCATGATCTTACATCATCTGTCATGAGGGAACCTGGAGAAATGGTGTCTGGGCTGCTAGAGATTTTATCACAGTTTAACAGGATTTCAGTCTCTGAGGTGCTAGCATTTGACTCAATCTCATTCTCATCTACGTCCTTAATAGGAAAATGAGGGCCATAAAACAGCAAGAGGTCCACCAGCTTCTCATTATCTTTTTCTTGATTGTAAGTTTTCCAGTCCATGTGGATGTCTGAATGAAAAAGGAAAAATCTATTAATCTTAGTCAGGCCAACGATATGTAGCTTTTTTGACCCTTGAGAAAAAGTGGACTAGGTAGATAATGGCACCTGGATACATTGATGCCAAGTTGCACCTGAGTGGAAGTTTTTTACTCTCAGGACTAGTCAGGTGATTCCTCAAGGATCAGAAAAGCATAAATGTGACTTAAACCCATCTTTGCCTGTCACTGGTCTTGCACTAGACACAGCCTAGCCAGGTCCAAGGATCCCAGCCTACATCTTTATCAGCATTAGCTATGATGAATGTTTTATTTGTTAAGTAAATGCATAAGAATGTCCATGCAGGGACTAGCTCAGTTTTCTGTCTTCTGACAGTGGCTGGTGCCTGATGTCAGGGCCGGCTTTAGGCCGATTCAGCCGATTCCCCGGAATCGGGCCCTGCGCCTTAAGGGCCTTTTAAATTTTTTTTTTTACTTACCCCGGCTGCAGTCTGCTCCAGGGTCTTCCATGGCCCCGCTCCCCTGACCAAAGCACTGGCGGGAGTGCGGCTGCCCCACAGCCCGGCTCTCCCGGCTGGAGCCCTGGCTGGAGCGGAGCAAGCCACCCCGCGGCCCCGGCTGGAGCCCTGGCCGGAGCGGGGCAAGCCGCCCCACGGTCCCGCTCTCCTGGCTGGAGCCCTGGCCGGAGCACGGCAAGCTGCCCCGCAACCCCGCTCTCACGGCTGGAGCCTCGGCTGGAGCGGGGCAAGCCGCTCCGCGGTCCCTGCTGGAGCCCTGGCCGGAGCGCGGCAAGCCGCCCCGCGGTCCCTGCTGGAGCCCTGGCTGGAGCGGGACAAGCCCTGCCGCCCCAGCTGGAGCCCCAGCCAGAGCGAGACAAGCCCCGCTGCCTCGGCTGGAGCCCCGGCCGGAGCGCAAGCCCTACCCTGCAGCCCTGCTCTCCTGGCTGGAGCTCTGGGCCCCCAAAGCCCTGGGATAGCAGGGGGGTCCGGGGGCTATTTAAAGGGCCGGGGCTCCAGCTGCCTCTGCCACCCAGTCCTTTAAATAGCCACCGGAACCCCCCCATGTATTCTCCAGGGCTCCGGCGGCTATTTAAAAGGTCCAGGGGGGTAGAAGCAGGGGAGCCCCAGGCCCTTTAAATAACCCTCAGAGCCCTGGGATAACGGGAGCCTTGGGGGCTATTTAAAGGGCGGGGGCTCCAGCTGTCTCTGCTGCACCCCCTGCCCTGCCCGCACCAGCCCTGCCCCCCCTGCCTGCAGCCAGCTCTGCACCCTGTGCCCACAGCCAGCCCCTGCCAAACCCCCTGCCCTGTCTCCAGCCAACCCGACACACACCTCTGTGACCCTGCTCAAAGCCAGCCAGCCCCACACACAGCCCTACCCGCACCAGCCCTGCACCCCCTGCCCGCCCTGCCCACACCTAGCCCCGCATCCCCTGCCCTGTCTCCAGCCAATCCCTGCTGCACTCCCCTGCCTGAAGCCAGCCAGTTCCGCACTCCTCTGTCTCCAGCCCTCTCAACCCCTGCTGCATCCCCCTGCGGCCCTGCCTGAAGCCAGCCCACCCCACACCCCTGTCTCCAGCCAGCCCTGCACCCTTTGCCCTGCCTGCAGCCAGACCCTACCTCCAGTCAGCCCCTGCTCTGCCTCCAGCCAGCCTCATGTCCACTGCTCCCCTGCAGTTCCCAGGGCAGTAACCCTGCACACCTGCTTCAATGAGGGGGACAGGGAGCAGCTGGGACCCACACATGTGCACACCTGCAGGGAGTGGCAGGGACCCACACATGTGAAATGGCGGTCATTAATAGGCAATCAACAGCATATATGATGCAATGTACATAATATATAATTGTATTATTTATATAGTTATGGAAAGTAAATAATACATGGAAGAAAGACAAGGCTTTTTTTTTTTTTTACACCTTTTTTTTTTTAGGTCATCCCTGCCAGGGCCCCGCCGAAAATGTTCGAATTGGGCCCCACACTTCCTAAAGCTGGCCCTGCCTGATACTTCAGAGGAAATGACTAGAACAGGGCAATTATTAAGTGATCCATCCCCTGTTGTTCAATTCCAGCTTTCAGCAATCAGAGGGTTAGAGATACAAACAGCAGGGTTGCATTCCTGACCATCTTGGCTAATAGACATTGATGGATGAAGTTCATCATCCTCCATGAATTTATTCTCTTTTTAATCCTGTTATAGTTTTGGCCTCCACAACATCCCCTAGTAATGAGTTCCACAGGATGACTGTATGTTATGTGATGTGATTCTTTAGTTTGTTTTAAACCCGCTGCTTGTTAATTTTATCAGGTGATTGATGGGGTAAGTCACACTTCCTTATTCATTTTCTCCAAACCATTCATGATTTTATAGACCTCTATCATATCCCCCCTTAGTCTCCTCTTTTCCAAGCTGAACAATCCCAGTCTTTTTAATCTCTCCTCACATGGAAGCTGTTCAATACCCCTAATCATTTTTGTGTTTGGTGATGTCCAAGACACAAAGAAAGATATGGCCCATGCACTGAAGAGAAAACTCCTGAGAATTTGTCTTTTAAATGAGTACATTCTGAAGAGGAAGACAAAGATTGGATGCAAGTGACATTTAGAAGAGCCCAATGGTGCTAAACTTAGAGTGGGATTTTTTCTTTCCAGTAATAGCATGACAGCAGCATTTTATTGACATGAGTTAGCTTTAGGAGGGTTTCACAGAAAAAGTGAATTTCAAAGGATACAGATGAAGAGAATTCCGTCAAACACACGGTGCACTGGAATAGGATGTTTTCCCATTTCACACTAAACACTAGGTTGTGCTAATTATATTCCCTCACTGACCTCTGGCTCAAACCTGCCTGCTCTGCTACTATACACATCAGCCTTGTCCAAAGGTAACACCACAACGATAAATGCTTTTGTACAGCTAGAGACTTAGCAGCACTGGCCATTGCTCTATATTAGCTAAACTACTGAATTAGCTGTCTCCTCCTATTCCTTTATTGCCCTCAAAAAAATAATCCTAATTAAGAAAGCTGAAGGTGTGTTAATTGCTGTGCTTTCATTACTGCAGGGACTGCAGTGCTAGCTAGTATATCTTAGAATATGAAACCAGCCTTACCACAAGGAGTGGGGTTGTTGAGTCTGATGCAGCGGGAGACCGTATCCCCACCAGAGACATGAGCACCAAACCTGGAAAGGGGGAATAACTTCATGTTACAGGGCTTGGCTACACTAGAGAGTTGCAGCGCTGGTGAGGGGGTTACAGCGCTGCAACTTAGGATGTGGCCACACTTGCAAAGCACGGCCAGCGCTGCAACTCCCTGGTTGCAGCGCTGGCTGTACACCCGGTTCAGCCTCGGGTGTAGGGATTCCAGCGCTGGTGATCCAGCGCTGGTCAGCAAGTGTGGACGCCCACCAGCGCTTTTATTGACCTCCGGGATATAAGGAGGTATCCCAGAATTCCTGTCCACAACAAACCGGAAGAAAGGGAGAGCTCGGAGTTCAGCCAAACTGCTTATTTAAAAAACAAACACAGCTCCTGTTTGCTGAGCGAGCTGAGGCAGGCAGGGGAATTACTTTGGAATGTTCACAGCTGTTTGCTTGAAGAGAGAAACAGCACGCTCACACGGCAGAGGGGGAGGGGGAAGTCCGTGTTCAGCAGTTGCTGATCTGGTCTGACGAGTATTTAGCAGTACATACGTTGCATTTAGTGAATGAGAGAGGAGTGGGGGAATGGAGTTAGAACTTTTAAAATGATTGAAGGTAGGCACAGTCCTTAGAACTTGCAAGGCAGGGAGCTGAGAACAGTGTCAACTCCAAAAATCCATTCTGTCTGTCTCCTCCACGTTCCCTGTCACATTCCACCCCACGCCCCTCTTTTGAAAAGCACGCTGCAGCCACTTGAATGCTGGGATAGCTGCCCACAATGCACCACTCCCAACAGCGCTGCAAGTGCTGCAAATGTGGCCACACTGCAGCGCTGGTAGCTGTCAGTGTGGCCACACTGCAGCGCTGGCCCTACACAGCTGTACGAACACAGCTGTAACTACCAGCGCTGCAAAACTGTAAGTGTAGCCATACCCACAATGTGCAATTGTTAAGTTAACTCCAAAGAATTATTCTTTTAAATGAGTCATTAACAAAGTGGAAACAGATCAGCTTAAAGAGTTAACTGCTGGCAGTTTGTTGTATTGGAAACCAGATAATCTATAGTCAATCTAGGAAACAAAGTTATTTTGTACATTCTGTTTACATTCCATTATCCGTTCCCTCCATATTCTGACAACATAGTTGTCTCAGACTCGTGTGCGCAAGCGAATGTAGTGCTCATGAAAGATGGTCGATAAAGAAGTCAACAGAAGTGTTGGAGTGGCAGAAGCCACCTCCTCAGTGAGCAGTGCACTGAGAGGAGTAGCAGGACTTTCTCCACCACTAGTACTGGCATGCCAGTGATCTCTGTTCATGCTGGCCCTGAATCAATTGAGCCTGGAATGACTGAGAAAACAGTCTGGAAGAATGGTTGGTAGCATGGCTGATGAAGGATTTAGGAGATGATGTATATGGAAGCAGGGCATTTTACAGTCATGCTAGGAAACACAAACATAACAGTATGCTAAACTTATCTACATCAGATAAGGCCTTAGTGTATTGTTTGACTGTCTAAACAAAATAAAGCACACACTGTATTTTGACAAATATACCACTGAACACTGCCTGCCTTCTTACTGAACAATAGCAAATGACCAAAACTGAACAGTGTAGGCATAGTCTAATGGCATTTAAAACTTCTGACATCCTTACAAACAGTATTTGGGGAGCTATACCTGATTATTGGTATCTTTGTTTGATGGTCAGTCTGAGGTCCTGTCATCTGCAAGAAGATTGGGCAACCTTTCACAGTCATTTGCATAGGAATTAATGTAGGCTGTAAATCTCCCACCTAAGAAAAAACAATGCATCTTGGCAATTAGAATTAAATACTACTTTAGAACGTGGGTTACTAAATTATATCGTCGCCTTTGAGCCAAATGAATTTTCAATTTTTTTTACTCTTCTCTTTTACAGCAAATTAGTGAAGCAAGAGATCTAATGAGGACTCTTGTCAGCATGAAAGTTCTGTACTTAATTTATTGGTCATTCTGCTTGATGCCTTTTCTAGGAGAGAGTTCTCCTGCTGACAAAAAACTTCCAGCCCCCACAAGCCGCAGCGGCTTTGTTGGCAGGAGAGTGCTCCCTGCTGACAAAGTGCTGTTCACAACAGTGCTTTTTGTCGTTTGGGGTATGTGTGTGTTTTTAACACCTCAGAATGACAAAAGTTTTGCCAACAAAGTGCCAGTATAGACCAAGCCTAAGAGTCTTTCCACCAGGCACAACAGCACAACATATTGGGTTGGTGGAGCAGAGTATTGACTGTTGTAACTGGATTTTGTAGATGGAACAAAGCTATGTTGTGGAACTCTTGTTACAGCCCTATGAAAAAAAAAGGCCTTCAACGTGTGTCCAAAACCAGATCCATACGTTTTAACAGGAGAGGACACTTGTCAACTAAACCTTGTTAGAAGAAACAGTCTAGAAAAAAAAACAGGAGTACTTGTGGCACCTTAGAGACTAGCAGATTTATCTGAGCACAAGCTTTCGTGGGCTACAGCCCACTTCATCAGATGCATAGAATGGAACATACAGTAAGAAGACAGATATACATACAGAGAACATGAAAAGGTGGAAGTTGCCATATCAACTCTTCCTCCTTTTCATGTTCTCTGTTTGTATATATATATATATCGTACTATATGTTCCATTCTATGCATCTGATGAAGTGGGTTTTATTCCAGGAAATAAATTTGTTAGTCTCTAAGGTACCACAAGTACTCCTGTTCTTTTTGCGGATACAGACTAACATGGCTGCTACTTTGAAACCAGTCTAGAAAAAGCTACTCTGAATCCTTATTTAAGTCCTAACTAGCAGACAACTGTGTTTTAACAAAGAGGAATTTGGGGAAAGACAATTGGCCCCAAACCTACCATGCAAATTTGGTGACCAGAACAAAAAGCCTCACCTACCCTACAGATGAGATCATCATGGTACTCTCCCCACATGTTGTTATAAGCTGTTATTTCTATGATTAGCTGCTGGAAGGCTTTCAGAGTTCCTGTGGAAGGTTGGGCATGGAAAGCCACTCCTCTCCCATGAGACAGTAATGCCAGCACAAATGCTAAAAGAACAGAAGAGTATTTGATAAGATTTCTAGGAAATGGAATAAGGTTTATCTTTCAAACAAAATACATGTTCAGATCATTGGCTGGTATTACTCAGGGTAGTTCTACTGGCTTCAGTGGAGCTATGCCTATTTACAAAGTTGAGAATTCAGCTTCTAGAATAGAGTTTCCCAAACCTTTCCTATTGTATTCCCCCTTCCAGCTCTGCCAGCAGGCCACATACCCCCTTCCAGATCTACCAGCTGCCCATGTACCTCTAACCTTCTTATCACTGATACTTTGTGTGTTCTTCTTAACACTACTTGTCTTTAGCCATCTGCCTGTAGTTCATTGTTATATACGGATATAGTTATAGTGCAATGTATACAACCAAAAAAACCCCAACCAACAACTAAGTACTGAGCTCAGTTAGCTTGGATAATTGCTGGGCAATTGACCCTGCGCTGTACAGGTAAGGGCTCCGTACGTCAGTGTCTCTGTGTTTTTGTGATCTCACTGGTAATCTTGAAGTAAATTAACTACCGTATTTTATATAACAAACTCCCACAGAATTTTAAAGCTTTGTCTGAGTAGCCTATTATGAAAATGCAATAAATAAAATCCACCATTACACAGTTCCTGCGTACCTCCCAGAGGTGTCTCACATGTCCCCAGGGATACATGTACCACAGTTTGGGAACCCCTGCTCTAGAATCAAATCATTTTCACTCCAGCTTCCTATTCAGTAGTTCTCAATCTGTTTTTATATTATGGATCACTTGTTAAGTCAGAGAATCTTCCAAGGACAACCTCCCCTGCCAACCTCCTAATTCTGCACTTTTCTGTGACAACTGTAATGCTTGATTACATGAAAAAGCAATATTGGTAAGATGAAAATAAACTGACTCCAATGGTATTGGAGTGACTGACTGGTTAACTTTGTGATCTGTGCTGTTTATTTCTTTCTAAATGTTTGCTAGCCCTCTAGTTGTGTTGGTGTCTGCAAGTCAGAACATCAAACAGACACTTGACAAAGCACTCCAGATGTAGAGAAGGACTTGTTTGTTTGCTTGATCAAAAAAATGTCCCAGAAACCGCAAGACAGTCCTGACTGGAAAATACATGGCAGGAGGCTTCACTTCTTCAAACCAGAGTGCTCTGCTGTTGAGATAGACACAGCTTCATGGACCACTTGTAAGTGTATCACAGGATACACTGTGAGAACTAATGTTAGGCATTTACTCCTGGGGGAATTCTGCACCAAAAAACTGAAAATTCTGCAAAATTCTGCATATTTTATTTGTCAAAACAACACAATATAATCACACCAATTTCAATTATTTTTGGTAATTCATTTCAAAATTCCTGTCAGCAAGTATGTCTGTAACAATACAGACAATGAAAAAGATTCAGGAAATGTTTTTTGACAAATAGATTCCTTACTAGTCATATAAATACAGAACTCTGAGTAATTAATTTAAACTACAATACAGAATCTATTTCCCACACCCCTCAGAAGCAGTGCAAAGGCTTGGGGGAGGCAGAGGTAATGGAGAAGCTGGGGAAAAAAGAAGGAGCCTGGGAGTGAACCTGGAGGGTCGATGGGTGTGGGTGAGAGAAATATGGAACAGGTTTTTTTGGGGAGTAGGGAAGGATTGTTGGGGAGCCTCCCCCAGACAGACCCTGGCTGATCTTTAGCCTCTCCCATTCAGTCAGGCACATCTGCCCCTGTCCCCATGGGTCCCTGTGCCCCCTCCTCCTGTCTCCATGTGTCCCTGCACCCCCTCAGCCAGCCCCTCCCCCATCCCCATGTATCCAGGCATCCCCTCTCCTCTGTCCCTACATGTCTCTGTGGCCCCACTCAGTCATGCCCTTTCCCCCATGTGGCCCTACACCCCGTCCCCATTTTGCCTGTGCCTCTACTCCCCGTCAGCCCCTGCCCCTGTCTCTCTTGTCCCGCCCCACTAGCCCTTAGTCTGTTGCATCCCCAGCAGCCTCGTGTGCCCCACATTGTCTGTCCACCCATATCCCCTGTCTCCTGTCCTGGCCCCACAGGCAGGGCACTGCAAGGAACACAGCGTTTTCTCTTCCCTATAGCAGCTGGGGCGGGCCCCAGGGTGTCTGCTCTGTTCTAGCACCACAGCAGACCCTGGTGGGCAAAAGGTGTAACTGCAGCAACTTTCCAGCAGAAGTTATTTTCTGCAGCACACGAATTATGCACATGCGCACTGGCACAGAATTCCCCCAGGAGTAGGCATTCTATTGCATCTGTGTTTTATTTGCTATGGGCTAGATTCTGATACCACTACTCACTCATAGCACCTTCATAAATAGTCTCAATGGCTATTTGTGAAGTTAGGTGCTCCTCTAGATGAATAAGGGTATTGGAGTCTGATTCTTTGTATTGATATAATACCTTGCACAATGGAGCTGTGATCTTTCCTGGTTAGGACCTCTGGGAACTACTGCAATACAAATAATAAACAACAAAGGATCATGTCCTGCCTGGTCAGTCCATCCAACCCTACTGAAATCAATGAGGCTGCAGGGGATGAAAGTCAGCTCAGAATGTAGCCTATTTTTTTAAATTTTAGAGCTTGTAATAAGAACCAGATTGACAGCCCTGGGGCCTGGACTCCTCAATCTACAGAATAGATACTGAATGCTGTGGGCAAGCCCCACAATGTCCACCAGTATGTTTCAGTCTGTCCTGGAGGCCCAGACTCTAATATAAAGGGATTTCCATTTCCATTCAGCCCTCTTTCCGTGGATGCTGTTGCTGAGTGCGCCAGTTGTGAGAAAAATATCTTTCTGGCCAACAAAAAAAGCTTCTTTCATACCTGACTGTGCTTTCTTGGCTGCATGTCTTCTGATTTGTGCTGTTCTTTTCACCAGACTGGCTGTGGAGCTTGTAAAAGGAAAAGACTCAATGTTAAGTCTGTGAACAGCACAAGTCTTTGCTAACTTTACAAGCTAATTCAGCCAAACTCCTAGATTGTTGGTAACTAGTGCTCAAAGATAGACTTCCTAGAATCACCAGCTAAATGAATTTTTAAAATAGCTTCTTTATATGTGAAGCCATTTAAATGCCAACATACAAGTTCAGGATTCGGTAAGCCAGATCCGCAGCGGGTGTAAATCAGCATAGCTCCACTAATGTCAAAAGTGCAATGCTATTTACACCAAATGAGAATCCTGCCTTTTGTGTTTCCAGCAAAACTTGATGGCCTGGAACCATAGTACTTCAGCCAGAGGATTCATCATTTCTCATAAGCAAAGCAAAGTAAACTTAAGAAACACCCCATATTGCAGCACGTAGTACTGGTGGTACAGTCCATACTGAACCAATGGAGCAGTATGGCAATAGGGGATTGTCCCCTCACACCAGCATACCTCCACTTCAATGGAATGATTCCAACTTTACACAGCAGTGTGAGAGGAAAATCAAGCCCAGTATCCGATTAATTAACGAGAAAGTCACAACTTACAGATAGTTTCCGTGTTCCTCTGAGGTAACTGGACAGCTGCTGAAATATTCAGCTTCTAGTGTGAATGGAGCATCGATTCCAGTGTGATTGGTAAGTATCAGCTGGCGTGTTACTATGCTCTTCAATGCAACTTCAGATCCAAAGTCCAACAAAAGATCTTGAGGACTTTGTAACATTTGCTTCTCATCACTAAAGATAAAAGTGACCTCAGATATTAAAGCTAGCACTCCTCTTTCTTCATAGCATAGAAACAGTTTAGGCAGAGTTGAGATTTCCAGCATAAGGCAGTTTTGATGTCCTTTGTTAAAAGGACCAACTAGCCTAAGATTTATACCACCAGCATTTGCCAGTATTGATTTGCCTCAGTTAGATTCCTGTAGGAATTTATTTCAGGTGCAGTGATTATGCTGATCTGCTAAATTAAAGCTATTTTTTGTTCATCTGAAAAGAAGAAACAAGGACTTAAAGTACACTCTGAAACAGAGTAGTCATGCTAGGTATCACAAGAATACAATTAAAAATATCAGGCAGACGTAGGCTTAGGAGCGTTGCATTTGTCATATACCAGATTTGGCAACATGGCAGGAAAACTTCTAAACAGCCCAGGATATTTGATCTTAAATTATATGGTATAGAACTCAACACTTTAATATCCATATCTAAGAGTTAAATTTACATATTTTAAACATTGCAGACAGTTACTGTGGTATGATGGGTGTAGGATCCCCATACCTTGGCTGGAAGCGAGAGGGCTAATTCTTTCACTCCAAGCAGAGAAAGCAAAGATACTGAATTAGAATATAGATGGACTATTACAGTGCATTAGATGTTAAAAACCAACACACAAACCTGGGTGATTATTTTATAACACCTTCGTTTACCTGGTAACTTTACTGTCACAAGGTATCAAGTATGTAACATGTAGTCCCTTTACTTGGCCAGAAATGCCCAGAAAAAGAGGTTCAATCATATCTTCTATGCTACAGCAGAGGGTAAGGTCATTCAGCTCATCCTAATAGGAGAAAGTCACATCTTCTTTGTAAATGGAGTCAAAGATACAGATGAAAGATGTCATAATCAAAAAATGTATTAGAAAAACACATACAAATCTTACTGGATTAAAAAAAACAGAATTGCAGGGGATGACTGAGAAGTCTTACAGGTTGCTTCTCATGGATTTCCTACCACACCATTGCATCAAAATTGTTTGATAGTAGGTACCAAATTAAAAATGTGCTGATGTTACTGTATGTTTTGTGTCAACATCAAATAATGTAAACCTAAAAATGCACCATTCCTGATTTTTGCCACATTTTCTGGTAGAAGCCTGTCTTTTCAGTGCTGGCCTGCTTGTGGAAATGGATCTCGTTGTCTGGACACATTAATTCCGACTTCCCTCCTTTAAGTTTTTCCAGGTAAGGAAGAATTAGGATATGTTTACACTATAGATGCTACAGTGGCATAGTTATGGCACTGCAGCTGCACAGCTGTAGTACCATAGTGTAGACACTTGCTACAGTGATGGAAGGGGTTTTTCCATTTCTCTCAAGAGGATGAGAGGTAGTAGGTAGGTCGACAGAAGAAATTTTCTGTCAGCCTAATGGTGTCTATACCAGGGTTTAGGATGACAACTATCTCTCTTGAAGGTGTGAATTTTTCACATCCCTGAGAAATGAGGTAGGTTGACCAAAGATTTAGGTGTAAGCAGGCCTTAGAATGAGAGAGTAGAATGGTGGGAATTAATGTAAGGAAGATGTTTTCAGGACCATAAAGTAAAATTTAATCAATTTAATATGTGTTTTAAGAATAAAAGGTCAAAAATAGTTTTGTATATTACAAAAGCAGCATTAATCATTAAGTATAAAGAAAAGGGCATAGTAGAAAAAAATTAAAGCAGCAAGCAAGCAGACTACAAAGTCGATTTAAGGTGCATATAATTTAAATATCTTCTGTCTTCAATCATGTTAGTTTATAAAGCAGTTTGAGACAGATTCTATGCACAACTGCATTGTACTATACTTGCAAGTGCTGTTTTTGCCACATGGACTTGAAATAAGAATCCCAGTGTTCTCTGTGCTATTGAAATTAGACCAGTTTTTAAACTTACCATAATATTAGCTGTTAGCTCTATACACAATTCTTTTTCTTCATGTGGGCCCAAAGTGCCACTTCTTGGGGAGACAGTGGCAGAGCAGAAAGCTGACTGACTTCCAATAAGCTATCAAGTAGGATAAACACTTGAACATTCAGTTAACTGTAATGAAATCTACTCCATTCAAAATTCACCTCAGATTGGAAATGATTGTCAGGATGAAGCAATACATAGAATCTCTATGTTTCAGGAAAACAACAGATCTGATATATAGAGTCGGGACACACTTCACATGCCCTTTAATTCCACTATGTTCAATTACTTAGATACTTTTTTCTTAATAGTAAATTAGGGCTGCCAATTAATCACAGTTAACTCACGCAACTAACTCAAAAAAAGTAATTGTGATAAAAAATTTTTATCACGATTAATCACATTTTTAAACTATAGAATACCAATTGAAATGTATTAAATATTTTTGAATATACTTCTACATTTTCAAATATGTTGATTTCAATTACAACACAGAATGCGAAGTGTACAATGCTCACTTTATATTATTTTTATTACAAATCTTTGCACTGTAAAAATGATAAACAGATAGTATTTTTCAATTCACCTCATACAAGTACTGAAGTGCAATCTCTTTATCGTGAAAGTGCAAGTTACAAATAAAGATTTTTTTTGTTACATAACTGCACTCAAACAACAAACAATGTAAAACTTTAAAGCCTACAAGTCCGCTTAGTCCTATTTCTTGTTCAGCCAATCGCTAAGACAAACAAGTTTGTTTACATTTACGGGGACATAATGTTTCACACTTCTTATTTACAACGTCACCTGAAAGTGAGAACAAGCATTTGCATGACATTGCAAGGTATTTACATGCCAGATATGCTAAACATTTGTATGCCTCTTCATTCTTTGGTCACCAGTCCAGAGGATGTGCTTCCATGCTGATGACATTCGTTAAAAAAAATGCAAATTTGTGACTGAACTCCTTGGAGGAGAATTGAATGTCTCCTGCTCTGTTTTAACCACATTCGGCCATATATTTCATGTTATAGCAGTCTTGGATAATGACTCAGCACATTGTTCATTTTAAGAACACTTTCACTGCAGATTTGACAAAATGCAAAGAAGGAACCAATGTGAGATTTCTAAAGATAGCTACAGCACTCGACCCAAGGTTTAAGAATCTGAAGAGGGATGAGGTGTGGAACATGCTTTCAGAAGTCTTAAAATAGCAACTCTCCGATGTGGAAACTACGGAACTGAACCACCAAAAAAGAAAATCAACCTTTTGCTGGTGGCATCTGACTCAAATGGTGACAATGAATATGCATTAGTCCGCATTGCTTTGGATTGTTATTGAGCAGAACCCATCATTGGATGGACACATGTTCTCTGGAAGGGTGGTTGAGGCATGAAGGGACATATGAATCTTTAGTGTATCTGGCATGTAAATATCTTGCAATGCCAGCTACAAACAGTGCCATGCAAACACCTGTTGTCACTTTCAAGTGACATTGTACACAAGAACTGGGCAGTATTATCTCCTGCAAATGTAAAAAAACTTGTTTGTCTGAGTGACTGGCTGAACAAGAAGTAGGACTAAGTGGACTTGTAGGCTCTCACGTTTTACATTGTTTTATTTTGAGTGCAATTATTTTTTGTACGTAATTCTACTTTTGTAAGTTCAGCTTCCATGACAAAGAGATTGCACTATATTATTTGTATTAGGTAAATTGAAACTATTTCTTTTGTTTTGTACTGTGCAAATATTTGTAATCAAAATAATAATAAAGTGAGCACTGTACACTTTGTATTCTCTGTGGTAACTGAAATCAATAGATTTGAAAATATAGAAAACATCCAAAAATATTTAAATGAATGCTATTCTATTATTCTCTAACAATGCAATTAATCACGATTAATTTTTGTAATCACATGATTAATCACAATTAAATTTTTTAGTCGCTTGACAGCTCTAATAGTAATTATTATTATATGTCCACTTTTCCCACACAAGTCTGCCTCCAAAGCCCAAATGTGGTTAAAGGCCCAGAACAAGGGATTTCTCAGTTACCTCATAATATAATCATAGAATCATAAATTAATTCCAATAAATCAATGGAATTCCTGACACAGCCCAGGGTGACAGTAACTTACAGGACTTACCAGTACTGCTGGAGTCCTGAGGGGGGCATGGCCTCAACCGCAAGAGGCGGTACCTCTCAAGATTTAAAGGCCCTGGGGCTCAGAGGTGGGATTTAAAGGGCCTTGAGCTCCCACAGCTGTGGGGAACCCCACTGAGCCTTGCCAGGCTGGGGCAGGGATCTCCTGCTGCTGTGGGAGCTCTGAGTCCTTTAAATCCCAGCCCCAGCCCGGCTGCCGGAGCTGCGGGTGGGATTTAAAGGGCTCTGGGCTGCCCGCAGCCACGGGAGCTCTGAGCCCTTTAAATCCGGCCCCAGCCAGGCTGCCAGAGCTGTGGGAGGGATTCAAAGGGCTCTGGGCTCCCCGCAGCTGCGGGAGCTCTGCAGGGCCACCGGGAGGTGGGGGGGGCAAAGGGGGCAATTTGCCCCAGGCCCCCACGAGAATATAATATTCTATAGTTTTGCAACTTTTTTTTATGGAAGGAGCCCCCAAAATTGCTTTGTCCCAGCCCCCCTGAATCCTCTGGGTGGCCCTGGACTCTGAGCCCTTTAAATCCCGGCCCTAGCCCAGCCGCCGGAGCCGCGGGCAGGATTTAAAGGGCTCTGGGCTGCCTGCAGCCATGGGAGCTCTGAGCCCTTTAAATCCCGGCCCCAGCCCGGCCGCCGGAGCCCAGAGCCCTTTAAATCCCCACCACGGAAGCCGGTGCGAGCTGGCACGGTGTACTGGCTCTTGCAGGTACGCCATACCGGACCATACCGGCTTACTTTCACCTCTGGACGCAGCACAGTACTTTATGTAACACAGTGGCTAAGTCTGTCCTGTCCCTTCTCGAGTAGCTAGTCAACATAGAGAATAAGATATATCTACTGCTCCCAGTTAATAGAGTTAGGGTATGTCTACACTACCTGCCAGATCAGCGGGCAGCGATTGATCCAGCAGTGGTCAATTTATCACATCTAGTCTAGTAGCGATAAATCGACCCCCGAGCACTCTCCCATCAACTCCTGTACTCCACCGCCCCGAGAGGCACAGGCAGAATCAACGGGGGAGCGGCAGCAGTCAACTCACCACAGAGAAGACACCGCGGTGAGTAGGTCTAAGTACGTCGACTTCAGCTATGTTATTCACGTAGCTGAAGTTGCGTAACTTAGATCAACCCTCCCCTGCCCCAGTGTAAACCAGGCCTTAGTCCTTTAGCTAAAGGGAAAGGACTGTGCCTTAGAGCAGCGGTTCTCAGCCCTTTTCCTGCTGAGCCCCCTCAACACGCTAGAAAAACTCCAGGGCCCAGCGGGGCTGGGAGGGGACCCTTGGCATAAGCGTAGTTTGACTTCTACTTTGGGAGGTAAGGGCTGGTGGGGCTTGGGCCATCTCCACACAGCGGGGTCCATGGAGGGAGCACCATCTCCACCCCCCGACTCACCTCAGCAGGCCACCCAGCCTGTCTGGCCTGTGGGGCCGCAACCAAAAAATATAATTCAAAGGGGGGACTCAGTTCAAAAAGCTTGAAATCCGCTCAGGGTGCAGGCAGGGGGCAGCTAGGGGCTGTGTGCAGTGAGGGGTGTGGCTCAGGGTGCAGGGAGGGGGCAGTTAGGGGCTGTGTGCAGTGAGGGGTGTGGCTCAGGGTGCAGGGAGGGGGCAGCTAGGGGCTGTGTGCAGTGAGGGGTGTGGCTCAGGGTGCAGGGAGGGGGCAGCTAGGGGCTGTGTGCAGTGAGGGGTGTGGCTCAGGGTGCAGGGAGGGGGCAGTTAGGGGCTGTGTGCAGTGAGGGGTGTGGCTCAGGGTGCAGGCAGGGGGCAGTTAGGGGCTATGTGCAGTGAGGGGTGTGGCTCAGGGTGCAGGGAGGGGGCAGCTAGGGGCTGCGTGTGGGCAGGGAAGTATCAGGGTGCAGGCAGGGGATAGCCTCGTGCCACTCTTGTCTGGGGAGGGGGGATGCCAGCTTCAGTCCCGTACCGCTCCCAGCTTTGGTGGGGGGCCACCAGCTTCAGCCCCACGCCACTCTCAGCTTCAGACCCACACGTGGCTTGGGGCACCGGATTTCATCTGTGGGGCCACGTGGCCCCCCTTAAAAGGCTCACGGACCCCAGGTGGCCACGGACCCCTGGTCGAGTACTGCTGCCTTAGCACAAGAGTTCCCAGGTTTATTTCCTGCTGATGACCCAATCAAGGGGTCACTACACAGAGGACACATCTCAGAAGTTATCTTATTATTTTTATTATTTGTATTGTGATAGCAACTACAGAGCTCAGCCCCTATCTTGTTTCACTACTAACTGTCACACTAGAAAGTCACTTACCTCTTCCCAAAAGTATTTTGCTGGCAGCAGAGTCTGGTTAAATAGTTTGACGGTTGCTTGTGCTGGAACTCCAATATAAATTTCACTGAACACCAAGTGACTAGAGATCAGACATGCTTGGGGGGTCTGAACTTCAACAAAAACAGGAAGATGACTGGAAACAGACACACAAATGGCCCAGTTTTACTGTTGCATAATTAGTGAATTAATAGAGACATTCTGGGAAGCATGAGGATAGTGTTAATTTAGCAATATGTGTAACTGAGTAGCTTATTGATGTATTATACAATTCTGAATGCTGCGGGTGTGGATCATTGTCCATTTCAGGAGACAAAAATATCAAAACTAAAACATGGCTTAGAGGAAAACTTCCATTTTTTCCTCACCTTCCTTCTCCATTTTCGACGTCTAGCTCTAATACTGTCTGGAGACGTTGACATAGCAAGGACCTGAACAGAACAGACACACTGCATTTGCCCAAAGGAGGTAATTCTCCATCAGATGGCTGAATCGTGAATGGGGATGCCTAGGTGATAGAGAAACAAATGTGAATGTCACTCAGAACCTTACTAGGCAGTGTAAAATGCTGAACTCAAGTTCTCAGTTTGGTAAGCTCTTTGCATATCATGCAGATAAAGACCCAAACTGAAGAACTCAGGATATCAATCAGGAGAATGAGAATACAGCACATGATATTGTGGATCTTCCACTGTTAGAGGTAAGAAGTACTTTTTAATTAACTAGACAGGGTCTCTCTTTTAGTTCTGCTAGACTGACTCATTCTGTCCAAGAAAGCTGTGCTTACAAAACGTCTTAAGACCATATTTTGGCCAAAAATCATGTCCAACTTCTACTGACTACTGTAGGAATTACATGAACAACTCTAAGGGCAGAATTTTGCCTTTTATGTTTTAGAGATATGGACCTACAATGATTCTTTATATAAAAATAAAAAACATCTATCCCAGATTCTAGGTGCCCCAGACATTTATTTTAAAACCCAAAGCATGACAAATCCAGCCACAAACCCCACCATATGCTAGCAATAATCAGCTATCTGATACAGCTCCCTATGCTCCTCAGAGTTGACTCTCAGCCACTAGCCTCCCTACCCCCAAAATCCTGGATTTGTAGCATGCTCTGAAGGTCAGCATATTCTGGCTATCATAGACCAAAATGGGAATGTGTTCCAAAGCAAACTGGCCCTCCTGGGAAACATCCCGCCAGCAGCCCCTTCTCTTTTAAACCACGAAATCTTCATCTTGCTTCTGCTGATTTTAACTGCAACTGTATAGCATGAAGAGAGACATGATCTTTCAAATAAGTAAGTTCCAGGCCTTTATAGGTCAAAGACAATCTTAATTATCATCTTAATCCAGAAACTCATGGGCAGCCAACTCATGTTAGGTCTACACTAAGGCGTGGAGTTGACCTAAGATACATAACTTCAGCTACGCAAATAGCGTAGCTGAAGTCGGCGTATCTTAGGTCGATTTACCTGGCCGTGAGGACGGCAGCGAGTCGACCGCTGCCGCTCCCCCGTCGACTCCACTTCCGCCTCTTGTGCGCGGTAGAGTTCGAGTCGACGACAAAGCAATCGGGGATCGATTTTATCATGTCTACACTAGACGTGATAAATTGATCCCCAATAGATCGATCACTACCCGCCAATTCAGTGGGTAGTGTTGACATGCCCTCAGATTACAAAGGACCAACTTTCTTAACAAATTTCCAGCATCAAGCTCCAAAGAGATTTAATATGTATCCCAGGCACAGTATGACAGTGGCATGAATCACTATGTCCAGCAGATCTTTCCCTTGAAAGAACATGGGATCAAATCTGGTTTTCAGTGAGGGTGGCAGAGATACACCTTCCTGTTCATAATAGCTCCCTGTTCATAACAGCTATGAATGTACCAAGATTAACAGTGCCAAAAATATTCTGTGGAGCAGGGCAGATAAATCTGGCACTGAGGACAGGTATACAAGAAGATTAGCGTGACCATCATTTTAAACCATGTCTAAGCCAGTTTTTGTCCAACAGATACCATCTAAGATAGCGATTCTAAAACTTTTGCACCGGTGACCCCTTTCACATAGCAAGTGTCTGAGTGCACCCCCCCCCCATACATTCAAAATACTTTTTAATATATTTAACACCATTAAATGTTGGAGGAAAAGGTGGGTTTGGGGTGGAGGCTGACAGCTCGTGACTTCCTGAGGAGTCCCGACCCCCAGTTTGAGAACCCCTGATCTAAGAAGACAGATTTCCTAGACAAACAATGGGGTCAAGAATATGGATGGAATATATTTGACACATAACATTCTAGGTGATCATAAACAATATTTTTGATATTTTATTGGGCATGAAGTTTTATAGTTGTTTTTGTGACAAATTTGCACTTTTTCAAATGTATTGTTTAATAATCATAAGGCCCAATCCTGCAAGGTGCTGATATCCTCCCAGGAGGCTCCTATTAACAGCAGTGGGAGTTGAGGTCATTCACTACCCCTAAGAACATGCTCAGCATATCACAGAATAAGGCCAGCAGGGAATC
The DNA here is from genome assembly GCF_025201925.1 of Gopherus flavomarginatus. Classification (NCBI taxonomy): domain Eukaryota; kingdom Metazoa; phylum Chordata; order Testudines; family Testudinidae; genus Gopherus; species Gopherus flavomarginatus. The sequence goes on along the minus strand of NC_066618.1, from coordinate 13,044,725 downwards.
TGTGCTAGGCACATTATAAATAGAAACAAAGAAAAATGGCTAAACATTATTGCACTTAATAAAACTTGTGCTGTACTTTCTTGATGTGCAAAAATCAGTTTGTTCATCACCATAAGAAAACTGAAATTACTTTTCTGATTTGGGGGATGAAATTTAGTTCCCCAAGAACTGAGACACAAATGATAAAGAAGATAGTGTAGCTGGCTCTGGGCAGGGTTGTACAGAACTATATTACCAGTCTTATAAAGAACCTCTTGGAATGACTTACATCTTCGTTCCTTTCAGCTAAGCAAGCTTGACTTTCTTGCATTGTCCACCATGCTGGCAATTGACTTAGGTTTTGAATCTCAAAGGTACTTAACACATTTTCTCCCAATTTAATTAAACCTAAATGGAGTGATGGAACATTGATAGAGAGAGCTGGACCCTAGGACATCAAGAAATATACATTAAAATAGATATCAATACCAAAGTTGCCTGATTAAAAAGCATACATTAGCTAAGATTTGTGTTTACATTAACTTAGAACAGAAAGCAAGCAAAGGTTCAGTTTCTGATACAGAAGAGATCACAAAATCACCAAGAAAATATCCTCCTTCTGATTAATATATCTCACTACACTGAGACTTCATTGTGGCCCAGGAGTCCCTCAATGCTAACTGGCAGAGGGCACCTCATACCATAACTCACCTCCAGCCTGATACAAACACATTCCCCCCAAACAATGTATCTAAAAGTTGTCATGTAAGGTATGCAAATCGATAACATGCTGGTCATTAATACTATTGAATGATGAATGTATGGGTGGTGTATAAAGAATTATAAATGTGTACTGAAAATATGTTCTTAAAAGGTATTTTGCAAACAGTGCATAAGCCTGTCCTGTCCTAGACAAAGGAATGTGTTTAGCCTCTTTTCCTTTGTCTCCAGTGTAAACTGACATGAAGACAATGAAGATTACATCCACATATAAGATAAACAAAGCCATCAACTAAATGCATGGGAGACGGGCAGACAACTTAATGATTATGATGCAGCCTTCCTGGCTCTTGAAAGAGTGACAGTAGACTTTGGTAAATACAAGCAGAAAGAGAGTGCCAGTTTGGCATCTGTCACCTGGCAAACAAAGGGAAAGCCACACCTTTTGAGCTCATGAAGAGTGGATCCTCTTGGCCTAAAAACCAAGAGTAGCTGGAAATGACTATTAGTGAGAAACCAGCTTAGACAAAATTATAACTTGCTGAAGTTAAGTTTTAGTCACTAGAAAGTGTGTTTTGTTTTATTTGTAACCATATCTGTGCCTTCTATTCTTACTTATAATCATTTAAACATGTTCTTTTTAATAAACAATCCATCTCAGTGCTGTATATTTAACTGAAGGGTGCAGTCCTCGGCTAAACTAACAGGATGATGGTTGTTCTGTCTCTTTGGAGGCAGCAAACATAATAACCTCTGTCAGTATCCAGTGAGAGGTATTGGATACTGCAGGTAAGATGGTTTTGGGGAGACTCAGGACTGGAAGAGCTGTTGGTGTTATCCTGCAAGGAGTAACCAGGATGAGGCCATTCTGCAGTGAGCATGCTGCTGGTGTCAGGGCTCTCAGCCAAAACTGCACAGTACAGAAGCACTTAGGGTTACAGGACAGGTGGTGACAGAATCGTTACTCTCTGGGTGAACCCCCTCAAAGTGTCACATTCATGTCAGTACTTTTATGTGAATTTAGTATTCCTAAAGACTGAAATCCTCTTTTGAGACCTGATCCAAAGCCCACTAAAGTCAATGGGAGTCTTTCCATTTACTTCAGTGGGTTTTAGATTAGGCCCTTTCTGCAAAGAACATATACAACACAGGGAGCAGCTGAGGAAGCCTGGCCATACTACCTTAACCTATATTTTCCCTACACTGGGGGCCAGACTTCTAGAAGTCCCAGCCTACCTGTCTGTAGCAGCAATTTACAACCACAAAATCTGGACCTGCAAAAATGAACTGCAGTGTAGTGAGGCCGTGTGGCTCCCCACTGCCCCGGAGGGGGAAGAGCCCATCCAGAGGCCGGAGTGGGTGGAGCTAGGGACCTCTGAGCCCGCCCCTCAGAGGGTCAGGCGGTGACTCGGAACTATAAAGGCCGGCCTTTGGAGCTTAGTAGGAGCCCAGCCGCTGGAGACAACAGACGTCCCTAGCGGAGCCTGCGACTGGGAAACCCTCATGGCCCAAGGCGGCTGCCCAGCTTGGCTGGACTGGCCCTGCACCCGCTATCCGGAGGAGTTGCCGGACCTGCCGATCAACCCCTGCCCTGAAGAACCCATGCTCCTGGACCCCCCAGAGGCCAACCCCTGGACCCAGGTAAGGCCCAAGGCAGAGTGTGGAAGTAGCCTGGGAAAAGCCGACCCCAGTCTGGCTGCAGCACTGCCAGAGCCTATGTCGGTGTGTTGCGGCCAGGATCCCCACTGACTAAGCAGCATATCTTTGGCCACTGCTAGGGCCCCGGGTTGGGACGCAGTGGAGTGGGGGGCCTGCGTCCCCCTTGCCACACAACTCCTGGGTGGCAGACTCCCCCTCTCCCTGGCCTGAGGAGGCTGGGGCATATGGTTACTGCTCAGCCTTGCCCCCAGACTCAGCGTTTGTTGCCCCGCCCTGACCTAGGGCCTGGGTTTAATACTGTTGTTACTGCTCAGCCCTGCCTGAGGGCCTGAGCCCCCGACTCAGCGTTTGTTGCCCCGTCCCAACCTAGGGCCGGGGCTTAATACTGTGTACTACTATTGTTCAGCCCTGACTGAGGGCCTGAACCCAGACTTAGAGGTGTTGTCCTGCCCTGAGCCAGGGCCGGGCTAACCGCATTTCGGCTGACTACAGCAAGGGCTACTGAGGGAGACCCCCTGGCCGGACTAACTCCCCAGAACCAACGGTGTGTAGTGAGCCGGTGTGGCTCCCCACTGCCCTGGAGAGGGTTGAGCCCCGGTGAACGCTTGTACATGCAGGCACAAACTGCACTCAAAACTCAAATGTGCTCTACTTATCTAATTGTGGGCATAAACTGGATTACTCAGATTTATCTTTATTGTTTATTTGAGGGGTACAAACTGTCTGCACAAAAAGGAGGCAGGCCCTTTAAAAACTTTATCCTCTTGAAAATCTAGCCTTGTACTTCAACCCAGGACTATCTCAGCGCACTGCCTACACCCTAGAAAAATTACTAATTATTCATAAGAGTGTCAACCCTGGGTCCTTGTTCCCTCAGAACAAGGTTAAAAGGAGTTTGTCTGCTTGCATAGACAGTGCCACATAAATTTGGCTTACACTCAACTTGATGGCATTTATCTGTTTGTGTGTATGAAACACAACAACACCTAATCAATTCCAAAATGTCCAGAAATGTTTTATGCAGCAATAGGCAGAAACCTATTAACTCTGGTGAAAACTGGAAGAAGGAAAAGGGGGACACATGAAGCCACTGGCATCTGGTTAGCGGAACAGCAGCTTTAGCCACATCTGTAACTGTCTCAAAGACAGATGGAAGAACTGGTTGATGGCAACCGTTAACACCTTCCAGCATACCAATACCTCCCATTTCAGTTCTGCTTATTGACCCAATACAGTGTAAAATGCTGAATGACTTATCTTCCGGTGGGAGGGAATGGGGGGCATCCACACAGCCTCCAGCATGGGGAGGGGAGACAAATGCAGGGATCTTGGCATGGCAGGAAGGATACAGAGGTACTGGCATGAGAAGACAGGGGTAGGTACACAAATACACAGTGTGATACTGCACCCATATTCTTCACAGTGATATTATTATATGATTATGGCCTAATGATGATGCATTTTATGCAAGATGGGTTATGTGAGATGTCATTGGAAAGGTTATCATTTGCTGAACATGATTATCCTATTTGTATGCATGTATCATTTTTTGATACATTGGAAGGGCCAATTCAGAGCAACGTGCCACTAGGAAAAAACAATAGGCCTTAGGAGAAGCTTATCCCCTACCTGATGAGCCTTCCTGTGAACGCTCCAAACAGGCTGTGAACAATGGCTGCTATGACTGTACAAGGACATGTGATGAGACCACATGTCTCTAGACTCCATCTTGGAATGTCAGTATTTTTCCACCAACCAGTCTGGGAACAAAGCTTTGGGAAAAAGGGTTCCCACCATATGCAAAAGCTAATTAAGGCAGTAGTGACATCATCTGGTGTTCTTTGCTCCCCACACAAGACAACTCCTGAAAAGACCTGAGGAATAAAGATTGAACTGAGAGAAGTGCTGGACCCACGCTAAAGGCATTTTTAGCCTGTGAATGAAACACCTGAGGATTCCAAGATCTAAGGAAAGTGCAGCTTACCCCTTAAACTACAGCCTGCTTGTATCATCTGTTAGGGTGAGAATCTGCTATTCATATCTAATACATTTAATATATTAAGTTTAGTTTGTGGCTTTGTTTATTTGCTAGGTAATCTGATTTGATCTGTTTGCTATCACTTACAATCACTTAAAATCTATCTTTTGTAGTTAATAAACTTGTTTCTGCTTTACCTAAACTAGTGAGTTGGAGTGAAGTGTGTGGGAATCGTAACATAACAAAAGCTGTTGCATATTCCTCTCCACACTGAGGGAGGGGGCGAATTTTATGAGCTTATGCTGTACAGTTCCCTGTGCAATGCAAGATGGTATAATTTTGGGTTTATACTTCAGATGGGGTATGTGCCTGAGTAGCTGAGAGTAGCCTTCCCATGTAGGGGCTGGTCAGAGAGCGTGCTTGTAACTGCAGCTGGGTTGTCCCTACCTGTTTCTATGCTGGTGAAAGTGCAGGCTGGAGGGCTTTATAGCTTGTCACAGCAATACAGTGTGAGGGGGAGCCCAGGCTGGTGGGTCAAGGGGCCCAGTGGTACCCAGTTCCAGGGGGCACCCGGGGAGAACCCGTCACACACAGATCCTATGGCACTGGCGACCTTGGAACAGGGAGCACAAGAGCTCCTGACATCACAAGGGAAGAATGGGGGACTGGTATAGGGGGAGGGAGGAATAGAGGACACACATACTGTGGAATGTGGCAGAGTAGGGAATGAAGGGGCATACAGAGCCTCTGCAATGGGGAGGGAAAGGGGAGACAAAGGGGAGACACAGGAATGGAGGGAACAGGATAGGGTGCAAACAGAACCCCTGGCATGGGGTAGGTGAGGATGGGTTACAGGAAGTCCCTGTAATAGAGGAGGAAGGTAGGGTAGCATAAAGGGACCTTGTGGTGGGGAATGGGGGAATGCAAGGAGCCCCGACGTGTGCAATGAGCTCAGCCTACAGAAGCAACAAAGTGTGCAGCCCTCTAGTTTATGTACACCTAGTGAACCGAAGAGTGCTAACTAGTGATGAAATAAGAGATTTCTTCTAGGTATTGGATTGAGACCACCAACTCATTTCACATAGGCCACTCACCAGCCATTAGATAGTACTGAACGTCAGACACCCAAAAGGTGAAAGGCTATATATATACATATATCATTATATCCCATCACTAGCAACTCCCTCAGCCAGCCCATTCTCCTGAAACATTGTATTTGTTGTCACCTTAAAAGCAGCCTCCACATGCAGCACAACTGGCTCCACAGAGTGTTCGATTTTACAGTGCAGATTATGGCTGGCATATCCAGGTTTGCCTCCAGTAAAATTCAATTCAAATTCACAAAATTCACTGGCATCTAGAAAAGAAAAAATCAGTTTCTTCATAATCATCATCTTTCCCCTCCTCCTCCCTTTAAAACACAAACACGCACCGCTAAATCCCCAAAGCCATTAGAAGTCAATGGGAAGATTCTCATTGACTTCCACCTGCTTTAGACTAGGCCCTTATTTCACAAACATAAGTTGACAACATCACACTCTACCATTTCTTTCTTAATGTAACACTCAACAATTTAAATATTTCTACTAATAATTAATTACAACGCACAGAAACTTTACCTAACACTCCAGTATGAGGTTCAACTTCAACTATATCACGTGCACTGATTTTTCCCCATGTATATTTGATGGATGATTTGCTGTTATTCCACATCTAAACAATTGAAAAATTAATGAGCTAAATAATGCATTCTAAGCTTTCACGGGAGTCTGCAAAATGCCAATATGCTGTCAATTGTGCTGCCTTAGAAACAAGGTATTTCAGTGTTTGCGCTGTTTCAATTTTATCTTCAACAGTGAACTCATGTCAAAACCTATCTACTATAAACATGCTAATATCAGTTTTAGGATCTGACAGGTCTATCTAGTTACCTGTATGGCCTGTATCACCATAGTACCTGAGCACCTACCCTGAAATGAACCAAGAACAAACAAAAAACATAAAACATTGAGGGTTAAAGTTAAACCCAGAAAAGTGAGGAAATCCAAAGCTAATGTTAGAATATAGCAATGTATGTGCTCCAGGAACATCCATTGTGCCTAGTTACATGCATTGAACAACAATATAAAGTTAGAAGTAAACAAACCTTAAATGCTTTTTTTACATTTACGCCAATAAAGTTTTCTCCAGGGATGATGATGACATATGGTTCCAAAAGGAGCTGAAATGGTTCTGTTGAACCTTTAACTTCTATTTCCAGTGCAATCACATCATCTGTTTTGGATTCTGAATTTCCTAGCATCACCGGCTTTTCTGAGCTGTATGAGGATATCATCAAAATTACTGAGCAGATTTTGCATTTATATATGATCTGATCTAGCATGATATGGGGGGTTGATTTGCCTTTAACTTACACTGGTATGAATCAGCTGTAACTTTATTAAAGCCATGAAGTAAAACTGGAATGAGAGGTGAATCAGACCCAGGGTATCTAGTGGTTAGAGTAGGACACTGGGAGTATTGAGCTCTCCTAGCTCCCACTAACTTCAGCTGAAGTTGAAGGTGCTCACCACCTCTGAACATCCGGCGTCTAAAGCTGGACACTTAAAAAATTAAGGCACCTAAAATTACAGGCCACTTGTGGAATTTGGGGCCTTAACTTTTTGTGCCTCAGCTAATAATCATGATAACAACATTACCTTTTTTATAGAGATGTTGTGAGAATTAATGTTTGTAAAGCACTTTCAGCTGTACTGATGAAAAGTGCAGTACAAATACAGAGTGTTATTTATGGGTGGGCACAGTGTGCACTAAAGCTAAACTTTACTACTGCCAATTCCCATAACAGGCCTTTTTTGCAATTGCTCATAACCTTCTCAAACAAACTGTGTTTGAAAGGAAGTTTTCTATGATAGGCCTCAACCTTGGCAATGAATATTTTTTGGCTGATCTTTTTTTGAATTACGCAAATGTGGAAAATATAATCATTCTTCCCCATACATTCTGATGGGCATCTTTGCAAATAATTCAGAAAAGAGTGAAGCTAGAAAGTTCAAACTTGGCTTGTTGTTTATTAAATCATTAGCAAGAAATAATGTAATATGTAAAGTGATTAATCAATAAAGTAAGGAGTCTGAATAAATACAAAGATGGAGGTGGCAGATAAAGCCTTTTGGCTGTAGGTCTGAATTCAATCCTGATTGGTGCATGAAAACTGTAAATATCCGCTGGCTGTTCATTGGTCTATATGAAATGAGTACAGTCTTCCCAGTTCAACTTCCAGTGGCAGGTATCTATACCCCAAAGACCACTATGACGATTGGCAATAATTGGCAAACTTGCTGGTAGTCTCAGCAGAAAGGCCACGGAATGAATGGGCATGGAGACTGAATTACCTCTTGCCCACAAAGGTAGTCCCTCTGGGAAGTACTAAAGCATGTGGGAAAGCTTGCAATGATGCTGTCTGTGCTGCTATCTATTCTGTGGATAAATTATTTAGCATTGTCAATCCAGGACCTTTCACAGGCATCACAATCACTAGAGAAATAAACAACCACCAATAAACTTAATGCTAATAATTTAGTTATACTATTATATGTCTGTTGCATGTCACTACTGCTTTTCAGCTTACCTAGGTGGCTCTGGGATGTCCCTCAGTACAATTTGAATCACACTGTGATAATCTTTCAGCTATATGAAAGAGGACACAACATAAATCAGTTATGCTGAGGTACCCATCTCCTCCTCCCCCAAAATCAAAAGAACATTTAAAATGGGGAAAAATGGATGCAAAATAATCTATAATTAAAAGGTAAAGGACTACAACTATATTGCATGGTTACAAGAAAAATATTTATTAAAGTAGAACCTCAGAGTTAGGAACAGGTTGGGAATGGAGGTTGTTCGTAATTCTGAAATGTTCGTAACTCTGAACAAAACGTTATGGTTGTTCTTTCAAAAGTTTACTTTGGAACACTGACTTAATACAGATTTGAAACTTTACTATGCAGAAGAAAAATGCTGCTTTTAACCATCTTAGTTTAAATGAAACAAGCACAGAAACAGTTTCCTGACCTTGTCAAATCTTTTTTTAAACTTTCCCTTTATTTTTTAGTAGTTTACATTTAACACAGTACTGTACAGTATTTGCCTTTTTTTTGGTTTCTGCTGCTGCCTGATTGCATACTTCTGGTTCCAAATGAGGTGTGTGCGGTTGACTGGTCAGTTCATAACTTTGGTGATCGTAACTCTGAAGTTCTACTGTAATTCAGACTTTTTCCTTACCATATCTTATAATTTGCCCTGGTATATTACATACTGTAGACAAATATCTGCAAGATTTCCCTAAATCAAGAATAAAATTACTTTAATGCCTTAACAGCTGAAGTTATCTTTGTCTATTTTGTCTATCCATCCCACTAATATCAAAATTCAGAGGTCATCAAACCCCAAACTGTGCTTGAAAAAGAAGCACTGTTGTACCTGTTGGCAATATTAAGCTTGAAGATGGCTCCTCTTTTCTCCTAATAGTGTGAAGGAATGACATACAGTTGGACCTTAATACTGTAATGTGTTACAAAGAGCTCACTTATTTATAAATATCAGTAATCTGAATAATGTAATATGTGTCACTATGAAACACTATTAATTCAGTTTTCTATTAACCTGTATTAAGATCTTTCTTAAACCATAATAAATTCCACTCCTGTTTAGGCAGTTATGTGATCCTAATCACTATAGTATCAGAATACCCCCAACTCTGAACTCTGTAATCTGTTTGGATCAAGTCTTTTAAAATATACACTAAGCCAATTCTGCTCTGATACCACCATAAATGAAGTTAATGATGCTGAATCAACATAAAATTGAGATCAGAATCAGGCTCAATATTTTGCAACCAAAACATATTTTTCTTTAATAACATCATAGATTTTTAATATTGTGTGTCACAGCATCACAACAGTTGATTAAACTTAATTCAAAAAGCTCTACAGCAAGGTTTTCATGACTTGCATAAAAATACACAGCTGGAATTTACAGGAAATAAGAAATCTTGACCCGTACCTCCTGTGGGGCATAAGTGAGAGTAAAGTCGTGATCAGTGTGGGGCTGCAGAATTCCCAGGTTAGGATTTAGAGAGAAAGCTGACTCTACATCGAGGTGGTACTTGACCTTTGCAAGGTCCCCAGTTTCGTCAGGCATTAATGGTTGCAGATTAGGCTTCATTATCTGCCAGTAGAAAGGAAGTTCCACATGACTGCAAATAGATTAATAAACAGAAAAAGACTATAATACCAAATATTTAGATAGGTTTCAAAGTGGCAGCCTTGTTAGTCTGTATCAGCAAAAAGAATGAGGAGTCCTTGTGGCACCTTAGAGACTAACACATTTATTTGAGCATAAGCTTTCGTGGGCTAAAACCCCCTTCATCAGATGCATGCAGTGGAAAATACAGTAGGAAGATATATATATACACAGCGGTCATGAAAAAATGAGTGTTGCCATACTAACTCTAACGAGAGTAATCAGTTAAAGTGGGCTATTATCAGCAGGAGAAAAACAATGTTTGTAGTGATAATCAGGATGGCCCATATCCAACAGTTGACAAGAAGGTGTGAGTAATAGCTGGGGGAGAAAATAGCATGAGGAAATAGGTTTTACTCTGTGTAATGACCCATCCACTCCCAGTCTTTATTCAAGCCTCATTTAATGGTGTCCAGTTTGCAAATTAATTCCAATTCTGCAGTTTCTTGCTGGAGTCTGTTTTTGAAGTTTTTTTTGTTGGAGTATTGCGACTTTGAGGTCTGTAATTGAGTGACCAGGGAGGCTGAAGTGTTCTCCAACTGGGGTTTGGATGTTATAATTCTGATTTGTGTCTATTTATTCTTTTACGTAGAGACTGTCCGGTTTGGCCAATGTACATGGCAGAGGGGCATTGCTGGCACATGGTGGCATATATCACATCGGTAGATGTGCAGGTGAACAAGCCTCTGATAGTGTGGCTGATGTGATTAGGTCCTATGATGGTGTCCCCTGAATAGATATGTGGACAGAGTTGGCAATGGACTTTGTTGCAAGGACAGGTTCCTTCCTGGTTTGGTGTTTTTGTTGTGTGGTGTGTGGTTGCTGGTAAGTATTTGCTTCAGGTTCGGGGGCTGTCTGTAAGTGAGGACTGGCCTGTCTCCCAAGATCTGTGAGAGTGAGGGATCGTCCTTCAGGAAAGGTTGTAGATACTTGATGATGCACTGAAGAAGTTTTAGTTGGGGGCTGAAGTGATAGATAGTGGCATTCTGTTACTTTCTTTGTTGGGCCTGTCCTGTAGTAGGTGACTTCTGGGTATTCTTCTGGCTCTGGCAATCTGTTTCTTCACTTCAGCAGGTGGGTATTGTAGTTGTAAGAATGCTAGCTAGAGATCTTGTAGGTGTTTGTGTCTGAGGGGTTGGAGCAAATGCTGCTGTATCTTAGAGCTTGGTTGTAGACAATGGATTGTGTAGTGTGGTCTGGATGAAAGCTGGAGGCATGTAGGTAAGTATAACAGTCAGTAGGTTTCCAGTATAGGGTGGTGTTTATGTGACCATCACTTATTAGCACTGTAGTGTCCAGAAAGCGAATTTTCTTGTGTGGAGTAGTCCAGGCTGAGGTTGAAGGTGGGATGGAAATAGCTGAAATCCTGGTGGAATGTCTCAAGGGCTTCTTCTCCATGGGTCCAGATGATGAAGATGTCATCAATGTAGCGCAAGTAGAGTAGGGGCATTAGGGAACGAGAGCTGAGGAAGTGTTGTTCATAAAAATGTTGGCATACTGTGGGTCCATGCAGGTACTCATAGCAGTGCCACTGACTTGGAGGTATACATTGGATGGGTCACTACACAAAATAAAACCTATTTCCCCATGCTAATTTTTCCCCTACTGTTACTCACCCCTTCTTGTCAACTGTTGGAAATGGGCCATCCTGATTATCACTATAAATGTTGTTTTTCTCTTGATGATAATAGCCCACCTTAACTGATTACTCGTTATAGTTAGTATGGCAACACCCATTTTTTCATGACCACTGTGTATATATATCTTCCTACTGTATTCTTCACTGCATGCATCTGATGAAGTGGGTTTTAGCCCACAAAAGCTTATGCTCAAATATTTAGATAGATTTTTTTCTATAAGATCATAGTATAAAATTGTACACCTCTACCTAGATATAATGCGACCCAATATAACACAAATTCAGATGTAATGCGGTAAAGCAGTGCTCCGGTGGGTGGGGGAGGCTGCGCACTCCAGCGTATCAAAGCAAGTTCGCTATAACGCGGTTTCAACTATAACATGGCTAAGATTTTTTGGCTCCCGACCACAGCGTCTGTGGTGAGCTGGAGCCGGTTCGCACCGGTTCACAGGAACCAATTGTTAAAATTTAGAAAGCCTTTTAGAACCGGTTGTTCCAGGACAACCGGTTCTATAAGGGCTTTATTTAACAAAAGCACCCGCACTCCGCCCCGGCCCCAGCTCACTTCCCCCTCCTCTCCTAAATGCTCCACCCCCCTTTTCCTCCCCCTCCCCTGCTTCCCGCAAATCAGATGTTCGCAGAAAGCCTGAAACAAGCAGCAGGCACGAAGGTAAGCTGGGGTGCGAGGGGAGAGCAGGTGCGGCAGGCTCAGCGGCTCCCTCCAGCCCAGCGGCTCCCTCCAGCCTGACACCCCCGGCCAAGCACCCGCAGCCCCAGCCGAGTGCCCCTGGCTCTGGCCTCGTGGCTCTCTCTGGCGCGACTCCTGGTTCCAGCCAAGCAGCCCCAGCCCGGTCTCAGCCGAGCGCCCCTAGCCCCGTCCTGTCCCAGCCCCAGCCGAGTGCCCCCAGCTTCAGCCCCACGGCTCCCGGCCCAGCCCCCGCGGCGCCGGTGCTGGTCGCGGCCCGGCGGCTCCGGCCCGGCCCGGCGGCGCCAGTGCTGGTCCCGGCCCGGCTCCAGCCCCGCGGCACCGGTGCTGGTCCCGGCCCCGCGGTTGCGGTTGCGGTTCCGGCCCAGCCCGGTTCAGGCCCCACGGCACTGGTGCTGGGTCTGGTCCCGGCCGAGCAGCTCCAGGCAGTGCGGTAAGGGGGCAGGGAGCAGAGAGGGGCTGTTGGAAGAGGGCAGAGGAGTTTGGGAGGTCGTGGGGGGTGGATAGGGGTGGGGCGGTCAGAGGGCAGGGAACAGGGGGATTGAACGGGAGCAAGCGTCCTGCGGGGGCAGGCAGGAAGGAGAAGGGGTTGGATGGGTGGCGGGGGGGGAGTCAGGGGTAGGGATTCCAGGGGAGGTCAGGGGACAGGGAGAAGGGGTGGTTGGATGGGGCAGGGATCCCAGGGGGGCAATCAGGAATGAGAGGAGGGGTTGGATGGGGCAGCAGCGGATAGTCAGGGGACAGGGAAGGGGGGTGGATGGGGCAGGAGTCCTGGGAGGGGGACAGCTACGACTCCCTCGTGGAGTGAGGAGGAAGGAACCTGTTGTTAATATTTTGGCAGCTCATCACTGGACATTATATCAGGGTAGAGGTGTACCACAGTCCACAACATCCTTTTCCTTAAAGAGTGTAAGAAAATCTCTACTAATCACAAAATTGATATAGTAGTGTAGGAGGATTGTTACAGTATAAAAATACAAGGAAGCCATGATAAACTACTTATGTATGGAAGAACTATTAGCACAAGATGTGAACAAACTGGAGAGAGACCAGAAGAGAGCAACAAAAATCATAAAAGGTTTAGAAAACTTGACCTATGAGGAAATGTTAAAAAACTGGCCATGTTGAGTCTTGAGAAAAGAAAACTGAGAAAGGACCTGATAACAGTCTTCAGATAAGTGAAGGGCTGTTATAAAGAGGTCTGTGATTAATAGTTCTCCATGTCCATTGAAGGTAGGACATGAAGTAATGACCTTAATCCGCTGCAAGGGAGATTTAGGTTAGATATTAGGCAAAACCTTCTAACTATAAGAACAGTTAAGTGCTAGAATAGGTTAATAAGGGAGGTTGTGGAATCCCCATCATTGGAGGCTTTTAAGAACAGGTTAGACAAATACTTACTAGGAGTGGTCTAAGTATACTTAGACCTACCCCAGCACAGGAGGATGGATTAAATGACATTTGAAGATCCTTTCCACCCCTACATTTCTATGATTCTAGTCTCCTTAACCTATAATGTAGTGCCGCATTTAGGTAGGGTGACCAGACAGCAAGTGTGAATCAGGACGGGGTGGAGGGGGAGGGAGTAATAGGAGCCTATATAAGAAAAAGATCCAAAAATCGAGACTGTCCCTCTAAAATCGGGACATCTGGTCACCCTACATTTAGGTGACAGAAATAGCCTTTGCTGACATTAAACTTTTCCCTTTCTGGAATTTCATCCAAAGCCCACTGAAATCAATGGAAAACACTACTATTGACTTCGGTGGGTTTGGACTGTATTGCTAGCTATCATGTAGGTAGGTTTCTATATTTAAATGACTATGCATTGTTAGCCAATCATGCCACTTAACTTGAATGCAGTCAGTAAGAATGTTTGCTTAACCGAGTTGCTTCATGGGGAATTTTGTATAATGTAATAGGCTTTAAAATCCACTTCACTGTGACATCTAAAATCTCACACTACACAATAGGTATGACAGGAAGCTTATATTTTCATTTCTGAGTGCAAATGAGGTGAAACTAAAAGAACAAGTGCAATTTTTATACTACCTGGTATGACAGAAACTATAAAACTATTCTTGATAGTCACTGTTTACTACTGCATTGTATGTGAGTTTGTTTCATACAAATGCTTTCCAATAAAAGTGCAGTGACCATGCCAATGCAATTAAAATGTATAGAAAATATGATGCTGGATCCTCAACAGGCAGGAATCACAATAGCAATGGACCTCTGCCAATTTACCCTAGTTGAGTATCTGACCCATCGTTTATAAATCCAAACACAATTCTCTGTCACTTTTCATTTTGTCTGCACTCCAGTAAAGTCAATACAGTCATTAAGGATTTACGTTAATGTAATCAAGGTAAGTATCTGGCCCATTGACTGTCTGGTTATCAGAGATATTCCACTTACTATTATTATTAGTGTTACTTCAATGCCCAGTGGTCCCAATCAGGATCTGGGTCCCATTGTACTAGGCACAATATAAATGCACTTTAAGATGTGGTCCATATCCCAAACAGAGTTTGTAATTTAATCTATTAGGATGTAGGTGTTCCCACTAGGAACATTTTGTGCCCAATTCCTCCATTTACAAATCTTCTGGGACTGGGGGGATATAGTATAAAGAGCTGACAATATATCAAAATATGGCAGCAAATCAGCCATTCAGTCAGGAGTGTGATCTGTGGCTGCCTTTAGCACTCTGATATATGTATATTGCGCCCATGGCTGCTATTGCAAACAAGAATAACATTTATCCATATTGCTGATTAATTGCATGAATATTTCCCAACCCGGGGGATTCTTGCCATCACAATCAGGGCCGGCTCCAGGCACCAGCGGAGGAAGCACGTGCCTGGGGCGGCACATGCTAAGGGGCGGCATTCCGTCCATTCTTGGGGCGGCACAGTCCGGGCAGCTTGTTTTTCTTTTTTGCTTCGTTAGTTTGGGCGGCAGTCCAAGTGCCTTTATTTTGCTTGGGGAGAAAAAAATGGTAGAGCTAGCCCTGGTCATAATCTAACAGAACAGTGTAACACATATTAGGTCATAAATCAACACTCTACAGTCCTAACGTGCTATTATAATATTACTAGCAGCTACATACGTAGAATTTCTTATAAGGAGTTTCTTCTCTGCTGTGGCATGTGGATTTTGGGAGTCAAAACGTATGAGGTGCTGTGCTGCTATGTCTGTAGGCTCACCAGGGGCCGGGTGGCTTTCTCCACCAGTGACAGATAAAAGTTCTAAAGCGATCAGCTGTCCACTTCCTGCAAGAAAATAAGTAAGAATCGCTGTTTACCATATAGCAGTTAAGTTTATTCACACTGCTTGCTTATTCATGACCATACCTATAGCAATGGACACTGCTGATAAATCTGGGTTTTCCTCAACTTTCTGCACTCCAACATGGGGTTGCAAGGCCAGCTCATCAGCTAGAATAAACTGATATGATTTGGTGTAAACTGGCATAGTTCCACTGAAGTCAATTGAGCTATGGGAGTTCCGTTGAGAATCTGACCCCCAATCTTTATCACAGAAAATAACCAATTAAAAAAGAGTTGTATATTAACAACTACAGCAAATAGTATAAATCTTTGCACTGCTGCAAATTTTTCAATACAATTATTAGGCAGCCTGGAAATTTATATATAATTTCTTAAGTATTTACAAGCCCTTGGTAAGAAAAGCATTTAGGTTAAAAATCAAAAGGTTAAATTAGCTTAGCAAATGTAACACAATTGCCTATATAGCTTAAGATATGCCACAACACATGTTTCAAACTCAAATGCACATCTTTCCCACAAAAACTGGAATTTTACAGTTTGTCACCATATATAACCAATATCATAAATATCAAATCTTGAATCAATGCAAAATGGTATAAGGCCAATGGAATGAATCACACATTATTTTAAGTTTTCTCCCTTGCTAATTCCCCTCATTGGCCATCTGATTCATACTGAGAAAGTAGGGCAATCAGCTAGTTATCCTGGGTGCCTGTACACAAACACCAGAAGCTTTGGAAACAAGCAGGAAGAAGTGGAAGTCCTGGCACGGTCAAGGAACTATGATGTGATTGGAATAACACAGACTTGGTAGCTTAACTCACATGACCACTATCATGGATGGCTATAAATTATTCAGGAAGGACAGGCAGGGGAAGAAGGGTGGAGGAGTTGCACAGTATGTAAGAGAGCAGTATGATTGCTCAGAGCTCTAGTATGAAACTGGAGAAAAGCCTGTTGAGAGCAACAAGGATGATGTCGTGGTGGGTGTCTACTACAGACCACCAGACCAGGAGGATGAGGTCAACATGGCTTTCTTCGGATAACTAACAGAAGTTTCCAGATCACAGCTCTGGTTCTCATGGGGGACTTCAATCACCCTGATATCTGCTGAGAGAACATAAGAATGGCCATACTGGGTCAGACCAAAGATCCATCCAGCCCAGTATACTGTCTGCCAACAGTGGCCAATGCCAGGTGCCCCAGAGGGAGTGAACCTAACATGTAATGATCAAATGATCTCTCTCCTGCTGTCCATCTCCATCCTCTGACAAACAGAGGCTAGGGACACCATTCCTTACCCATCTTGGCTAATAGCCATTAATGGACTTAACCTCCATGAATTTATCTAGTTCTCTTTTAAACCCTGTTATAGTCCTAGCCTACAGAACCTCCTCAGGCAAGGAGTTCCACAGGCTGACTGTGCACTGTGTGAAGAAGCAATACAGCAGTGCACAGACAATCCAAGAAGTTTTTGGAGAGTGTTGGGGACAATTTCCTGGTACAAGTGCTGGAGGAACCAACTAGAGGCCGTGCTCCTCTTGACCTGCTGCTCACAAATAGGGAAGAATTGGGGGAAGTAGAAGTGGGTGGCAACCTGGGCAGCAGTGACCATGAGATGGTCGAGTTCAGGATCCTGACAAAAGGAAGAAAGGCGAGCAGTAGAATACAGACCCTGAACTTCAGAAAAGCAGACTTTGACTCCCTTAGGGAACTGATGGGCAGGATACCCTGGGAGGCTAATAGGAGGAGGAAAGCAATCCAGGAGAGCTGGCTGTATTTTAAAGAAGCCTTATTGAGGGTGCAGGAACAAACCATCCCGATGTGCAGAAAGAATAGCAAATATGGCAGGCGACCAACTTGGCTTAACAGTGAAATCTTCGGTGAGCTTAAACAGAAAAAGGAAGTTTACAAGAAGTGGACACTTGGACAGAGGACTAGGGAGGAGTAAACAAATATTGTTTGAGCATGCAGGGGTGTAATCAGAAAGGACAAAGCACAATTCGAGTTGCAGCTAGCAAGGAATGTGAAGGGTAACAAGAAGGGTTTCTACAGGTATGTTAGCAACAAGAAGGTGGTCAAGGAAAGTGTGGAACCCTTACTGAATGGGGGAGGCAACTTAGTGACAGATGATGTGGAAAACGCTGAAGTACTCAATGCTTTTTTTGCCTCGGTCTTCACAGACAAGGTCAGCTCCCAGACTGCTGCACTGGGCAGCACAGTATGAGGAGGAAGTGAGCAGCCCTCAATGGTAAAAGAACAGGTTAAGGACTATTTATAAAAGTTGGACATGCACAAGCCCATGGGGCTGGATGCAATGCATCCGAGCGTGCTGAGGGAGTTGGCTGATGTGCCCATCTTTGAAAAAGGAGAATCCAGGGAACTACAGACTGGTCAGCCTTACCTCAGTCCCCAGAAAAAATCATGGAATAGGTCCTCAAGGAATCCATTTTGAAGCACTTGGGGGAGAGGAAGGTGATCAGAAAGAGTCAACATGTATTCAATAAGGGAAAGTCATGCCTGACCAACCTGATTGCCTTCTATGATGACATAACTGGCTCTATGGATATGAGGAAAGCGGGGACGTGATATACTTTGACTTTAGCAAAGCTTTTGATACGGTCTCCCACAGTATTCTTGCCAGCAAGTTAAAGTATGGATTGGATGAAAGGACTATAAGGTGGATAGAAAACTGGCTAGATCGTCCAGCTCAATGGGTAGTGATCAACGGTTTGCTGTCTAGTTGGAAGCCAGTATCAAGGGGATTGCCCCAGCGGTTTGTCCTTTTCAACATCTTCATTAATGATCTGGATGATGGGAGGGATTGCACCCTCCGCAAGTTCACAGATGACACTAAGCTAAGGGGAGAGGTAGATACGCTGGAGGGTAGGGATAGGGTCCACAGTGATCTAGACAAATTGGAGGGTTGGGCCAAAAAAAATCTGATTAGG
Source organism: Gopherus flavomarginatus (assembly GCF_025201925.1). NCBI lineage: Eukaryota > Metazoa > Chordata > Testudines > Testudinidae > Gopherus > Gopherus flavomarginatus. Next base: position 13,026,496 of record NC_066618.1, on the reverse strand, counting down.
TTCAACAAGGACAAGTGCAGAGTCCTGTGCTTAGGACAGAAGAATCCCATGCACTGCTACAGGCTGGGGACCGACTGGCTAAGCAGCAGTTCTGCAGAAAAAGATCTGGGGATTACAGTGGATGAGAAGCTGGATATGAGTCAACAGTGTGCCCTTGTTCCCAAGAAGGCTAACGGCATATTGAGCTGCATTAGTAGGAGCATTGCCAGCAGACTGAGGGAAGTGATTATTCCCCTCTATTCTGCATTGGTGAGGCCACATCTGGATTACTGCGTCCAGTTTTGGGCCCCACTACAGAAATGTTGCGGTCAAATTGGAGTGAGTCCAGCAGAGGGCAACAAAAATTATTAGGGGGCTGGGGCACATGACTTATGAGGAGAGGCTGAGGGAACTGGGGTTATTTAGTCTGCAGAAGAGAAGAGTGAGGGGGGATTTGGCAGCAGCCTTCAGCTACCTGAAGGGGAGTTCGAAAAAGGATGGAGCTAGGCTCTCAGTGATGGCAGATGACAGAACAAGGAGTAATGGTCTCAAGTTGCAGTGGGGGAGGTCTAGGTTGGATATTAGGAAACCCTATTTCACTAGGAGGGTGGTGAAGCACTGGAATGGGTTACCTAGGGAGGTGGTGGAATCTCCATCCTTAAAGGTTTTTAAGGCCCAACTTGACAAAGACCTGGCTGGGATGATTTAGTTGATGTTGGTTCTGCTTTGAGCAGGGGATTGGACTAGATGACCTCCTGAGGTCTCTTCCAACTCTAATCTTCTATGATTCATTATAGAACTTGCTCACATAGTTTACATGCCAGCGTCACACATCAAGTTAAGAGGTATGTTTCTAATGCAGTTGGGATTCTAAATGTTTCATTTAGTAGGATAATGTAACATTAATAATGTACATAGACGTTAACATCTTCAAAATGCTTTGCAAATGCTGATTAATCCATTGATTTAAAAAATGTTTAAATCATCTTGTACTTTCAGCTTTATAAAATATCTCAAATGTTAGAAACAAACCTGTAACTGTGATGTCATTGATCTGGCAATTATCACAAACAATAGTGAATGTTTGCTTCAGGTTTTCAGGAGAAGATGGGGAAAACACTACCTAAAAGAGAAGATTACACACAATGAAATAGCAGTGCCCATAACTAATTTTGCACAATTCTTAGACTTCTACACAGAGATGTTCATTACAGAAAAACTCTAGCAATCAATTAATCAATTATAAAACCTTACATATTTCAGAAAAAGTCTCTAATGTTCAAAGTTTGCTCTCAGTTACTTTGAGTTAAATCAAGAGTAGATCTTCTGAATTCACCAGTGTAAATGAGGGCAGAATCAAGTCTTAAATATGGGATAAATATACTGCAAAAGAGTGTGGATAGCAATGCAGAGATCACTACCATGTTATTCATCCATTCCCGCGCATCCTTCAACCAATCAGCACTCTGCAGAAGATCTCTGTGTAATACGGATCTGAGAAACGGGAAAGGACAGCAAAGAAAACAGTAGTATCAGCAAGATCTATATATTAATTGGAGAGTCCCTCTTCGAAAAGATCACAACCATCATCCAAAATGGAGCATAAGTGTCTGCGGCACGCAACAAAGGAATTTATGCTTCAAAAGGAAAGAGGAGGAAAGATTGCCCTTCCTTCCCAAGGCAATCTGTGAAGGAAATGTTTTCTTGGATGTGACTCCCGCCATTACAGTAAGGGATGTACTCCTGTAATCTTAAACTGTTGTTGTCTATGGCTTCAGACAGGATCCCTTGATTAGGGTCAGACTGGGTATGTCCCCTGGATATGTGAGCAGAGCTGGAAGGGCACAGGAGCTTTCTCCCCTTACAAGCACTCATAATTAGTCCCTATGCTCTCAAATGCTACTCACTAGCACCTCCTGGAGTACAAGCCTCCCCAAATGCATAGAAAGCAGATAGGGCCATGGCACCACTCCCCTCACCGCTGTCCACATACATGAAGGAAAGAAGTGTACACTACAGCCTCCTAATGGGTGGCTTAGTAAGTGCATTCTTCCTATGCATGGGAGACCTCCAAGAGGCCTGGTGTATTTACGGGTAATATATGAAAAATTCTAAATATGGGCTGGAAATACATTCTTAAAATGTGTTTGGCAGATAGGGCTTAAATCATTCTGCCCTAGACAAAGGAATATGGTTGCACCTGCTTGAATGTGTCTCCAATGTAAACTGAGCAAAGAGAGACTACGGAAGTATATTTACATAAAAGATAAACAAAGCCATCAAATTAACGAGGGGGGGAGATAGTTAAATGGTTATCATGATGGTGATGGAGACTATAAAAATTAGCATGGTGTCAACTCCATGGTGGATGCAGGAGGGTCTTCTTGACTTTGAAAACAAAGATAAACTTTGAGAATATAAGCAGAGAGAGAAAGCCAATTTGGCACACTTCACCTGAGGAGACAAAGAAATCAAGAGCTTGGGCTCTGTTGGATCCTGGCTAAAGACTGGCCAGCCATGCTGAAAACAACTGTGGTGAGAAATCTACTTTGAACAGAAGATTCTAGTTTGTTGAATTAGGTTTTAGTCTTTAGAAGCGTTTTGTTTATTTGTAACCATTTCTATCTCAATTCCTTACTTGGTATCACTTAAATATCTGTTCTTTGTTAATAAATAATTTTCTTTTATTACACAACCATCAAAGTGAAGTGTTTCAAACTGAAGAGTAAAATCCCCAGCAAAACTTACAGGTTGGTACTGTGTACTGCCTCTTTAAAGGAGCAGCAACTTGATACGGTTTTGTTAGTGCTACAGTGAGAGGGGCTGCACATTGCAGAGGAGATGGTTTTAAGGTAGACTTGGGACTGGAAGGGCTGTTGGTGTCACCCCGGAAGGAGTAACCAGGCTGTTGGAAGCCAGGGGAAGGCCATTGTGCTGTAAGCAGGCTGCTGGTGTCAAGACTCTAAGCCAAAGCTGAACAGCACAGAAGCAGCCAAGGCTACAGAGCAGGCAGTGACACAACCCTGCACAACAGTGTGCTGCTCCAGCCCCTGCTCCGCCTCTTCCCGCCCCAGCCCCGACCCACTCCACCCCCTCCCCAAAACCCCCGCCCCTGCTCTGCCCCAGCCCAGCCCCCACCCCATCCCTTCCCCAAAGCCCCCACCCTTGCTCCGCCCCCACTCCCCTGAGGATGGCAGCAGGGCTGGGCCTGCACTCTCCAGCCCCAGCTGCGCCACCAGTGAGTGCTGGGTGGTGGTTCTCCTCTGCCCCCCAAGCCAGCCCCGCCCCCCATGGAGGTCTGGGGTCAGCCACCACCACCCCCAACAGAGGCGTGGGACCCCACACTCCCCCCCCACTCCCATTGGGGGGGGCTGCATAGGGCCCCAGAATAGCTAGGGATGTCCCTGCTGGTCTGGGTTTCTAAAATGGCCTATACTGCTCATATATTTGGTAAAGTACAAAATATTAAACACTAATTACTGACCTCTAATAAAATAGCTTGATCTGGACCTAGCTCAAAAACAGCAGGTCGGATCCCAAATGGACCTTGCTCCACAAAACCAATAGTTGCAACAGCCTTGAAGTGAAAAGAATAAAACAAAATAAATTGATCATGTCGGGTTTTTGTAGCCAGCTATTTAGAATAAGTGACATCCTGTGACACACATTTTTTCTTTCCATGTCCTTCTTCTTCTTTAATAAATCTCAAAGGCAAATACCATTGCTTAATTGAAGAAAATCCTCACCGTTTTCTGGGTTACCTGGGGGGACCAGAGGGCATGAAGGGTGCTGTTGTCACAATCAAGTGGCAGATACAGGGGTCCTTTTTTGAAGTTTACAGAGGAGCATGTATGACCTCAAGCCAGCCCTGCTTATTGTCATGGCCCACCAGTTCTTTATACTTTGAGATACCTAAAATGTGTCCAATGGTTCCTCCCAAATCACTTACCCTGAAATTAGGAGGTGGCCACACTTTCTTTGGCATTATACAGAACTTTCCATTACTGGACCCTTCATTTCTGCACACAAGTTCTGTCATTTTTACTCCCCCCACAAGGCAGGAACCACAATCGACGATGCGAGGCACTGCAACAAACAATGCAGCAAAGGAAAATACACATGTAGTGAATGCTGACTGCAGGAAAAATAGTTATTTAATCAATTACTCTTTAAACATGGGTTTACTGAATATGAATTATTAAGACTCTGAAGATGCTAAACACTTTAAATGGTTACTTTAAAGGTGTAGCAGTTTGATCTGTGACTTGCTATAACTCTCCCATATTAAATAATGCTTCAAGCTCCAAGTACTTAAGGATTGTATCAAACTTTGATAACAATAAAGAAGATTTTGTAAAAGACCTTTGTGCTGGGGGAAAGTAAATCACTGATGGCTAACAAAAACAGCACATCTTCAGGTGGTATAAATAGGCATAACTCCATTGAGCTATACAGAGTTATGCCAGTTGAGATTGAGATTTGAGATGTTACAGGCTGGGCTAGATATTTTCAGAGGAGAGCTTTACAGTAAACAGCACCCTAGATATTTAATGTTTAATAATTGAGGAACTGATGGACATAGCAAATATATAGAATCTAAGTTTGAAAAGTGCCTTCTGATTTTTGGGCCTCTGACTCTGCACCCTGAAAATAACTGTCGGCACAATTTGGCAGATACAAATAATTAAGGGAGTATTTTACAGCATTTAAATGCCTATTAATCAGATTATGCATGTAAATCAGACAGACAGACACCTAAGTTGTATGAAATGCACCTGCAACATTGCTCCACAATCCTTTAGGGGCCATAAAGTTGGAGACACTCAAGGCCCTTTAAAAATCAGGGACCTAAAGCTTAACAGAAACTATTGAGTGCTTGTAGCATATGACCTGACTCTACCTACATGTTAATACAGGAGGTGGTCTCCTAGCTTCTATAGGGATTAGGAGAGAGTATGGTGCTTGCGTCTCCACTAGAATATAATCTTCATAATCAGCTAAATATTCAGGAATAAACTGAATGGTGTACTGGCAAGTCATCCCAGGAGCGACAATTCCACCCTCTCCTGGAAATTTTCCTAGAAAAGAAAATGCAGGTGATTTAAAATTTCAAATACAAAAGTTGTTCTATGATTTCATAACCATATTCTGCCCTTTGAAAGCTGCTCATAGTGAGCTCTTAATATGTGCTATCTTAGATAATTTGCCATAAATGATGTGACCAGAAGAGAGCCCGACCCTGCAGTCTTTATACATCCAGTAAGGGACTCTTTACATTGATTTCAATGGGCATTGAATCAGGATCTATATGAGTTTTTGCAGTCTCAGGGCAGGTCTACACTACAGCAGGGATTGCTGCTCTGAGATCGATCCACTGGTAGTCGATTTAGCGGGTCTAGCAAAGACCCACCAAATCAACTGCAGATTACTCTTCTCGTTTGGGGTAGAGTACAGAGATCAACTGGAGAGCAAAGTAAATCGATGGGAGATTTTTTTTCCATCAACCCCCCGCGGTGTAGACCATGCAGTAACTCGACCTAAGGTATGCAGACTCATGAATAACATAGCTGGAGTTGCGTGGCATAGGTCAATTTTCCACAGTGGTATAGACATAGCCTAGGTCTAGATCTGTTATGCATACCATTTCTTTTGTTTCAATCTGATCTCCCTACATTTCATTTTTAATTAGACCACTAGAGTCTCAGACTTCTGTTGTGTGGCACCTTATAGACTAACAGACGTTTTGGAGCATGAGCTTTCGTGGGTGAATACCCACTTCCTCAGATGCATGTAATGGAAATATCCAGGGGCAGGTATATATATGTGTGCTAGCAAGCAAGCTAGAGATAACGAGGTCAGTTCAATCAGGGGGATGAGGCCCTGTTCTAGCAGTTGAGGTGTGAAAACCAAGAGAGGAGAAACTGGTTCTGTAATTGGCAAGCCATTCACAGTCTTTGTTCAATCCTGAGCTGATGGTGTCAAATTTGCAGATGAACTGAAGCTCAGCAGTTTCTCTTTGAAGTCTGGTCCTGAAGTTTTTTCGCTGGAGGATGGCCACCTTAAGGTCTGCTATAGTGTGGCCAGGGAGGTTGAAGTGCTCTCCTACAGGTTTTTGTATATTGCCATTCCTAATGTCCGATTTGTGTCCATTTATCCTTTTCCGTAGAGACTGTCCAGTTTGGCCGATGTACATAGCAGAGGGGCATTGCTGGCATATGATGGCGTATATTACATTGGTGGATGTGCAGGTGAATGAACCAGTGATGGTGTGGCTGATCTGGTTAGGTCCTGTGATGGTGTCGCTGATGTAGATATGTGCTATGTACATCGGCCAAACTGGACAGTCTCTAAGGAAAAGGATAAATGGACACAAATCGGACATTAGGAATGGCAATATACAAAAACCTGTAGGAGAGCACTTCAACCTCCCTGGCACACTATAGCAGACCTTAAGGTGGCCATCCTGCAGCGAAAAAACTTCAGGACCAGACTTCAAAAGAGAAACTGCTGAGCTTCAGTTCATCTGCAAATTTGACACCATCAGCTCAGGATTGAACAAAGACTGTGAATGGCTTGCCAATTACAGAACCAGTTTCTCCTCTCTTGGTTTTCACACCTCAACTGCTAGAACAGGGCCTCATCCCCCCTGATTGAACTGACCTCGTTATCTCTAGCTTGCTTGCTAGCACACATATATATACCTGCCCCTGGATATTTCCATTACATGCATCTGAGGAAGTGGGTATTCACCCACGAAAGCTCATGCTCCAAAACGTCTGTTAGTCTATAAGGTGCCACAGGATTCTTTGCTGCTTTTACAGATCCAGACTAACACGGCTACCCTCTGATACTAGACTTCTGTTGGGAGTCTTATGTAGACTGTCCTAGACAAATAAGACAACCTCTAACCTCTAAGAAGTGATATGAGATTCTATGGGATTAAGGTTCTGCCCACCTGGATTGCATTGTAGATGGGACACACAAAAAGTCAAAAGTCTTATATTTAATACATATATATTATAGACAAATTAGTTCCTGTACAATTTTGCATCTTCAGAGCTAGTATAGCAACTTACTCAGTCCAATGGCAAAGGCTGAAGTAGATGGAGGAATGACTCTTACATGGCGACACACTGAAGTCATGTTCTGCAGCTCTATAGTCATCTTCATTTAAAAAAGAAAATATAATACCAAATAACACGTATGCATCACTGTTCATATTCATAATACTCTGCAAACGGCAGTGAATTAATTCTCACAACATGCCTAGGAGGTAGGTATTTTGTAGATGGGAAAACTGAACATTTCTGTCAGCATCTGAAGTTAAGGACATGTCACACAAAAGCAACCTGAGGTTGAAAAGGGTCCCACTTGTTACTCCTTGGGGGAAGTTCTGCTGATGATGGAAAGAGAGAGGAAAATGAGGCTCATGAGAGATTAATTAGCTATGTGGAAATCTGCATAGGGGTGGGGGAACTATGAAAGTCATGGAGAGACATCAAGTTTCTCAGAGGTAGAATAAATTCTTTGTAGAGAAAAAAGCTTTTACCTCATAAACCTGACCAACTTCATACTCAGAAAACAAAACAGCAGGCGGGGTAGCTAGAAATACAGGAACAGATCGAGGATCACTGAAATAAAACAATGGGAGAGACTTTGGGAAACATTCAGTGAGCTCTTACACTGTCAGTTATTTATCTATGCCTAAGAATGTTCTGATTGCATCCACTGGCATGAACAACAAAAATTACAAAAACTTCATAAGATATTATTTTTGAATGATTATAACCAAGATTCACAGGAGAAAATACTGTTCTGGCTAAACTAATATAAATCCGTAATAACTCCAAAGCAAATCTCTCTGCACGATCAGGGTCTGAGTCAAGAGTCAAGGTACGTACCTTTCATCAAATGCCACTTTTCTCCCTGTTATCATTCGCTCTACCTCCTTCTGAGGAAAAATAAGAGATTTTCCTCCATTAAGAGTATTTGGTGGGAAAAAGCGTGGATTCTTCAGGTAATTGTGTCGGTTCTCAAGTCTGGCAAGGTAAACACGGTCTTGTTCTCTATCTGCTTTGTACATATCATCTTTCCAGACTGATTTGTGAGAGGAGCTAGATTTCTTTGAAACAAACAGAGAATGTGATGCAAAATTCAGTGTCAAAATACAGCAGCTTTGGGGGAGTGGAGGAGTTATATAAAATACCTATTCCTGATTACTTAGGCTTTATGTATCAATAAAGAATTTCACCCTCAGCAAACTACTGTATTTTTCTCTTCTTCAACACGGACAGCAACTACTTACACTAAAATAGCAACATGCAAGGACTTGCCTCTTTCTACAGGGATAGCAATAAGTCCTAAACTGTTTGACAGGCTAAACAAAGTACATATCTGAAATATACCTTACTTGATGGTTTCTTAGTCTGATGTCTAGGCTCAGGAGTTGAAGACAGCGTTAAGGTGGATAAAGATACATCTGGCAGACTGTCTAATGTCTTCCTCAAGTGTGGGATTTCTGTATGTTTCTGATCCCTTGGACTTGTAGAAATGTGTTGTTTAAAACTAAGCGTCTCCTTGATATAGTCAGGCTCTTTTTTTCCTGCAGTTCAAAGAAAAGTATTGACATTTTCTGTGCAATAGGGAGAAAAGTATTCATTTTAGAAGCTTACTGTAAGCAGAGAAACATTATTAATAGGGCTGTCGATTAATTGCCATTAACTCATGCAATTAACTCGAAAAAATTAATCGTGATTAATCACAGTTTTAATCAAACTGTTACATTTCAATTGGTATTCTATCGTTTATTAAATATTTTGGGTGTTCTTTTATATTTTCATATACATTGTATTCTGTGTTGTAATTGAAATCAAAGGGTATATTATTTTTACTACATATATTTTCACTGTAAAAATGATAAACAAAAGAAATAGTATTTTTCAATTCACCTCATACAAGGACTATAATGCAATCTCTTTATCGTGAAAGTGCAACTTATAAATGTAGATTTTTTTTGTTGTTGCATGACTGCACTCAAAAACAAAACAATCTAAAACACTAGAGACTGCAAATACACTCAGTCCTACTTCTTGTTCAGCCAATCGCTAAGATTAACAAGTTTGTTTACATTTAAGGGACATAACGCTGCCTGCTTCTTATTTACAATGTCACCAGAAAGTGAGAACAGGCATTTGCATGGCACTTTTGTAGTCGGCATTGCAAGGTTTTACACACCAGATACGCTAAACATTCGTATGCCCCTTCATGCTTCGGCCACCATTCCGGAAGACATGCTTCCACGCTGATGGCACTTGTTAAAATAATGCATTACTTAAATTTGTGACTGAACTTTTGGGGGGAGAACTGTATGTCCCCTGCTCTGTTTTACCCACATTCTGCCATATATTTCATGTTATAGCAGTCTCAGATGATGACCCAGCACATGTTGTTTGTTTTAAGAACACTTTCACTGTAGATTTGACAAAATGCAAAGAAGAAACCAATGTGAGATTTCTAAATATAGCCATAGCGCTCGACCCAAGGTTTAAGAAACTGAAGTACCTTCCAAAATCTGAGAGTGACAAGGGGTGCAGCATGTTTTCAGAAGTCTTAAAAGAGCAACACTCTGATGCGGAAACTACAGAACCCAAACCACCAAAAAAGAAAATCAACCTTCTGTTGGTGGCATCCGACTTACTTAATGAAAATGAGCATGTGTGGGTCCGCACTGCTTTGGATTGTTATTGAGCAGAACCCATCATCAGCATGGATGCATGTCCCCTGGAATGGTGGTTGAAGCATGAAGGAACATATGAATCTTTAGCACATCTGGCATGTAAATATCTTGCTACAAAGGCTAAAACAGTGCCACAAGAATGCCTGTTCTCACTTTCAGGTGACATTGTAAACAAGAAGCTGGCAGCATTATATCTCCTGCAAATGTAAACAAACTTGTTTGTCTGAAGCAATTGGCTGAACAAGAAGTAGGACTGAGTGGACTTGTAGGCTCTAAAATTTTACATTGTTTTATTTTTGAATGCAGTTTTTTTGTACATAATTCTACATTTGTAAGTTCAACTTTCACGATAAAGAGATTGCACTCCAGTACCTGTATTAGGTGAATTGACTACTACTATTTCTTTTTTTTTTATATTTCAAATACTTGTAATAAAAAACAAATATAAAGTGAGCACTGCACACTTGGTATTCTGTGTTGTAATTAAAATCAATATATTTGAAAATGTAGAAACATCCAAAAATATTTAAATAAATGGTATTCAATTATTGTTTAACAGTGCGATTAATCACGCTACTAATCGTGATTAATTTTTTTAATTGCTTGACAGTCATAATTATTAATAATAAAAGACTGGTCTTGGAGTTAGCAAACCAACTAAATCTTTAACTGCTCTAGTGTTTTACTCATATTTACAGTTTATTTTGTTCAAGTACGTTAATCTGTTTCAATCATAAATCATACTGATAACATTTAGGACAAACTTACAATGATCAAAATATAAGAAATAAGTAAATAAATTACTTCACCTACCTTATCTCTCTAATACTCTGGAACCAACACAGTTACAACAACACTGCACTTAACTTCTTTAACATCTTTTATTTAAGGATCTCAAAGTGCTTTAAAAACAGTTAATTAAGCCTTATAACTCCCCTCTGTGGTAGATAAATTACTATCTCCACTTTACAAATGAATAAATAGAGTTGATAAAAAAATGGAATTCTCACACTAATGAAATTCCAAGATTTGAAATTTCATATCATCCCTAATTTGGACAAAAAGTAGAAACCACGCATTTTTTTGCAAAATGAAATGTTCTGAAATATTTCATTTTGACCTTATTGAAATGTTTTGTTTATATATGTCAAAATGATAAAATCAAAGTGGATCATTTCAACTTATTGAAAAAAAGTCTTGATAAAGTAAAAATTAAATATTTTGACAGTATCAAAATAGTTGTGATACTTTCCCATAAAAAGTTCAGACAAAATTAACATGTTCCCATAACACATTTCAATTTAATTAAATCAGCATTTTAGATGGAAAACCATCCTGTTAGAAAATTTTTGATCAGCTCTAAAACAAAGGCACAGAGATTAATCAGAACACATTTTTAAAATAAAAACTGTTTTCATTTAAATTATTTCTCTGCTCTGTTTATCACATAAATATAGCCACATTTTCTAGTGCAGAAGAACCACTGGGTGAAACCAACCACCACAGGTCCACTGTCGAAAGTGAGTGAGCTGAAAAAACTAAACAAACAGCACTGGGTATGAAAAGTAAATTTGATATTTAAAACAAATTGCAGTTTTAATAATTTATTAGTTACACCGAAAGGAAAATTTTTGTAATATATTACAAATGTCATATCTTGACTGTGTCCTTTAAGCCAATTCTTAGTACTTTAAATATTAGGGATTGTCTATATAAACACTTAGTTCACAACAAGCTGGGTGCAAATCTATCTCACACTAGCCTGCAGCACACAAAATGTCTACGTGGACCAGGCTGGCATAGACTAAATGTTCCATCGTCCTCTTTAAGCTATTCCCATTTCAAAGCAGGGTACATTAAAGTGCACTAGAGAACTATTAGTGCACAGCAATATGGTCTACATGGACACTTAGTGCACAGCAGGTTACAGCACAGTAGATTTACACCCCAGCTTGCCACAAACTAAATGTTCATATGGTAAAGCCCTTTGTGCTTCTGCTCATTAGGCAGAAGTACAGAACATTATGCACAGCGTATCCATGTCTAATTCTTCATGTCCTAGAGAGCATTATCAGAAATCCATATTAGTCTCTGCTTTAAAAGTTACCTTTAGGTGCTTTGGTAATGGGTATTCTATCAGTGATGTAATCTTCAGGGCAGATTAAATTATGCTTTTTGAGAAGGTCATTATCCACACACCATCTGAAGGAGGATTTCACTACAATATAAAAAAAACAAAAACAAACAAAAAGATACAGTAACAATGGTCAGTCCACATTTCTGTTGTCTCTCCTTCACATCACTACAATGAAGTATTTTGGAGAGAAATGTGGTCTGTAAACTGAGCACAGAACTTGAATCAAACAACTCCAGAATTCTACATTCAGTTCTGATTCGTGGCTCTGGGGCCTTGGGCCAATCACTTAATCTCTGTGTTAGTTTCCCCGCCTGTAATAACACTTATCAACAGGGCAATTGTGAAGACATTTGTATTAATGATTTTTGTACAGCTGTTTATACATGCTTGCAATAAAATTAAGGTATAGAACCATTAATGGCAGGTTTCAGGAACTGAAAATGACCTGCCCAATTAGTTTCTTATTATGTAAGGCTAATTTTTTTCTTTTTAATTCTCTCCTTGCAGTTTCAAAGCTGCTCTTTTAGTATAAGTGGTATTAAAGCCTGGCATTTATAAAGGCCATGATCAAAAGTTCACTGAAGTCAATGGGAGTCTTTCCATTAACTTAAATGAGCACTGAATTTGGCTCCAGATACCTATCCCAGTAACATTTATGGGAACGTTCCCAGAAACCTCACCTGGTGGCAATCCAATGTTGTGGAAGTCCTCCCCAACATCTACCGTCAACATGTTCAGAGCCCTTTCTTCTGCTGCTGTGGCTCGAGCTCTTGCCTGAATGATGTGCTTTTCTACCATGTCAACTTCTGTCAGTCGATGGTTATATTCAGTATGAATCTGGCATGTAGATTGGTGAATGTAAATAAATAAATATATGTTAGCTATCAGAAAATATTAATAATGTCAGAACATGTAACAGAAAAATAAATGTTTTCTTTTTGCTTTACAAGAATAAACTCTCAGAATAGAGTGTATTATTTTCGAACAATTAACCTGTGGTGGGGCTTGAAACATTTACCAGATGCCTACCAGTCAGATTACTAAACTTTATAACCAGAGACAGATATGATGAAAGGAGCCCTTTTACCAATGAATTCCAGGGGCAATACCCTACTGAGAAGCCTGACCTTCAGCCCCTGCTACTGGAAAGAGTGAAGGTGCTATGCTTGGACCCTGCTTGTGTTCCAGCTACTATATCAGGTATATAATTAAATTTAGTGTTCTCTCTCTCCTAGTTACTAGAAAGCTTTTTAATTCACTGATTCAGAGCAGGGATTTGAAACAAGTCTCCCACATCTCAGATGAGTGTCCTAAATAGCAGGCTATTGACCAGGGGTGGCTCTAGGCATTTTGCCGCCCCAAGCATAGCAGGCAGGCTGCGTTCAGCGGCTTACCTACAGAGGGTCCGCTGGTCCCACGGCTTCAGCGGACCTCCCACAGGCACAGATTCAGGAGGTCCGCCGAAGCCGCAGGACCAGCGGGCCCTCTGCAGCGGTGCCTGTGGGAGGTCCACCGAAGCCACGGGACCAGTGGACCTCCCGCAGGCAAGCCGCCGAAGATAGCCTGCCTGCCGCCCTCACGGCGACCGGCAAAGTGCCCCCTGCAGCTTGCCACCCCAAGCATGCGCTTGGCGTGCTGGGGCCTGGAGCCGCCCCTGCTATTGACTATTCTTGTCTCTCTCTCTGTCTCTCTTCCCTGATGTCCCAATTCCATTCTGGATTTGAGAAAATTTCAGTTTCAACAAAATAGCATTTATCATCAATTTTTTTTCTGCTGGTTTTCAATATCAGCTGTGAAAATGACCAAAGTCTTGTTGATTTCATTCCACAGCTACTCCAACAAGAGAAGTTCTAAGATAACCTGTTTGCAGACTCAGAAAGACTGCACATCTGTTCAGATGTAGGACTAAAAACAACTTTTAAAAAACCTTCAAAACCTGAAAGCTTAAAATCTGCAGTTGCAACTGAGTTGATGGCTCAGTTTCACCCACCTCTAACTTGTAAGTTTTCTGATCTCCAATAGTAATCTGGAAAGTGGATTTTGTAAAGCTCTGATTTGCACTGAATATAGAGCACATATTGTACCAGTTCCTTAGATGGATAGAGCACCATCCACTTTAAAAGAAAATAAAAATAATTTTCTTATAGCATGGTTTATCTTAATGCTAACTACTTCTTTTAGGAAGCATCTTATTTTAAAAGACAAGACATCAATGTTTGAGGAGAGATCATTCAAACATACTACTCAGATACTGTCAAGAAAAAGCAGACTGCATTCACCGGTACCTTCTGAAGAAACTCATTTAAGGAGAAAAATATAGAATCTGAAATTCATGCTTGTCTGTCTTGCAGTCTGTGCACAGGCGATGCGTTGGGGGGTATCCAGGGTCAAGTGCCACTCCAGATTTCTGCGTGGGCTGCCAGCATGGGGAAGGAGAGGGGCTCTATCCTTCTCCCGCTGCCCTGTCCCCTGGCTTGCTCAGCCTCTGACCCTGGTAGCTTCTCATGCCACTTCTCATGTCAGCTGCTCAGGGTCATTGCTCTGTGCAGCATGGTGGCTGCCTGAGAGAGCCTGGCTGGGGAGGCGGCAAGCTGCCCCGCAGCTGGGCCTGGCTGCTGGGGACAGGGGCCAAGTGAGCCCGAATCCCCTCTCCCCTCAGGCACATTTCCAGCTCACTTGGCCACTATCCCCAGCAGCCGGGTCCAGGCAGAGGGCAGCCCTCTGCCGCCACCATGTCCCCAGACAGGCTCTTTCAGGCAGCTGCTGCACTGTACAGTCAGTGACCCTCAATAGCCAGCTTCAGCTGCATGAGAAATGGCTCCATCCCGCTTCCCACCTGGGGCCGGCTGCCAAGGAGAGCAGCCAAACGTGCTGGGGAGAAGGGTTAGGCACTTCACAAGAAGGACAGAGCCCCCTCTGCAGGTAACGTTGGTGGGGTGGGGAGAGTGCAGAGGCTCCATGCTGGGCACAGGGCGGGGGGGGGGCGAGGGAGAACTGAGCAGGGGATACACATGGTAAAGTCATGTGTCAAACTAATCTGATAGCGTTCTTTGATAGGATAACGAGCCTTGTGGATAAGGGAGAAGTGGTGGATGTGATATACCTAGACTTTAGTAAGGCATTTGATACAGTCTCTCATGATATTCTTATAGATAAACTAGGAAAGTACAATTTAGATGGGGCTACTATAAGGTGGGTGCATAACTGGCTGGATAACCGTACTCAGAGAGTAGTTGTTAATGGCTCCCAATCCTGCTGGAAAGGTATAACAAGTGGGGTTCCACAGGGTTCTGTTTTGGGACCAGTTCTGTTCCATATCTTCATCAACGATTTAGATGTTGGCATAGAAAGTACGCTTATTAAGTTTGCGGACGATACCAAACTGGGAGGGATTGCAACTGCTTTGGAGGACAGGGTCAAAATTCAAAATGATCTGGACAAGTTGGAGAAATGGTCTGAGGTAAACAGGATGAAGTTCAATAAAGATAAATGCAAAGTGCTCCACTTAGGAAGGAACAATCAGTTTCACACATACAGAATGGGAAGAGACTCCATAGGAAGGAGTATGGCAGAAAGAGATCTAGGGGTCATAGTGGACCACAAGCTTAATATGAGTCAACAGTGTGATACTGTTGCAAAAAAAGCAAACGTGATTCTGGGATGCATTAACAGGTGTGTTGTAAACAAGACACGAGAAGTCATTCTTCCGCTTTACTCTGCGCTGGTTAGGCCTCAACTGGAGTATTGTGTCCAGTTCTGGGCACCGCATTTCAAGAAAGATGTGGAGAAATTGGAGAGGGTCCAGAGAAGAGCAACAAGAATGATTAAAGGTCTTGAGAACATGACCTATGAAGGAAGGCTGAAGGAAATGGGTTTGTTTAGTTTGGAAAAGAGAAGACTGAGAGGGGACATGATAGCAGTTTTCAGGTATCTAAAGGGTGTCATCAGGAGGAGGGAGAAAACTTGTTCACCTTAGCCTCCAATGATAGAACAAGAAGCAATGGGCTTAAACTGCAGCAAGGGAGATTTAGGTTGGACATTAGGAAAAAGTTCCTAACTGTCAGGGTAGTTAAACACTGGAATAGATTGCCTAGGGAAGTTGTGGAATCTCCATCTCTGGAGATATTTAAGAGTAGGTTAGATAAATGTCTATCAGGGATGGTCTAGACAGTATTTGGTCCTGCCATGAGGGCAGGGGACTGGACTCGATGACCTCTCGAGGTCCCTTCCAGTCCTAGAGTCTATGAGTCTTTCCATTTAAATGTGTCCCCCCTCAATATGGAGAGGCACGAGTTATATATGAGTCTGTGAATAGTACAAAGAGATAGTTAGTGTCCACAAAATTAAAATCTGTTGCCAAAATCAGAATATCTGTTCGTTTTAACAGTGATCTTGTCTCCTATCCTCATTCAGCACCTACTGAAGGAATATGATTAAAAAAATACTTTGCACTTCTATAGCTTTTTTCATCATTTTTGTCTCAAAAGTGCTGTGCAAACATTAATGAATTATGTATCACAACCCATCAGTGAGGTAGGAAATGGTTATATAAGGATCACTTCACTCCATTCAGCAGCTCCTTAAGAGCACACAGCAATACCACATAACAATTTATTGAAGGATAGTAAGAAGACTATCACATCCACTTGAAACTGCAGCGAGAATGTAGGGTAAAAGTAGGCTGTGGTTTAGGAACTTTAAAGATAATTGTTTTTTAATTCATATCTGAAAAAACTCCCAGAACAACCGTTAGGAGCATCAGGTCTCAAGAAGGGTATTTGCCACTAACATTCAAACTGCTCATCAAAATGTCTGTGATTCTAGGAAACCATTGCAAAAAAATTCCTGGGAGGTCTGAATTAACATCGATAAACATTTTGCTAAATCTCAGAACAGATCTGAAAATTGCCTCTAATTTGTTTTTTATTTGTTTACTTTTTGCAGCTCCTCCACAAACTTCTCATGATAGGGATTGTCTCCTCCACGGGACTTGATCAGATTTGTTCCAGTGTCCATCCCTATAACATCTGCAGTATACATGCTCTTAAAGACGCTAGTTAACAAATGGGAAATGTCCTGAAGAGAAAAAAATTAGGGTGAGAAATTGTTAATCTTTAGAAATAGAGACAGGATTGAGGGTGAGGGGCATGAATATTAAACCGTACATGCAACAGTGATTAAATCAATTTGTAAAAGCAGCAATTTGGTTCTACAGCAGTAGATTACCAGTGCTTTGGTAAGAAAGGGGACTATGTACATAATGTTCTGGATATAGAAGCCCTGTGTATCTGGGTTATAAAAAGATATAGGCTGCAAAAGCGAATTCCATTCAGATCCTCCAGAGAATGGCTGGGTAGGTGGCTGGCTAGGTGTGGACTGTTTAGGACTGGAAGGCTCTGTCTGGGACGGACTATCTGGAGGCAGGAGCGGTGCCAGGGTTTCTGGCACACTAGGCAGAATTCGGGGGGGGGGAGGGGGTTTGCATCTTGCATGCTACCTACGAGGCGCGTGGGAGCTCCCGGTTCCACTCCTGTCGCGCTGCTGAAGAAGGACCCTCCGCCGAAATGCTGCAGGCAACAGCAGCAGTCATTGAGCTGCCACCAAAATGTCGGCAGAAGGTCCTTCTTCGGCGGCACGACGGGAGCGGAACCGGAAGCTCCCGCGCACTCCGTGGGAAGCGAGCAAAATGCCACCCTCTAAATCCTGGTGTCCTAGGGGACTGCCTAGGGTCGCCTAATGGAAGCACCGGCCCTATCTGGAGGGGAATTGGGGTGTGACAGAGGGGGGATTTAGGAGATAGAGGGAGTGTCAGATGGTGGTGGAAAGGATGGTCCTGTCTGGAGTGGATACTACAGGGGCACAGAAGGGCGGTTCACAGGAAGGTCCAAGAGGGGCATGTCTGAGAGTGAGTGTGTGTACAGGGGTGTCTTTCTGGATAGGATGGGGGGATCTATCCAAGTAGGGTAAAGAGGTTCCCTGCGGGAGCTCTGAATGGGGCGGTGTCCAAGCACAGTAAATGGGCTGCTGGGGTGCATGTCTTGCTCTTTGTGATTCATAGATCCCTAGCCCAGAAGGGACTGTTATGATCATCTTGTTTGACTTCC
Source organism: Gopherus flavomarginatus (assembly GCF_025201925.1). NCBI lineage: Eukaryota > Metazoa > Chordata > Testudines > Testudinidae > Gopherus > Gopherus flavomarginatus. The sequence goes on along the minus strand of NC_066618.1, from coordinate 13,008,540 downwards.
TGTATATCACAAGCCATAGAACCCCCACCCCCATCCCAAGAGCAGATATTTTAGAAAAACATCCCATCTTGATGTTATAATGGTCAGTGATGGAGACTCCACCATGACCTTTGGTAAACTGTTCCAGTTTTATCACTCTGTTAAAAATCTACACCATGTTTCTAGTCTGAATTTGTCTAACTTCAACTTTGAGGCATTGGATCACAGGTAGAGGGGTGTCTCTGAGGGTGGAGGGGTGGTGTCTCTGTGGAGCAGCCTGCAGGAGAGGGGTCTCTAAGGGCAGAGGGGCCTCTGGGAAGTGTTGATCTCTCGGGAGGGAGTCTCGAGGGAAGAAAGCCCTGTGGGGGGTAAGTATTGGAGAGTGAGGAAGGGGGGTTTCTGAGTGTGGAGGGCCCTGCGAGGGTGGGGTAATCAGTTTCTGAGGGTGGGTGAGGGACCTGTGGGGGGGGGAGGGGTTGGTCTTTGAGGGAAGGTTAGGGGGTTGATCTGTGAAGGCAGGGGAGGGCTCTGTCGGGGGGGGTGGTCTTTCAGGGAGGGGGGTCCTGCTGGGGGAGTTGGTCTCTAAGGGGGGGAGGGCCTTGCTGGGGAGAAGGGGTCGGTCTGAGAGGGTGGGGGAGGGTCCTGCTGGGGGGGCTGTCAGTCTCAGAGAGGGAAGGGCTCTGCTGGCCTGGAGGGGGGGGGGTCGGTCTTGAATGGTCGATCTCTGAGGGGGAGGGCCCTGTTGGGGGAGTCAGTTTCCGAGGGGGAGTGGGCCATGCTGGGAGGAGTCTGGTTTCTGAGAGGGAGAGGGCCATGCCGGGGGCGCGGGGGGGCCCTGCTGTGGGGGGGAGAGTCAGTCTCAGAGGGGGAAGGGCCCTGCTAGGGGGAGGTGTTAATCTCTGAGCGGGGGAGGGCCCTTCTGGCCTGGGAGGGTCAATCTCAGAGGGGGAAAGGTCTTGCTGGGTGGGTCAGTCTCTGAGGGGGGGCAAAGGGGGACCGGGGGGGTCAGTCTCTGGGGGGGGGCCATGCCGGGGGGCTCGGTCTTTGAGGCGGGGAGGGCCATGCCGGGGGGGGGGGGTTGATCTCTGATGGCGGGAGGGCCATGCCGGGGGTGGGGAGGGCCAGGCGGGGGGGGGGGGTTGATCTCTGAGGCGGGGAGGTCCATGCCGGGGGGAGGGTAGGTCTCTGAGGGGGGAGAGGGCCAGGCCGGGGGGGGGTGATCTCTGAGGCGGGGAGGGCCATGCCGGGGGGGGGGTAGGTCTCTGGGGGGTGGGGAGGGCCAGGCCGGGGGGGGGGTTGATCTCTGAGGCGGGGAGGGCCAGGCCGGGGGGGGGGTAGGTCTCTGGGGGGGTGGGGGAGGGCCAGGCCGGGGGGGGGTTGATCTCTGAGGCGGGGAGGGCCATGCGGGGGGGGGTAGGTCTCTGGGGGGTGGGGAGGGCCGGGCCAGGGGAATCGGTCTCTGAGGGGGGAGAGGGCCAGGCCGTGGGGGGGGGTTGATCTCTGAGGCGGGGAGGGCCATGCCGGGGGGGGGTAGGTCTCTGGGGGGTGGGGAGGGCCAGGCCGTGGGGGGGTGATCTCTGAGGCGGGGAGGGCCAGGCCGGGGGTTGTCGGTCTCTGGGGTGGCGGGGTGGGGGGGGGGGGGCGGCGGCCATGCCAGGGTCTCAGGGGCCGTTACCTGAGTCCGCTCGGAGGCGGGTCTGTGTCTGTACATGGAGGGCTCCGGGCTGCTGGGGGCTCCACCCGCCGCCATCCCCGCCTGTGCCCAGCGCGGGGCCCGCAGGCCAGGGCAGCCCGGGCCCCGGCCCCGCCGCCGCTCGCACCGGGGAGGCTCGGCCCGAGCCCGTTGCTAAGGGAGCGGCCTGCTCCGTTTACCAGCTCCCTGCCCTAGCGACGGCGCCTCCTCCCAGCCAGCAGCCGGTTCCTCCCCCTGGCCCGCCACCGAGCCCCTTGCTTGGGGCCAAGGGGGAGACCACCCCCGGGTGCAGCAGGGAGCGCAGAGCTGCCCTCACGGGGGGTGAGCAGGGAACAGGGATCCAGTGTTTATACCCCCCCAGCTGTGTTTGTCGCTCTCCCCATCTCTGTGAAATCGCCTCTGTCCCCCCAGCCTGAGACCTAGCCCCTGGCTTATGACCCCGAATTTCGCTCCCCTCAAGGCCACACTTCCAGCTCTGGGTGCTCCTGGTAGCCTTGGAGTTTCCTGTCTCAGATCACTGTAGGCACATTACAGCTGGGCTAGCATCCCATTTCACCCACCGCCATCTCTTCCCCCCCTCAATAATGGAGAAACTATGAGGCTTCCTGACACCATCCCACTATGTAATATTCATAATAAAAGTAGTTGGAACTGGTCTACAATGCAACAAAAACATTCTGAAAAAATGTGAAATTTCAAAGTATATTTCTTTTGCAGAACTTAATAGGGATCCTTTTGTAATTTTTTGCAATATTCTTTATCAAAACAGTTATGTAAATTAATAAGACCTTTGATAAAATGTTGATTTAAAATGCCAAAATAAAAAAAAATTGGAACACTGATAGTTTTGCCAAAATAAAATGGTTTTTCAATAAAAAAAATCATTTCATTCAAAACATTTTAGCCGCCTCTAATATTGGTTTATTAACCTGTTCCTACTAAAGTCATTGGGAAAGTCCCTACAGATTGAAGGGGAGCAGGACATTTGGAACACAGCCCTGAAGAATTTACATGGTCATTATGAATGGTGTAGTCTTGACAATTATTAGGTTCGGAAGGGACCTCAGGAGATCATCTAGTCCAACCCCCTACTCAAGCAGGACCAATCCCCAAATTGCCCCATCAAGGATTGAACTCACAACCCTGGGTTTAGTAGGCCAATGCTCAAACCACTGAGCTATCCCTCTGCCCAATGAGAGCCTTAGTGCTCAACACTTCTTGGAATTAGGCCCTACGATAAACATCAAAGCAGACACAGTAGGAACCTCATATCTGACTTGGAGAGAACACATCTAAAGATAATTAAATAATACAATTGACTTGATCACTCACTTCTTGCCCTTTCTGTTGAGACTGCCACCAAGTGCTGGTAGCAATAATAGATTTGTAGTAGCGGACTGAAATCATCATCTCCTGTCACATAAGCCATATGATGGGAATGACTTTTAGTCATTACCATTATACGTGAAATATAAACTGGTTCCCTAGGAGTGAAAGGCTTCTTAGTCCACAATCAGCCTCCAAAGCAGTCGATCCTGCCTTTTTTCTGTTCCTATTTAATTGTATAAGCTTGGAACATGTTTATAGTGGTTGTACTGGCAGTCTTATTTTGGTGGTAAAATATGACCGCACTCATTGCCATAACTACATTCCCAGTATTTTTTATTTTGCCACACCCTCTTTTTTCTGCTTCTTACTTAGACTGAGAGAGCTGTACTGTAATTCATATCACTTTTCTACAACCACAAGGTAGTTGACCAGCATGAAGGCCTCTTTAAATGTGGCTTTGGGGCAGAAAAATACATGACGGTGTCAAATACTGGCTAAGGCGCATGTATGCTTCTGCCCCTTGGTAACTAGTTTGCAGAAAATAGACCACCTATGGAAGCTACTCCTAGCTAGTGGGCATTCATTCATTCAGAGTAAGCAAAAAGTCCTGAGTTCTTTCCTCTCTGCTGCTGTGCAATGTAAGGTGACCAGATAGCAAGTGAGAAAAATCGGGATGGGGGTTGGGGGTAATTGGCACCTACATAAGAAAAAGCCCCAAATATCGGGACTGTCCCTATAAACTCGGGACATCTGGTCACCCTAGCAATGTAGCTAACAATAGTTGTGTTTATATGTATGCAGTGCATGAATTAATTACAATAGGATAAATGGGACAATCCTACCCACATCATGCCATTAAACTCTGCATTTCCCTTGTATAATATGTTATCAAATTAGATTCTTAGAAAATCTAGAGACCACATCATTTACTAGGAAATTAAAATTCCATATTTTCTTATCGCGTGGAGTGGAAGTTCTGGGTTTCTAAAATATCCTGGTTAGGAGACTAAGGCCAGTCAGAGAAATTGCTGTCATCTGGCACCGGTTTCAGTTTTAATTTAGTATTGCCAGATGCAAATGTTTTCCCATAAAAAAGGATTATGACTATTGTTTCTGATGGCACCCTGTGAACTTACATATGTTTTCGTCTTTAAAACTGGCCCGGAGTGTCAGCATGCAGATGAGTCAGTCCTTCAAGGCTCCAGGTTTGTTAGTCATCTGCTGTTACAGTTGACTGTAACATCTATGCACTTACCTGGAAAGTCAATAAAATCAAATATTCTTTTAACAATTCTTTCCTGTGGACCAAAAATAAGCTCAGATAGAGTAGTGGCAATTGGGAAGATGTTTTTGTTTAAAATAATGTGTGATTCAACACTGAAGAGTGACTATCAAAATAAGTTTGTGAAGTTTCATATTTCTTGTCTCACAATTACTGATGAATCAGGTCTGTTCAGTTTTTATAGGTAAAAATGTTTTTTCTAACTGCTGCTTTGAAAACTCACTCTGGAATCTGAAAGTGAAGCTGGAGTCTTTCTGTTCATGAGTAAAATAAGGAACCTGCAGTCAGAATTTAAGGGCTAATTGAAAGTCTCTCACTGACTTCAAAGATTTTAGATTAGGTCTACTTCCCCCCCCTCCCCCTGCCCGCCATTATTAACATATGTAAACTGAATATCTATATCTATATAGATATAGATATCTATATCTGAATATCTATATCTATATAGATATAGATATACACCTCTACCTCCATATAACGCTGTCCTTGGAAGCCAAAAAATCTTACCATGTTATAGGTGAAACTGCGTTATATCGAACTTGCTTTGATCCACCAGAGTGCGCAGTCCCGCCCCACCCCAGAGCACTGCTTTACTGTGTTATATCCGAATTTGTGTTATATTGGGTCACGTTATATCGAGGTAGAGGTGTATATAGATAGATATAAGTTCAAATGATCCAGATGTTTCTCATTAACATTAATCTAATAAATTCACATTCCCACACAAGTACAGTAGTACAAATTTTATTAATAATACATATACCTCACCTTCTAATTCCACCTTATTTAGCCTTCAAAGAAACAAGAGGGTTCTCAGAACTCTAGCCTGTGTCAACACGAATACCAGTTTAGAAAGCAGTGTGTAAAGTACACATTGTCCAAATATAAATAGTTACTCTTACTTCCAGTGTATGAATCTTCCAGAAATGATTCCCTTCTTCTGGCATTTTAATTCTGTATATTATGTAAGTCATAACCAGCTGCTATCTATTTTCCTTCATATAGGAGTCATTTGCCCTGTTCCACTTCTGGCTATTCCACCTCTAAAAGACCAATTTGTGTCTGATCACCCTTATATCATTGTCTGTATATTTATTTGGTTCAAACTCCAGAAATGGTAACCACACATTATAAAACGTACTTGATCCTAATAGGTGATTTTTTTCCCCAATAATTTCCCATGTCTTGTTTCTCTATGCCATATAGATCATTGTTGCAACCACTGTTATATATTTGCAACAAATCTTGTATAAAGGTTGTTAAGTGAGGTGTCTCTGAAAAGCTTATGAGTTGCTGGTTATGATTATGCTATCTATATGTCTGTATTGTTTTTGTATTTGAAGTTATGAATATTGGCTCTATCCCTGGATTTCAAATGTGTTCTCCTAGGGTAACACCCACAAAGTAGTTAGCCAGCACATCTTGGAGGGACTATTCAAATTGAGTGGGCCATCAGGAGAACTTTTAACGGACAGTGGACCATGGGAGACTCCTATCTGCACTGAATGGGATTTCCTTCAATTACTAAGTGAAATGCATGGACATTTGAATTGCCCATGTGACTCCAAACACCATCTTTTTGCTGTAATTTTCCATAGTAAGAACAATGGGTTTCCCTCCAGATGGCAGAGGATATAAAAAGCCCTGGAAACCCCTCCATTTTTCCACTACCCTGCTCCAGCCTCTTTCCAGCTCAAACCTCAGGACTATGAACTTATATTAATGGGAGCATTCTAACCAATGGACTGAGGACCTTCCAATTATTTGGAAGCAGCCAGAGTCTTGACGTAAGCCAGCAGTTTATTCCATCATTGCTACGAGCCTGAACCAAGAAGTTTGCAATCACTGTATGTATTTGATTCCTTTAACCAATTTTAACTCTTACCTTTTTTTCTTTTTATAAATAAACCTTTAGATTTTAGATACTAAAGGATTTGCACTGGCGTGATTTTTGGGTAAAATCTGAGTTATATATTTACCTGTTTACGTGGCTGGTCCTTTGGGATCAGAAGAATCTTTTATTTGATGAGACTGGTTGTAAAGAACCTCTCATCTCTGAATCCAGTGTTTTGTGGTGATATAAGAACTGGAATGCCTTAGGAAACTGCCTTTATATCTTGTTAGCCAGTGTGGTGAAACAGAAGTTTACTGTTGTTGCTGTTTTGGTATATCCTATCGGGAATTAGCCACCAGTCTTGGGGTGTACAGGCGCTATTTCTCAGCAGTTCATCCTGAATTTGGCATCCTCAGTTGTGACCCAGTGAGGCACAGTTACATCCTAATAGAAGTTGATAATTTTTTTTCTTTTGCAATAATTTTCCACATCTTCTTCCTCCGTGCCATTAATGCTGAGTCCTTTTCCAAAAATGAGCTATCACATGTCTGGCTGCTAGTTATGTCTTATCAAAGGATCCTTCCTTGAGTCAGTGATCTCCTTCAGGCTGCAACTTAATAGAATCACCATGGATTCTGTGGATAGCAAGATCAGGCCCTGAATTAAAAGTTCACTTGATGCACAAGTTAGAACAGAGCCCAGGTTGCTCTCCTTTAACTGTGTTAGCTCTGCAGGGCTGACAGTAGAAAGAGTCACAAAAATGTATTTTACTTAATAAAGTGCTCAGATACGATTCTGAATATATACAAATGAACAGATGTACACAGTCACATTGTAGGCAGAACCACACTTTCAATTTATTATATAAATGGCTTGTTTTAATTTGGTTTATCTTGCTCCTTTGCATTAACTGAGCTATAACAGAAAGTTATACCTCATCCCAGGTTATACCTCATGCCAGGTTACTGTAAATAGAGAGTCCAGTACATGTTTTAGAACAATGATTGACTAATTATGATCCCATATCCATATCACTATGGATCCAGCAAATGCCCAAATAATAAAGGAATAATAATAGTTTTCAGTGTCTTTCACCAAAAGATTTCAAAACAGTGTACAAAGATATTGATGCATTTAGTTTCATAACATCCCTGTGAGCTATGTTAATCTTATTAGATTTCTTTTACAGATAGGTTAAGTGACTTGCCCAAGGTCATGCTGCCAGTTAATGGTAGAGAAGCATGATGTTGCCATTTGCTTCAGAAGAATTGCAACATTCTCTCTTATTACAAATCCACAGATTTTGTTCTTTTGCCACTTTTGCCATACCAAGATGGTGGAAATAAGATTTTTCCCTTAAACCAAGTTTTTGCACTCCCATAATAATGTGTTTCCCAGATGCACTTTCTTCCTGTGTTCCTCTGCCACTCTGCTGCCCTGTAATGAGGGGACTCTGTTCTCCATAAGCCCACAGTAAAACCTTCAAAAACAAACACTGTATTAAGGCAACTGTTATGATCAGACACACAACTATGTAAAAATACCTCCTGTTTATTTAATCATTCTCTTCTTCTCTGTGTGTGCCTTCAAAGGGTATCTTTTCCTTTACTGGCAAAACCATGTGTTTCCTCCTGTTAGCATTGCACAGCCAATACAGCTGTGAAAGAGCCATCTGGATTCTGCTCTCCCTCATGTATTATCAGTAGAATTATCACCTTTACTACTGATGATGATATCTGGTAAGAGCAGAAATAACAGGATTTTCAAATCCCAAGCTGAGGTTGCACGTCTGATGGCTGAAAAAAAAATATTATTTTGTCTTATGCACTGAGCAGTCTTCATGCTGATTGGTTAAAATCCCAAACAGATCAGTTTTTGAAAATTTCTTCTCAGTTTTTCAACCCTCCTTTGTCTTATCTCTGTAAGGATCAACCCCTCTCAGGAGCTCTGACTCATGCCCAAGGCATCTGCCAATTTCTCCCCAAAGGAGGCTGGGAACTTGCCTAGTTTTCTAGGAGTTATTTGGAAATCTCCTGTGTTTGGTAGTTTCATCTGGATATTCTTCTTCATTTCCTGTCCTAAGCTACTGTGTAACATTTCTGTGCTGCTCTCTCTCTCCAGAAGCTAGCCCTCTCCTTTTCTTCCGTTGCTCACATTCTTGACATTGAACCTTCCTCCACTTCCCAACTCTCTCCTAGGTCTGCAGATTTGCCCATCGCCATAATACTGCCCTCATTCACATTAATTCTGCGCCACCTTCCCCTTAAGTTGTCCTCTCTCAAAATGGCTGCCACATCCCATTGTTCCCAGACAAGAGTGAAGCCAAGTGGCCCTCATCTGCCCCTCCAATGCCAGGAGGCTAAGGGGAATGCTTGGTCTCATTGAAAGCTATGGAAAATAGATGCCCTTCTCAAGATGGCCACATGAGGCCACTGTATGGCGCCTCAATCCCATTGAAAACAATGGGAGAAAGCAGCCATTTTGGAGGAGGGCAATTCTGAATGGGACTCTCTTGAGTAGGTTGTAAGGCCCTGCAGAAAGAAAACCTTTCAGTTCTGACAAATGGGGTGGTGGAAGAAATGAACATTAATCCCCAAGAGAAACGTAGCCCAGGCACAGGATTTCAGAGAGTATTAACAATAGGGGAAGTGATTTTTAAGGCCAGAGGGGACCATCACCAGTATTGCCAGCCTCATGAGTTCAGAAATGCTGAGTCAGGCCCCCAAGGTTATAAGCCTGGCCTAAAAATGAGATGTTTTTAAAAGAAAGATTATAGCATGGGTTTTTTTGGTCTGTCTTTGGATTGACACCCCCTCACCCCAACCCCGCACTTCCACCTAAGTGTGTGTGTGTGTGTGACAGGTAGTGTGTCAACACTCCCCAATTTCTAGGTGTAACCCTTCTGCCCCTCTGAGTTGGCAGCAACAAGGGCCGGGTTCAGTATCTAGGGGTTCCGTTTCAATAACACAATGCATAACCAGCTCGAGCCCCCACCCAGTGACCTGGGACACTTACATACCACCCCCCTGGGCGCCTCTAGGAGGCAATACTTCCCCTCTCGCAAGCACGGAGTCTGAGTGTAGCAAAATCCTTTTAATAAAGGAGGGAAACAATGCGTCACATTGGAGAAACACCACAAACAGGATTATAACACAAACCATAAGCAAAAAACCCACCTCCAAGTATGTTTGGCAATGTCCTTTCCCCTTTAGGGTCTTAAGTCCAATCACCCCAAAGTCCAACAACCCAAAAGTCTCTGGTCAGAGCCACCCCAGAGTTCAAAAGTTTATCTGCAGAGTTTTATCCCCCTCAGCCTGGGTGGAAATGGGGAGGGCAACACAGGGTGGTGGGGCCCACACAGAGTGGTAAGGGGCACCTTATGTGGGCCAAGGCCAACTGCTCCGCCTCTCCGTGGAGTTCTGCTGCAGCCTTCACCACAACCAGCTCCACTTCACCAGCTGTGCCACCCTTCCAGCCAACCCACAAGCCACTCCAGCCGTCCCTGCAAACAGCTCCAGTCTGCTCACTGTTCCATGGGCTGCTCCAACATGCTGCAAACTGCTCCACTCTGCCAGCCACTTAGCAACAGGTGTAACCCTTCAGGCTCCCCCACTAGTTAACACAGCACTCAGTGCTCTCAGCTCAGCAATTCCAGCTCTTTAGTGAGTTCAACTCTTAGCAATTTCAGCTCATAGTAGGGGAGCCCCAGTGCTGATGCACCATTGGCCCAACATGAATTCAGCTCAGTAGCTTTAAATAGACTCCTAATGGAATCAAAATTAGCTCTACTCTTTAAGAGAGGCAGCTGTGCAATTGCTACTCCAGACCCACAGGCAAGCCCCAACCTCCCTCAGTTCACTGGGCATTGGAACCCATGTCCCTTGTCTAGCAAGTGCTACTTAATTGAAGTTGAGTCATTTCTGTCATAGAGCAGTCTCATAGTTCCTCATTCACATAGTCAGGGTAACTCACTTTATTCTTCCTGCCCCAATAACAAAGAAATTGGGGATCCCAGAGCTGTCAAAATAACCATCCCAGGCTGCCGTGTGCTATGCTAGGTGGAGTGGGTGTGCCAATGCAAATACCTAAAATTCCTTTCCACACTCCCCATAATTCACCACCAGATGTCAGGGTAGGGCTCTTCCTGACTCTGCTTACATAGTTAAAGGTGATTTCAGCCCCAGCTGCAGCTCTCACTTCCATGTCTGCCCATCCTCTGCCCAGCAATTAATTGGCTCCCAACCTTCAAATCAAATCAATCCTCCAGTTGCCTCAACAATTCTGGACTTCCCAACCCTCCCATCAGTTTGGACCTCCAAACTCACTTTTGCTTCTCCTGGGGTTCTTCACCCCTTCCTCTTGAAGACTAGGTTTGAGGGGAGGGTGTGCTTGCAGTGCAGTCCCCTCCTCTCTTCCAGGCTGGAGGGTGCGTGCGTGCGTGCGTGCATGCGTGCGTGTGTGTATGAGAAACTCCAGGGGATCCTTACCCCATACTACGTCCCAGGCTGGGTGTTGCGGGAGCAGTAGGAGATGACCTCTCAAGGTCCCTTCCAGTCCTAGAGTCTAGAGTCTATGAGTCTATGAACAGAGGTGCCATTCTGCATCCTTCATTGCTCCTGTGAGGGAAGGGGTGCAGAGGGAGTAGAACTGTCCTAATCTGCTGGGCTATTGCCAGAACCCCGTGTTTTTCGCAAATGCGATATAACATGACATTTTAAAAAAAAATTAAAAATTAAAATCATTAAAATGAAATAAATAAATAAACAAAAACACCCTGCAGCAGCAGTGCCTGTGGAACTCCCTGCTCCAGGTGTGGTGAAATGACACCATGGGGTTGCAGCACCACTCAGTATTGTCAAATTTGAGTGAATGGCCCTGTACACTGGGTTACAACACCCAGAGCATGGAGCTCAGCCCTGCCTTGTGGGACAGAAGCTGCTGCTGCAGAGTGAATGTGGAGTGAACTTATTCTGAAACACCCCCTAAGACCTCCCATCCCCCTGGGATCAGTACCAGACCCACCCCACACTGGAGATTCCTGCCCCCCCCCCCCGAGGCAGAAACAGACCCCTTCCCCAGGGAAGAGGAGAGGAAATGGATAAAATGAAATAACAAGAAAGTCCCCCAAATAAAATTAAAAATATATATATAAAGGGGCTTTACCAATTTCTGCTTCGCCCTCCCCCTCATGGGAATGCCTTTGGGGGTTTTTTGGGGGGCCGCAGGGGAGAAGAGAGCTCTTCCTTCAGCTGCTCTGATTGATTGCCCAGCCTCAAGAGGCATGACAGTAGGGAAGGCCGCCAATGAGAAGAGGTTCTCCCAGGCAGGGCTCACATTTGCTACAGGGCTGGAGCTTCTCACATCTGTGACACTCCCCAGGGGTACCCAGGGTTGTGAGGTATCTCCCCACTACCTGCCCTTACTGTAAAGTGATATGGTGTAGGCTTGCTGTGGGTCAGCTCCCAGAAATGAACAGCTTCTGGTAACACAAGCACTGCCTTCCAGGCCTCCGCAGTCCTTGCTCTGTCTGTGCAGGCTAGGAGCAGGCACACCCTAACTCCTGAGACCTCTGAGGGTTTCCTGTAGCATCCAGCCCCTTATCCACTGAACTTACAGAATGACCAGGCATGCTGTTCCCACAGAAGCAGTACATACCAGCTAGTAAGATTCAACTCAAGATCACCACTTTGCTTAACACCACAGCACTGAGATCTATTTATAGCAAAAAGCAAAATAAACATTTATTATCAAAGAACAGAGATTCCAGTGATAGTGAGTAAGACAATCGGAAACAAACAGTTACATATAAAAAGAAATCATAACACACTTTCAAGAGACTAAACTGAACTTACAGGTTACCACTCCTATCTAAAGAAGCTTATCTCACACAAAGTTCTCTCCAGCATTTTCAACCAAGCCTGGTTGAGACCCATTTTTCATGAAGCAAACTCACTGTCCTTTTACTTGGTCAGTGACAAATGAGCTGTGTCTTCTTTGCCCTCCAAACAGAGTGGAGCAAACCCTTGATCTGCACCACCAGATAGGGTTCTTTCCCCCACTCCCTATTTTTGTTTTAGGATTAGTTTCTTTCTTTGAAGTTCTTCCAATCCTTCATTTGCATTAATTTCAGACTCGTGATAAGGGAACCCCTATGAATAAGACAATACTCAATTTGCACAGAAACATAGATAGACAGACAAACATCTCTTGTCTGACAGAAAACCTGATTTTCATCTTTGCTGGTGACCAGTCCCTAGACACAGTTTAAGAACATATTTTCAGTATGTAAGCAGAGTCAGGATGAACTCTACCCTGACATCTGATGGTGAATTGTGGCGAGTGTGGAAAAGAACTTCAGGGGCTGGTCTTGTTTGCATAGGCATACCCACTCCACCTAGCATGAGCCCACAGCTGCCCCAAATGGTCTCTTTGGCTGCTGTGGGATCCCCAGTTTCTCTGATATTGGGGCAGAAAGAATATAGTATTGTTACCCTGATTATGTGAATCAAGGCCAGTGGAACTGTTTTATGACAGAGGCACTCACCATCAACTAAGTAGCTCTCGCTAGACAAGGGACATGGGTCCCAAAACCCAGTGAATTGAGAGAGTGAGTTTGAGGAGATATGTATTTGATGGTCTGGGTGCTGAAACAGCCATTGTACTCTTTCCACTGTTGAATAGTAATGTTAATTTTGAGTCCATTAAGGGTCTAGTTACAGGCTACTGTGCTGAATTCACCTTGGGCTAATGGTGCACCAGTACTGGGGCTCCTCTACTGCAAGCAGAAATCAGTAAGAGCTGAAATCGTTGAGTGCTGTGTTAACTAGTGGGTGAGCCTGAAGATATATTGCTAAGTAGCTGGCAGAGCAGAGCAGTTTGTGGGATGTTTGGAGCAGCCCATGGGATGGCAAATGGAGCAGAGCAGTTTGCAGGATGGTTGGAGTGGCCCATGGGAGGGTAAGTGGAGTGAAGTGGTGCAGAGTGGAGCAGTTTGTGGGGATGGTGGGAGTGGCTTGTGGGGAAGGCTGCAACAGAACCCCATGGAGAGGTGGGGCAGTCAGCCTTGGACCACATAAGGTTGCCCCTTAACCCTCTGTTTGCCCCTTTCTCTCCCACCACCATTTCCACCCTGCTTGGGCAGGGGTGGGTGTAGACCTCTGCAGATAAACTTTTGAACTCTGGGGCTGCACTGACCAGGGACAGAGACTTTTGGGTTGTTGGACTTTTGGGGGGATTTTTGGGTCGCTGGACTCAAGAGACTCTTGGGGTGTTGGACTTTTGGGACTTTGGGGTGATCTTTTGGGTGGCTGGATTTAAGACCCTAAAGGGAAAAGGACACTGCCAAACTAGCTTGAGGGTGGGTCTTTTGCTTATGGTTTGTGTTATAAATACTGTTTGTGGTGTTTCTCTAACTGTATGCCACATTGTTTCCATCTTTTATTAAAAAGATTTTGCTACATTCAGACTCTGTGCTTGCGAGAGGGGAAGTACTGCCTCCTAGAAGCACCCGGGGGATGGTATTTAATTGTCCCAGGTCACTGGGTGGGAGAGTATCCCAAAGTGGGGACACCCCAGCCCAGGGGTGGACAAACTTTTTAGCTTGAGGGCCACATCGGGGTTGCAAAACTGTATGGAAGGCTGGGTAGGGAAGGCTGTGCCTCCCCAAACAGCCTGGCCCCCACCCCCTATCTGCCCCCTCTCTCTTCCTGCCCCCTGACTGCCCCCCTCAAAACCCCAGACCCATCCAATCCTCCCTGCTCCTTGTCTCCTGACCGCTCCCTCCTGGGGCCCCCTGCCCGTAACTGACCCCTGGGACCCCACCCCTATCCAACCCCCCCTGCTCCCTGTCCTCTGATTTCCCCCTCCCAGGACCCCCACCCCTAACCGCCGCCCCTGGGGCCCCACCCCGTATCCAACCCCCCCGCTGGCGGCACGGTGAGCTGAGGATGCGGGGGAGGGGCCAGGGGCTAGCCTCCCCATCCGGGAGCTCATGGACTGGACAGGATGGTCCCGCGAGCCATAGTTTGCTCACCTCTGCCCTAGCCCCTGGCCTAAGTGACCATGACAAGACTGGGGGTTGTCGAGCACCAGCCCTGCCACATAGGAGAGTGGAAGGTGAGTCTCTGAGGTCAGGCAGACCTCAGGTAAAAGGAGTGGGCTCGAGGACTCAGATCCTTTCGCTAGCCAATTTCACCCAAGTAGTGCATAAGCCAGGAAATTTCCGCACAATAGCGAGACCATTCCCCCACTTACACAGAGAAAAGAACGCAGTCACCACAAGGCAATAGGGAACTTTTTGGTGGTGAGGGTGTGTGGGCAAGAATGAGGGGTGGGTGGAGGCAGCCAGGAGGCACCTTCTTCTTAGGAAATACCTGGTTATCCTGAAATGTCACATTCCTTTGAGATGATGACTTCTTCCTATAAGTGTCATTCAGCAAACACATTCCTCAGGCCTTCATCAGATCAGCACATCAATCTCTGCTTAATTTGAGTTTCATTGTGGTTTAGAGTTTGCCTCTAAATAAAAGCACAACAACCCTCCTTCCCTTTAAATTCCATAAGCATCTGGCTTCCCATGGGTGGATAGTCCCTGATTTAACCTGTGTCTACATGGAATGTGCCAAGGGGTGGGGTTAGCTGTCCTTTACCATACACATTCCCTATTTGATTGAGGAATTTATCATTACAGTGAGTATGGGAAGCTAGGTAGGTGGTGGGGGCCTTTTTACACAGATCCTGCCCCCATCTCCACAAAGGTTACTCTGGTCTCCTTTCCACTGCACATGTGAGGCTAATCAAGGTTTAGAACATTATCCTTAGTAAAATTTGTAGCACTGTCCTCACAGTCTTTGGGGTTGCAGTAGAAGTGACTTGGGCAGCCAACTGTAAACCTACAGTATATGTTAGCCAGGCACTGCAAATACCCTGATCTTCCCTCCTAATCACATTGGGAAAAAGAGTCAATTTCTACACTGAGAACTGGGAAGTTAAGGTTCAAACTGGATGTTTTTAAACCTCTGTTTTTGCAAATTCCTTTCTGAGCATTTTAAATTGGCAGATGAAATTGAGCAAGAAAAGCAGTCTGTTAGAGCTCACAGTAACTTCTTTGGCTGATTACGCAATGGCTGTGATTGTGGTCCATTCATGCTCTGAAATAGCAATGCTTAAACACAGTAAATCAGATTCTGATCTGAGTTACATTGGTTAAAATCTGGAATAACTCCACCGATTTCTATGGAGTGACTCTGGATTGACACTATTGTAAATGAGATCAGAATCTGGCCTACTCGCTATGGTGTACGAGCTATGTAACCAAAAGGAGATGGTGTCTTTCTGTTTCCTATGTATATTTCACCTTTCAAGGTAGAGAATTCCCATCCTATTACCATTTTGTGCTTCACTCCAGATGGAGATTATTACTGAGCGAGTCACTATTTTCTCTTTCTGTCTCTGTCATGGAGTCTTTAGCCCTAACTGCGGATGAACTGAGCCATGGAATATGTGGGAACAAGAATAGCTGTGTGCCATCTTTATGCCTCCTTGATTCTGGAGGCCGCTGGGGGAATGAGGCTGTCCCCAGTAAAAGCCAGAAGTTCTGGCTGCAGAAATAGCCTGTTTGTGAGAATCAAGGAGAGCACTGTGCTTGAAGACCAGTGTGTGTGAAGGGATTTATTATCAATGTTGAAGACCAATGCCTCTCTCCATCTCCAGAAATGTTCCCTGGGCAACACAGCCCCTTAGCACTCAGCATCGAGTGAATACCTTCCAGAGTTTATGCAGGAACTGTTTTTGCACAGGATTCAGAACCAGGTCTGGGTGATGGAGCTGAGATGTTAAGGCCATGAACATCAGAAAAATCAAGGCGATGGTTTCCACAGAAGCTGTAACTCCTGCCCAGTCAGACAGTGGGCCAGATTTTGGCTGGCAGCTGCACAAAGAAACTCTTCCCCCTCCGGTGACCCTGTGCCCAATGTGGGGCTGAGGAATGCAGGTCTTGCTCCACCCTTAGCAACCTTGTGGCTCCTACCTCTGTCAAAGGGATGGAAAGAGGTGGTGTGAGGGTGGAGCCATGACCACTTCCCCTGTCTCATCTTTGGTGAGCAGAGCTAGCCAGGCAGAGAAAGGCGAGCATGTGGCACCATTTCTAAAGCTGGTGTAGCTATTATGCTGGTGTGTGTTGTCTGGGCACACTGGCTGTGTATGCCTTACTGCATGTACTGTATGCCTTAGAATACAGTGTGTGTTCAGTGTGTCAGTGAGATCTGTTAGACTGTGGGATAGTCTCTCAAGAGTGGGAATGGAAAGTCTATTGCCTGAGTCATTTAAAACCGATTTGGAGTACTGGAAGGAACTATCCTGCTGCACTGGCAGAGGATGGATACGTAGCCTATTACTACTATGTGTCTTCTGTAACTGGGATGGGTTCTATTAATGCTCACTTTAATATAAGACAAATAATGGTAGAAGAGTAATTCAGTATATTGACATTATTTACTAGGGAATGATTGCATAATTCACGATGAATGACTGAGTGAATCATTGTATGATAATCCCTAAGAAAAGCAGTGATGTACTTAAACCATCTCTCCTCCTCTTGGTGTGTGTTTTACTGCCCAATTTATTCTGCAGAGAGCTGGAAAACACAACAGTGATGTGATGCACAGAGAACAGGCATAAATGTGTGGGTGAGAACTAGGGCCCTACCAAATTCACGATCCATTTTGATCAATTTCATGGTCAGAGAATTTTTAAAATTGTAAATTTCATGATTTCATCTATTTAAATCTGAAATTTCACAGTGTTGTAATGGTAGGGGTCCTGACCCAAAAAGGACTTGCGGGGGGAGTCACAAGATTTTTTTAGGGGGGAATTGCAGTATTGCTAGTCTTACTTCTGTGCTGCTGCTGTCAGCAGTGCTGCCTTCGGAGATGGGCAGCTGGAGAGTGGTGGCTGCTGGCCGGGAGGAATACTATTACCACCTTACTTCTCCGCTGGTGCCTGCAATGCTGGGGCCTCAGTCAGTAGCCACCACTCTCTGTCCGCCCAGCTCTGAAGGCAGCAGCACAGAAGTAAGGGTGGCATGGTGTCATATTGCCGCCCTTACTTCTGTGCTGCTGCTGGCAGGGCGCTGCATTCAGAGCTGGGCACCTGGCCAACAGCCACCACTCTCCAGCCGCCCAGCTCTGAAGGCAGTGCAGAAGTAAGGATGGCAATACCACAATGCCTCTAAAATAACCTTGCAACCCCCATGCACCTCCCTTTTAGGTCAAGACCCCCAATTTGAGAAACGCTGGTCTCCCCTATGAAATCTGTATACTATAGGGTAAAAGCACACAAAAGGCTAGATTTCACCAGGTGGGGGGAAGACCAAATTTCATGGTCCGTGACATGTTTTTCATGGCTGTGAATTTGGTAGGGCCCTAGTGATGACCAGAAGATATGGAGAGTGTAAATGATTGCTTCCTGGTCCATCAATGTAGTATTTTGATTCCTGATCCGGCAGCCATTTTCCTTGTGAGTAAAGATTGCAGAATCTTGTGCTAGATAGAGAATGAAGAATCACATAAGAACTGCATGCAAAGGGCTTTCCTCTCCTTGAGTCAGGTGCCATTATTCAGTTGCTGTTGTCATTTTTATTGTTACTATATTTCTTTCTTCTTCCTCATCTCCAACCCAGCCCTTCTTACTGACAAAGGGCTGGAGAGAAGGGGTGGATCTTACATCAAGCTCTGGAGATGGGTCAATGTAAGATGAGTATATTGCAGGGTTTAATCACCAACTCTAGAGCTGGCAGAGGCTGGCAGTGCCATGAAGGCAGAGCACACGGCCTTGAGTAGGGGAACGGAGACGCAGTTTGAGGAGCACTGCCAATAGACCCTGGGGAATTCCATCCTTTCCTCTTTGGCCAGGAAAGATGATTCTGGGACTAAATGTGATGGCAACAAAGGAAGGGAAGGAAGGTCACTTCACAGCCATAGAATGCCAGCTGACTGGGATTTATTAAATAAAGTGCCCTAAAATGCACATAAAACACTGTGGTGGGAGGCATAGCTGCACTCAGCTTTAAGGCCATTGCTCACCATGAGATTTTGGGTGCATTTGGAGTGTGCACAGGACACCAAAGCGAACAAATGTAGCTCCCCGAAGTGATTTATTGAAGTATTGTGGAATTCAGGATTTCATCTTATTGTCAGAGCAGGGCAGGGCTGGGCTGGGCCCATGTTGGTGGATAGGCCCAACTATGCCAACTTTTTGGTTTTTGACTGGTTGCAGTAGGAAGGAGACCTCCACACCCTGAGGATTCTTCCCATATCCTCCCTCTCCCTTCACTATGGCACAGTGCCCCTCCTTTTGGCCTGGTGAAAATCCCTCCCAAGTCCACACAGCAATCCTCCAGTTAGCCCAAGAGAGATCACTAGACCAGGGGTTCTCAACCTTTTTCTTTTTGAGGCCCCCCCAACATGCTATAAAAACTCCATGGCCTATCTGTGCCACAACAACTGGTTTTCTGCATATAAAAGCCGGAGCCAGCATTAAGGGGTCGCAAGCAGGGCAATTGCCCAGGGCCCCATGCCACAGGGGTCTCCGCAAACTAAGTTTGGCTTCAGCCTCGGGTGGCAGGGTTTAAGGCTGTGGACTTCAGCCCCATGTGGTGAAGCTTTGGCCCTAGTGAGTCTAATACTGGCTCTGCTTGGTGGCCCCCCATAAACCTGGCTGTGGCCCCCCAGGGGGCCCCAGACTCCTGGTTGAGAACCACTGCACTAGAGAGCAATGCCAGGTGCTTTCTCAGTACTCCTCCTCAGTTCCCTGTAAGTCAGATCAGAGCAATCCTGCACGGGTGGGAGATGGACCCGATGACCAACGCCATATGTCTTTTTCATTTCTATCTTCTATGATTCTATGAAGATGGAAGCTTCTTAGAAAGCAATGATATGTGGTGATGTGGAGTATGTATGGTGGAGCTGTAACTAAGGTCACACATTTATACACTTCTGAGACTGCCAGCACATAACTCAGTCCTGATTGTGGTGGTGACGTTTTGTGATATAGACATTTGAGACCTAACTTCCAGAGATGTCGTGACTACCCATAACTCCAGCAAAAGACAGTGGGAGGAGGAGGCATTCAGCAGCTCTGAAAATTAGGTTCACGTTGCTCCTCAGGAAAAGGACTGAGGCCACAAATTCATTGCAAATGCAATAAGCCATTGAGAGGCTGTCTGGTGGGAATGAACGACTTTTGGTTGCTACTAACTTGTTCTGTATTTGAAGAGTCTATCCAGGGGTAAAATAATCTTCATCCAATTTCCAGCCCTGTGGTCCATTCACTCTTCCTGAAGATGGACATGCTTGATCTCTCAGATGTTGACCCATCTCCACAACCAGTGCTGCCTGCTGGCTTATTCAAGAAACTACACTAGTGCTGGTTTCTGTGAATGTTACCAAAGCCATATGCTATGTTAATGGCGGAATCTTAGTATTTACCTATCTACCTTGCTAGATATTTGTATCAGAGTCATAGTATAGGAGCTGGGTATTTGAACACCTAGTATCTTTAGAGAGTGGAAAGGTTAGCACAAGAGCCAACTTTAACTGCATTCAGAATGGGGCTAGCAGTTTGAAGATGAAGCTTTAAAGATCAGGAAAGAACCGATAGTACTCGGCACCCAGTGGGAAGTATTTCTCAGCCTCTGTTAACTGTGAATTGAAATGAATTACGAAAAACAAACACATTCTCTTGGAGCTTTCTGGTGATGGCTGCCATTGCGCTAATGTGTCGGTGACATTAAATTGGCTCTCATCCTGTTCTAATACAGGTTTAGCCAGATGAAGAATGGTGTTCTCAACGTTTCATTGTGTTTCTTAAATTCATACCTCTTCACCAGCCAAAGCCCAAATGTGGGATGCAATGTGTGACAAGTATCAGAGGGGTAGCCGTGTTAGTTTGGATCTGTAAAAGCAGCAAAGAATCTTGTGGCACCTTATAGACTAACAGATGTTTTGGAGCATGAGCTTTCGTGGGTGAATACCCACTTCGCTGGATGCATGAGGCAATGTGTGACAAAGACCCAAAATGACGGTCACACAGATTTCATTTATGGAGGAATCTTAAATTGCTGTGGGCTTCCCTCCATTACTATAAATGACTCTGTCCATCTCCTCAGTTTCCTAATTCTTTATTTCTGACATAAATTATTTTCCACAAACAAAGAAGGGGAGCCCTATATGTGCATGGAAGGCAAGTAATGCTGGGACTAAAAGGAGTGTCCTCTTTTGAAATAAGGTACCAGCTGAGAGGTACGCAGCATCCCACGTGCTTGCAATCAGCTGTAAGGCTTAATTATGTAAGTATATTGTCCCGGCTTCTGAAGTTTGGACACCATAGGCCTATCCTTTAGATCAGGGGTAAGCAACCTATGGCACATGTGCCGAAGGCAAGACGTGAGTTGATTTTCAATGGCACTCACACTACCTGGGTCCTGGCCACCAGTCCGGGGGGCTCTGCATTTTAATTTAATTTTAAATGAAGTTTCTTAAACATTTAAAAAACCTTATTTACTTTACATACAACAATAGTTTAGTTATATATTATTGACTTATAGAAGGAGACCTTCTAAAAACATTAAAATATATTACTGGCATGCAAAACCTTAAATTAGAGTGAATAAATGAGGACTCGGCATACCACTTCTGAAAGGTTGCGACCCTACTTTAGATATACAGGTACAACTCCCATTGCTTTCCTTTATTTGAGGTCAGAACTTGGGCCCTAAGTGGGTTATTTTCTTGTTGGTCTATTTTGCCCTGAGTTTGCATGTATAACTCCTGCTAGCCTCACGGTGTTATGTTTGTGTTCACCAAGGAGACAAAACATACCCATAAGGCTGTGAGTTAGTGAATTAGCTGATTCATGCACAATTTAATCTTCTCCTTTCTGTTACCACTGGTTCCTGAAGCCCTTCAAAGTGCCGTGCATCCTCCATTCATCTCAAGGGATGACAGCACAGAAACTTAAACAGTTTCATTCACGTACATGAATTCTGTTGATCTTGAGAGGACCAAGAGCATGTGGGCTGGATCTGAGGGAGCCCTACCCCAAATGTAATAATTCTCTGCACTGCTGTGGTGTGACTATTTCTGGAATACTGTTCTGGGCACTAATTTACCAGAGAGATAGTGGTAACTGGAGAGAAACAGAGAACAGCAAAATGACAACATCATTTAAGTTTCATGTGACCACTTTGAAAAAACTCTGCTCCTCTTCACTTATCCCCACTTGTCGAGATTGTGTTGCCCTCATCACTTCCGCTCCACTAATGTTCCCAAGCTTCTTTGCCCATTTGTTAGTTTCTTATGCAATCACCTCTGTGCTTTCTTCCACACGGCCCACAATATATGTGATAGAACTTCCCCGAGCACATCTGTAAAGCCCTGACCCTGTCTATATCAAGACCCATGTCTGCCATGTTCCCTATAATGAAACTAGCTGACTCGTATATAAATTGCCTATTCCCCTTCCCCAGCCGATATCTCCATATTCATTCTGAAACGGTGGGGTCCTCAGACCAGAGACAGTCCTTCTTGAGTGTTTGAAAAATGTCTGGCTAATGGTGAGCGTATGGATGATAATATATAATAAAAATAGTAACAACAGCAAGGAGATGGGAGGACTGGTTTGTAGAAAGGCAGTGAAGGAGCTAAATGTCTACAGCTTGGTTAAGATTTAGATTATAAATTCTTTGTGGCAGGACTTTCTTTGTGTTCTGTGTCTGTGCAGGACCTAGCATAATGGACTCCCAGGTGCTATTGCAGTACAAAGACAAGTAAGAATGATTCAGAGAGCTGGTTGAAAATGGTTCATCTAAAAGGTTTTTTTTTGACAAAAAAATGACTTGTTGACCAAAATGAAAATTTTTCAATTTGCTTAAAATTTTTCCTTTTCTTGACCAAAAAAAAAAAAGGTAAATGGAAATGAGAATACTCATTTTGTTTTGAAAACTTTCTCTTTTCGTGTTGTTTTATTTTTTGGCTGGGCTTTGCCACTTTTTTACTTTGATCCTCTTTTCAAGTAGAAAATAGCAAAAATGGGAGGGGAGGGAGTAGGGGTATGTCTACACTACCCGCCAGATCGGCGAGCAGTGATCTATCCAGTGAGGATCAATTTATCATGTCTAGTCTAGACACGATAAATCAACTCCCGAGCCCTCTCCCATCGACTCCTGTACTCCAGCGCAGCGAGAGGCGACGGGGGAGCAGCAGCAATTGACTCACCGTGGTGAAGACACCACGGTAAGTCGATCTACGTGCGTCGACTTCAGCGACGTTATTGACGTAGCTGAAGTTGCGTAACTTAGATTGATATCCCACCCCTCCCCCGCAGTGCAGACCAGGGCTAAGTGAGCTAATAGCACTTGTTTTCAACATCTGTGTCCCAGATCTTCAGCTGCGGCAAACTGGCAAAGTTCCATTGACGGCTATAAATCTATGCCAATTTATACCAGCTGAAGCTCTTGCATTGTACCTCTTCTAGTTTTGTATCCAAATGCCCCTGATTAAAAAACAATTTGTTTTTTAGGGGAGGTTTCCCCCCAAACTGGAGTGCTCTACTCTCACCATGCAAGCAGTGCCTTTCTGTTGTAGGCCAAAATGTAACTCAAGAACAGGGAAAGACGTCTGTAGAAAATCAATTTAACAGAGTAAAATTTTGGGGCAAGGCAGAGTCCTTCTACATTCCACTTCTGTGTCTAGAATTTATAGCCTGTAAAGTCTCCCATCTCTGAGTTCCTGTGTCTATTCTGAGTGTGCTTGTGGTTTGCAGATTCTATTTCTGCTCTTGGCAATTTGTTCCATACACTTTTACTCCCTCTGCAGAATGTAATTTCTCCTGACAACCCGTTTAGTCTTACTGCCCAGGCCTTGGCTTCTGTAAGTGTCTTTCTCTGGATTGGGGGCCTCTTACCCTCTGGGATAGTTTTGTGGCATCCACTTTCTTCTGTGAACCGCAAATGTCTCTGAAAAGAGCAGACAGTGAATGAAAGGGTGTTTCTGCCAATCTCAGCCACAGCAGAAACAGGGCTGGGATGAACCAATGGGCGGAGGCCTAGATTTCAGCTGCAGGCAGAGACTTGAGAGCTGGGAGGGGTTTGTGCTGTGTGCAGAGCAGGCATTTGGGCTCTTGGCATCTCATAATCATTCTCTGTGTTGTGGCTGTAGCAGCTCTCTGCTGCAACAGAGAAATAAATGAGTCACCCGTG
Organism: Gopherus flavomarginatus; assembly: GCF_025201925.1. Classification (NCBI taxonomy): domain Eukaryota; kingdom Metazoa; phylum Chordata; order Testudines; family Testudinidae; genus Gopherus; species Gopherus flavomarginatus. The sequence continues at coordinate 12,985,169 of NC_066618.1, read as the reverse complement.
CAGAGGAATACGTCCACGCAAAGTGAGGGTCCAGTGATACCAACCAGCCTGGCCAACGGACTTGTCACGAGGACAGAAAACAGAGTGAGCCTGGCACATCAGGCTCCCACACCAAGTCACGTTCCAGCATCTGGGCACATCTGTTCCAGGAGCTCTTTGCTGCTTCTTCACATCTGCACTTTTCCCCACAATGGAATACAATGGCAGTTTCTTTCCTTGCAATAGTAAGTCAATAGCAGAGACTATAAATATCTATGTATTTGCAGGACGTCTTCTAACTCTTCCAGAAGGGTGTGTGTGCATGTGTGTAAAACTTTATACAGAACCGTTGCAGTGAGTAATGTTACAGTGATGTGTCACTGGTCAAACCTTACACCTAGGAAACAACTGATGTTTCGTTTTCATTGGGGTTATTTGTGTTTGTTGGAAGGTGTTTCAAGGATGTGGAGCTGTGATAATATGAATGGAAGATTCCAAAAAGTTATGCTTCAACTATCCTTTTGAAACACACTAAAATTTCTTCATGATGAGACTGAGGCTTTGTCTACACTGCACTTTTGTCTGTAAAACTTTTGTCATTCAGGGGTGTGAACCCCCACCCCAACGTGAAAAGTTTTACTAAAGAAAAGCACCGGTGTGGACAGTGCTGCTCTCGTTGGAGGTGGATTTATTTTGTTGGCGGGAGTCCTCTCTCCGGCCGACAAAGAGCGGCTACACTGCGCATCTTTTAGCGGCATGGCCGGAGCAGCACAGCTGTGTTGTTAAAAGATGCGTAGTGTAGACGTGGCTTGAGACAATGGTACAGGACAGATCCTCAGCTGGTGTAAACTGTCCTAGCCCCTTTGAAATCACTGGAACTATGACCATTCACACCACCTGAGGAGCTGCTTCCCATTCAGGATAAAAGCTACTTTAAAAATGTATCTAAAATGAAGAAATCTCCTCGTTTCCAGTGAGGGAGACTTATGTGGTCTGAATCTATGTATTTACAGCAACTAGGAGCTTGATAACAGGAAGAGGAGTTAATCAGAATTCCCTTATTCCCTTCCCCAACTTTACTATGTTATTATGTTACCACTTCATGTTATTTTATTCTCTTTACTGAGCAGAAACAGATAAGCACCATGCATACCTATGGCTTATGTACTGTAATGGGACATTATGATCTAGTAGTAATTGAAAGAGTGTATTCAAGTGCCTATTCTTTTTCAAAGGCATCTGTGTAGGTGATCTCTTGTTATAGAGGCAATTTAAACTGAAATATATAGATAGATAGATAAATGAATAAGTGCCATGCATATCTGTGGCATTAAATATAATCATCCGTTTTCAACGAGAGAAATAGGAGTAGGTCCCACATGCTCAGGATATCTTTTCTCCGGGGTTGTCAGATGTTATAAATCCATCGGTGGGGTGAAATCGGGGTTAATGTTAGTCATTGCAGGGGAATTGTTCGTTATGCAGCTCATCAGGGAAAAGAAAGGCGAGGAAGGCATCTGGAACTATTAGGAATCATTCCCATTCTGACTTCTAGGTCATTTTTAAGTGGCTATTATTCAGTCTTGGGAACTGGCTAGTTGTTAGGCAGGATTTCAGTGGCTGTTTGTATTCTTCACTGCTTGTCTGAAGCAAAAAAGAAGTAAATATTGCATAATCTTAGCACTTTTTTTAAAATGGCAATTCTTAAGATTAGAGCCCTTTCATGCACACACACAAACACAGCAGTACCTTCACATGCCAAACTGCTCAGGTGAGCAGACTTACTCACATGCTTACCTGTGTGCAGAATCAGGGGAAATATTGACCCATCATGTATGTCAAAGTGTCTAAACTGCAGAAACTCTCTGGTGATAGGTGCATTGTAAAACGGGTTGGCAGTGTGGCAGATAGACGTTGAGGCTCTTGCTGTTTCTAAATCTGGGTCTAGTGGAGATATGGTAATTAATGTATGTTACAAAATTAAAATAATTAACAAGGAGAAGACCATCAGAAGAAACAACAAACACAGAATAAGTCTGAGCTTAATTAATCCAGTGGTTTTTAAAAGATTATCTGGGTATATTTTACTTAATCAGTTCTCTACCTGCGGCATACAATAGTTTAGTCTCCTATGGGCTGTAATACATTGGTCTAATGTTGGTACTAAAGGATAGCTAGCAGGTGCTAGGTGGTGTTGGTGGCCTGTTATATACAGGAGGTCAGACTGGATGATATGGGGGGGTCTCTTCCGGCCTTTAACACTATGCCTCTAAAGACATTCAAGAGATCGTCCAGACTAAAAAGCCATAAAAGTCCAATACATGTATTACAAGCTAGTGAGTGTGCTCAGTGAATTTGTAGGCTGGTTTGTTGAGTAGAGATGGGCGGAGAGCTGGACTGGTCCAGTTTTGCCAGTTACACCGGTACAGCTCCAATCAATTAACTTTTCTGTGCTTCATGTCTGGACTTGTTTGGTTCAACTGTAGGCGCCTCAAGGCTGAGATCTTATCTTATTACTTGTTCTGTGAAATGCCATCTCCAGTTATCGGGCAAGAAATCTGCCAGATTCCGCAGTCCATTAATTGTTTCTCTTCTGCCTCTACCTGGTGTTTCTATCACAGTTCATCAGTTAAAACATGGCCTACACTGTGTGTGAAGGGCCACAGCCACATTAAAGGAAGGCGACTGCATTATGTTGCAGCAAAAATACTGGAGTGGGAGTCAATAGTAAAGAGGTTACAAGTATTCATAAAATCCTTATTGAATGGCTCACTTTCTTGTTTCCCATGTCCCCATCAGGGCCCTGAGGACTGTTCCCTTCCCCTCCCTGAATTAAACCCTTGAAGCCACATGTCATAGTCCCCTATCTTTTCTACCTAGGGCACTGGACCAGCTCTGTTTGGAATCTAACACTGTTAGGCAGAGAGGGGTTCCTGTTGAGTAGTCTGCAGCCATCCCTTAACCACCCCAAAGGTTTGGCATCGTGCTGATCTTTGCAGCACAGTTAGTTCTGGGTAGGGAATGGGTGGGACCAGGACTCTCTATTAAACTGGAGAGGATTCCTGACCCACACATAACTAACCTCAGGGGCTGTTCTGACTAGTAGTGAATAGTGTTGGTAGCACCCAAAGCCCTCAGTTGGGATTGGGACCCTGTTGTGCTGGGTGCTGAAATGTACATGGACCCCAGGGTGAAGACCAGGCCCAAGCACAGACAAAAATAATGCATGGGGCAACAGTTCGGGCATGCCAGGGTGTGAAGGCAGAGCTGTAGGGTGGATTCATGGGGGCGGGGGGAATGGGCCTTCATGAGGAACTTGAAGAGGAAGAAGGAGCACACTTGGCAGGTCGGGAGGCTGCTCCATGCAAAGGGGCAGGGATACAGCTGCTGAGAGTGGGAGAAGGCAATGACAGGAGGTGGAAAGGTTGGAAGGTGTGCAAGAAATGGGGGAGAGGGGGAAGGGAGAGCAGAGATAGAGCTGAGATCGTGCAGGGCAATGAAGGCCAGGATGAGGATCTTCAACTGCTGACCTTGAATGCACAGCACTGGCAGGCAGGGCCAGCCTTACGGGTCGGCAGTGTGGCAGACTGCCCCAGGCGCCGTGGTTGGGGGGAGGGGTGCCATGGAGGCAAGGAGCAGGGCAGGGCTGGGGTGTGAGGCTGAGGAAGGGAGCTTGGGGCAATGTGGGGGAGAGGCAGTGGGGTCTGGGGGCGATGGGGGGTGGGGAGGCCCGAGGAAGCAACACAGGCCAGGGGTTCCAAAATACACGTTCTCCCAGGATGACATTTTCCCTAAGGCCAGCCCAGCTGGTAGACATCATTGCAACCGATGTGGGGAGCAAAGAGTAATTCCACCTAATACAGCGATAAAAGAGGTGTAACCAAGCGTGGCTGCAGGAAAGCCACAGAGAAGTATGAGGTGCTTGTAGATAACCCTGTCTCCAGTGACCGTGCAGTTTCAAACGATTCCCAGTTAACACCAGACATAGGTCTCAGCCTGCTGGAAACTCAGGCCCCAGGTTCACTGAAGGGCTTCTGAATGTTTCTGCAAACAAGGGCCATATTTCGAATTGGTAGCAACCCTCCTGCTCGGAACCATAGCCCTGTCCATGCTAGCAATAATCTAACCTGGTTTGGAGGAAAATTATTACACAGACCATGACCCCATTGTGCTAGGTGCTGTACAAACACAGAACAAAAAGAGTCCCTGCCTCCGAGAGCTGACAATCCAAATTTAAGAGACGTTTCAATAATGTGGTTTCATCAATGGAAGTGAAATGTTGCTACATGAAACAGTTTTCCAAACTGGTTTAGTGTTCCCACATTACCCCTCCAACAACAAAAGTCTTATGCACTCAACCATATTAAGAGAGAACAGGATTCAAAACCCAGTCCCCTAGCAGCATTCAAACACTGCTCTGAAATGCAGTTTTTGAATGACTGAGAAATTACTTATTGCAGGCAAACCCTGTGCTTGTGTTTGAAAGTGGCAGTGTGGCCACAGATTCAGAGTGATCCCTGAAACGGCCTGGCAGGTGTTTAAAGTGAACATCCGTGGCTCAACGGGTAAACTTTAAAGCTCTCACAAGACAAAATGGATCAGCACAAACACCCTCAAGCACGTTTGCTGTTGTGAAGGGAGGAGCGGGCAAAGGAGAGGAGTGGAACAGGCAGAGAAAGTCTAAGTCTAAGCAAACCTGCAATGGAGAAATGAGGCTAGAACTCACACTACCTGCTTCATGAATTAGCTTATTCCTAGCGTCAACACAAGGTGGAACTTGTTACATATTCTGCATACTAGAGGATGTGAAACTAAAAGCAAACAACTGTGAAGCAGCAGAATCATAGGCCTGGAAGTCACTGCTTTCCTTGGAAGCATGGGACACACTGGAGAAGCCAAGGGCATTGTTGATGAGGAATTTCTTTGTTCTTCTGCTGCAGGTTCTTTTAAACTTATGGAGATGTGTAAGTAACATAGCTTAGTTAGAAGATGGTGGGTAGGGCCAAGGAAAGCAATTCTGCACCTTTCACCAGCAGTAATTTTTTTTTTTTTTAATAATTGGAGATATACCTATCTCCTAGAACTGGAAGGGACCTTGAAAGATCATCGAGTCCAGCCCCCTGCCTTCACTAGCAGGACCAAGTACTGATTTTTGCTCCAGATCCCTAAGTGGTCCCCTCAAGGATTGAACCCACAACCCTGGGTTTAGCAGGCCAATGTTCAAACCATTCACTAAGAAAAATGGAAACTACCCCCAGGAAGTGTCACCTTCGGTCTTCTTAGATTGTTTCCTCAACACAGTGTGAAAGCTCTAGTGCAGATTATGGTGTATAGAGAATGATGGCTGATTAGAGGTGAAGTTAGCCCCCTAACACTGAGATGACCTGGGAATTATTTACACCCCCTGCCAATGGCTAAGAGTGTCTGAAGTACTGTAACATGCATCTTGACTGTCTCAGTTCCTGTAACAGGCATATTGCATACAGATTTTCCTCTCGCAACAGTTTTACACGGGTATAACTCCATTGACTTCAAAAGAATCTGGCCTCAAGGGTGGCAAAAATGATGTCTCCCAGGGCAGTCTGAATAGCTGTAATATTGCAGTGACCCTGCCTGACACATAGTAAGGGCTAGTCAACACTGAAAACTTACATAGCTACATATCTCAAGACTAGACTGAAAAATCCACACCCCTGAGAGACATTGTTAAAACAACCTAACTCCAGTGTAGACAGCATGAGGTCAATGGAAGAATTCTTCTGGCAACCTAGAAACTGTCTCTTGTGGAGGTGGATTAATTACAGGGGTGAGAGAATCCCCCTCATTATTGTAGTGTCAACACTGAAGCGGTCCAGTGGCATAGATGCAGTATTTTCAGTGTAGACATGACCTCTGATAAACCTCAAAAGGAACCACAGTCAAGGGAAAGGAGTGCTGTGAAAGCTGAGAGCTCCCCCTCCCCACGGTTCTCATTCCCTTTGACAAACGCTTCTCTGTAGACGTTGGTTTCCACAGTGATGTCTTAGGGCCAGATCCTCCTACCCTCACTCACATCTCAGTTTCTGGATTCCTTGGGACTGTTCTAGTGGTGGCAAGAGGCCTTAGTGTAGCTGAGAGGCAGCTTATTCTGGGAGTGGTCCCATTGGTTTCAGTAGGGCTATTCACAAAGAAAGGTGCTACTCAGCAGGATGAGGAGTATCTGAATCTGGCATTAAATGAATGTTGCCTGGAGGGATTTTTTCAGAGGGTGGTGGGTGTCGATCTGAGTGCCAGCTTTCTCCTCCTGTTTTTAGTCTCTGTAATGCAAGTGTATGCTTTGCATGGCACGGTTTAGGCCCCATGCAGGAGCAGGAGCAAATTAAGAAACACAGTAAAAAAACTAAAGAAGAGCCACCATGGCTTAACAACCATGTAAAAGAAGCAGTGAGAGAGAAAAAGACTTCCTTTAAAAAGTGGAAGTCAAATCCTAGTGAGGCAAATAGAAAGGAGCACAAACACTGCCAGCTTAAGTGCAAGAGTGTAATAAGAAAAGCCAAAGAGGAGTTTGAAGAACGACTAGCCAAAAACTCCAAAAGTAATAACAAAATTATTACATCAGAAGCAGGAAGCCTGCTAAACAACCAGTGGGGCCCCTTGACGATCGAAATACAAAAGGTGCACTTAAAGACGATAAAGTCATTGCGGAGAAACTAAATGGATTCTTTGCTTCAGTCTTCACGGCTGAGGATGTTAGGGAGATTCCCAAACCAGATCTGGCTTCTGTAGGTGACAAATCTGAGGGACTGTCACAGATTGAAGTGTCACTAGAGGAGGTTTTGGAATTAATTGATAAACTCAACATTAACAAGTCACCGGGACCAGATGGCATTCACCCAAGAGTTCTGGAAGAACTCAAATATGAAGTTGTGGAACTATTAACGAAGGTTTGTAACCTGTCCTTTAAATCGGCTTCGGTACCCAATGACTGGAAGTTAGCTAATGTAATGCCAATATTTAAAAAGGGCTCTAGAGGTGATCCTGGCAAATACAGACCGGTAAGTCTAACATTGGTACTGGGCAAATTAGTCGAAACAATAGTTAAGAATAAAATTGTCAGACACATAGAAAAACATAAACTGTTGAGCAATAGTCAACATGGTTTCTATAAAGGGAAATCGTGTCTTACTAATCTATTAGAATTCTTTGAAGGGGTCAACAAACATGTGGACAAGGGGGATCCAGTGGACATAGTGTACTTAGATTTCCAGAAAGCCTTTGACAAGGTCCCTCACCAAAGGCTCTTATGTAAATTAAGCTGTCATGGGATAAAAGGGAAGGTCCTTTCATGGATTGAGAACTGGCTAAAAGACAGGGAACAAAGGGTAGGAATTAATGGTAAATTCTCAGAATGGAGAGAGGTAACTAGTGGTGTTCCCCAAGGGTCAGTCCTAGGACCAATCCTTTTCAATTTATTCATAAATGATCTGGAGAAAGGGGTAAACAGTGAGGTGGCAAAGTTTGCAGATGATACTAAACTGCTCAAGATAGTTAAGACCAAAGCAGATTGTGAAGAACTTCAAAAAGATCTCACAAAACTAAGTGATTGGGCAACAAAATGGCAAATGAAATTTAATGTGGATAAATGTAAAGTAATGCACATTGGAAAAAAATAACCCCAACTATACATACAATATGATGGGGGCTAATTTAGCTACAACGAGTCAGGAAAAAGATCTTGGCGTCATCGTGGATAGTTCTCTGAAGATGTCCACGCAGTGTGCAGAGGCAGTCAAAAAAGCAAACAAGATGTTAGGAATCACTAAAAAGGGGATAGAGAATAAGACTGAGAATATATTAGTGCCGTTATATAAATCCATGGTACGCCCACATCTCGAATATTGTGTACAGATGTGGTCTCCTCACCTCAAAAAAGATATTCTAGCACTAGAAAAGGTTCAGAAAAGGGCAACTAAAATGATTAGGGGTTTGGAGAGGGTCCCATACGAGGAAAGATTAAAGAGGCTAGGCCTCTTCAGCTTGGAAAAGAGGAGACTAAGGGGGGATATGATAGAGGTATATAAAAGCACGAGTGATGTTGAGAAAGTGGATAAGGAAAAGTTATTTACTTATTCCCATAATACAAGAACTAGGGGTCACCAAATGAAATTAATAGGTAGCAGGTTTAAAACAAATAAAAGGAAGTTCTTCTTCACACAGTCAACTTGTGGAACTCCTTACCTGAGGAGGTTGTGAAGGCTGGGACTGTAACAATCATAGATTATTAGGGTTGGAAGGGACCTCAGGAGAGCATCAAGTCCATCCCACTGCTTAGAGCAAACCCAATCCCCAGATTGCCCCCTCAAGGGCTGAACTCACAACCCTGGGTTTAGCAGGCCAATGCTCAAATCACTGAGCTATCCCTCCTCTGATGTTTAAAAGGGAACTGGATAAATTCATGGTGGCTAAGTCCATAAATGGCTATTAGCCAGGAAGGGTAAAGAATGGTGTCCCTAGCCTCTGTTCTCAGAGGATGGAGATGGATGGCAGGAGAGAGATCACTTGATCATTGCCTGTTCTGTTCACTCCCTCTGGGGCACCTTGCATTGGCCACTGTCGGTAGACAGATACTGGGCTAGATGGACCTTTGGTCTGACCCGGGACGGCCGTTCTTATGTTCTTATGATGTAACAGTTAGGCTATGACTGCCCTGGAGAGCATACAGTGGGGCAGTCGCACTGATGCAGCTGTGCTTCTGTAAGCTCTCTGTGTGGCCGCTCTAAGCCAACGGGAGAGAGGTCTCCTGTTGGCTTAATTACTCCAGCCCCAGCGAGTGGCAGTAGCTGTGTTGGCAGGAGAAGCTCTCCCACCGACATAGTGCTGCCCACTCCGGCACTTAAATTGGCATAAGTTATGTTACGTCAGAGGGGGTGGCTAATTCACACCCTTGAGCAACATAATTTATGTTGACTTAAGCTGTAATGTAGCCATAGTCTTAGTTCAGTAAACTAGGAGCACATCAACATTCCAAATGAAGGCGTGATTGCAGTGCAAGGAGGCATAATTACACAACCTTTAATCTAGCTGGCAGAGGTAACAGTGGTAGTCAGGAGGTGGTGGCATGGCCTTCAGTGTGAACTATTCACCCCGGTATGTACCCGCTGGGGATCCTGGGCATGAACTCGAGTTGCTGGCTCACACCAGGGTCTGTGCTGCTGTGTCTTCAATATGGTTGTTATCCGTGCTAGCTAGATTAAAGCTAGCACAGGAACGCCTACCTGCATTACAATTACATCCTAATTTGCTATAGACCAGGGGTAGTCAAAATTTTTTTGTCAAGGTCCAAATTTCTTGGTCAAGGTATAGTCAAGATCCAAACTCAAGAGAAAAATAATAAAAAAATAATAATGATACTGATAATAAGTAAATAAAGAGATTTTGGAGTCTGTTCAAAAGCATCTGGCGGTCTGGATTAGGCCCGCAGTTCGCCTATTGACTACCCCTGCTGTAGACATATGTACTCACAGGGTTGAATTAGAACCCCGGAACCAATTTTGAATGTGGATCTGGATTTAAACTTTGCAACTTGGTCCCTTCTTTGTATTTTGGTGTGAACAGCATATTGTTGTTTTCCCTTGCGTGATGTTCTGGTTGTCTGAGTGCAGTTCCTGAGTATCTCGTCCAATGGGCTCATTCCAGCCCCTTCTGCGAGAAAGTTGGAAACTTTTCCCACTTCACCTTCAGACATTCACATTCTTGCAATTCAAGTTCTTTGGAGATCGTATTGGGGTTTGGGAAGGTACAAGAGGAAATGTGGCACTGGCTCTTTTCACTATTATTCAGTACGATTCTCCAAGGAGCAGTCAGTATCTAATGATGGAGGTGTCGTGCTCATTTTCCAAGAGACAATGCAGTGAATGTACTATTCGCACTAGGCTTACAATTCTGTGGAATAACATTATTCCTATGTTACATACCATAATGACAGAAAATTCAGCAAATCCCAGGTTGGGGAATATTGTCCAGGTTTGACACTATTGCCATTTTGTAAGGAATTCTGACATTAACTGGGCAAGCACATGAAGTGGAGGTGAGATTATAGTGTCATTTAAAAGAGATGTATTTTTCCTACATTTACAGGTGTAGGGCCTGTAATGTGTGACCTTTGCCCTCTGGGGGAAATTCCCATTGACATCAGCAGGAGTTACCTAACGGGCATGTGCTAAATAGTCATGATTATTCATGGTACAGGATCTTTCATCCCTTACATAATAATGAGTTACAGCATCTTAAGTCACCAAAGACCTCGTGCTCTGGTTGTGTGAGCATGGGGCTAGGAGCCAAGCATTCCTGTATTCTAATCCCAAATCAGACATTAATTTGGGCAAATCAATTAACTTTTCTGTTGTTATTTGTATTACAGTAGTAATCAATAATCAGACCCCCTTCGAGATCACAGGCCCATTGTGCTAGGTGCTGTACAGGTGGAGAGTAGAAGGACCGTTCCTGACCCAAAAAGCTCAAAAATTGATCTGCATCCTATAAAATAATAATGCTACTTTTAATAGGAGCATGGTGAAGAGTAATTCGTATATTTGGAAAATGCTTTGAAGCTGTGAGCTGTATGTATAATTATTGTTATACATGTATACTCCTTTTCATTCCAAAGAATCCCTAGATCGTTTCCTTTTTACTGTCTCTAGGATCCCCACCTTTCTCTCCATCTAACGGGCTCACTTCCTTGGCATCTAAGGCCCAGATCCTCAAACTATTTAGGTACCTAACTCCCTTTGAAATAAGGCAACTGGGCCTGAGGATCTGGGTCTAAGTACTTGGCTAACTTTGGGACAAGATTCTGCCATCCTTTCAGTGAGTACTGCCTTACTGCATGAGTAACCCTACTGAAATCAGTGGGACTGCTAACTAAAGCCCTGATCCTGCAAACACTTATGTACATGGAAAACTGTACTCACATGAGTAATCTCATGTGATTTCAGTGAGATTGCTCATATGGGTAAAGTTGCATGGTTGCGGAAGCATTTTGAGGACTGGCATCCAAGCAAGGTACTATCCAGTTGAGTAAGGGTAGGAGAATCTGGCCTGTAACATATACACAGGAATCATTCCCTTCCACGCTGAATGCAGCCAGCTCTGGAATGTAACATGATATCATGTAACACATATTGTGATTAGGTAATAATGTATAACACATAATGTCATCCTCTCGCCATCAGGAAGATATACGCAACGTTTGTAAAATATGTCACCTTTCTGTAACCCCAAACTCCAATGAAATAAAGATCTATTGTTTTCCGAAGCAAGGATTTCTGGCCCAAAACCTTCACCTTTGTTTTAAAACCAAACAGTTTCCTGTCTCCAAAGCCCCAAAGTAAAATCTAGCTTGCACCTTGCTGTGTTTGTGATCTGCCTAACCTGGGTAAATGCCCATACTGCTCCAGATAGTTTGTCCAACTTCAGTGAAGGGGGACAGCTCTTTACTCAGAACAGTCTTGAAGATCAGGTAGATCTTGCACTTGAGCAACCTGCATTGTTTAAAAATGAATTAGTGCTGGTAAGAACATAAAGCAGGGATGTTCCGTGTGCTCCAAGTTGGAGCCCTAGGGGAGTGACACTAGCTGCTGCCAGGTCAGAAAGACATGTTAAAGGAAGCAAATTGCCAGCGTTGCCAGGTGATTGGTGTTATGCTATGGTGCTTTGTTTTTCTGTTTAATTAGGCTGGTATCCAGTGCCATGCTGTGTGAATTAAAAGTGCTGTTTAGAGCCCCATCTTGTAGTTCATAGATATTATAAGACCTATTAGATCATCCAGTCCGTCTCCAGGCCAAGGTAGGATTTCTCCCTAGAGTTCATAACTCCCAATGAGAGCCTTGCCAGAGAACACTCTGCAGGGGCAGGCCCTTAAACATCTGTGAAGAGTAAAAAAACCCAAACAATTATGTACTTATAAGTGAGAAATTTTCCTCTCTAACCTGTCTAATCCCTGGTTAAAATGGTCAGTAACTTCCTAGCCAGAGGATGCATTTCCCCTGTCCTCCAGTTATTTGTCTGTGGCTTGCAATCACATTCGCTAAATATGACAAAATCTTGTTTGTTTATTGCAGTTCCAAAACCCGTCAGTGGCTCTCACTGATCCCCAAGGCATTTCACTATTTAAACTCTGCAGAGGGCAGCGGCAAATGATTCTGATCATGTCTTTGGGTTTGATCAAAAGAGCCAGATTATCTATGCTGATGCATGAGTTTTTGACTTATGGTTCCTGTGAAAGGTGTAGTGGGAACGGACAGAGTATAGTGGTACTAGATAAAGTGTCTCCTCTCCCCCTCCCCGCCCCGTACTATAAAACCTCTTTTCTCTGCCACTTGGAGTTTTGATCTAAAAACCAATGACTGGCTTAGCCTCCTTATGGAAAGACTAAAACCAGGGTTAGAAATACATAGTAGCTTCCTCTTATCACCACTACATCTCAAAGCCTGATACAAAGGAGGTCAGTATCATTGCCCTCACTTTACAATTGGAGAAGCGAAGATGCAGAGAGGTGAAGTAACTTTTCCAAAGTTACCTGGCAGGACAGTGTCAGAGCCCGGCTCTTCTGAGTCTGAGTCAGTGCTCTGTCCACTAGGCAGCACTGCTCCTCTCCTTGTTACCCACACAGGGAGCTGCGCATGCGGCAGTAACAGGAAATATTAGGGAAACAAGGCTAGTGAAGCTAAGACCTCACCTCTAAAAGTGCCAGCCAGGATTCAGAAAAGAAAGATGCTCTGCTCTTTGGGAGTCTGTCTTTAGAGGTCCCAGCTGAGGTCATGACTCCATTGTGCTAGGCACTGTACAAAGATGTGGTAAGTGACCCAAAGAACTCCCAGTACAAGTAGATAAGACAGACAAAGGGTGGGAGAAGAGAAATATTATCCTGGTTTAGCACATGGGGAATGGAGCCACAGAGTAAGTGACTTGCCTGGGGTCACACAGGAAGCCTTTGGCAGAACTGGGAACTGAACCCAGATCCCTACTCTAATGCATTAACCACAACTGATACAAACACAAGGGTGCGGTAGCACCCTCTGGCTTGAAGTGCTTTCCACCATATGCAGGGTTTACAGTTTGGTTCAGTGGCTCTCAGCACCCCCACTACACCAACTGTTCCAGTGCCACTGTACAAAATGCAGTTCACACGCACATTTGGACTCTTTTAACCCCATTTTCACGCGCCGAAGGAAATGCCTTCGCCCCGCTTCACCAACAGGGGTTGCTAGCCTACAGGCTCCTTGAAACAAGCAGGGCTGTCGACGTTGTCAGGGTCGCTACAACAGACCATCCTTTGCATCTGCTAGCGCTGAGCTGACAAGCCCCGAGCAGAGGCAGGAGTGACCTCTGGGAAGCTATTTGCCCTGGAGGTGACGCACAAAGAGTTTAATTGCGCGGGGACTTTACCCTTCTCCACCCGGGGAGCTGCTGTAACTTCTCCTCCAGTCTCTGCTGCATGTGCGGCAGGCTGTGAACAAGCCAGGGAGGAGAGACATCCCATCGGCACACCCACAGCCTGCCGCCTCCTCCTCCTGCTGCTGTTGCTGGCTTCCTGAAGCTTGGGAGTTGTTTAACAACAATCCCTGGAGGGGAATTTGGATGATCAGAGAAGGACCAGGGAGGCTGACGGCTCCCCAGTCCCCTCCAGTGCCTCCCCCTGAATCCCAGGCTGGACCATGCAGTGCTTCTGGAGACAACCCAAACACAGCAAATCCCGGGATAACTTCTTGCAGGAGCAGAGCAATAGAGTGGCAACGCAGAATGGCATCAGACTGGGTAAGGGACGAGTCAGAGCCAAGCCCTCAGTGCTGGTTTGCTAGCGGCCCGTCTAAATCTAATCTTGGCACTCTCTTTGTAGCGGTGGCAGAGGCACTAGTCTCTACCCCACCCAAAAGCAAACTCCGAAGCTCTTTTTAAACCCCGGAGGTTTCGTTTCTCTAACCACCCTCCAGATGTGCAGGCTGTTTGGTTTCAGGCATGGAAGAAGATTGGATCTTTCGGGCTAAGAGCCCATTTCTAAATCTCTTGTTGCCTTTGTGCTGAAATGTTACTGAGCTGTTGATGGCTGTGCGGTGGATGTATAGGGCACAGTGATTTTCCAGCCTGGTTATTAATACTACATTATTATTAATTATTTGTATTGTTATGGAGCCTAAAGTTACATGAAAGGGTCTGAATTAGATTGGTTAAAAAACCCAAGAAATTCAGAGCAAGTTTCCTAATCTCTGCATTATTCACCGATTACTGGTTACTGTTGTGTGGATTTACACAGGGATGATTTTGGCTCAGCGTCTTTCCTCTCAGCAGATCTACCCTGGGTACAAGGGTGCAGTGGAAGTTGGAGGAGTTTCAGACTTTACCACAGCATTGCTCTGGCTTTTATCCAAAAGACCTGTTTGCTCTTTAAACTAACACCATTAGATCTGAGCTACAGCAGATAGTAAAGACAGGGTGTGGGTGTGCGTTACAGTAGTTGAAATTTAAAATATTGTCAAAGCATATAAATCCTGCTCATCTGTAGATGATATGGAAATGCCTATTGTTACAGTCTCATGTACACATCTCATGAGTGCATCTGTCTTCTGGGTCTCTATTTCAGCGCCATCACTGAAATTTTCACTGTAAGATTGGGACAGATCATGTACTGGGGTTATAAGGGATGCCATTTTTAGGGTCTTTAAATTGAAATCCTTCCCAGTCAGGGACTTTGTTTGTGAAGGCTCATCTACTCTGTAGGATTGTGTGTTCTCAGTGTGTTATTTTACTATTATTAAATATGACACATTTTACTCTAACCATTGTACACTAAATAGCCCAGGATTATAATATTTTAAAGTATGCGGTTGGTATTTATTGGGGAGAGGGGAAGGTGGCTGCCTTTTGAAACCATATTTTTGGAGATTTAATTTTTTTTGATCCATACAAAGATGTGTCAATAATTTTAGGGTCAAAATGTATTTTGTATAATGCCGAGGCTGCTAACTAAGTGAGGCCCCAGTCCTGCAGCCTAATCTGTGCAGGTTTAGGACCTAAAATGGAAATTGACCCCAGTGTGGAGGGCTTGGAAAAGGCCCTCAGTGTGAGGTATGCCTACTATTTGCCCAATTTAAGTTCTGTTATCATCATATAACTGGAAAGAAATGTCTTTAGACTACTCTGTAATATTCTCAAGATCTTTAAATAACGTGGTAATAAAACTGGTGTGTATTGTGACTGTGGTTTCTTTCATACAAAATCTTCTGAAGCCACAGTGGATGGATTTCCCATTGATGCAGAAAGTAGATATTCAGAGCAAATCCCATTAGCTCCAAACAGGATGTTAGACAAGAAAATCTTGTCAATGGGAAAATCAAGTCTGAGATTATGAGGCTTCTAAGAATAGATTTGTTTATAGAAAGTAGTTCAAATAAACACCTAGGAGTGTTGTCCCATTGACATCTCGCTCTGGTATTTATCTGGGATCTTATCACTATAGTATCTGAACACCTCACAGTCTCTCATGAATTTATCTTCACAGCATCCCTGTGGGCTAGGAAGGTACTGTTATCCCCATTTTACAGAGTGGAAACTGAGGCACAGAAGAGTACAGTGACTTGCCTAAGCAGGGGTGCTAGAACAGTTTGTATGGTAGGGGTGCTGAAAGCCATTAAACCAAACTGCAAACCCTGTATATGATGGAAATCACTTCAAGCCCAGGGGTGCTCTAGCACCCCACATTACATAGGAAGTCTGTGGTGGAACAGGGACTCAAACATGGGTCTCTTAACACTTAGGCTAGGGCCCTAACCACTGGACCATTTTTCCTCTAGAGAGCAAAGCCCACAGTTATCCCCAGAGCAGGTATACCGCAGACAGTGCCCGCTCAGCTATACCAGTGTGCTTCCACACTTTGGAAAGAGGGTAGCTCACTCTGGACTTTGTGTCACTATTGATATGGCCGAGATTTGAACTGTTCTTTAGCCAAAAGGGCCTGTGTCATTATAGAATCATAGAATCATAAACACAAAAACAACAAGGAGTCCAGTGGCTCCTTAAAGACTAACGGATTTATTTGGGCAGAAGCTTTTGTTACCCACGAAAGTGTATGCCCAAATAAATCTATTAGAATCATAGAAGTGTAGGACTAGAAGGGACCTTGAGAGGTGTTCTAGCCAGTCCCCTAGACTCAAGACCAGACTAAGCATTATCAATCATTCTAGACCATCCCTGACCGGTGTTTGTCTAACCTGCTCTTAAAAACCTCCAATGAACGAGATTCCACAGTCTCACTAGGCAATTTATTCCAGGGCTTAACCCCCTTGACAGTTAGGAAGTTTTTCGTAATGTCCAACCTCTAAGCCTCCCTTGTTGCAATTTAAGCCCATTGCTTCTTGTCCTAACCTCAGAGATTAACGAGAACAAATTTTGTCCCTCCTCCTTGTAACAACCTTTTATGTACTTGAAAAACTGTTATCATGTCCCCTCTCAGTCTTCTCTTCTCCGACTAAACAAACCCAATTTTTCCAATCTTCCCTCATAGGTCATGTTTTCTAGACCTGTAATCATTTTTGTTGCTCTTCTCTGGACTTCTCCAATTTGCCTAATCTTTCCTGAAAGGTGGCTTCCAGAACTGGACGCAATATTCCAGTTGAGACCTAATCAGCCCAGAGTAGACCAGAAGAATTACTTCTTGTGTCTTGCTTACAACACTCCAGCTAATACATCCCAGAATGATGTTTGCTTTTTTTTTTTTTTTTTGCAAGTGTTACATTGTTGACTCATATTTAGCTTTTGATACACTATGACTCCCAGATTCCTTTCTGCAGTACCCCTTCCTATACCAGCCTCCTGAGCCATACAGTGCCCATCAGGGGTGGGAAAAGGGAGCTAGTCACATCCCTCCATCAGCCTCCTCTTTCTTCCCCCAAGTTCTCAGCCTTGGCTTTTCCACTGGCCCTGCCCTCTCTGCTCTCATTTCCCCCTAGCTTCCCTGCCTCCTTGCTCTCTCCCATCTTTTTCCATGCAGCCTCTTTTCCTGGAACCTCCCTCTGGCCAGGGCATCCAAGGTGACTGCTTTCTTTGTTCAAATTCCTTCCGAAGTCCATACGGCTTCTGCCCAGCCTCTCAGTGTTAGTTGGAAGGGCTGTGATACACCTACTAGCAAACCATGCAGGGCTCTGTAGCCTCCCTCTGGCCACTCAGATCATGTGTGTCTGTAGTGACTTGCATCCTCGCATACAATTTGGTGTTCCGTGATCCCGCTGGAAGCAGAGGGAGTATTGGCTAGTCTGTCGGTTCAGGCCTTTAGTCTGCAAGCAACTTGGGACAGGGATCGTGTCTTCCACTGGATTTCGTACAGCGCCAAGCATATTGTCAGCACTCGATATTGATGCCCATGTTTAATGTATTGTGGCAGCAGAATGTAATGGTTGTGCATAACACAGTGCATGTGTGTAATGGAACATGTTACACTTAATGGGCGTTACTCACTACACATTCATGTTCTGATCAGTTCCTTCCATGCCCAGATCTCACCTTGGGTGAGGAGCACAGCTGCCTCTGCAGGACTGTTCACCCTACTGCCCACTCCCAGGACTCCTCCATGGATTCAGGACCTGAGCCTGGAGCGGGGGAAGGCCGGGAGCAGGAATGGGAGTTTGGTGAGTCGGGTCAGGAGGAATGAAGCTTGAATCTGCATTATCTCCTCTCACCCATTTCATACTGGCAGAGGCAGCAATGGAGCTGGAAGTGCGGCTCTAAGCGAGGATGGAATCCCCATTCTGGGATGGAAGGCACAAAACGTCCACATGGCTGATGCTGGGCTTCCATAGATTCTCCCCAGAGCTGCATGAATCTCATCAATCCGTGAGACTGGGGGGTCCAGGCAATTGCTGATTCCATGAGTAGGGTGAACCCTACCCAGGAATGATTTGAGGGGAAAGGTTCATGTTCTCCCCCCCACCCAGAACTTTCCTATGGGAGTTTCCTAGAAGAAGAAGTGATCAGCAGGGATCCTAGAAATCTGTTTCCCGTGGAAAGATGCTGAATTTGCATTTTTACAGAGAATCTTAAGTTTTTACATTTTGTGAAAAAAAAATATATTAACTAGGAACTATATTTTACTGAAAGTACCAGTGACACTTACTCAATGCATGCAATGTCCTCCACTTCTGGTTGATTGTTAAACGGCTTTAAATGTATAGTGGAGTCCCGTTTATCTGATTTAATTGATACCGGAGCCAGATCGGATAATCAAAAATTGGGATGATCAGGAGAACTGGCAAAGAGCTTTCTATCCCTTATTTTAAGATGGGAGAGGGACTCGGGTGATCATTCCCTTGTATGCTGGAGTCCACTCACCTGGGGGTGACCACCCGAGTCTTGTCGCTGTCATCCCCAGGTGGCTGGTGGTTCGGTTAATATGGAGAGCTTGATAAATTAGGTTCAACTGTATATCAATAAAGCATTTGGTTCAATTGATACCTATATATATTGTGGCCTGGGAAACTAAAGTTCAACATTTCATTTTAATCACAGACAAATGCTGATTTTTATGTTTTGATTTTTTTTTAATCAGAGAATTTTGGTGTTTTTTTTAAATCATTGTGGTCCCGGGTGATCAGGCCCTAGTTTAGTTAACCTCGATCACCACCAAATCAGAGAACAAAGCTCAGAGGCCCAGGGGTGCTCTCAGACAGAGAGGCGTCTAACAAAAGTGAGCTGAGATGTGAAAGAGTTAGCCAAGGCAGTGCCGGGAAGAGAGGCCTTGATAACCTTGCCAGAATCTCCATCTCGTTTCTACATCTGTAGTTTCTGTAATACCCCTTGCTTGTGACTCCTGAGCTAGCCTCAGGATCTAGGCCTCCTTCTCGGCCTCTGTAAAGTGAGTCCCGTGCTGGTGAAATGTATCACAAGGAAAACCCTGGAGAGGGAAGTCTGCCATCTTTCCACAGGGCATGTATGGCACAGGCAGCATGGCAGAGGTAAATTGAGGGAGTGGCCAGGTGCTGTGCCCTAGAGGAGACCCGAGAGCAATGACTTGGTGGGATCAAAGAGAGGTTAAGACCCAGAGCTCCTGGACTGTATTCCCACTTTGCTATAAACTCCCTGAGTGACACTGGACAAGTTGCATGTTAATGTCTCAAGGCCTGAGTTTCTGTGTAAAGTGGATATGATAATACTCACCCATTTCACAGAGTGCTGTGAGGTTAGTTACTTAATGTTTGTACCATGCTGTGAGATCCTTGCTAGGAAGGTGCCTGAAATCCCAAAATCCAAAGTTATTTTTACTGAGATCTCAGGCTGTGCTTGGCAACCGAAAATGTTACCTTCAGTCTGATCCACTACAGCGCAGTCTTTCTGCCTCTTCTCTAGCCTACAAGCACACAGCTGTGCAGTTGTCTGCATGTTCCTGGCCCTGCTATTATAATAACTATTATATATTATTTGTATTACCATGACACTTAACGAGTCCCAGTCATGGATCAGGACCCCACTTTGCTATGTGCTCTACAAACACAGAACAAAAGACAGCTATCTCAAACTGGCCACACTAGTTTTGGGGCTGGCTCATAAATTCTGAATATTTGGGGATGGCAACACTGACTCAGGTGATCAGCTGCTCCTACCCACATCCCCAGCTTAGCCTGTAGCTTAAAGACACATTTCAGCTCTAAATATGATGCTGTTACACTTCCTTTAGTGGTAGCTAAGCCTAGTTAGGTTTCCTGTCTGACCTGTCAGGCGTTTGCTGTTGATGTGTCACAGGAGGTTCTTAACTGCAGACAAACGTGTACTAATCAGCTGTGGATTTTCGTGCCTGAAATGGTGCCTGGGTAACCTGTTACCAGCTGGGTGGATTTGATTTAAATCAATTTGATTTCAACCATGGTTTAAATCACCAGTCAGGAAGACTCAATTTAATCATGGATTTCTACGTAAAAATTCTTGTTGGTTGTTATAACCTTCATACATATTCTTCACAACTCATTAATAGATGTAGGTTTCATTTTTAGAAGGTACAAACTATACATTTTTAAAGTGATTTATTTTGAAAAATTTTCAGATTCAATTTACAGCTATATCAGAAAATGAACGATTGTTTGGTTATTAATTTACCAAAGGTAATTGAAGCAGATAGTTCACCTCCCAATGACTTCATAACTATGTCCAATTCAACAGGTTAATCATTAATATTTGTAGGATTTTGTTGCCATGCTGTATTAGGAGGAGAACATCACCAGACAGACATTTAAATTGTTTTATTTAACTAAAACAACAATGTTATGTTTTCTGGATTTTTTTTCTTCAATGGCAAACATAATATTTTAACAAAACATGATTCTTTGAATTTAATGAAACATTCAAGTTTTTTAAAATCAGGTTTGTTTTTGTTAAAATTGTTTTTAACTAAAATAGTTCAATGAAATATTTAAAAAAAAATTAAATCAACTATGTCAGCCAGGTCAAAACAAGAAACTTAAAATATTAGCCTCTGCAGCTAACTCAGTCATCTTCACCTTCATTTTCCTGTTTAGTTCATAATATGGAAAAGAAAAACAAGCGTTCCGGCTTTTTCAGGTCCCAAATGATCTCTCAATTTGGAATGAATTAGTCCAAAGGAAGAAAATAGTCTTTCTACACCGGCAGAAGAAGCTACTGCTCTTAAAAGTGAGATGATCACTTCAACAGTCTCTGAATCCAAGTGCTTAAGTGACTTCCAGCAGTTCACTGGTGGGACTTTCTTTAAAACATCAGCAGCAAACATATTTCTTGAATGGTTCTTATTCCCAAACTGACTCTCTCTTATGGCCTGCTGCCATTATAGGTTTTCCCTTCTAGTGAGAGAATGGCATGGTAGACCTCAAATCAATGAAGGCTACACTCAGAAAGACCTCAAGACTTCTGGAATGAGCTGCTCAGACAGTTTCACTTTTGTTTCTACTGCCTGTCCCTCCCTTCTCACATTTATCTCCAGACTTCTCCTTGTCCAGATCTATTCCGCCCCCAACAATCTTCTATTCAATGAACTTTTTGAAACGTTGCACTTTTAGAGAGAGGTAAGGGATTGACTCTGTGTACACAAATTTACAGGGGGGACAATAGGGGTGAGGTCTGTTATTTCTCACCTCCATATATTATTTATTTGTTTAAAAACATTTTGCTGCTAACAAGCGTGTTATCTCTGGAGACACAAATCTCGAGTTTGAGAACTGCAAAACTAAGCATCTCTGATGGTATCTTCTAGACCAGTGCTTCTCAAAGTGGTAGTCCACCATCAGCTGCCGGTCTGCAGCGAGTTTCCTCATAAGAGCGTGGAATAGGATAATAACATGGCACCAGTCCCTGGCACATTGGAAAAAAAAATTGCCAGTCCCCCACATCAGATAGCATGAGAAGCAGTGTTCTAGATTGAGCACTGAGTCCCATTGGGGAGATAGAAAGATTAACCTAAATAATCTATACAGAAGCCCCTGGAACCCCATAAGATTGGGTCCCTAATCCATGAACTATTGGAACTCATTTACAGAACTTTTCTTACACATTACATGAATATGTTGTCTCATACTATAGAATTAGAATTTATAATCCCTATTCCATGGTGAGAGATCTTTGAGCTATAATGTATCTCAATTAAAACTATCTGATTTAAATGATTTTTAAAAAAAAAAATCATTGATTTTTATCCACCCTGGTTACTAGCCCCTTCCAGAGGGCAGCGGCTCACATCAGCTGTATGTTTAAAGCAGGAACTAAGTTAATGACACAATGGAAATCTGCACAACAATCACATTACTATCCCATAGCCCAGTTCAAATTCCTTTTATCGGTTATGAATCACACTGCTGGAATGACCATTATGCTGCATTATGTAGCGCTGGGAAGTGTCCTAGGGAACTGAATTATTCTGATGACTGTGAATACCAGTGAGTGCTGCTTAATCAGGAAGATGTTGGCAAAAATTGGACTTAATGGGGGTGCATTTGACGCGTGCCAAGGAGTTAAGTGGTGTTTAACCAGCTCTGGAGTGTGGCTTTTTATATAAGGCCAGAGGTGTGCATGATGCCTCAAAACTGACACATACTGTGTCTGGAGAACTGAGACCAGGTCCGGTGCAACCATTTAGGCAGACTAGGCGGTTGCCTAGGGCGCCGAGATTTGGGGGTGCCAAAAAGCAGGCGCCCCCCAATTTTTTTTTTAAATGGTTGAGCAGCCGCTGCCGCTGGGACAGAGAGGGAGTCTGAGCTGCCGGCAGCAGTCGGCAGCCCAGGGTATCCCCTGGGTCAGGGCGCCTCCGCAGCAGCCCACAGTCCAGGGTGTCCCCTGGGTCACGGCTCTGCCGGAGGGGGCGACAGGCAGCTCCCGTGGAGCTGCCGCAGTGGTGCCTGCGGGCGGTCCGGTGGTCCGCAGCTTGGGTGGAGCTGCCACAGTTGTGCCTGCGGACGGTCGGCTGCTCGCGTGGCTTCGGTGGACCTCCTGCAGACACCACTGCAGCAGCTCCACCGGAGCCATGGAGCACCGGACCCTCCGCAGGCACAACTGTGGCAGCTCCACCGGAGCCGTGGAGCACCGGATCCTCCGCAGGCACCACTGCGACAGCTCCACCGGAGCCGTGGGACCAGCTCGCAGGGCGGTGAAATTGCCGTGCGCCTAGGGCGCTCAAAACCCTAGCGCCGGTCCTGACCGAGACGTTGTTGTCATCATCTCCCATTCCTATGTTCTTCCCAACACATGCTCCATATTGTTCATTATAATGTTCTGCCATCTGGTTTCCCCCAAAGGAAATAGTTTAGTGGTCTAAGAACTAGGCTGAGAATTTCTATTGTCTCTGGAACTCCAGGTTCCGATTATTATGGATTTAAAATGGTGTCTAGGTGTCCCAACCAAGGTCAGGGCTCCATTGTGCTAGGCACAAAACAAACAGTGAGGCGCAAACACTCTCTGTCTATCTTCATATATATGTGGCTATCCGTTACTATAATATCTCAATATGTCATAGTCTTCATTGTACAGTAGAACTAGGGCTGTCAAGCGATTAAAAAAGTTAATTGCGATTAATCGCACTGTTAGACAATAATAAATACTATTTATATAAATATTTATGGATGTTTTCCACATTTTCAAATATATTGATTTCAATTACAACACAGAATACAAAGGGTACAGTGCTGTTTATATTTATTTTTATTATAAATATTTGCACTGTAAAAATAAAATAAATAGTATTTTTCAGTTTACTGTAGTGCAATCTCTTTATCATGAAAGTTGAACTTACAAATGTAGAATTATATACAAAAAAAACTGCATTCAAAAATAAAACAATGTAAAACTTTAGAGCCTACAAGTCCACTCAGTCCTACTTCTTGTTCAGCCAATCACTCAGATAAACAAGTTTGTTTACATTTACAGGAGATAATGCTGCCCGCTGCTTATTTACAGTGTCACCTGAAAGGGAACAGACTTTCACATGGCACTGTTGCAGCCGTACAAGATATTTACATGCCAAATGGACTAAAGGTTCATATGTCCCTCATGCTTCAATCACCATTCCAGACTATATCCATCCATGCTGAAGATGGGTTCTGCTCAATAACTATCCAAAGCAGTGCAGACCAATGCATGTTAATTTTCATCATCAGAGTCAGATGCCACCGGCAGAAGGTTGATTTTCTTTTTAGTGGTTCAGTTTCTATAGTTTCCACATTGCTCTTTTAAGACTTCTGAAAGCATACTCCACACCCTGTCCTGATCAGATTTTGGAAAGCACTTCAGATTCTTAAATCTTGGGTCGAGTGCTGTAGCTATCTTTAGAAATCTCACATTGGTACCTTCTTTGCGTTTTTGTGAAATCTGCAGTAAAAGTGTTCTTAAAATGAACATGTGCTGGGTCATTGTCCAAGACTGCTATAACATGAAATATATGGCAGAATACGGGTAAGACACAGAGCAGGAAACATACAATTCTCCCCCAAGGAGTTCAGTCACAAATTTAATTAACACATTATTTTTTTAACTAATGTCATGAGCATGGAATCATGTCCTCTGAAATGGTGACTGAAGCATGAAGGGGCATACGAATGTTTAGCACATCTGGCCTGTAAATACCTTACAATGCTGGCTACAAAATTGCCATGTGGACATCTGTTCTCACTTTCAGGTATCATTGTAAATAAGAAGTGGACAGCATTATGTTCCGTAAATGTAAACAAACTTGTTTGTCTTAGCGATTGGCTGAACAAGAAGTAGGACTGAGTGGACTTGTAGGCTCTAAAGTTTTACATTGTTTTGTTTTTGAGTGCAGTTATGTAACAAAAATAAAATCTACATTTGTAAGTTGTGCTTTCATGATAAAGTGATTGTACTATGACAGTGGTTTTCAAACTTTTTTTCTGGGGACCCAGTTGAAGAAAATTGTTGATGCCTGTGACCCAACAGAGCTGGGGATGAGGGGTTTTGGGTGTGGGGTGTGGAAGGAGCTCAGGGCTGGGGCAGAGGGTTGGGCTGTGGGGTGAGGGCTGTGGGGTTGGGTCAGGAATCAGGGGTTCAGGATGTGGGAGGGGGCTCTGGGCTGGGGCAGGGGATTGGGGTAAGGCAGTGGGTTCAGGCTCTGGGCTGGGGTACAGGTTCTGAAGTGGGGCAGGGATGAGGGGTTTGGGGTGCAGGAGAGGGCTCTGGGTTTGGGGGGCTTAGGGCTGGGGCAGGGGGTTGGGGTGCGGGATGGTGTCAGGGCTCTGGGCTGGGGGGGCTGGGGTGCAGGAAGGGGTTCTGGTTTTGGGGAGGCACAGGGCTGGGGCAGGGGATTGGGTACAGGGTTGGGGTGTGGACTTGCCTCCAGTGGTTCCAGGGTGCAAATGCAGGCTTCCCGCCTGTCCTGGCACCGCGGACCATCTGCGCCTCGGAAGTGGCCAGCAATAGGTCCAGAATGGAGGTTGTTCATAACTTTGAAATGTTCGTAACTCTGAACAAAACATTATGGTTGTTCTTTCAAAAGTTTACAACCGAACATTGACTTAATACAGCTTTGAAACTTTACTAAGCAGAAGAAAAATGCTGCTTTTAACCATCTTAATGTAAATGAAACAAGCACAGAAACAGTTTCCTTACCTTGTCAAATCTTTTTGTAAAACTTTCCATTTATTTTTGTAGTAGTTTACATTTATCACAGTACTTCATTTTTTTTTTTTTTTTTTGGTCTCTGCTGCTGCCTGATTGAGTACTTGTGGTTTGAAAGGAGGCGTGTGGTTGACTGGTTGGTTCATAACTCTGAGGTTCTACCGTATTGATTCTCACACCACCACGAGGGACAACAATGCTATCATCTCCATTGCATAAGAAAGGAGTTGATGCACAGAGATATTAACTGAGTTGCCTAATCTCACACAGGAAGTCTGTAGCAGAGTGGGGTTTTGAACTTAAAGCTCCAGTCTCAGAGTTGTGTCTGAACCACAAGACCCTAGTTCCTCTTCTGTAGAGCACAATACCTCCTCTGTTTGGATCCTAGTCACTGGCTTTTTAAAATCTAAACTGCATTAACACAGCCTTTATGAAGAAGATAATTTGAGTATCACGGATTTACTATATGGCAATCTTTTGGACAAGACCATAAAAGCAAGGGTCCAGGCTCTTTGTGTGGGAAAGAAAAAAAGATCCTGGATATTTTTTGTTTTGCAAGGGAGGAGTTTGCCCCAGTGTTTTCCAAAATTCTCTCTCCCTCTACATTGTGCTAATTATTCTCTGCTCTCCAGCCCAGAGCTGGTTGCATTTCATTGGTGTATGTATATGACTTGGGGATTCTTCTGGATGGAAAGCTCTGTGTACATAGATATTTATTATACTAATGCTAATGCTCTTCTGTGCAGGCCTGCAAGGTGACAGGGATCTGTCATTCCTCCTGAAGGGCAGCCAGCTGCTGAAAGTGAAGTCTGGCTCTTGGAGAAAGGAGAGGTTTTACAAGCTCCAGGAAGACTGCAAAACCATATGGCAGGAATCCAAGAAGATGCTGAGGTCTCCAGAATCACAGATCTGTAAGTGACCGTCCCCTTATCCTAGGGATAGTGTAATGTCCAGCTGTGCAGTGGCTAGAGAGGTAATTGGTTGGGAGAGTAGGCCCTAGGGTGATCAGATGTCCCAATTTTATAGAGACAGTCCTGATTTTTGGGTCTTTTTCTTGTATAGGCTTCTGTTCCCCCCACCCCCTGTCCCAATTTTTCACACTTGCTGTCTGGTGACCCTTGTAGTAGGCCCAGGAGACAGGAAAGGAAAAGCAGGCATTCCCTTTATAGTCAGTGAGTCTGATCCAGTGCTCAGTCTCCTGGTGTCATAGAATATCAGGGCTGGAAGGGAGCTCAGGAGGTATCTAGTTCAACCCCCTGCTCAGTGCAGGGCCAATCCCCAAATAGATTTTTGCCCTAGATCCCTAGGTGGCCCCTTCAAGGATTAAACTCACAACCCTGGGTTTAGCAGACCAATGCTAAAAACCACTGAGTAATCCTTCCCCCCACCCCTTAAGCTAACTTTATGCCTTCTGGATTCAAGGTTACTCTAGGGGCTGAAATGGCCCCTGGCAAAACCTAGGCAGCTCTGAGGGCTCCCTATGTCTCCCAGTACTGCTCTGCACTTGTGGGACAGGGCCAGCGTAGGAATTCTCCCCTCAGCCTTTGTGGGCTGTTGACGGTTGCTGTACGCTCCCAGAGTGGTGTAAAACAGCTGTTTCAGAATGAGACCGGGGGAAAGACTCTCCACCTACACCAAGCCCACCTAAGCCAGCAAAGGCTGCAGCCAGTGAGGACAGGCAGAGCTACTTCTGGGTGTGGACTGGGTCACACCCACAGACAAGGGAAAGCCCAGCACAGAGCCATAGGGGCTCCCGTTTACTGCAGCTGTGGAGAATTGCAGCGTCACCATGAGAAAGCAGAGCGAGGGGCCGAGGAGATAGTGGGAGCCTGCTGGCTCAGAATCAGGTCTCAGAACGAAAGAGAGAGCTGCAGGGATCAAAGAGAAAGGGCAGGCGGCAGGTGTGCATTGTTGTTCCTCTGGCTTTGCCAGGGTGAGGTTGTGCTCATGGCTGATTTAGAAACATGAATCCTGCCCATCATTGTCAGTAATAAAACATCCCAGCACCACAATTGGTATTGAATGAGTGCCAGGAAAACCCAGTTGTGTCACAATCACCCCCTGCTGACATAGTTATTTATTATTTGTGTTACTGTAGCGCATACGAGGCCCAGTCCTGGACTGGGGCCCCATTGTGCTAGGAGCTATAGGAGCACAGAACAAAAGACAGTCCCTACCCCCAAGAGCTTACAATCTAAGTACTCCCCTGCCCACAGATAATAAATGCGCTCCTGGACCTTGACCTTATAGGGAAGAGGCTCAATCAAACAGTTGTCCTCTGCCTCCACCCTAGCATCCGCCACGTGCCCAGGGGTCTGAATTGCAAAGGTGAGTGCTCCACTGCCTGCCTCCAGAAGTTCAGTCCTGGGGACAAATGTGGCTAGAAAGGCCATAGTGGAGAGAGAGAATCTCTGAGTTTGTCAGGTCATAGGCCATTCTGGGCTTCACCACTCAGAACGCACACCTGAGAGTGAACAGTGATCCTGAACTACTACATGCTGTGACGAGAGAGGGTGACAAACACTGGCAGAGGCTGGGGGAAAAGGTGGCTGGTTGTTAACAACTGTAAGCTCACATGCCTGTGCTTGGGGGAATGCATCAGGCATGTGAGCTTACTGGCTCACACAGCAATTTGTGTTTCTTTTTGCTCTCCTTCTCAGCTGGCCGTGGGTTTGTCTGATACAATTCTCCTGCACTAATCTTTGTTTTATAAGCTGCTAGGTGAATAATACCAAATATATTTTTATAGTGTGCTGCAGTGCAAGGTCACATTGCCCAGGTTGTTTGTATAATGTTTGCCTGTTACAATTGAAACTAACCAAGCTAAGGGCCCAGACTTTCAATCTCAGGTGAGTAGTTCTTACTCTTTGAGTAGTTTATGGGATTAACCCCGGGGTAAGGGCTACTCACCCGAGTGAGGGTTCAGGTAGGACTGGGACCTGGAAAGGAAATGTGGTCTTGTTAAAGAACTGGATTAGGATTCAAGCAATCTGGCTTCCATTCCTGGCTCTGCCATAGGACTCCTTGTGTGCATCTCTTAATCTCTCTGTGCTTCCATTCCCATCTGTAATGGGAGGGATTATAATATTTCCTTTCTCCTACCCTGTTTATGCTGTAAACTCTTCAGAACAGGGACTGTCTCATTAGGTGTTTGCACAGTGCCTAGCATAACCGGGGCCCAAAGTCAGTGGAAGCTTTCAGTCACCACTGTAATAGACATAATAATAATTAATAATTAATAAAGGCCCTAGCTAACTCACTCTCTCTCTGCAGTTCAGTCCCATTCTATATAGGTGATAGGTGTGAATGAAAGTAACTATCATAAAGTCCTTGCCCAGATAACATTTAGTTACAAGAAAAACCAGGGTGTGAATTAAAATAGCAGACTGTTCACACAGGGAAAAGGAAAATGGCAAATGTAATGCGTGTGAGTATTCTCCAGGCTTGCTGAGGCCCTGAATGCACTGGGCTTTTAAGGGTTTTAGGGAACTGTGTTAGAATTTGATCTATTCAGTTACCTGTATTTAGTTTCTTTGATGCTGTAAGCCACCACCATAATATCTGGACATATGACATAGATTAACCGAACTATCCACAATGTTATATGGCCTGATCTATTCAGGTAACATCGAGAGAGCCCCACTGAGATCAGGTCCCCATATACTAGGTGCTGTACACTCATTTAGTGAGAGATGTCCTTGCCCCAAGGAGCTTAAATAGGCAAGACAAGGGAGAGCTCAGGCACAGGCAGATTCAGTGACTTGCCCAAAGTCATACTGGAAGTTTGCAGCAGAGCTGGGAACTGGACCAAGATCTCTTGAATTCCAGTCTGGAGCCATAACCAGAAGCCCAGCCTGCATTGCTGTTCGGTCTTTGTGTTCGCCGTTTGCATTCCATCCCAGTGGGTTACCTCATGGTGCTAGCTGGGTTATAGCTGATAATGGTTTGAGTTTGATTCTGATTCATCGTCTGTGTGCATCTGGGCTTGCACAAGCATATCAATGTATATTTTCCTGATCACAGCATAAACTGACTTTAGTTTTAAGGCCCTGGGTGTATAGTGGATTACACTTAACTGGTGTAGTTTCCCTCTCCCAGGCACCGTGCTACAGCTGCCTTCATTTGGTGGTCTGGTATTGGAAAGCATTCAACAGAAAGGAGATGCATAGTAGAGTCATCATTTAAAATAAGATATCATGGAACATAGAAAGCTAACAAAGAACACAAGGGCAAAGATGTTCTGTCAGGTGCTTGACATTTTGCTTTTAATTGACTTTTATTTTGGATTTTAGTTTGGAATCTCTATAAAATCCCAGGATTAGCATCTACACAAGCTGACTAGCATTTTCCAGAAGGAAAAAAGAATCAGTAATGTGAAAGCTGTGAGGTTTCAGAAGCTGGTCAAGTCTTATCTGCAGCATAGCTAAGAACAGTGAGATAGGTTATTATGCTCAGGTTCCTCGCTCAGCAGAGCACAGGTCATATTTCTGATTTGAGGGATTTCCTGCTATTGTGGGTACTGGATGTAAGATCACACAGAAATAACAGGGCTGTAACAGACTCACATCCTCTATGTGGGTCAGGCACAGCGCGGGATCTGTAACACACATCAGCGGGTTATAATTGCTCCTCCTGGTAATGAAGAATATACATTTTAAATGTTCTGATTATACATTTAAAATAGTTGTGAAAGATGCTGGCTTGACATCTTGGGTGACTGATGGCTCCGTTTTCAGAACTCATCTTTGAGCTAATCTGGGAGCCAGCTAGTACAGGAGCCCAATGATTTGTGTGATTCTGGCATGGTTCAGTGGGCCTACAGGGCCAGATTTTCCAAGGAGGATAGTACATTGGATGCTTGGCTCTTTTGGAAATCCGGTCATGAGTGTCGCATGAGGAGCTGACTAGTGCCGAGCGCTTTTGAAAAACTGGCCCTAATTGTGGGTATAAATCTGGCCGTAATGCCCAAGCCTTCTTGCACTGCCAGGCATTCTGGTTCACCTCTTTTTGCTTTTAAGATGGAATGATTACATTGCAA
Organism: Gopherus flavomarginatus; assembly: GCF_025201925.1. Taxonomy (NCBI): domain Eukaryota; kingdom Metazoa; phylum Chordata; order Testudines; family Testudinidae; genus Gopherus; species Gopherus flavomarginatus. The sequence continues at coordinate 12,955,042 of NC_066618.1, read as the reverse complement.
TCACCCTTTCATTCGTTTCTGTAACACCAATCATAAACGTCAAAGCCACAGAGGCCTAGTAAATTCATATAGACACATGACCAGTGAGAGCTCTCATGGGAGAGAGATGGGAATGGAGGATGAGGAGCAGGAGAAAGAAGGAAGGGGGTGAAAAATCCTGAATGCTAATAATTTTCTGTAGTCAGCTGCTACTCAGATATTTTGACACACAGTGTGGGTTTCATAGTACACTGAAACACCGTATGCAGCCATCTAGGATAGGAAGTGAAGGGGTATATCCTACCCAGTCCAGAGTACAGCAGGAATTTAGAAAGTTGGGCCCAGATTTTCAAACATATTCAGGCACCTAACTCTCATTGATTTCAATGGGAGTTAGGCACTGAAGTCCCTTTGAGAATCTGGGCCCTGGACGCGCATCAGGATTTGGGAAGATCCCTGGGGCTAGTCCTTATGCTTTTGTTAAAGTGTTCATAGGGTCTGACACTGCTCTTCCTGAATTTAATAGCACTTTTGCCTCTGACTTCAGTGGTAGCGGGATCAGGCCTTAAATGACCACGACCTTGGCTTTTATGTCTCCCAATCCTCTGTCAATCCCAGGCCTAGCACCATAATGAGGCAGGAGTTTAGTGCTGGCCCAGCCCAGCAGCACTTCCTGCAGCATTCTGGGTTTCTCTTGGCTTGTCCTGGCACTGCCCCAGCCTGGCGCTGCTAGGCTGCTGAGAGCTGGCTTGCAGCCTGAAGGTGTTGTGGCTCCAGGACTCATCCCCTGCTCGTTAACTACAAAATCTCACTGGAAAGCAGCTCCCGTGACTTCCTGTGCACTGCCCTGTACAAGGGGGAGAAGTAGAGCTGCAGCAGGCATCAGAAACGTCTCCTCCAATGCAGCAGGGAGAGGGAGTTGTGTTTTCTCCTCAGTATGACACACAGCTTTGAAAGCAAACAGATGTATGTGTTGGATGGCAGAAATGAGAGAGAGTTTAGAAAGCTCCCTGCAGCCTGTTCCTGGAATGGAGAGAAACACTCTTGACCCTGTGGGACTGTATTTCTAGTTACCACCATCCCCCCTTCATATAACGAACTGGCAGAGAGTCCTCTTGGTTAGTGGCTAGCATAATAAATTCATAGATTTCAAGGCCTGAAGGAACCGTTGTGATCATCTAGTCCAGGGGTTCTCAAACTTCATTGCACCACAACCCCCCTTCTGACAATAAAATTACTACATGACCCCTGGGGAAGATGGGGGGTCAGAGCCTGAGCTCTGCTGCCCTGGGTGGGCGCAGAGGGGGCTGTAGTCCGAGCCCCATTGCTTCAGGGGCAGGTGGAGCTCAGGCTTCAGCTTCAGCCCTGGGTCCCAGCAAGTATAATGCTGGCCCTGGTGACCCCATTAAAATAGGGTCATGACCCACTTTGGGGTCCCAAACCACAGTCTGAGAACCACTGATCTAGTCTGACCCCCTGTATAACACAGGCTATAGCGTCTTCCCAAAATAATTCCTTGATCATATCTTGCAGAGAAACATCCAACCTTGATTTAAAAAATTGTCTGTGGTGGGGACTCCACTTTGACCCTTGATAGGTTGTTCCAATGATCAGTTTCTCTACCGTTAAAAATTTGTGTCTTATGTCCAGTCTGAATTTGTCTAGCTTCAGCTTCCAGTCGTTGGCTCATGTTATATCTTTCTCTGCTAGACTGAAGAGCCCATTATTAAATATTTGTTCCCCAGGAAAATTCTTATAGAATGTGTTTAAGTAACCCCTTAACCTTCTCTCTGGTAAGCTAAGTAGACTGAACTCAGGGAGTCTGTCATTGTAAGGCAGGTTTTCTAATCTTTTAATCATTCTCGTGGCTCTTCTCTGAACCCACTCCAATTTATCAACATCCTGCTGGAATGGTGGGTGTCAGAACTGGATGCAGCATTTGAGCACAGTGGATGGCAGTGAGTAGTTTGTTTAGGATTAAAAGCAAACGCCGGGCTGGAGTGACAGAACTGAGTTCAGCTATTTGCCCAGAAAGGGTGAGTTCACTCCACTCATAAAGCCCAAGTTTTTGGGCCCTTTGAGTGTGGGAGATCCAGGAGCTGACCTCTACCTTCCAAACCCCGGGCCAGCTGTGGCGCTCAAAAAATCTGAATGTGAGTGACTTGGCCCTAGTGCCAGAGGAAGCCTGTGTCAGAAGCAGGGGGACTGCCCTGGTGGTCAAACCCTCAGGTGTGAGCTTAGCCCCACAAGGCCATTCTTCCCTTCAGCCAGATTTGTTACCTCAGGAATTAGTGTTTCAGGTTTAGGTGCATGGAGCAAGGCAACAGCTCACCAGTACAGCACCTCCTGCTGGTCATCCCAGGAATTAGCTTTCCAGCTCCAAAGCACCCTCTGTTGGCTGATGTCTCACCTGCCGCTGGCCCCCAGGTCCCTCCCTGACCCCAGTACCCCTCTATGTCAGGGTTCTGACTCAGCAGTAACCCACACTCTGGGTCTCCCCACCCAGGGGAACCCCCAACTCCTTATCCCCACCTTGCCTCAGTGGCTACTGCCAGTCATCATCTAGCCCCCACTCACTGGGGCGGATTGCAGTCTGTAAACCACTCATCATCAGCAATGGAGGTTTGGACCTGCTGCCTTTGCCTGCCCTGGGCTGCACCTCTGCAACCCCACTACCCTTCCCGGCCTTTAGCAAGGTCTGCAGCCTGTGGGTTTTCCAGGCTGGAGCTCCACAGCTCCTCTGGCCTTCGCCCAGCCCTGCTCTGCTTTGCTCTAGGTACCCTGCTCAGTTCTCAGGCACCCAGGCCCGTCTCTCTCCACAACTAGAGAGAGACTCTGTCAGCGCCTGGCTCACTGGCCTTTTATAGGAATCAGCCTAACGTATTGGCTCCCAGGGGCAGCCCTTTTCCAGGGCTGTTTCAACCCCTCCCAGGCCAGTGCATTATAAGGTTTTACACCCTCCTCTGAATCATCGTCCCTATCTGAGACTGGTCTGTGCTACATTGATCTGTGGTGACCCCCACGAGCCCTGACACCAGGCACATCCCAGCCTCGTCACAGCTTTTGCTGCGCTGTCTCAAGCCCCCTGCACTTGGGGCCGGATGGTCGCAGTGGTAAACTGCCCTGCAGTTGGGTTGGTCTGAAGCCACGTGATTCTGGCAGAAGTAGGGAATGGTTCAGCTCTTCCGGGAGTGCACACATGGAGCAGGCCTGCTGCATCATTTCTTAGGATAGTGCATCCTTTGTACTCCTTTGCAGCATATCTGGTCCACTGGTCGATTTGGAGTGGCAGAGCCATGTTGCCTGCCCCCATTGTGGTGCCTTGTGTCCTGGGAGCACTAGGTCGGAGCAGTCACTGGTCTTGAACCCAGCACAGGGGGGGGATGTGATGAGAAGGAAGGGTCTCGGCACCTTTCCTGCCCTGCGAGGGCACCCATCCACAGGGCTTTCACAGTCTGGCCCCTTGATGTGCAGCCTGCATTAGATATAACAGACAGAGCAGGACTCCTTGTTCATACCTTGGAGATGGAACACAGATGTAGGGCCAATATGGTGTATCCAGGCTTTCACACTACTTCAGTAGGCTCCCGGCCTCCACACACAGCATACAGCATGGGGGCTTCTTGTTTGTGCACTTTGGAAGCTGCCAGGTCGGCCAGGAGCCCCCTATGTGCTTTATTCACTCCAGAGAGGTCAGGCTATAGATCTGTTACTCTGTGTTGTGTTACTTGTCATTCAATTGCAGCGGCAGCATGGAGCCTGTATTGTTGCTGTCACTTATCTGCTCCCACAGGCTTCTGCTTATGAGAAGGATTTCTGTCTGGGAACAAAAAACGCGCCAAACATCAGGTCCCAGCTTTTAATGGAAAAGGGAGAGATTAGGCTGGTCTCTTGATAACAGGTCGTTCAAATGACAGGATTAACAGATGGCCAAGAGGAAATGTCTGCTTTGGGAAGCGGCAAATAGCCAGTCAGAACAATACCTCGCACTTTCCATTGTCAAAGCATGTTACAAACTGCACTGCATTAATGAATGGAGGAGGTAGTATGTTCTTCAGGCGAAGGCCTCAGGACAGATTTGTCCTATTGCCAGCTCTGATTCTGTCCTGTCATTAAACCATGGCCAAATCACGTAGCCCTTATACTAAAAGTTGCAGTGCTTTAACTAAAATTAATTTTAATCCATCTTGTTAAGATGGAGGAAATCTCTAATGTAGACTCACTTAAACCAGTGTAGTTCCTGCTTAACTTGGTTTAGATTAATTCAGTAAGGCCTTGTCTAAACTAGGGCTGGTCGAAAACTTGACATTGAAATTATTTTCTGAGTAAATGATATTTTTCACCAAAAATGTCTGCTTTTTGTGCAAAATGGCTTTTTGTAAACACCCCAAAACTAAAACATTTTGGCTGAAAAATGTTGATCAAGAAATGCCACTTCAGTGCCTCATGGGAGTTGTAGTTCAGATACCTTGTTCCCCCATTCTCCTCTATGGGTTGGATTCCCCAGCTGGACTACATCTCCCATGATACAACATGACCAGGGACTCCCATCATACACTGCAGTGGCTCAGCCAGATGGGAAATGTAGTCCAGATAGGGAGCCCAGCTCATAAAAGAAAACTGGGGCATGGAGCACATGAACTATAACTCCCATGAGCAATCATGGCAGTATTTTCAAATCAAATTGTTTGGGCATTGATTGAAAATGTTTAATTTTGGCTTAACAATTTTAGCTTTCAAATTTTTGCTGAAATGTTTTAATTTTCCGATCAGCTCTAGAACATCAGAGTAATGGATTCAATTTAAAAAGTAACTTGCTGATGCAAGCTAAACTGATTTAAGCACAGCTTAAAACATTTTAAGTGCATCTACCATAGGAATTTGCACCAGTTTAACTAGATCAAATTTAAATCAATTTACTTTAACCAGAGCAACTCTTTGAGTATAGACAAGGCATTAACCTCTCCATGTCTCAGTTCCATCTTCTATAAAATAGGAATAATAACAGGGGTATTGTGGGGCTTCAGGTCTGTAAGGCATTTTACAGTCTTTAATTGGAAGGTGTTCTACAAGTCCAGAGTAGTATTACTCAATAATCCTCTCAACACTCTTGTGTAGTAGGTAAGTATTATCCCTGCTTACCCTTATTGAAAAACCTTATAGAATTGAATACAAAATGGTAACTTTCCGATAGAATGTTTGAGCCATCCTTTAGACTGGCTACTGAATCCCATGCATGGTTTAAAACCTACTGAAAAGATCTCATTCCTTTCAAATTCTATAGGTATGCAGAGTAATTCTAGAGAACCTTGTTATTTTCCTTGGTTTCTGTTTAGTCCCTGTTAATTTCTACAGCATTTTTCCATATGGGTTTGCAGAAGATTTACCGTAAAATTTGGTGAAAATGTGACTGCCTAAATATTCCAATGGGAATAACACACAAGGGACCAAATGCTTAGCTAGTGTAAATCAGGATAGCTCCAGTGAAGTCTGTTTATACCAGCCATTAGAAGTGATAGATTTTAAGGCCAGAAAGGACCATTATAATCCACTAGCCTGACCTCCTGCATAGCACAGGCCAAAGAATTTCACCCAGTGATTTCTCATCTAGCTCAATAACTTGTGGTTAAAATAGAATGTACCCGTTTGAAGAACATCCAATCCCGATTTAAAGATTCCAAAGGATGATGAATCCACCACATCCCTGGGGGATCTGTTCTAACAGCTAATTACCCCCACTGTTTAAAAAATGCCTTATTGCCAGCTGAACATTGCCGACTTCAACTTCCAGCTGTATAAAGGATGTGTTTTTATATAGTTTGGGCATAGTGCATGATTAGTGCAAAAACGGATCCATTGATGGACTGTATGATCAGTGTTTATCAGAAAGCCATTCATGACTGAGTTATTATGGGAGTTTAGGCGTTTGCTTTAAAACCCTTTCGAAAAGTTAAAAGAGTTACAAATCAGGGTTACTGGTTTTACCAAAAGCAGCAAAGAGTCCTGTGGCACCTTATAGACTAACAGACGTTTTGGAGCTTGGTTTTACCAAGCGGATGCAATGTTTGAGTCTCCGATGCATCAACCCAGCTAAATTTACTGTAGAAAGAAAGGGAAGGGTGTGATATGGTGCCAAGCTTACTCTTTACCAGTCAATGAATGAAATGCTGAGGGCAATGAAGTCAACATACTTATTACTATGGAAATATACCTATCTCATAGAGCTAGAAGGGTCCTTGAAAGGTTGTGGAGCCTTCACCAGCAGGACCAAGTACTGATTTTACCCCAGATCCCTAAATGGCCCCCTCAAGAATTGAACTCATAACCCTGGGTTTAGGGGGCCAATGCTCAAACCACTGAGCTATCCCCCCCCATTGTATCATCTAGTAGCCCCAGTCATGTACTAGGACTCTACTGTGCTAGGCGCTGTACATAAACAGAACAAAACAAGCTTACAGTGCAAGTACTGTATAACACAAGAGACGTCAAACAGATAGATACTGACAGACAGATGAGGGAGTACAAGGAAACAGTGAGATAATATTGGTCTGCATGATGCACAGTGGACTCAGCTTACCAACAACCTAATTGTTGTCAAGATCTTTGTAGGCTTTATGGAAAAGGAGAGCTTAAAGGAGGGTTTTGAAGGAGAATCATGCATTGGTTTTACAGATGTTTACAGGGAGCTCCTCTCAAGCATGTGGGGCAGCAGAGGAGAAAGCACAAGGTGCTTGATTGGAAATTTAACAAGTGGGGGATGGAGGGTAGCATGAGGGATTCAGAGGCAGTAGCTGACCTTTCACTACTGAACAAGAGCTGAGAGGTAGGGTGGGTTTAGGCTGTGAAGGGCCTTAATCATGAAGAGAAGTAGCTCATGTTTGCTGTGATCCAGACGAGGGAGCCAGTGGAGAGATGCAAAGAGAGGGGTGACATGCCAAAACTATACACCCAACAACCAATCCACTGAAATGAACACTTCTCCCCCCGATTGGCTGTACAGTTTTTCAGGAATTTAGGCTCCACATCCAGATGTCTTTGTCTCTGAAAATATTTGCTGATGGGAATGTATTATGGAAGGCTCAAGTCACGGTGAAAACAAAACCATCTGACTGATAAGTCTTTTGATAATGAGTGTTTACCAAAGTCTCTCAAGTTTTATCAAATGCAGACCTGCCCAGCTTTGCATTTTAAATCAGCCTATTGCGTATCTTGGGCTATTTGCCTGCTGGACAGTCTGCTGGCAAGATCTTGTCCCTATTCTCCTTGGCACACGTTCTGCGTGGATTGTGACAGGCCACATGTGTCATGTTTTAGGGCCAAATTCAAAGGCTATGTGTAAGGGGCAGTCAGGGATGAAAGTAACTTAAAGGACTTATCGGTACTTCAGAGTCCTTAGGAGGGGCGGGGCCTCAACCAGAAGAGGCGTGGCCTCTACTGGAAGAGGCGGGGCCTTTAAATTCCAGAGCACTTTAAATCAGGATTTAAAGGGGCTGGGGCTGTGGTAGCAGCAGCTGAGAGCCCCGGGCCCTTTAATTCACTCCTGTAGCTACTGCTGTGGAGCCCCAGGCACTTTAAATCACCATCAGAGGGGGCTCCCTGCTGCTGCCACTATCCCAGGACCTCGGGGGCTCTGGTGAAGCTTTAAAGGTCCCAGGGCTCTGCTGTGGTAGCAGCAGCCAGGAGCCCTTGGCCTTTTAAATCACTGCCAGAGCCCCACCGCCACTACCCTAGGGCTCCAGCAGTGGGGATAGGGTGGCGATTTAAAGGGTCCCAGAGGGTAGCGGCAGTGGGAGCCCCGGGCCCTTTAAATTGCCACCCAAGCCCCGCAGCCCAGGTGGTGATTTAAAGGGCCCAGGCTCCGACTGCCACTACCACCCCTGTAGCAGCGGCTGGAGCCCCAGGCTCTTTAAGTCACTGCCGGAGCCCCGCCACCGCTTCCCCAGGGCTCTGGCAGCAGGGCTCTGGTGACAATTTAAAGGGCCCCTGGCTCCAGCCGCAGCTATCGCCCAGGGCCCTTTAAATCATCCCCGGAGCCTGCCCGAGCCTGGGGTAGCAGCAGCAGGGCTCTGGCGGCAATTTAAAGGGCCTGGGGCTCCAGCCGCTGCTGGGAGCCTCAGGCCCTTTAAATTGCTGCCAGGGGAAGCCGATCCACCCCGGTACGGCGCACCAGGGCGTACCAGCTTACTTTCACCTCTGGGGGCAGGGGTGGTAAGTGGGTGTGAGCCTAAAAATAGAACTAAGGGATTCTGAAGGCAGTCTAAACAGGTCTCCCATACCGTGGTGCTGAGCATGACATAAAAATCTAGATGAATGGATTATAGAGGGAATCTTATAATATGCTTAAAATGTATGCACCAGATTCTTGTAAAATGTGGGTACATCTTAGATGATCTCACAATGAGGAGCAATGTTTTACAACCCTGGACCTTCTCTGTGACGGGAGATTGGTTGAATTCTAGGCTGAGCTGGTTGCAGAAGTCATAAAATCATTTTAGCTTTTAGCCCTTAATTGTTAATCACCTGCAGTGCAGCTGAAAGAAACTACGTTACCCTGTTTTACCCTGTTAAACAAACAGAATAATGTTGAGGCTTGTTGTGCCCAGCACGTTGTGTTTATTGTGATATGCAGGCTCTCTCACTGCAGATGTCCTAGCTGATGCTGTGGCTTTGTGGTTGGATAGTGTCTGGTATCTGCTCTTGACAGTGTGCCAGACAGATCTTGGAGAGCTTAAACTGAAAGGCAGCTGGATAGAGAACGGTGAGCTCTACCTTGACAGTTTTGTATGCAAATACTGTGGCTAGCTATTAGCATGTGGATAAACCTCTCATTTACATTTCCTGGCGGTAAACAGATCTGATTCACTGAGTCAATTACAGTGTATGAGAATAACTCAATGTCACTGAATACCACATGGTACTGTCAGCTAATTAATAGGGAGAGGAATGTTGTCTGGCAGTTACATTAGGTGACGCCTGGTTTCCATTTCCAACCCTGACACTGATGTGCTGTGTGATCGTACCGAATCACTTAACTTTTCTGTTCCTGAGGTTAGCCACCTGAAAAGAAGGGATAATAAAGCCTGGTGCACAGGAGTGTTTGGAGACTAAGGGCTTGTCTACACATGAGCGTTAATCTGTAAAAAATTAGGGTTTACATTTAAAGCAGATTATCTGTTTGAACTGATGTCCCGAGGCCAGGGCTGGATTAACCTTTCTTTGGCCTGGCTCCAAACATATCTGTGGGCCTCCCATGGGGGTAATGGAGCATGGCATGGGGGAGTCAGTCCCTGGAGCGAGGGGCTGGACAGGGACATGGTATGGCAGGGAAGGTCCTGCTCCACCAAGCCCAGTGTGAGGGCACTATTTACGAACGGGCAGTTGCCAGATGCACAGTGGCCTGCCTGGTCCTGTGCTGCCAGCATGCCCCTTCCCCTCAGGGGCTGGCCATGCCATGTGACACATACCCCCTGCCGAACACCAGAATCCCCCCCCGTGATTTCCCTAAGACCAGAGCCTCCCCAGACCCTCTATGCCCATCACACATACCCCAGGTCCTGCCACAAATGCACACTGCCCTGGCCAACACCACCCCTGCTCAGCGCCTCCCTGCCCACAGCCCTACCACAACTGCCCAGCCCCCCCCCCACAAAACCCCCATTCCCTAGTGCCCCAACACACAGAGATCTTCCCTGTCCCCTCACAGCCCAGCATCCTCCACCCCATGCCCTCTCCCCCAAGATCTGCTTCCAGGACGCACTCACCAGCCCTGCTGGGAGGCGACTGTGTCTGCCGGGCTGAGCTGCGAGCCACAACCAGCGCTGGTCCCGGGGTGGGGAATCACTCTGGCCCCTCAGAAGTGGTGCAATCAGCCAGACCAGGGCCTGTCCCGGACAGGTTCCCTCAGGACCCTCTTGCCTGGAGGGGCCTAGCGAACCCTCCTGTACTGTCTCCCTCCCACAACTGGCTGAGACTGGCCAGGCTTCTGCACCAGTCCCAGGTGGCTCAGCTCCGGGGAGACAGGTGGGGCCCCACTGGTGATGGGAAGCAGAGACTGCCGTGAGCGGAGGTACACTGGGGTGTGGCCAGGGGGCAGAGAGGAGCTGGTGTGTGGGGTCAGGGGGTGAAGAGGAGCCCTCTGCTAGCTGGCGGGCAGGCCGAAAGGAGCAAGGGGGAGCCTGCGGCCTGGTGGGGTCTCAGGGTGCAGTGCAAGCAGAGCAGGTCGGGGTCCCTTCTGAGGATGGGCCCAGCTCCGTGGTGCCACTGGTGCCATTGTAAACCCGGCACTGCCCAGGGCCAGAACTATGCAAGTCTCCCTGTGTTTTGCTGCAGGCATTTGCCTATATACAAATCAACTCCTTAGCAGATATTAACATCCAGGCAAAGCAGGAAGCAGTGATAAACTTTCTGTTCTGTTCTCAGTTACACCCTTGCATCTCCATGAACGTTCATTAGGTCTATCTGTTTGCTAAATTTGTCCCATTTTTGTTCCTCTGCTATAAACATCTCTGTTTCTGATTACTTTTCACTGTTAGCTGATCTGTGTGTCCCTGCTATACAGTGTTTGCTTAGTTTGGGGCTCAGCCTTAGCTATTCATGTACAGTAGCCTCCCTATTCTGTGGCAGCTGATAAGGTTTTTGCACTAGGCCTGGTCTCAGATTTTCCAATGGGAGCAAAGAGATAATATTTGGAAATAGACCAGCCCAGTTGCTTTGGCTTTAGCTCTTGTCGTTAGAGATGAATGCATTCTTTGAGCTGTATAAAGCTTTTTTTAAAAATCCCCATCCACCCAATAAATGTCTTTTAAAAATCTCCACACTCACAAGCTGTCTCTTGAGCTCTTGCTTAATTAGTTATCCCTGAGGGAATCCTGCATCAAAAACTTAAAAATTCTGCACACAATACTGTAAAATTCTGCAAATGTTATATGTCAATAAATAAATGTGGAAGCTCCAGCATGGCAGTGGGGAGCACTGGCTTCATGGAGCTGGGAGATCTCTGCCGGCTGCTCTGGGCACCCAAAACGATGGGCCTGTGCTGCTGGGGAGGGGCGTGTGGCTGCTCTTGCAGCTTCCCTTAGCTTCGCTGTCAGAAAGTCATTTTTCTGCCTGGAAGCAAAGAAATCTGTGCGGGACATGAATTCTGTGCACTCAAAGTGGTGCAGAATTTCTTCAGGAGTAACGAGTTTAGATGTTGACCAGTATCCTGTCCCCAGCCTCCCACTTACCTTCTCTAACCAGAGCAACTCTTTTGACTCCATCCCCCGTCCTGGAAGACGGACCCACCAGTGAGGTTGCAGCCAACCCTGACACAGGACAAGGGCTGGGCCTGGCCTGCCTCAGAGGCCTGTGTCTGGGGATGGAGGTGGGGATGGGGAGGGCTGCAGAGTGATCTTCCACCTCCGTGCAGTCAGTTGCCAGTGCTCCCCACTGCCATGCTGGAACCGCCACATTTATTTATTGACAAATAAAATTTGCAGATTTTTGCAGAATTTTAAAACATTGTGTACAGAATTTTATTTTTTTGATGCAGAATTCTCTCAGGAGTAGGCAGCGAAGCAACTCACCAGGGTTAGTAGCGCCACACCAGTTGCATCAGGTGCGGGCAGGCAGGCTCAGCCTGGTAGGATCCAAGTGTGGAGGGGCTTAGTGTGGGGGATCCAGATGTGGGGTGAGAGGGTTCTGTGTGGGGCAATCTGGGTGTGGGAGGTGCAGTGTGGGAGTCTGGGTGCAGGGGGATGCGGGTGCACCGAGGCTCATTGGGGGGTTCCAGGTGCCGAGGCAATGGAACTCTGCAGGGGGGTCCAGTTGAAGGTGTTTGGGGCTCAGCAGGGGGGTCTGGGTCCTGGGGGAGTGGGACTTGGTGGGGTAAGGGTCTGAATGCAGCTGGTTGGGGCTCAGTGGAGTCGGGGTTTGGGTGTGGGGGGGCTTGTAGGTTGTCCAGGTGCATAGGGGGTGGTGATCGTTAGGATAGGGGTTCTAGTATGGGGGGCTCAGTGGGTGGTGGTCTGTGGTGGTCCAGATGTAAGGGGGAGGGACTCAGCAGCGAGTGGTCTGGGTGCAGGGATGGAGGTCCAGAGGCGGGAGGCTTGGGGCTCAGTGTGGGGATCTCGGTATGAGGGGATGCAGATGCCCGGGGGTTGGGCAGACAGAGGAGCAGCTTCCCGTACAGTGACCCCTCGTCTTGTGGCTGAGGACTGATGGGGGCAGGAAGTGTGGGCAAGTGCGGAGCTGGGCTAGGTTTCTGACCTGGCCATGGCTGCTCCGTGCAGGGGAAGCGTGCTCCTTCCCCACCCCGAGCCCAGCCAGAACTAGCGGCTGAGCCCTCTGCAGGTGCAGGAGGAGGGGCTTGGTGAGGTGGGGGTTCAGGTGTGAGGGCTCATTTGTGGGGTTCTGGGTGTGGGGAGTGAGGCTTGGCTGGTGGGGCTGGGTTCTGGGTATGGGGTTTGGGTGGATGGGAGATGAGTCTGACCTGGACAGGCAGGTGCATCTCCAGCCCCGCCCCACTGCAGTGATTTACTTCTCTGCCAACTGCTCTGGGTGCCCAAAAGGATGGGCCCACGCTGCTGGGGAGGGGCATGTGAATGCTCTTGCAGCTTCCCTTAGCTTTGCTGTCAGAAAGTCATTTTTCTGCATGGAAGCAAAGAAATCTGCACGGGACATGAATTCTGTGCACACACAGTGGTGCAGAATTCCTTCAGGAGTAATCAGTCTATATCCTGTCCTCAGCCTCCCTCTTACCTTCTCTAACCAGAGCAGCTCTCTCTACCCAATCCCCCTTGTATCAGAGGTAGCCCTTGCAGTGTACCATACAGTCTTTTCAGGGACAGTTTTTAAGTTCTTCACCTGTTTCCACCCCCAATGGACTCATCTTGCAAGACCAGTGGTCTCCAACCTTTTTACATCCAAGATCACTTTTTGAATTTTTAAGGGCAGCCCAGGATCTGCCCCACCCCACTCATTCTATTCCTCCCCCTCTCCATCACTCATTCTCCCCCACCCTCACTCACTTTCACCAGGCTGGGGTAGGGGATTGGAGTTCGAGAGGGGGTGCGGGCTCTGGGTTGGGGCCACAGGGTTTGCAGTGTGGGAGGGGGCTCTGGGCTGAGCCTGGGGCAGGGGGTTGGGGTCCAGTAGGAGGTGAAGGGTGCAAGTTCTGGAAGGGAGTTTGGGTGCAGGAGAGGGCTCTAGGCTGGGGTAGTGTTGAAGTGCAGGAGAGGGTATGGGATGCTGGCTCTGGGAGGGGGAGGTCAGGGCTGGGGCATGGGGTTGGGGTTCGGGGGGGGATACAGGGTGCTGGCTCTGGGAAGGAGTTTGGGTGCAGGAGGGGGATCTGGGCTGGGGCAGAGTGTTGGGGCTCAGGAGGGGGTACGGGGTGCTGGCTCTGGGAGGCGGGCCAGGGCTGGGGCTTTGGGTGCAGGAGGGGAGGTTGGGGTGCAGGAGGTGCTATGAGGTGCTGGCTCTGGGAGAGGGATCAGTGCTGGGGTTTGGGGTGCAGGAGGGGGTATGAGGTGCTGGCTCTGGGAGGCGGGCCAGGGCTGGGGCTTTGGGTGCAGGAAGGGGGGTTGGGGTGCAGGAGGTGCTATGAGGTGCTGGCTCTGGGAGAGGGATCAGTGCTGGGGTTTGGGGTGCAGGAGGGGGTATGGGGTGCTGGCTCTGGGAGGCGGGCCAGGGCTGGGGCTTTGGGTGCAGGAAGGGGGGTTGGGGTGCAGGAGGTGCTATGAGGTGCTGGCTCTGGGAGAGGGATCAGTGCTGGGGTTTGGGGTGCAGGAGGGGGTTTGGGGTGCTGGCTCTTGGAGGGGGCTCAGGGTGGGGGTCGGGATGCAGCCTCCCACTGGGCAGCACTTACCTCCGGCGGCTCCCAGTTGGTGATGCAGCATGGCTGCTGCTAAGGCAGGCTCCTTGCCTACCCTGGCCCGATGCTGCTCCCAGAAGGGGCCAACGTGCCCCTGCAGCCTCTGGGTGTGGGAGGAGGCGGGGGGCATGTGGCTCCACGCACTGCCCCTCTCTGCAAGCTCTGCCCTGCAGCTCCCATTGGCCACAGCTCCCCATTCCCGACTTATGGGAGCTGCGGGGGCGATGCGTGTAGGCAGGAGCAGCGCGTGAAGGGAGACCCCTGCCCCTATTGGGGCTGCAGGGCCATGCTGGCCGCTTCCAGGAGTGGCGTGGGGCTGGGGCAGGGAGGGAGCCTGCCTTAGCAGCAGCCCCGCTACCCCACCGGAGAACACGATTGACTGGGAGATCCTCTAGTATCGATCACTGTGCTAGACCATGGGTTTTGGACCATGGATTCCAGAGAATCAGTTCTAGATTTCCTATTGGATTAAAAACTTCTGAAGTTTTATTTATTGTTTGCACAAGCAGCCATCCTTTCCTAAGCCCTAAACATCTAGGAATCGACAGTTAAAACTTCTGCAGTGACATGTTAGGAGTAAGTGTGGTCTGTGCTCTACTGCTGCCCAGCCACTGGTTCATATGGGGCGGAGTGGCTGAGGACATAGCTAAGTGGTAGGGCACAGGCTTAGCCCAGATTTAATCCATGGCATTTCTTCCACATAGAAACTGGTGGGCCAACTCACCAGCCAGAGTATCAGATAAATTTCCTAATAGCAGCACGTCAGCTCCTTTCTTCAGGATGAGTTTATTTCTCCAAACCAAAAGAGTCCAGCATAAATAAAACAGATAAACTAGGCCCTTTCCTCTGACCCAGCGTCCCCTGCAGGTCTCTCCCTCCCTACTGAGCAGTTAGTCAGTGCTTAGGGCCTTGGGTCACACAGATTTGTTTAATAAGGTGAGTTTCTGTTCATATATTAAACAGGCATCTGTTTCTCTATTTATTTAGGTTTTCTCCAATATCCACCTTAATTATTTGGCATGGATTTAGCTTCTAAAGCTGGGGCCAATTTCCCCCAGAGGATGCCACACAGATCAGATTGTGTGGTTTATATTTGAACTGAGTGTCCTGATTCCCTACAGCAAATGGGATCAAATCTGCCCTCGATGATGGGACTGGAGTAGCATGGGCGTAGCTGAGGCCCGTAGTTTGGCCTGTTATTGCCAGTTTTGGCCAACTGCTTTGACGCTTTATCTTGAACAAACAAGAAAATGGGCCTGATTCTCCTCCCACTTATACCAATTTAACACGAGTGTGACTCTTGATTTACATCAGTGTGAGAAGAGAATCTAGCCCGAAGTGCTTTCCCTTTTCATAGTCTTCAAACAGAAGGCAGACAGTATTGACAGAAGAGACCAGTGTTCTGGCCCTGATCCTTCTCCCATTGAAGATTAGACCCTCTGCTTTAATTAGGGTTGGTTTTTTTAAGCAATTCTAATGTGATAAGAGTAGATGAAGTTGATATGATTAGCAGGCTGAGATATTGTTATACACTGATGGGGTATCAAAGGCATGTGAGAGTCCTTATTAGTGATTTTGGGTGTTTGTTTCTGGGCACCATTTGAGACACCTAAAGAGTAAACTTCAGAATGTGATGAGCATCTTCTCTCTGAAAATTAGCCCCTGTAAATGTGTTTCAAGTTGTGCACCCAAAATAATTACTTTTGTTTGAAAAATCTTGGCCTTAATGACAAGATTGCACATCAAGTCAATAGCAGAGTCAGGAATAGATTCCAGGGCTCTAAACTGTACACATCGCTAGTCTCACATTGCTTCTTCCAGTATGAGTCCTGTTTATTTGTTAAAATGATGTCAGAAGCGAAGAACAAAGGAGAGCTTCCTCCTCTCTTGATATGCTGCTCCCTTCTTTTGATCATTCTGTTTGCGAGAAGTGGAGGGAAAAGTCCTTCGGGCCTTGCAGGAAGTGGTTATTGGAAAAGGAAAATAGAGTTATTTGTTAATATCTGCCTCAGAGCAGAGATAAGACTGGCTAACCCTCTCCCCCCTCCCAAGTGATAGCAAGAGCCTTTGTTTCCACAGTCTCCATTGAAGATATTCGGGATGTGAGGCCTGGTCACAAGACAGAGGGGATGGAAAAGTATGCCAAAGATGTCCCTGAGCATCGCTGTTTTTCCATCATCTTTAAAGACCAACGGAAAAACCTGGATCTCATCGCCAGTTCTGAAGATGATGCCAACCACTGGATTTCAGGCCTGAAGAAAATCATAGCCAAGAACAATTCCATGAGCCAGAGGCAGAAACTCCAACAGTATCCTTTGCATTTTAAAAGTGATTAATTATTCAACCACAACAAAGATGCACTTGTCTGTCTCAGTTGGGGTATTTGTATGTGTGTGCGGGGGTGCAAAACTGCACTACGAACAGGGCACTGAGTCAGTCTCCTCTCACTGGCTTTACATCTGTATAACTCCATGGACTTACGCCTGGTTTACCCTGATGTGAGAGTCCTTTAAACAAAGAATTGTCTCATTGAGGACTTAAGATAAAAAAGCCATTAGTTCCTAGATTCTTCAGGGATTTGTTTCATTCACCATGATCTCCAGGATGGGAATTTCTTGGCAATTAGTGAAAGGCTTGTAGTGTTTATGATGTTTTATAGAAATGTAATGCAAAGGAACTGATTTTCCTCTTTTGTGCACCAATTTTACATCAGAGTAGTTCCACTGACTTTGATGGAGTCCCTCCTCATTTACGCCAGCGTGGGAGGAATACTTCTCCCTGAAGAGCCTGTATGCTATATAGACACACTGCAGACAAGGAGAGGGGGAAAGGAATGAAACAGAGAAGCAAAGCCAGTGAGTTACTGGGTGAAATCCTGGCTCCATTGAAGTCAATGGGAGTTTCCCCTCTGGCTTCAATGGAACCAGGATTTCATGAACTGGACTGTAGATCCCTGAGCATCCGTAGACTTCGCTGCCATATTAAAAGTGAGGGTGGTTGTGGGCTGCATTTTTTTAACTCTTTGGACCACATTTGGCCTTTTGGATGCTCTGCGGGTCTCCCTGCTATTAAAGCAACCTACCTGAATCACCATTCTTGAGAAGTGCTGACTCACTGGTTGTCTTGTGAGTGCCAAGTACACTAACCTGAATGGACTTTACAGATATTGCACCATCCCTTGTCCTTTTATAGGTTATTCAACAGACTTATTCATGCTGTGGTCTCACGCTCTGTGGGGGAGAGAGGGACAGGTTTTTCTCCCCACAGAGGTCTCTCGATACCACCAGCAGGACTCTCAAGTTGAATTAGTCGGCCTGCCACATCCCTCTCTCCCCTAGGTTGTGCTTTGACTAGAACCTGGGGTGTTAAGTCGATTGAAGTTAGATTTCTCAGTGGGACCTGCATTGTCTTTTCACTGGAGACAGAGCATCTCTTGAAGCTCATGGCAGAAGCTTTTGGTAAGACACAGAATCTCCCGTGAACACTTACTGCATTTAACCTGTGAGTGATTCGGAGTCCTAGTTCCAATGTTATTGCATGGCAAGCACAAACCCTGATTGCCATTCAGAAACAAACACCAGCTCTGGAGAGAGAAAAAGGTGCCAGCACTTCTTATCTGGAGGCAAAACAGTAGCAGACATAGAGGTTTTATTGTAGTTTGCTGCCACTATTGAGAGTTGGTTGGAAAATTAACTCTGGAAGGGAGAGGCTTAAAGATTCTTTGAGTGGCAAAACAGTCATCAGGAGCAGGGAAGTTTGCCATTCATCTCTCAATTTTGCATCTATTGCTGCAGCACAGTGCATGCAAGCTACTGACTTGCAGATAATGAGGGATCTCATGCCCTTCATGGAATCATAGAAGGGTAAGACTGGAAGGGACCTTGAGAGGTCATCTAGTCCAGTCCCCTGCACTCAAGGCAGGACTAAGTAATAACTAGACCATTCCTGACAGGTGTTTGTCCAACCTGTTCTTAAAAACCTCTAATGATGGAGACTCCGCAGCCTCCCTAGACAATTTGTTCCAGTGCTTAGTTACCCTGACAGGAAGTTTTTCTTGATGACCTTTCTAAGTCTGCCTTGCTGCAGTTTAAGCCCATTGCTTCTTTTCTTGTCCTCGGAGGTTAAGGAGAACAATTTTTCACCCCCCCTTCTTGTAACAACCTTTTATATACTTGAAAACTGTTATCATGTCTCCCTTCAGTCTTCTCTTCTGCATACTACACAAACTCAGCGTTTTCAATCTTTCCTTATAGGTCATGTTTTCTAGACCTTTAATCATTTTTGTTGCTCTCCTCTTGACTTTCTCCAGTTTCTCCACATCTTTCCTGAAATGTGGTGCCCAGAACTGGACACAGTACTCCAGCTGAGGCCTTATAAGTGCTGAGTAGAGTAGAAGAATTACTTTTCCTGTTTTTCTTTTCTGATAGCAGTCTGTGATTGTCGCTAAACAGCATGATACTTCAAGAGAGTGAGATGAAACCAGATAGCTTTTGCTTACCACCAGTTCCAAGGTTGTTAAAGCCACTAGGAGATTGTGTGTTTTTTCAACACTTAGGCCCAGATTCTGCCATCAGATATATGCAGGCATGTCTGGTTGAAGTTACTGGCTTGACCAGCACTGACCAAACAATGCAGAACTGTTGCCACAGTGCCACTGAGTGAATGATGTAGCCCATCCTCACTGCCTGGTCAGCAAAGCTCAAATTTAGATCCCTCCTTATTTCAGTTCAGCTGCTCCTCTCACACTGTGCCTTGTGCTCCTATCTGGAGCCAACCCACTGCTGGGTCAGTACTTTCTCCTCTGTCGCCACCATCCTGCTATATTAGCTCCTCTGTGCCTTGTTGTCACTCATGGGTGGGGGACCTTCACTAGGTCTTTCTACTCCTTCATAACCTCTGGATGTACCAGAGGTTCTAGTGCTGGCCCCAGCATCTTTGGCTGGAGGGCTCTATACCTGGATGTTAGCTAGTCTGTCTCATACTTATAGGAATTGTCATAGTGGACCAGACAAGATTTCCTGTCTTCAACAGCAACCAAGGCCAGATGTTTCAGAGGCAGATGGAAACCCCAAGCTGCACCTAACTGCAATATTGTAGAATATCATAGCATAGGGAGAGGGAATTTATTATACTGTATCATGTAATACGGACTCACCAGAATTTCTTCCTGACCCCAGCTAGTGATCAGGGTATGTCCTGAACTCTGAGGAGGGATGGCCATTGTTTCCCAAACATTTTTGGCATCCCCACTTCAGTTGAGGCTTTTCTCACCGCTTGGGCTGACCCCCAAATTTAGCTCCCTTCTTAACTCAGTTCAGCCACTCCTCTTGCACTGTGCCTCATGCTCCCACATGGAGCCGAACCACTATCTCACTGCTAGGTTTCACTTTGGTGGCCACCATCTCGCTACACTGGCTCCTCTATGCCTTATTGGTACTCATGGGTGGGGGGCCTTCACTAGGGCTCATGAAAGTTATTGCCTTCTAGAGCCTTCCTTTCTGGAGAAGCCCATGGCTGGGATGGGGGGCTGCCAGAAATAATATTTGCCTGGCTGTTTTCATTCTAGTTAATATCTGTGATGACTGTACCCCTCGACCACCATCTCTGTGGGAGTCATAGCTACAAAAAAGCCACCTCTGGAGCATGTGCAATTGAAACCACTGAACTATTTCCGTCTAAGAGTAGAGATGATTGTATCTAAATAACAATAACATTTGTTCAGAGCAAAGGCTGCAATTTCCAAAGTGGAAACATGCCGCTCTCTCTTTAACTCCTAGTCAGAATCCAAGTTAAATGAGGTGGGGAGGCAAACAGTATTTCTGGAAGAATAATTATGGTGGACTCTTGGTGTCCAGTCTGGGACAGTTACTATCAGTCTTACCCAACCTGGAATTACAGAACAGCAAGATTCTCATTTTAGGTTTGCTGATGTTTAATTAAAGCCTGGAATTTAAACTTAGTCTTTCTTCAGTGGATGTGTCTGGAAGTGTGGTTTGATGTGAAAGTTTCTTGAAAAGAAATGGGCATCATATATATATAAATACAGATAGATAGGAAAGAAGTGTTGGGGGCCTTGGTCCATTCTTCCCCCTGCCAGGGCAGGGTTGTTCTCTGCAGTATATTTTCCCATGCTTGCCACCCCAGTTTAAAGACATGAACATGGAATAAAATCAAGCAGTTGACAGGTGGTTTTTGATGCTTCTATATATACAGTAGTGCCTGATTAACAGTCCAGTTCAGCTCTAGAGCAAGCAGGCATAGCTTCAATTGATTTCAGCGGAAGTTGCACGCAGTTTTGCCTGGGATGACTTTGGTCCATAGAATAGATGGGAACTTTCAACCTAAGCTGTGAGAAATGAAGCAGCTTTGCTTTTTTGGTTTTTTTTTTCTGCTTTGGAATCACATCCCCTGAATTTCTAATTTGAACAAATTCACTAGATGCCTTAGAATTCTTCAGTCATTCTTCCTTAGTTTCTAGTGGAAGATGGTAGCCTCAGGAGCCAGCAAATTCTTTAAAAGGGCAAGGAGACAATATTGTCTCCCTGTTCAGACAGGAATGAAAGCCATAGCTTTCTATCCCTCCTAGATACGTAAATGGTCCCCATCCCCCTTGTGTTTGAGCACTTCATTCTTTATCATATTTATCGTCACAACATTCCTGTGAAGTAGGGCAGTGCTGTCAGCCCCATTTCACATTGAAGCCCAGAAAGGCTACGTCAGTGGTCCCCAACCTTTTCGTCTGGTGGGTGCCAGACAAAGGACTGTGGCGGCGGTGGAGCATCCGCCAAAATGCCACCGAATTTTGGCAGCATTTTGGCAATGACGCCTCTTGATGATGTCACTTGTCGGCAGCAAGCGGCATCATCGAGAGGCATCACTGTCAAAATGCCGCAGAAATTCGGTGGCATTTCGGTGGATGCTCCACCACTGGCCAAGATGTAGGCGCATTTTGATGCCCCCGCGTTGGGGAGCCCTGGACTACGTGATTTGACCAAGGTCACACAGAAGTCTGTGGCAGAGGAGGAAATCAAATCCAGGTCTCCCAAATCACAGGCTAGTGCCCCAACCACTCAAGCAACCCACTCTCAACCTGCTAAGGCCCAAACCTAGGATGCAATATGCGACAAAGATCCAGAATGAGGAGCACAAACAATTAGCCTTGCAGGACACTTCTAATGTTGTAGGATTCATCCATTTAGCATGAGTGATGCTTTCTATGTGATCTCTCTGATCCTTGATTCTTTATTTCTGATGTAAATCATTTTTAAGAACAGAAGTGAGGGAACATAGTTACCCTTGGGACTGAAATGAGGGATATGTCAGAGGGAGGATGAGGCCCAGGAAATCTTCAGTTGTGTTTGAGGCTCTACCATTAAACGGTTGTGTGACCGTTGCGGTTAGATGGCTAGCTGTATTTCTGCCCCCTTTCTAGTCTCTCTGAGTGTTTGGCCTCTTGTCCTCACCTCCCTCAGGGTGGAACCTTGCAAATCTTCTACTTTTGGACTGGGACTCAGGTACTGTGTTGGGACGCTCCAATCACTGCTTGTCTGGTGCCTCCTCCTGGTCACTTTAAGGATTAATCTCGAGTCTGACACCCGTTCCCGTGGTCGCATGCTGTCACGTCGTCTCTCTCTCTCTCATCCCAGGAAATGCAGCATTCTCTTCATGACTCAGCCCTCCAGCTAGATCACTCAGTGTCCTCCCATTCAGGATATATCAAAGTCTTACCTTCAGCCGTCCTAGGTAGTCTTCCCATTCACTGCCTCAGGTGCCACTCCTTCAGTGGCTGGTAGGGGAACCCGGGCCCCCTCTCTACTCCAAATTCCAGTCCAGGGACCCTCAATCTAGCAGTTCTGTGCTTTATCCTCCCAGCCTCACTGCTCCTTCCCTGGACTGCTTTCTACCACTTCCTGTTGCCAGCTTCCTGTCTTTATTGGCCCTGGCTGAACCTGCTTCCTACCAATACCCTGCTCCCTAGCTCTTGCTCCAGGTACAGATGTTAATAGACCTTAACCCTTTTCAGTCCTGTGTGGGGTGAACACCCCATCACAGATATACTGCCCTGTGTATACCAATTGCTTATTGCCCCACGGGTCTGTCATAACATTTTTTCCCAGATCTGGACCTTAGCGTCCAAAATATGGGTGTTAGCATGAAAATCTCCAAGCTTAGTTACCAGCTTGGACCTGGTATTGCTGCCACCAGCTAAGAATTATACAGTGCCTAGCTCACTGTGGTCTCCCCAAAACCTTCCCTGGGGGACCCCCAGACTCAGATGCCTTGAGTCTTACAACAAAGGGAAATAACTCCCTCCCCTTGTTTCCTTGTTACTTCCTCCCAGGCTCCCCTCCCTGGACGACCCTAGGAGATTCCCTGCTTCCAGCCCTGGAAACACAAGTACCGAGAGATCTAATCTCTCCCCCTCACCCAGAGGGTATGCAAAGTCAGGCTTAGTAAATCTAACACAAAGAGATTTTCCCCTTGACTTTTTCCTTCCACCAATTCCCTGGTGAGCTGCAGACTCAATTCCCTGGAGTCCCCACTAAAGAAAAACTCCAACAGGTCTTAAAAAGAAAGCTTTGTATAAAAAAAGAAAGAAAAAGACATTAAAAATAGTCTCTGTAATAAGATGACAATATACAGGGTCAATTGCTTAAAGGAAAAAAATGAATAAACAGCCTTATCCAAAAAGAATACAATTTAACACATTCCAGCAACTACACACATGTAAATACAAAAGAAAACAATATAAACCTATTGTCTTACTATCCTTGTACTTACAACTTGGAAACAGAATATTAGAAAGGCAGGAGATAGAAAAATCACTCTCAGAGCTGAGAGGGTCAGACCCAAGACAAAGAACAAAGAACTCACACTCAAAACTTCCCTCCACCCAGATTTGAAAAAGTCTTGTTTCCTGATTGGTCCTCTGGTCAGGTGTTTCAGGTAAAAGAACATTAAACCTTAGCTATCTGTTTATGACAGGGTCTGACTGGGTTTCTGGTACCTGCATTTCTTCCCTTCAGAAATATGTGATCAGTGATATAGTGAGAAATGGCCTTCTGAAAAAGACAGTATTTTTATTTAGCAGTTGGAACTAAGTATTTTAGGAAAAAAGGGATTTGAAAGCAACAAGCAGCAGATGTAATTAGTCTCATGTAACCTTATGCTGCACTAGCAGCTAAATTAGATAGGATTTGTTCCAGGAGCAGAACAAAAGTAATTCACAATCTCTTGCTTTCCTACATCCTCCTGTGAGTCTGGGTTTTGACCCAAGGTGCCTAGTGTAGCCCACACTGAAAATGCTAAGGTGTGGGCAGACTGCAAAAAGGAGAGCAGATTCTCCCAAAGCTGGTGATTAACACTACAATTCACCAACCAGTCACAAACTGTGCTCTTGATCCCACACACTGGTTATCAAGAAGCTGAAAAAAAAGAAATCACACAGCTCCCTTTATTGCATTCAAGTCTCTGGCTCCCAATCAGCACCTAGGTCAAATACAGTGAGAAATTATTTAAAACTCTATTCACTATACAAAATGTTCTTCTGATCCCCAAAGGGCAAGTCACATTACCAGATCAGTACTAGTTTGGATCTTACCCAAAATACCACACTGCCAGCCAATGCTTTAGTATCTAAAACGAAAAGTTTATTATAAAAACAAAGAAAAGAATGAAAGAGCTGTTAAATGGTCAAAGCAATAAGATACATACATGTGAGTTCAGAGTCCGTATATCGAGTTCTTAGCAACGTTGGTCAGTTTGCTGGCTTGTAAAGTCTCTTTGGAACACATCCAGTACTTGGATGGGTCTGTCAGTCCTTTGTTCAAAGTTTCAGTTTGTAGAGAAGTTACTTCTGAGGTAGAAAGCAGGACTGAAGACAAAATGGAGATGATGCAGCTGCCCGTTGATATCCTTTGTATCGTGGTGGCATGTACATCCTCTGTCCCAAACAGAAGCTCACAGGACATGGACATGGAAAAGCACTTGGAGTCCCCTGTCCACAGGCATGTCCCTACATGTCCTGCTGACTCGTGGGCATAGCCTCTGGCTTCTCTTAATGGGTTCTTTGTACAATTGATTGCACTTGATGGGTCAGTAAGCAGGCTGGATAGTGCTGATGCCAATCTGTCTGGCGGTGTCACCCAGAAACATTTGAGATGCACATATAGCACACACATTTAGTTGGGGTTAGTCCTGCTTTGAGCAGGGGGTTGCACTAGATGACCTCCTGTGGTCTCTTCCAACTCTAATCTTCTATGATTCTACGATTTATAATTCATGATACAAAGATGATGCATACATATAAATAAGCTTACCATATTTAGCAAATTATAACTTTTCCAGCAGCCCATGTGACATCCTCAGGGCCATACAGGTAGCATATATATTGTGTGGATGTGGCCCACATAACACATAGAGCACTACAATGCTAAAGGGGTTGAGAACCACTGCTTTAGATACAAATGTGGCAATTGTAGGTAAATATTCACATATTAAGGGTTACCACTGAGGACGCTATTGGTATCTGTAAACATCTTTTTCTCTCAGGGAAAATATGATGAGCCCAGTTAAAATATTGTCCCTTAGGGTCAGTTAATCGTATTCTAGCTCAGGCCCTCATCTCCCAGAATGGGCATTTTTTAGTCTTTTTGGAATGATTTTTGAAATAGTGCCTTCTGTCTTAGTCCCATTTATGGCAGTGAGGACTATGTCCATAGAGATTTGATGACCTGATCTTAGTTTGATAATTTTCCTACTTTAAAAATAGAATGCTTTCCCTGAAGGCCTCGTTCATTTGATGATTAAACTAGCAGAAAGAAATACGGTGCTCTGCTGCAGTAATAGCCATTCCTATTTTGAAAAATCGCCAAGATATTTAACAGTCTGACATAATCTTCCAGAAAAGACATAGGAATGCGAGTGGAAATTTCCTGAGCATCATTCTTTTAAAAAATTGCAGATATTTTATTGTAATCGGTTGAAACAGTGCAGTAACATTGCAAGCTGTAATGTTAGGGTAGTGTAGAATACAGTGATATATACCTTATGTGTTTTACAAGGGAACGTCATAACCTACCATCTGCACCAGTTCTATTTTTAAACAAATGGTAAGAAATATAGGGACAGATCCTCAAGTATATACCAGAGTAGACAGCATATAACTTTCACAAGATGAACAGTAATGTTTCTGCTGGGGAATCTTTTCCCAATATCCAGGCACAAGTTCTTTAGCATCTTCCCCAGCTCCAACCAAATGTTAGTTGATATACTGGATCTCGATCAAATCCCACCTATCCATGCAGGAAACCATCAGTTTTGCCTTCTGGGAGCTCTTTGCCCTCCTTCCCTCACCCTCAAGCCCCTGTTAACGGCCTTGAATGCAGTGCTCATTCTCTTCCAAAAATGTTTTGTGATTTAGCTGGGACAAGAAGCAATTGTGGAGCAAATAATGTTTTCCCCGCTCCCAGTGGGTGAAAGATCTCTCCTCGGCCGGGGGCTCCTATGTGACAGAGTGCTCTGCTGCCACCTAAGCAACCCTTAACATGCTCTTTAAAAACAGAGGGCCAGATCCTCAGTTGGTGTAAATTGGCTTGATGGCACCATGCTGATTTACACCAGCTGA
Organism: Gopherus flavomarginatus; assembly: GCF_025201925.1. NCBI lineage: Eukaryota > Metazoa > Chordata > Testudines > Testudinidae > Gopherus > Gopherus flavomarginatus. Next base: position 12,929,585 of record NC_066618.1, on the reverse strand, counting down.
AGACCTGGCCCAGAATCTCTAGGTGAGGTTTTTTTTCCCCAGGAGAAGGGATGATAGATGGGGGAAGGAATCGATCTGGAGTGATTTCCTTACATCAGCTTGCAGCTGGATTCACTCCTGCTTGCGGAAGGCCGATAAGAACAAAGACAACAAGATGAGCTTTAAAGAGCTCAAGAGCTTCCTGAAAGAAGTGAACATTCAAATGGATGACAGTTATGCCAAGCAGATCTTTCAGGTAAGGAGAATTCACAATTAGCTTGGCAGTGAATGGGCTGGCTTGGCGTCACAGTCCCTGAACCTCACACCAACTGGCTGGAGACTTAAGCAGAGGCAAACTCTCAACATGCTGACCGAGCCCTAGGATCGTGCATGTGCCTTAGGATCTTCAAAGTGCTCACTGTTGGCCTAACTGGGCTCCCAGTTAAATCAATGGAGTTTTGAAAACTCCACCCACGGTGAATGGGGCACCCACTGTGAGAGCTGCAATGTCCCAAAGGTATAATTGAGTCCAAGAACGGAGGGGGATGCGGAGAAGGATCAGACATTGATATGGATAATGCGAGATAAATGGATAAGATCAGGGAGCGAGCAGGTGCCCTTGGGCACTGGTGGGTCAGGACTTCAGAGTATAACGACTACACACCGAAAACTTTAGTCCTCATGGAATGAGTTCTGCTATAGTCACTCACCCTAACACAGTGGAGTGAAATACCAAGTGGCTTCTGTAAAATCAAGGAAAGTTATACAAGGCAGGGGAAAGTGTGAATTAAAGGAATACAGTCATGATAGTGATGCAGCCCTGTACACTGGCTTGGAGCAGTTAATGACCCAAGAAAACATGAACTCTGCTCAGGGATACGCACTGCTAATTTCTTGAGCTTCAACTTGCTGGCGAAGCCAATGAGAAGGTAATGACGGTGACAAGAAGTCCTGAGTGGTTGAGTTTTTAGTGTTCCTAAAACCCAGCCTTCCTGCTTGCATGAGCTAAAGCCCATTGGATTGATTTCTAGGCCCTCATCACATCTGTCACTTAACTTCCCTGAAGTGGGCAGTGTCAGAAAGAGCTGTTCCTTTCTCTTCAGAGCACTGCTAAATGGTAAAAGCGCACACAGTCGTCGAAACCCAGTAGTGGTTCTGATGCTCCCCTCTGCTTCTGCAAGTGGAGGGCTGGGGAGTAAAGCCCTGCGCAGGGCTATTTTTTAAATCCTGTGCCCGTCCCGCCCCGCAGTACCCACGGGTCACCCACGGAAACCTTCGATCCCGCAAGAGAGACAGATTCCCCCACACTACTAAAAACAAACAAAAAAAACCCCAGATTGATTAATCTATTCTATATATAAACAGAATTCAGACACAATTCTTACCACTAAAAAAATAAAACAAATCTTGCTTAAACCACGTAAAAAAATATTTTAACTCCTGTTATGAGACATCAGCTCTCTTTCTATCCCTTGCTTAAAGTTAAATATTAAAACCTTTTTAAAAAAAAAGAGAAAAGAAAAATTTGCTTTCCATTGCTGAAATTCTATTTTGACAAATCAACGAGAGATTTAGTATTTTCCCACAAATTACCGCAGTCAGGATTTTTTTGCCCACCCAATCCCAACCACAACAAAGTACATTTTACCTGCTCCCGCTCTTATGGCAATGGGTCCTTTGGGACCCCAGTCCCACTGAAGGGCTCTACTGGGGAGCCTCAGACTGCAGGTCCTAGCTGGGGATTGCATAGAAAGGAGGCATGCCAGCTCTTTGTGCTCTCCTAACCCTAGATCTGTGGAGACCTCTCTGTGTGAGAGCACCACACAGATTCACGGGGAGGTTGGCCAGCAGATCTCTACCGATTTCTTGCTGCAGAACCCCCAGAATAAAGCTGCATAAACACAAGCTCTGGCTGCAGTAACGTGCTTCCTTCCTTTTCCACATGGTGGACCAGGCCTGCTCCTCTGGGGGTGCTCCTCTTGGAGCAGCTGCTGTCAGGGAGCACCCAGAAGAACAGCTTTCAGACTGAGCTCTGTGGGGCAGGGACTATCTTTCACTGTCTGTGCATACAGCACCTAGCCATGGGGACCTAACCTGGGGCCTGTAGGTGTAGCTGAAATGCAAACTGCAGTAATGATAATGAGCTGCTCTCACAGAGCATGTGCTCTGTGGGGTCTCCAGAGGAGGCGGGGAAGGGGTTGGCAGTGGAGAAATGAGAGACGTCACACAGACATGCTTGTCTCTGACAGATCTAGGGAGCATAATCCCCTGCCACTTCCTAACCCCCTCCCTCAATGGAATAATTAGAAGGAAACTCTGGGAGTGGAGACTTGAGGCATTTCAGTTCCTGCATAGGGGAGCATTGGGCTCAATGAATTAAAGCTATAAATAGAGACTAAGCACTTGACAGTGTTGGTTCATGTAGCAATGTGCTGTTTTTTGTACAGGCACAGTAATGAAGGATGATTGATCAGTCAGACAGTGGCTATAAGGGTGTTTTCCTAAATTAGTCCTGTTTTCTGTTAAGACGGCCTCCCATACCTGTGTGGTCCCTCTATAAGTTCTAAGTAGACCTGAGTACAACGTCTCCAATGAAACCAGAAGCCACATAAAACTCACCTGGTTGTGCATTTCATTTCAAACTTGATCTCAGCTGTTTCTTCACAAAGGTTCCCCACTCCTTCTGGCAAACTCACTCTGATTCAGGGTGTCAGGATGCATCAAAGCTAGGTAAAACCCAGCAGTTTGGACCAAGATTCTCTCTGTCATTTGGTGCTCATTCAAACCCAAAGTAAGGGGACCACGCCATACAGGTCAAACTCAGAGAACATGTTCACACACACAGAGCAACCCAAACTGGAATCTGGCCACGATGGCAGCACTTGCACTCCTGTTCTTTTGGAAAGGGCAGTGAAGTCTGTCTAAAGACCACTAATGGCCAGGCTTCCAAGAGGTGGCCCTTACCGCAGCACAAACCTCCATACAGCCGTACTCGGGCATTGGCTCAGTTCTGTCTCAAAGGAAAGAGCATCATTGGCCAAATCCCCACTATTGCCAGTCTGCATTTGTCTTTGTGCCTCTTCTCCAAGAATTCAACAAATCTAACTCTGCTTAGGTGACAAGCTTTACCAAGCTGACACCACAGGATGGTATAGACACAAACAGCAGCAACCAAAATAATTGCTTTCAAGAGTGTAGAAAACTATCTTGTTGGATTAACATTTTTATTGTTTTTATGCTTTTCAATGCACACATCAGAATACAGAAAACAAAAAACATAAACTTGTAACAACACCATCTGTATCGTACAGCATAGTGTTAACATGCATCTGCAAAAACCATTTTACAACCTTAATATTAAACTAAAAAAGCAAATAAGTTGAAACCTATGTAGAGGGTGTCCTTGTAAATTACTACGCATGTCAGGAGAAACAGCATGTAAGTAGGCCACTTTCTCAGCTTCTCTTGTCATTAAGGTGAATAAAGGCCACCTCTGTCACTTTGATCATGCCAGTTGTGAGATCATAGTTTTGACTTGTAGAATGCAACGAGCTGCTGGATAGTTTTGTTTGGTTCATAACTAGGCAGCCCAATGGCTCCCAAAGTGTTCCAGTGGAGACTTTCCATAGGGAGCAATAATATCAGTGCTCCAAAGACCTCATTATCATCTTGCTAGAGGAAACCTCAGGGGCATCATTATTGTCTTCTATGTGATTAGCAGTGCTTGGCTTGGGTCCTAACAGGATGGTTGGTTAAACTGAAATGTACATTTTGTTTCTAGGAATCAGGGCTATAACAATATCTTCCATTTATACCGTGTCTACCATCCTGAGGGATCCCAGAGCCAGTACAGAGTACTATGCACGTAGAGAGCCCCTGAAAGGTTGCTACCTCTGAAGTGGGTGGTGACCACCAAATGGCACACAGGGTGGTCTACAGCACTCAGGGCTGGGGAATGGGACCTTTTTTGGCCAAGGACCTTGGGGCAAACCAAGTACTATGGGAATTTTGAGATCTGTGCAGAGAGGGCAGGACTTAGGTTCTCAGAGTCCCACCTGAAAGACCATCTAGACTTAATTGACCTCAATGGGCCAGATCCTCACCTATGGAAGAGCTGGCTGTCTATATTAGATATTTAAAGAGAGCCAGTCATCAAAATATCTAGGCATCAATTGATAAGCTAGGTACAGAGAATCCTGCGCCAAAAATCCCTCAATCCTAATAAGAGATTCCGTCTTAAGCAACCACTTTGATGTATGCCCAGGTTTTCCATTACAGTTTGTTTTTTTTGACCTTTAGTTAATTAAAATGTTTACCAGCAAAAATCCTACCAAAGTAATTAACATTACGGTGGGATAGGGAGCACTGCTGTAATATTGCTTGCAGAGGCAACATTGTGAAAATTGTAAGGGCAACCATTAAATCACATCTAGTCAGCTGCTAACTAGAGCTGGTAGGAAAAATGGCTTTTTCCCCATTGGAAATGTTGATGAAAACTCATTAATTCTCATGGAAAAGTTTGACTTTTAATAAACCATCAAAAACTGAAGTATTTGAACCAGAAACTGAAACTTTTCCATTCAGAAATTCTGTCGTAGTGCCTCAGGGGTGCTGTAGTTTGAGTGCCTTATGCTCCCATTCTCCTTAATGAGCTAAGCTTCTGGAAGGGCTACATCTTCCATAATGCATCCCAGTCTCCCCTTATGGGAGGTGGTGGCCTCATGGGAGTCTCTAGTTGTGATGCATCATGGGAGACATAGTCTAGCTGGGGAGCCCAACCTGTAGAGGAGACTGGGGACGCAAGGAAACTGAACTACAACTCCCCTGAGGCACCAAGATAGGATATCTGGAACAAAATATTTTGGTTTGGGGGCATTTGTTTTTCTGAGGAGAAATTAAAGCTTTCCATAGAACGCAGGAACTTTTCACCAAAAAACTCACTTTGCTGAAAACCCAGATTTTCCATCCAAAAGTAGTTTTTATGGAACATCTTCAACGAGCCTTTCTGCCTCAGCTTGCTAGTCTCTTAGTGCCAAATCCCAAACCCATTTTCCGTTGACTTTAATTGGCTGTATGCCAGTCCCTTCATTTCTTCCTTAATACATGTTTCACTTATTGTTTCCTTGTACTCCCCTGTCTGTCTGTCTCCTGCTGTTGTATCTTGGCTTATTTTAGATTGTAAGCTATCGGAAGCAGAGACAGTCTTTTTGCTCTGTGTTTGTACAGCACTGAGCACAACAAGGTCCTGTTCTATGATGAGTGCTCTTAGTTGCTACAGTAATACAAATAATAAGTCATAATAACCAGGGGCGGCTCTAGCCATTTCGCTGCCCCAAGCACGGCGGCACACCATGGGGGGGGCGCTCTGCCGGTCGCCGGTCCTGCGGCTCTGGTGGACCTTCCACAGACATGCCTGCGGAGGGTCCACCGATCCCGCGGCTCCGGTGGACCTCCCGCAGATGTGCCTGCGGAGGGTCCACCTGTCCCGCGGCTCTGGTGGACCTCCCGCAGGCGTCCCTGCGGAGGGTCCGCCTGTCCCACTGGACCGGCGGACCCTCTAGAGGGACGCCTGCAGGAGGTCCATCAGAGCCGCCTGCCGCCCTCCTGTCGACTGGCAAAGCGCCCCCTGTGACATGCCGCTCCAAGCACGCGCTTGGCGTGCTGGGGCCTGGAGCCGCCCTTGATAATAACTGTTGATGTTTCAGTGATAGAAAATGACCCTGGATAGGTCAGTGAGAGCCATCAATCAAGGGCTTCTCATTAGGCGGCAAATAACTTTCCAGTTATTTTGTGTTCTACACTGTTTAGAGCTGGTGCAGATTATGGCTCGAATATGCTATAAGGAAAAAGGTTTTCACTCCTTCTCCCCTCTACATTTACAGCAGTGTGACAAATCCAAGACAGAGACCTTGGAAGATGAGGAGATAGAGACATTTTACAAGATGCTGACTGAGCGGGCAGAGATAGATGAGATCTTTGCAAAATACTCCAGTGCTGAAGGGATCATGTCCAGGGACAACCTCCTGAGGTTCCTCCGAGAAAAGCAACAGGAGGACGATGCTGTCCCTGAGTCTGCACTCTCCCTGATTGAGAGATATGAACCCAACGAAACAGGTGGGCTGGCAGCACTGGCTGTTTGGGTGAGAGTCTAAAATTCTTGCTCTGGGTAGAGCAATTCCTGGAACTATTTTGCTGCTGGTTCCTTCTTCAGCCTTGCGTGTCCTTGTATTGCAGCAGCCATCTCTGATGTGTCAATATTCCAGAAGAATGTTAGCAGCTCCACAGGGATGTGTTGGGTAGACTGGAAAGTGTCTTTTTTCTCAGGTCTTTGCTCTGGTGCAGTACCCAGCAGGAAAATGGTTGATGTATAGAGTTTTAAGGGTTACTGTAGTCCTTGTGGGGAAGCGACAGATGGTTTATTTAATAATAATCCTTGTATAATATTTAGCACTACTGTAGCACCTGTCATCTGATGATCTCAAAGCACTTTGCAAAGGCAGATTTGTATTGTCATTTCCATTTTCCAGATGGGGAAACTGAGTCACAAAAAGCTAGATTCACGATAGGATTTAGGCACCTAACTGCCACTTTATGCACCTAAATCCCAGAATCAGGTCCTACTGGGATTCACAAAGCTCCTTCTCAGCTGCCACCAAACTTTGTAGGCACCGAAGCTCACTCAGAACCTAAATTTTTGGAGTAAAAGTTCCCTAGGTGCCTATGTTCCTGCCTCTGAGCATGCCCATGGCAGCCTCAAGCCAGGCATCTGGATAATACACATGGCTGGGCTATTGGTATAGAAGGGTACAGCTTGCTCAGGAAGGACAGGTAGGGAGAAAAGGGAGGAGGGGTTGCCTTGTATATCAAAGATGTATATGCTTGTGCTGAGGTTGAGATGGAAAAAAGACAAACTTCTTAAAAGTCTCTGGGTAAGGATAAAAGGGGTAAAAAACAAGGGTGATGTCATGGTAGAGGTCTATGACAGACCACCAAGCCAGGAAGAAGAGGTGGGTGAAGTTATTTTTAAACAACTAACAAGATCATCCCAAGCACAGGACTTGGTGGTGATGGTGGACTTCAACTACCCAGGCATGTGTTGGGAAAACAATACAATAGGACACAGATTATCCATCAAGTTCTTGAAATACATTGGAGACAATTTTTTATTACAGAGGGTGGAGAAAGTGATTAGGTGAGAGGCTGTTCCAGATTTGATTCTGACAAATAGGGAGGAACTGGTTGAGTATTGGAAACTGGAAGGCAGATTGAGTGACAATGGATCATGAAATGATAGAGCTCATGAGTCTAAGGAATGTCAGGAGGAAGACAGCAAAAGAAAGACAATGGACTTCAAGAAGGCAGATGTTAGCAAACTCGGAGAATTGCTCGGTAAGATCCTGTGGGTCAAACCAAGTACTATGGGAATTTTGAGAACTGTGCAGAGTGAGCAGAACTTAGGTTTTCAGAGTCCCACCTGAAAGACCATCTAGACTTAACTCAATGGGCCAGATCCTCAGCTACTTTCTCTACACCAGTTATGATTTTTTAGACCTCAATCGTATCTCCCCTCCACCCTAAGTCATATGTGGAGCCGGATTGGGTAAGAACTTCCTACAAGATCTGGCCCCTGCAGATGAGCTTACACAAAACAGGGTAAGATTCACTGGGCCAAGGAGAGAGCAAGCACCAGTCTGAGAATGACTCAGTAACCTGGCAGTTGGAGCACTCCCCTGGGAGGTAAGCGACCTGGGATCCAGTCCCCCTGCCCCAAGGGCTCTTTATATGATTTATCCACAGTGGAACTGCTTCAGCGGGAGAGACTGAGCAAGCCCCACTTCAGAATAACCCAGAGCTCAGTTAGGGCACTCTCTAGAGAGGTGGCAGATCCTTGTTCTAATCCCTTACTCCCTTCACGAGGAAGGGAAATTTGAACTAGGGGTCTCCCAAATCCCATATAAGTACACTAACCACTGGGCTAAAAGTTAGGCAGGAGCTAGCTCTGGTCCTCCCCTGGCAGCTTGCAAAAACATCATAGATGCCACATGCCAAGAGAGGGTTCACAGCTGAGAATCCCAAGCAGAGGGAGGTGCCTCCCTGCAGCCTGCACTTAGGGCCCATCTCTGTGAGAGCAATGCGGCTTAGGACACACTCCTGTTGCTGGCATTTCCCATTGGCTTGTATAGGTGAGGTAGGTTTGCCACCTTTCTAATGGCTAGTAACCAGACCCTGGTGGCTCTGCCCCCTGCCCCACCTCTTCCCCCCAAGCCCCGTCCCTGCTCCACCTCTTCCCTCGAGGCCCCGCCCCTCCTCCATCTCTTCCTCCCATGACTCTGCCCCTGCTCTGCTTCTTCCACCCCAGATCAAAAAATACTGGACATCAGGGTTTGTCAAATGGCACCCGGACACACAAGCCAAAACCTGGACTGCAAAGGTGAAAACTGGACAGGTGGCAACCCTAAGGGGAAGAGTCACCTAGCACGCTGGCTTTTGTGAATCTCATTCTGAGGCCCTGCTGCCTATCTCTCCTTGGTCATTGTATAGGGAGCCTAGGCACCCCAACTCAGTGAATTTCCAAGCACCTGAGAAACACGGTAATGCTCAGCATCGCCATGTCTGCATTTCTTAGCCAAATCTAGCCCAAAGAGAATAAGGAGAAGCTTTTGAAACTTGGGTACCTAAATATAGTTAGGCACCTAAATACATATTTAGGCAGCCAGTTAAGTGACCTGCATTTCAATAGAGCAAATACGGAATTATTTTATTTCTACTCGGAGATGAAATGAGTAACCACCGTGCAGCATCTTAGACTGAATATTCCAGACAGCAAAAAGGCCATGATCCTGGGCTGTGACTGGCACAGCTCAGGAATGGGGTGGGGACAAAAGTAGCTGTGTCATTCCCTGGTTTTGGGCCTGGCCTGGGGACCAGTTCAGTTCCCAGCATAAGCTAGAGCACCCTGTAGTCAAGCCAGTACTGCTGTACATCATTGGCCTTGCCCTTTGCAAGTCGTGCTTTACTCAAACGATACATTATTAGTGTTTCCTAGGGAATTTGAGGGATGTGACAGGGATATAAAGCTGGATGTTCATTTTTTATTCGAAAAGCATTATCAGGCAAAGGGGGCTATCAGCTTCTACTGAACAACAGTAACAGCTTTAGTATCACTAAGGGCAAATTCAGCACAGGCAGCTCACTGAAGTCAGTGGGAGCTGTATGCAGGCATCTGTGGGTACGGTTATTAAACCTTTCAGATTTAGTTCTTTGTGACCCAAAAATCTCGTAATGTCTATTGGCCAGGGGGTGCTGAGGGCAGAGGTGCCGATTCCGGGAGTGCTCTGGGACTGGAACACCCAAGAAAAAAAAATAGTGGGTGCTCAGCCACCTGCCCGATCAGCTGTTTGGCAGCCGGCAGGAGGCACTGGGGGGAAGGGGCAGAGCAGGGGCGGAAAGAGATGGAGCTAGATTGGGGCTGGGGGGAAAGGGCAGAGTGGGGGTGGGGCCTCTTGTGGAGTGAAGGTGGAGCACCCACCCGGAAAGAAGAAAGTCGGTGGCCGAGGGGCTCCAGGAATCCCTTGAGTCTTGCATGTAAGTTCTAGTTCATCAGATAATGTCCTGTGAGGTCTCAAATAAAAGCCAGTGTCACACTGGTCATCAATATTATGAACTCACATATTGAGATATACCTATCTCATAGAACTGGAAGGGACCCCAAAGGGTCATTGAGTCCAACCCCCGCCTTCACCAGCAGGACCAAGTACTGATTTTGCCCCAGATCCCTAAGTGTCCCCCTCAAGGGTTGAATTCACAACCCTGAGTTTAGCAGACCAGTGCTCAAACCACTGAGCTATGTTGTGTAAAGAGCTATGTTTACACATAATATTTGACTGGAAATTACATCCTGTGTCTAGGGACTAGTCACAGGTGAAAAGATGAAAAACAGGTTTTCTGTCAGACAAAAATGTTTATCTGACGGTTCACTGTATGGTTCACGGTGAATCTCCTCTCACCAGTCTGAACCGAATGCTAATGAAGGATTGTAAAAACTTCAAAGCAAGAAGAGTAGCAGAAGAGGTGAACCGTGGGGGCGTGGAGCCCTATCTGGAGGTGCACATCAAAGGCTAGTTCTGGCCTGTTTGGGAGTCAAAGAAGATCTGTCATACTTCACCTAGGACATAAACAAACAGTGAGTTTGCTTCATGAAAGAGGGGTCTCAGGCAGGCTGGGTTGAAACCACTGGAGATAACTTTGGGTGAGATAAGCTTCTTTAGACAAGAGGGTAACTTGTTAGTTAAGTTTAGTCTCTAGAAAGCATGTTATAATTTTATTTTATATGTACCCGTTTGTTTCCGGTATTCCTACTCATTATCACTGGAATGTCTGTATTTGAGAATGAATTTGTTCTTGTTTTCACTGTAAATAGATCTCAGTTCTGTGGTGTTAAGCAAAGTGGTGATCCCTCACCAAAGGCTCTTATGTAAATTGAGTTGTCATAGGATAAAAGGAAAGATCCTTTCATGGAATGAGAACTGGGTAAAAGACAGGGAACAAAGGGTAGGAATAAATGGTAAATTTTCAGAATGGAGAGGGGTAACTAGTGGTGTTCCCCAAAAGTCAGTCCTAGGACCAATCCTATTCAATTTGTCATAAATGATCTGGAGAAAGGGGTAAACAATGAGGTGGCAAAGTTTGCAGATGATACTAGACTGCTCAAGATAGTTAAGACCAAAGCAGACTGTGAAGAGCTTCAAAAAGATCTCATAAAACTAAGTGATTGGGCAACAAAATGGCAAATGAAATTTAATGTGGATAAATGTAAAGTAATGCACATTGGAAAAAATAATCCCAACTATGCATACAATATGATGGGGGCTAATTTAGCTACAACTAATCAGGAAAAAGATCTTGCAGTCATCGTGGATAGTTCTCTGAAGACGTCCATGTAGTGTGCAGTGGCAGTCAGAAAAGCAAACAGGATGTTAGGAATCATTGAAAAAGGGATAGAGAATATCTTATTTCCCTTATATAAATCCATGGTACGCCCACATCTTGAATACTGCGTACAGATGTGGTCTCTTCATCTCAAAAAATATATACTGACATTAGAAAAGGTTCAGAGAAGGGCAACTAAAATTATTAGGGGTTTGGAACGGGTCCCGTATGAGGAGAGATTAAAGAGGCTAGGACTTTCAGCTTGGAAAAGAGGAGACTAAGGAGGGATATGATAGAGGTATATAAAATCATGAATGGTGTGAAGAAAGTGAATAAGAAAAAGTTATTTATTTATTCCCATAATATAAGAACTAGGGGCCACCAAATGAAATTAATGGGCAACAGGTTTATAACAAACAAAAGGAAGTTCTTCTTCACACAGCACACAGTCAACCTGTGGAACTCCTTGCCTAAGGAGGTTGTGAAGGCTAGGACTATAACAGGGTTTAAAAGAGAACTGGATAAATTCATGGAGGTTAAGTCCATTAATGGCTATTAGCCAGGATGGGTCAGGAATGGTGTCCTTAGCCTCTGTTTGTCAGAGGGTGATGATGGACGGTAGGAGAGAGATCACTTGATCATTACCTGTTAGCTTCACTCCCTCTGGGGCACTGGCATTGGCCTCTGTCAGCAGACAGGATATTGGGCTGGATGGACCTTTGATCTGACCCAGTATGGCCATTCTTATACTCTTATGAGTTGAATCTTACAAGCTGGTGTGTCCTGCTCTTTTGGGAACAGCAGGCCTGGTCATTGGGAGGGGCTGGACACTACCAGGAATGCTCTGAAGACTTGGGGGTTGCTGTGTGCCATTAGCTAACCCGTTCAGAGAGAGTGGAGTGCTTGTGTAGCCAGAACCTGGTTGTGTCAGAGAGCTGACCCACAGCAAGGCACAGATAAAACTTCCTCACACTAGGGCAGGTGGTGTCGAGGGGCTGCACAGCCCAGGGTACTCTTAGGGTGTTTCACATTCTTCCAGTACCGAGCTGTCATATTTTCACCGCTGGTTTATATTTCTTTTGTCTGGTAGCCAAGAAACAACAGATCATGACCAAAGATGGTTTCCTGATGTATCTGCTGTCTGCTGAGGGGAACATATTCAACTCCTCTCACAGTAAAGTTTACCAGGACATGACTCAGCCCCTCAGTCACTACTTGGTGTCGTCGTCGCATAATACCTATCTAATGGAAGACCAGATCACAGGGCCCAGTAGCACGGAGGCCTATATCAGGTAAAGGGGGAATCTCCCAACACAGATTGTACCAGGATACAGAACACATACAGGCAGGCTTGATCCTAGAATGTTCAATTCCATCCTTACATGAACTGACCCTAACCTTATTGCTGATTGTTGTGTCTGCCAGCTAGTGGCCAGATGTTGGAATGGCATCAAACAGCTGCAAACAGGCCAGCCAACAAGAAACTTCCCTGTAGCTAAGCCAGCAGAGAGGTATTGCCAACTGTAAGCATGCAATAATCCTGAGTCAGGCCCCCAAAATAATGAGATTTTAAAACTAATAAATGTAACATGCTTTGTATTTGTCTTCTGGAGTTGGGGACTTCACGGGTCATGTTTTCAAGCTTTCTCTGCAGCCATGAGGGCTAGACATTGACTCTTTTTTCAGTGAAAGCTGAATTCTCAGGCAATAGCATGATTCCAGGAAGAACCCCCCAAAATCACGCGAGTCATGATCAGATTGTGAGCGATAGTTACACTGTGTAGGTGCTCTGCTACCATGGCTCTTTTCCTACCTGATGGACTTGTTGGGGAGCAGCAGCTATCTAATCAAAAGCGACAGGGAGTGGGCAGAGGATTTAGCTCAGAGAATTGCTTTCATTGGTTATTTGAATGCATTTTGCAATATCAGGAAATTACTTAATTCTGATTCCATTGTGGTTAACTGTGTGGTTCCCACAGGTCTTGTAGCAGTGCTTATAGGAGATGGGTCACTTTAAGCATATGGGGAATTACTGTACACGTGGCCTACTGTACATATATGCCTCTGTAGAGAAAAGTGGAAAAATCATCTTCAGAAGCCTACAGTGATGAATATATAGACAAGAACTTACATTTGAAGGCAGGAAATGACTGAACCAGACAATGCAGGGCAGGGGCTTTCTGAGTGCACATTCAAGCTGTATAATCTGTGGGGTGAACTTTCTAAAGGAGATTTCATCTCATTAAATGCCAGTGGAGTTCGCATAGCTACATCATTGAGCCCAGCTTTGAAAATGCGTCCCCAACTCCTTGTCAAATCTGCATGAAGAATGCACATGGTCTAGGCCTCTCTGATTGTGGCAGCTGCTGATGGCTTCTTTGATCCACTCTCTTTATGCCCAGTCAGCCTTTCTTGATCTGCTCTTCACCATCTTGGGGCTTCCCTAATCTCCTTTCTCTCCAACCCCCCTGTGCTTTTCAGATCCCCCTTATCTTCAGCTGCCCTGAGCTTTTCCCATCTCTCCTCTCCTCCGATTCTTTTATGCATTTCTGAGCTTGTTCAATAGTTTCTCTGAGCTCCTCTCTTTTCAGTTGCTCTGATCTCTCTTGAGCTCCCCTCTCCTCAGTCCCATTACACTTTTACAGGTTCCCCTGTTTTCACTTACTCTGCACGTATCAAAGCCGCCCATCAGCCTCTGGCATATATTGAAATGCCCATATACGATATCGTCCCATTTTGGGGACGGGAAGGGGGGAGAAAAACCCAAATGCCTCCATTCTTTGTTTCCAGAGCCCTGACCAAAGGCTGCCGCTGTGTGGAGCTGGACTGCTGGGATGGTCCTAACTCAGAGCCTGTCATTTATCATGGCTACACACTCACCTCCAAGATCCTCTTCAGTGACGCCATAAAAGCCATCAAGAACTATGCTTTCAAAGTAAGAACAAAGGGGGGGGGGTAATCCTGCAGCTTTATTTATTTTCCCTGAGAACAAACAGGCAGACATTCTGCTCCAGTGAAATACTCAGCTTTCCATTGTGCATGCAGAATGAAATCTGCATACTTCCATTTCTCATTGGTCCTTTTCTGTGCCTGGCCCTTTGCAGTGAGCAGTACCTGAGGGTTATTGAAATGCTGAGCCCTTTGGGGCAGAGATTGTCTTTGCATTGCACAAGGGCTCAGCACTTAGCCTGATGGGAACTGGACCCCTGCCACAGTGAAGACAGTAACTAGAAATTAGAACAATAATGCATGTAGGCAATGGGAAATGCAGGCAGTCAAATTAACTTGTCTGTTCAGTTCATGCTTAGCTTGGCTGTGATGTCTGATGGCTCAGCCTTATTTATCCAGAGGTTTTAGAGAAATCCATGTGTGTGCATGTGAGGCATTGATGGGAGATATTCCCTCTCTCTTCCTACTAAGAGTAAATTATAGGGTATAGCAGTCAAACCTGGGTGTCTTGCATAGCAGCCCTTGGCTTTCATCCATTATACCAAGACTGTTGTTCTTCCAGACTCACTGGGGACTCAGGCTTGCTCCTTCTTCAGTTAATTTGCCTTTAGAGCCAACATCCAGTTTTCCCCAGGATTTTAGGATGCAGAAATCAGAAGCCTACAGTGCAAGGAAATATCCAGGAGGGTGCACAGCGGGTAGCACTTCCCAGGGGTCCTAAAACCCGTTAGATGTGTTATCAGGAAAGGAAGAAATGACTTGATGATATGGGATCTGTCTTGCCCTTGTCACACTAGTATCTGAGCATCTCACAGGCATTAATGGATGTTACTTTCAGAACACCCCTCTGAGGTCAGGAAGCATTATCCCCATTGTACAGCTGGGGAACTGAGGCACTGGGAAAATTAAATGACTTGTTTGAGGTCTGTGGACCAATTGACCTGGGAATTGAGCCACTGCGTCCTACTTCAGTGCCCTAGCCTCTAGGTTATGCTTCCTGGGAGGCTTCAGAAGATGGCTACCAAAATGGTGCTATGAATGTGTATTTGAACTTCTCTGCACTGCTGTGTTAACAGCCTGGTTTCCAATGAAATGTGCTGCTAGCAGCACATTGGTTTTGTAACACATGGAGGGAAGAGATTGCTAGAGTTAATATGGATGTATGCCTCTCTCAGAGCTGGGAGGGACCTTGAAAGGTTATTGAGTTCAGCCCCCTGCCTTCACAGCAGGCCCAGGTGCTGTCCCTGACAGTTTTTGCCCCAGATCCCTAAGTGGCCCCCTTAAGGATTGAACTTACAACTCTGGATTTAGCAAGCCAATGCTCAAACCACTGAGCTATCCCTCCCTCCTATTATGTATGTTGCTGTCCTACCACAGACCTCTCCGTACCCAGTAATCATTTCCTTGGAGAACCACTGTAGCCTGGAACAGCAAAAGATGATGGTTCAGCACATGAAGACAATCCTAGGGGACATGCTGCTGGTAATGCCAGTTGATGGAAATATATCAGACTTCCCCTCGCCAGAGGTGAGTGGAGCTACTTTACTGTTTTGTGTGTTGTTACATGGCCTGCGTTCTTACCAGACTGATGTAATATCACTCACCGTGATAAGGAGAGTCACTGAGGAGTTGCAGTTGAAGACAGGCTCTGTGGAACTCAGGGACTTTCTGGTCCAGAGGCCAGACAATGTCTTCAGCCCTGTTAGCAATTGCTTTCTCACAGGGCATGTCCAGTCAGCTGGGTATTACAGGTCTGTTTTGTATATGCTCACCTTACACAGAACTTGGTTAATATGACCTTCCGGGGCCTAATGTCCACTGGATACTGGTGTTATCCTAATTAGTTTTAGTATATATGAGGTGAAGACTAACTCTTTGGGAGCAGTAGCTAGGGGAGTTGTCTCCACGTGTCTGAATAGGCAGAATGGACCACTGCTTGATTATAATATAGAGGAGCAGCACTGTTCTGTACTGAAAGAAGAAGAGCTCTCACTGGCTTGTTTTCTGCTGCCCTTCCGTCCCTTGGAAGCTATTCCATGAGGATTCTGGCACATTCCCAGGGAGTAGACAGAGTAACTGAGACAGTCATGCTGCATTGATTTCCCCTTCCCCTTCCCTTCCTCAACCTGCATGGGAAAATCCGTGAAGGTTACTGCAAACCATGTCATGTTGCAGACTCTCTTCCCACTGAGAGAGATTCTGAGGGCAGTGGTGGCTTGGGGAGTAATAGAGAGCATGGGGGATGCGTTGTCAAGGGATTGCGAGAAGGGGGATTGCTGGGTGGCAGTGCAGAGGCAATGGATCTTTGCATGGAGGCCCCTTGCCAGTGGCACGTGCCTAGAGATCCTTGCACATCAGTGCAGCCCAAAAGTTTGGGGAGCTGACCCCCAGGCCTGATAGGGGAGGAAGGGACCCAGCAGATTGATGAGGTAAATAAGTGAGTTAACACTTGTGGGCCATTGGCTGGCTGCTATGCATGCTGCTAATAAATTCAATACAGAGCTAAACTCATTAGGACTGTTGCAGTCAATTAGCCAGAGTTTCACTCAGCTGGGAGTGAAGCAGCTTAGCTCCCTGGATGCCAATGACACCGATCTATACCAGCTGAGAATCTGTCCCACGCTGATACTTCAGCCTGATTCCAAAACAGCAGCACATGGAGGAGAAGATAACAGCGACAAACATGACCTTGGATTACCTAGGGCATTTTGAATGCTTTTTTAAACTCTTATTTTTACCCAAAGCTTCATTGGCCCAGAAAGTGCTGGGAGGAGTTTGTGGATGGGGAAAATCCAATGGTCAGTGCAGGAGAGAAGGGAGTGGGGAAAGCAGTCAAAAATACCATAGGAATTTGGCGTCTCTCATGTTCTGCTGTATTTTAAGGCATCTGGGAGTGTTACCTTTTATTTGTAGAGTGCTTAACAAAATGGGGCCCTGTTCTTGGCTCTTCCCTAGGCATTGCTATAATAAACAGAATTTATTATTATGAATAAACACACCATTGTTGCACTGGGACCTTTGCATTAGGGAAAAGAATTTCACTCCATAGTTATGCACTGACTGTGCCATGGCTCGTGCAGGAATAGGACACACTCCAAGGTTGGGGATTGAATAAGATTTTACTGAGTTGGACAAGCAAGCTCTTGAGAGATTGTGTTACTGGCTTTCCCCTCACTTCCTGGCTCCTTGTTTGTCCTCAGTGCAAAATCCTGAAATCAGCTGATTGCTTTTCAAAGGGCTGTTAACTCTTTGTAGCCCAGTAAAATTATATATATAAATAAATCTTTAACAAATAAAATGGGAAATAATAAATCAAACAAAAACCAAAGACATTTTGCACATTTTTGTTTCCTGCTATCTACCTCATGTGCACTCTGGCTCCTCTAATAGACAATGGGCCAGCTCCTCAGCTGGCGTAAGTCAGTGTCGCAGCATTAAAGTCAATGGAGCTATGCTGATTTATATCCGTTAAAGATCTGGTCTAGTCAGCTTTTTTAAAAAAAGGAAAAAATAGTGGTATAAAAATAATTCCTCACTTTTTTCCTCCTGTACTATTCCTCCATCTGCCTAACATGTGTGCCTAGTAGAATCTTTTCTCAAGACCAAATTGTTGACTGTTGTAAAAAATACTTTCATTTATAATTGATATGTAAAAAACATTCCTTGATTTTTCACTTCCTAGTAAAGCTGGCAAGGGGAAAGAGGCAGGGAGCAGTGACTTTTTTACTAGAAAAAAGTGTGTCCATTTATTTTCTCAGTTTGGAATCCACCCCAGCAAACAGCTGGAAGGCTGTAAACAAAATGCAAAGCAGGAGAAGCATCATTATGGAGTCCGTTGGCTAGGCAGTTTTAGGACATAAAGAAATCTACCGCACTGCAGGAAAAGGGAAGTTGACACAGTTTAGATTCTCACTAATGAATTACGGTGCTGTCCAGGGTGTGTATCTAATTTGGTAGGTCCTAATCCTGCAAACGTTACTGATGTGAGTAGTCCTTATGCACATCTCATTGCCTACTCACAACAGGGGCATTAATCCTGTTGCCAAGGGCCAGGATAAACCCCTGCACCACTTAAGCTATGCCCAGGGGTTGCCCAGGGAGGTTCACTGGCAGATGGCTGCGTGGATGCCAGTGCACCCCCACGGGCCATGGAACCAGTCTGTGTAACATCCCTGCATAGGCCAGCATGGAAGGCTGCTGTGGGGCTTGGAGGTGAAAGGAGAGGCTAGAGTCACACATATAGTGCGGGTTTGACCTCCTCAGCCACTCTTCACTCCACCAGCCCGGAGCACAAACAGTCTCCTAGCAGCACTGGGGCTAGGCGCTTTATACAGATGGATGATTGATTTCCATGGCTGGGCACATGATATGTCCATTCTCACATCCAAGGTAAAGATGTACTATGGATAATCCCATCCCATCCCCACTAGTTCACCCTCCACGGAAACTTCCTTCTCCATGAAACCATCTTCCCCTGGAGAAAGCAGCAAAGAGTCCTGTGGCACCTTATAGACTAACAGATGTATTGGAGCATGAACTTTTGTGGGTGAATACCCACTTCGTTCATGCGTCTGATGAAGTGGGTATTTACCCACGAAAGCTTACGCTCCAATACGTCTGTTAGTCTATAAGCTGCTATAGGACTCTTTGTTGCTTTTTACAGATCCAGACTAACGCGGCTACTCCTCTGATACTTCCCCCAGAGGTTTCCCTGGTAAGGCTCTCTACGTTTGTCTCTCTTGTTCTTTATCACATTGCCCATGGCCTCCATCTGGGAACAAAATCCAGTTGCTTCATTTGCCATTCTGAAAGGCACCTGGGTTTTTATTTCCCCCTATCTCTGAGAAAGCTCATTCGGGAGCCAAGTGGAAGAAATAATTAGATCAGAATGGAACAATAACTCACGGGTGGGTGATCCTAACTGCAGAGCATGCAGAAAATAGCCTCACCAGCTCAGCACTGGAATTGAAATAAGCACTCGTTAAAGTCATTGGTGAGTAGAGGAATCAGATGGGTTAAATAATAAAGAACCCTCATAAAACACTCCAGATTGATAGAGTGGATAGCGCTTGCTATGACCCTGAAATCCCCATGCTGCAGGCATTTAGCCAATGGTTTCTCACCTTGACTACAGCATCTCCCTTCTCAGCGGCTGCCTCAGAAGCCATGGCTGTATGGGCTGGTGTGCCCAGAGTGCTGCTGCCCACCATCTCACATACAGAAAGACATGTGACCATGTCCCTCGGTCTCTCATAGACTCATAGACTTTAAGGTCAGAAGGGACCATTATGATCATCTAGTCTGACCTCCTGCACAGCGCAGGCCACAGAATCTCACCACCCACTCCTGTAACAAACCCTTAACCTATGTCTGAGCTACTGAAGTCCTCAAATCGTGGTTTGAAGACCTCAAGCTGCAGAGAATCCTCCAGCAAGTGACCCATGCCCCACGCTGCAGAGGAAGACGAAAAACCTCCAGGGCCTCTGCCAATCTGCCCTGGAGGAAAATTCCTTCCCGATCCCAAATATGGGAATCAGTTAACCCTGAGCATGTGGGCAAGAATCACCAGCAGCACCCAGGAAAGAATTCTCTGTAGTAACTTAGATCCCACCCCATCTAACATCCCATCACAGACCACTGGGCATACTTACCTGCTCATAATCAAAGATCAGTTGCCAAATTATTTGCCAAAATTAGGCTATCCCATCATACCTCTCAACACTTCAGAGTTGTTAACTCTCCACGGAGTGGCCCCCTGCCCATCTAACCTTCCTTGGGCTTGATTCACTCCTCAGTGGCAGAAAGTCTGCCTGAGTCAGAGCCATCATTGCACAAGCCTCCTGCAATCCCCAGTCTGCTGTGGTGTGTCTACACTGCAATTAAAAACCCACGGTTGGCCCATGCCAGCTGACTTGGGCTCAGGCTACAGGGCTGTTTATGATGTTGAGGCTCGGGCTGAAGCCCCAAGCTCTAGGCCCCTGCAAAGAAGGAGGGTCCCAAAGCTCGGGCTGCAGCCCAAGCTGGAATGTTTGCACTGCAATTAAACAGCCCCTTAGACCGAGGCCCATGAGCCCAAGTCAGCAGGTCTGGGCCGGCTCTGGGTTTTTAATTCAAGTGCAGACATACCCTGTGAGATGTGGAGTGAGCTTGTGCCATCCGTAGAGTAGCAGCGCTGCCCCAAAAGACAAGGGACCAGGCCATTTGGTCAGGCAACTTACTCTGAAAGCCTCTTCCATCAGTGTTTCTTTTGAGTCCTGACCCCACATGTATAATGGAGTGGAAATTGCGTGTGTGTGTGTGTGTGTGTGTGTGTGTGTGTGTGTGTGTGTGTGTGTGTGTGTGTGTGTGTGTGTGTGTGTGTGTGTGTGTGTGTGTGTGTGTGTGTGTGTGTGTGTGTGTGTGTGTGTGTGTGTGTGTGTGAGAGTGAGAGAGAGAGAGAGAGAGAGAGCAAGAGAGAGAATCTAGGCCTGATCCTCTACCTCCTCCCCCAGCTCCTCTTCTGTGTCTTTTCCCAAAGTTATTCTGGTGCTGGAGGGAGCCGCCTTTGCAGCCCCTCCTTTCTGGGCTCACTTTCCTCTCTCTCCGCCTCTCTTAAAAACCTCACCAGAAAATGTCTCTCCTCCTCTCTTGCTCCTCCCCCAGCTCCTCTTCTGTGTCTTTTCCCAAAGTTATTCTGGTGCTGGAGGGAGCCGCCTTTGCAGCCCCTCCTTTCTGGGATCGCTTTCCTCTCTCTCCGCCTCTCTTAAAAACCTCACCGGAAAATGTCTCTCCTCCTTTCTTGCTGATGCCCCTTAATTTTTCCCATCCTCTGCCATTGTTTCTCATTTAACTTCATTGTGCACTTATTGCTACTTCACCCAACAAAAGAGCTCAGGAGACAATTTCCCCGAAAGACACTGTACAAAACAAGGGTGTAATAAGAATTAGTGTATTGGCTCTTCAGAGCCCGTGACAAGCAGTATCTCATTAACCCTCACAGCTTCCCTGTCAGATAGGTAAGAAAGTATCTTTATTCTGCACACTGGGGAAACTGGGACAAAGTGCTGAGCCCTTTTAATTCTCACCTGAATTTAGCCCCTACCAGGATCATGCTCACAGCGAGGTTAAGTAAAGTGCCCAAGGCAATGTATCAGGTCAGTGGCAGAACAGTATCAAGTTCTTTCACTTGTGCTATACAGGAGCTCAGTCTTGATGAGCTAATGGTCCCTGTGAATCTGAGAAACTGTGTGTGATGTATTTGGAGCTACTCTGTAATAATTTACGAATACTGTGTTTTGGCCGGGTTATTGGGATGTTTACTTTGTGCATAGACTGGTTGAGTTTAAAAGGGGCTGTTGGGAAAAACGAGCAGGACAGAAAGGAATGGCTGAAGATAAGCCACTTCTCGACAAACACCCGAGAGCTGTTAAGAGACAATGCCACAGCAGGGGAAGGTTAGGAACACAGGAGATCAGAAGAACCTGGCCAAGTTTAAAAAGGAACCTCTGTCAAGGTGGGGTGGGGAGGGATATTTGGAGGGGTGTTTGAGGGCACCAGACTGAGACACCAGGGACCTGCTGGGGAGTCTGAAGAATTTAGGGCTGCTTAAGTGACCATCAGGGGATAATAGGGCTTTAGGTAAGAAAGACACACATGTAGAGAAGAAGGATAGGGCTTTAGGTAAGAAAGACACACTGTTTAGAGAAGAAGGATTTTAGGACCACAAATGCTTTGTTCCTGTTGTTAAAATAATCAGTACTTTGGTTCAAAAAGACTATCTGGTCATGTATGCCACTGGTCACAGACTCCCACAGGGGAGAACTGCAGGTGCCTGCCCTCAGCATGGTGGATGTGCAGGGTATTGGAGCCCGGAGCCAGATCTGAGAGCGGAAGAATCACAGGATTCCACCCTAGGGAAGGCTAAAGGCACGAGGGCTGAGACATGCAGGGCTGCACTCAGAGAGAGCAGAAGGCAGGCAGAGGTGTGGCTAGCTCTGCAACCAGGACTCTCTATCCCTGGCTTCAAGTCCTGAGTTCCATCTACTCCCAATCCTGCTGCCTCTCAGGAGATATTGTGTTGTATTTGGCCTTGTGCTTCCCACAGGTAAACGAAGTGGGTTTTGTGGTCAAGCCTTGCCAGTTGCCATTACTTACCGAGGCATTTCAGGAACGCTGAGGCTGCTACACAGCACAAAGGATATGCTCAGCAGAGCTGAACTAATTAGTTGATTCTCTTTCCCCTCAGGTGTAGTTTGGCAGGAACTACTTAATATCACATGGAGGGAAACTGAACTGCCATAATGAGAGTTTAGTTTTTTAAACTGTATCCTGGGGGAAAGCCACTGAAAATCAAGATGTCAGCATGTCTTGTTCCAGATAGACATACTGACTGTCAAGTGCCAGTGCTCAGCATACCTGCCTCATGGGGCTAAGGTTCAATGCAACTTTTATTATAGTACAGCAGTGGTCACCAACCAGTTGATCACGATCAACTGGTCGATCCTAGAGGATCTCCCAGTTGACTGCAATCTCTGGAGGTACAGCGGGGCTGCCGCTAAGACAGGCTCCCTGGCTGCTCCGGCCCCACGCTGCTCCTGGAAGCGGCCAGCGCAGCCTTAGAGGTGAGGGACAGGGGTCCCCCTCTGCACTCTGCTCCTGCCTGCCAGCATTGCCGCCGCAGCTCCCATTGGCTGGGAATGTGGGGCTGTGGCCAATGGGAGCTGTGGGAGCGGTGCTTGCAGAGAGAGGCAGCATGCAGAGCCATGTGCTGCCCACCCCCAGGGGTGCGTTGGCCCCTTCCTGGAGTAGCATAGGACTGAGGTAGGCCGGGAGCCTGCCTTAGTGGCAGCCACACTACACCAGCAATCAGGAGCCGCCGGAGGTAAGTGCTGCCCAGCGGGAGGCTGCACTCCAACTCCTGAGCCCCCTCCCTAAGCCAGCACCCCAAACTCCCTCCTGCACCCCAAACCACCTCCTGCACTCGAAGTGCCAGCCCTGAGCCCCCTTCCAGATCTGGCACTCCAAACCAGCCTTGAGCCCCCTCCTGGAGCCAGCACCCTGAACTCCCTCCTGCACCCCTAACCCCAGCCCTGCCGCCCTCCCAGAGCCAGCACCCTGCACCTCCTTCTGCACCCCAACACTTTGCTCCAGCCCAGAGCCCCCTCCTGCACCTGAACTCCCTCCCAGAGCGTGCACCCCTCACCCCCTCCTGCACCCCAACCCCCTGCCCCAGGCACAGCCCAGAGCCCCCTCCCACACTGGGAACCCCTCAGGTCCAGCCCAGAGCCCGCACCCCGTCTCAAACCCCAACCCCCTACCACAGCCTGGTGAAAGTGAGCAAGGGTTGGGGAGAGCGAGTAACGGGGGGGGGGGGGAATGGAGTGAATGGGGCAGGGCTTTAGGGAAGGGGTGGGGTCTCGGGGAAAAGGCGGGGTAGATCCTGGGTTGCCTTTAAATTCAAAAAGTGATTTTGAGTGTAAAAAGGTTGGAGGCCACTGTAATACAGCATCTTCTACAGAAACAGGAGCCTTCACACAGCTCAGTTATGAACCTCACCTCTGTGTGAGAGGGTAGCACCGAGATCAGTATGCCACTTAAACTCTCAGAATAGGACTTAAGACTGACCTACCAACAGTGAAGGGGGAATTTCACCCTCACTGATAAATACCAGATCACAACAGAATTAGAGAGAAATCAAAAGGTATAGGCGAGGGCAGGGGGGAAGCAGGGAGACATTATTCATAGGCCAAAAAGGGACCATTGTGATCAGGTAGTCTGGCCTCCTGTATAACACAGGCCAAAGAGCTTCACTGATTCTTGCATCAGCCCATAACGTCTGTTTGAGGTAGACTGTATCTTTTAGAAAGACCATCTGGTCTTGATTTAAAGGCTCAAAAAATGGGAAAAGATTATTAGTCCCTTCTTGCCAGCAGAGAGCTGAGGAATTAAGTCATTTGCCTAAGGTTTCGCACAATGTCAGTGGCAAAGTTGGGAATTAAATCTAGATCTCCTACGTTTTATGCCATAGCCCTAACTGCAAGACCATCCTTTTTCTTTCTTCTGGACCCAGAAATGAGGCTGTAGCCAGGAGGCCTGAAATGCCCTTCCCTAGAGAACTCTGTGATAAAAAGGCAGTGTCACAGAGAGAAAGTACCAATGAGGTGGAGTGGTAATAACTAATAGCAACACACAGCTTTTGTATACAGTAGAGGCTGGCCCAGAATCTGCATGGGAGAAGGCTCTTGCGCTGGTGAGATGAAGTTCACCCTTGTGGGATGTAAGTGGTGTACAGGCCTCTGTGCAGGGATGAATTTCTCCTGCAGGGTCTAGACGTTATGAAAGGACAGAGGAATAGGGGGAGGCTAAAGTACTGCAGGGCGTAAGGAAGGTGCAAAGACAGGAATGCTGGATACTGGTGTTATCCTAATTAGTTTTAGTATATATGAGGTGAAGACTAGCTCCTTGGGAGCAGTAGCTAGGGGACTTGTCTCCACATGTCTGAATAGGAATGCTCTGGGGAGACTGTTTACAAAAGGGGGACGGATTTCAACTGGCTCCTGAAATGAATGCAGAGAAATGAAATCACCAGCTCATTTAGTCTGACCTCTTGTATACCACAGGCCACCTGGACCCACATACTCACTCCAACAACTGCAATTAAACCAGAGTATTGCACCCCTAAAGAGACACAACTATTTTATGCCCAAGGCAAAGAATAGGAGGGGGTGGTGTGCACCAATCCCAGAGGCCCTAGCAGTGGCAGGAAATCAAGTGAGCTATACCCAGATGAGGACTGGCAATGTCTGTTCCTGCCATGTGTTGCCTGGTAATTGGTACCCTCCTGCTGGCAGCTTTTGTGCAGTCTTTTGAGTGCCAGGAGGAGTGTTCCAAAGTAAACAGCTTGTTTGTGATGTCTTAAAAAAAAAAAAAAAAAAAAAAAAAAAAAAAGTTTGGCTCCTTTATCAGGTTCCAGTGGTAAATTTCAGTTCAAGCCAGACTTTGCGGTGAGGCCAGCAAAATCTGCAACTTGACTGTGTGATGTGTCAGGCTGGTCTCTGCTGAGACACGGTACAATGTGCTGTCACCCACAAAGAGAGAAAAATGGTCTTTGAAAACTGCTTGATTGCTTTAAAAAGATCCCTGTTTTACTACAGCCCTGTCATTTAAAAACAGCATGACTGTTGCCTCTCCCATCACAGCACTCAGAAATATAGAGGAAGGATCGTTCAGTGGTTAGGGCGTTAGCTGAGGATTTAGAAAACGCGAGTTCAATTCTTTGCTCCACCACAATCATCCCGTGTGACCTTGGGCAAGGCACTTAGCCCCTTAGTTCCCCAGCTGTAAAATGGGGCTACGAGCACTGCTCCGCCTCACAGGGGTGTTGAGAGAATAAATACATTAAAGATTGCGGGTGCTCGGCAGGACGTAAAAGAATGGGGGTGTGCATGTCATACAAAACCAAAGTGAGCAGAGTGGTTATTTGTGTATTCCATCTTTCCTTGGGAAGATAAGGACAGTGCTGTGCACTGAGGGTAGGATTTTCCTAACACTCAGTACTACTGACTTAAGCAGCCAGACTGGAGTCCATGGTACATCTCCGACTGTGTTTGCTGGGAGCAGAGGTGGGCCAGTGCTAAGTGCTTTTGAAAATCCCAACCCACTTGAGTAAAAAAGTAACAAGCCGCAGAGTGTGCTTCTGGAGTTCATACATTGTAAGGCCAGAAGGGACCATTCTGGTCATGTAACCTGCCCTCCAGCGTAACACGGGCCAGAGAGTGTCACACAGTGATCCCGGCATCAGGCCCATAACTTCTGTTTGAGCCATAACAGAACTTCTAAAAAGATGTCCAGTCTTGGTTTTAAGCTAGCAAGTGATGGAGATGCCACCACATCCCTAAATAAATAGTTCCAATGGTTCATTACCCTCACCGTTAAATGTTTACCACTTGTTTCTCTTCTAAATATATCTAGCTTCAGCTTCCAACCCTAAAGCACCCTCTACTATCAGAAATCTTTCCCCTGTCTTGCTACTTGTAGACTGTGGTCAAGTCACGCAGGACCGTCTTGTGGGTTATGATAAGCCATATAATACAAAAATTGAATGTCTTGGGCCAGCTCCTCAGCTGGTGCAAATTGGCATTGCTGTATTGGAGGATGCTGATCTGCTCTGGGGGTGGGATCTGGCACCTAATCTTTTTGTTTTGCTTATAAAGAATCTGTCTCTGAGATGGGCTAAAAACCCAGCACTCTCCTTGAGTTTGAGCACAGAATATCTTCAAAGCGGGCCCTGAACATTGACCAAGATACTGACCAGTGCATCATGATCATGTGGAATCCTTTGGTCAAATACATGCTGTCACTTACTGGCATATAGCATTTTTCAACCATGGCTCTCAAGAGGTTTACAAAACAGTGTAAAGTATCAGAGGGGTAGCCGTGTTAGCCTGGATCTGTAAAAGCAGCAAAGAATCCTGTGGCACCTTATAGACTAACAGACGTTTTGGAGCATGAGCTTTCGTGGGTGACGAAGTGGGTATTCACCCACGAAAGCTCATGCTCCAAAACGTCTGTTAGTCTATAAGGTGCCACAGGATTCTTTGCTGCTAAAACGGTGTAAGTTTCCCTATGCACATTTTACAGACGAGGAAACAGAGGCAGAAGGAGGTTAAGTGACTTGCATAAGGTCACTCAGCAAGGCAGTAACAGAGCTAGGAATAGATCCCATCTGTCCTAACTCCCAGTCTTGTTCTGTGACCATTGGGTGATGTTAGATACTTTAAAAGAATTGAATAATTTTGTACTCTTTAATAGGACTTGTAGTTATGTCTGGTAATTTAAGGTGGATCACACTGCATGTTTCAGAGAGCATGCTGATTACCTGGGGCATTCAGACAGGAACTTTTTCTGATCATCGGTTTCTGCAGATGAGCTGGGAGATGGTTGCCATTCTTTGAAATCTCAGGCATTGGCCACTTCAGGGTGTAGAGTACAGCCTTGGTGGGCTGATGGCTTTGTCCATTAACTGGATTCCTTTGGCTAATAACCAGTGACTGGTGAAGCTCAAATGGGCCTTGGTCCTGCCAAGCATCCTTCTCTGATTTATTACAGATGAGGCCAGATTTTGCTCTGATTTACAACCCATTTTTGCCACAACTCCTTTTGCAGCAATTAAAGGGGAAGATCCTTGTGAAAGGAAAAAAGTTGAACAGCCTGGAAGACACCATAGGGATGAACGGGAACAGTAGCATGGAGGCTGAGGATGTCTCCGATGAGGATGAAGCCGCCGAAATGGAAGACGAGTCTGTGAAGAAGGAGGTAGAGCAGAAGAGGACGGTAAGTCAAAGCCCTGACCAGATCACTGAATGGAGAGAATTATGTGGAGAGGGAAAGGGCATAAGCTAGATCCTGGCTGTCCAGCCTGCAGAAGGCCTTGAAATTTTATTGAAGCTAATGTTAAAATGATATAATACTCAGGTTGAGAAAAGAGTGTCTGTACAGCTGGGTATAGTGCTTAGATTATCCATAATACAAAGTCTGTTTTAAAAAGTCATAAGATCCATGTAGTGCATAATAAGCAATAACCCAAATTAAGGTGAATAAATTACATTAGTACTTTATCCCATTGCACCCATCCTGGGGCTGTGAAACCTAGACCCTTCTACATGGGGCTTTGAACGTAGTGTAGGTCCAACAAACCCACTTTCTAATATGGGACCAGGTCCTCAACTGGTATAAATTAGTGTCTCTCCAGTGGAACTCTGCTGATTTACACCAAGGGGCAAGGTTTGATTTGTTCAGGCAAGGCAGGGCCAAACTTTATGAATCTTGGTCCTTCCCTAGACTCAAACATAGCTTTTGAAAGCGCTGCCCTTAGACACACGTGCATAACTCATTGCCGCATCCAGGTGCAGAATTTGGCCCTTTATCTCAGACCACTGATCTTTCCCAGCCTCCAGGTGTGTGTGAATGTCCCTATGCACTATGGGCCAGATTCACTATGGGTGTATAACAGTGAAGTCTATGATGATGAACACCCGCTGTGGTTCTGGTCCATCGTGTGTTTTCCCTAGTTTCCAAAGGTTTATATTTCATGTCTAATCTGGAATCAAGCAGGTGTTTCCTTGGACGTTGGTTATTTTTCTTTCCTGCTTCTTTCCCTCACAGGAGCTGCCTGCTCCTGTTAAATCCCGGAAGTAATTAAGGTGGCTGCAGCAGCAAGGGGGCCAAAGCATCACATGACCAAATCAGAACCCATCTATCCCAGAACAAAGAGCTTCAAACTTTGTGGAGCCAGAAATCCTTCCCTCTCTGTTCCCTTCTTCCCAGCCAGGCTAGATCTTCCGATTTGCATGGCTGGCCCTGAGACAATCAATTGCTGAGACTCAATTGAAAAGTCTGAGTGCTGGAGTCGAGGGCTCACATGCACAGCCCAGACCTTTCCCAGACCTCCCACTGCTAGCAGCCTGCGAGCCAGAAGCATAGGCGCTGACTCCGTGGGTGCTCCGGGGCAGGAGCACCCATGGGGAAAAATTGGTGCAGCTCCCCTCTGCCTGCTCCCCTGAGTGCACCACATCCCTGCTTCTCCCCCTAGCTCCCAGTGCTTGCCGCCGCGAAACAGCTGTTTCATGGCGGCAGGTGCTGGGAGGGAAGGGGGAGGAGGGGGAATGCGGCGCGCTCAGGGAAGAGGCGGGGCTGGGGTGGGGATTTGGGAAAGGAGTCCAATGGGGTAGGGAGGGGACAGAGTTGGGGCGAGGACTGGAATGGAGGCGGGGCAGGGGCGGGGCTGGGGGCACGAGCATCCTCCGGCGCCAGGAATAGTTGGTGCCTATGGCCAGAAGAGTGAACTGAGTAACAGCATGCAAACGCCAATCCCACAGCCATCCTGAGTTTTTTCTTAACTGGAATGGGGTTTGCCTAGACCAAATGTGCAACCAGGAATCAGCCTGTTCATGTGGTCAGCATTGAAAGCAACCTGTTCTGGGAGAGGAGGAGAAGCCGAGTACAGTCCAGTTGCATTAAAGGTTCTGAGTGTTAAAAACTGGGGGATCCCTCTGTGAAGGAGACAGGAATGAGGCCCTGGTGTCCTTCCCCGGTGATCACTGGAGTGCGTACACTGCGCAGTTGGGAGGGCGTGTGTGGAAGAAAGGCCAAACCTGTTCCTTTCTTGTCTCCAGAGCGCCAAATTAAAGCTGGCCAAGGAGTTATCGGACATCGTCATCTACTGCAAGAGCGTCCACTTCCAGGGCTTCGACAACACCACCTCCCCCCGTGCCTTCTACGAGATGTCGTCCTTCACTGAGAGCAAAGCCCAGAAACTGGCGCAGGAGTCAGGTACGTGCCTCCAGCCTTGTCAACAGGCTTTGCTAGTCCCCTCCGTGTCAGTGCCCTTGTTCGTGAACCCACACACTCTGTGCTCGCTTCCTTCTCTAGTCTTGCCATTTGATGATTCGCTTTTAAAGGCAAGATGGCCAGAAAAAGAGAGTCCTCTCCTGCATGATTGGTAGCGCCTTAGAATCTAAAAACAACTTAGCATTGTCTCTCTACATATAAATCGCAACTTCCCTCCCTACCCTACATTAAGTATTTGTGCTGCTTTCAGTGCTGTCTTTTGGATCTCTTTTGTAATCCACAACTGGTACCTTGAGGGTATTTTAGCCAGAGCAGCATTTTACACTCCTTAAGCATGGTAGCAAAAATCTTAAATAGATATTGTAATGTGGTGAATTGTGTGTGTGTATGTAAGTAATGTAGGTACAACACTGCAGTTGGCCGGACAGAATTATTTCAGCGATGTCTCCCAGCTGGGTTAAAAGTTAAAATACAGGCGAAGACAAGTAAAGGAGCTGCATGACATTAAAAAGGAATAAAAATAGCACAAATCACTCAAAAGGGTGTTTATTTCTCTAGGAACCAGTTTTATTCATCACAACATCAGGCATTTGAGCCGGGTCTATCCTGCTGGCTGGAGGACAGATTCTTCCAACTATAACCCAGTTGACTTGTGGAACGTTGGCTGTCAGATCAGTAAGTGCAATTGAAAGCTACCAGGTTGCAAACTGGACCCAGATCAACAGGGACCTAAATGTTGTTAGTATCTGACTGACCTGTGTGTGGCCTCAGTCCCTGAAGAGAGGCTAAGCGCTGATTCGGCATGGAGACCGATCAACCCTGTAACCCAGCACACTGACGGAGAAGATTATTTATAGACCTGGTCTGTGGTAATTCACCACTATTGTCAATAGAGCACATCACGCACGTTGATGAATGTTTGCTCACAACACGCTATACTATGCTATGCTGTGCAGGTTCTTATACTGTGCTTATCACTGTAGTATCTCATTCTAGCACATTCTAGTAAACACATTCTAGCAATGCATTAAACAACATGATTAACATCTGTCATGAGTTTTGTTTTCTGTGAGATAGTGAACTCTTGGTATTTGTGTTTAACAAATGGGGAACGCAGAAACAGAAGATACATACCCCAGGTCAGACAGAAAACTTGTGGCTAGCCAGGAATGAATGTAGACCTCCTGAGTCCCAGTGCAGTGCTGTAACTATGAAGCTCCATATTTCCTCATTTTCTGCAGCTGCTTCCTGTATTCAGAGCGTAATGTAGGTAATGTAATTGTGTGTGTTCCATGCCTAACCACTAGAAAAGTATTTCTCAATGACCGGTTCCTGGACTGGTATTAGTTCCTGAGATCTCCCTGACACAGTTTAGGAAGGCAGCAAGCCAGTCCCTGGTATCAAAAAGGTTGAGAAATACTGCACTAGAGGGCACCAATATGTATCAAGACCCATAGTAGTGGAGGGATACAGTGTGACAAAGAAAGAAGCAACATCAGGTGAATAAGCAAGCCGGTTATTTAGCCTGCTGTCTGTGCCTTAGCTGGTGAGTTCCTGGGTACAAAAGTAACAGATCTAACACAAAGTAGCAATCTTTAAACATTCCTGGAACACTGAAACTTTGAGGAGATACGAATGTTTCAAAAACAAATTGTGAAAACAAGGGCTCCATGAAGCTACTCATGAAATAAAGTATTATTGCCCGTTCCATGGTCCAATGGTTAGAGAATGCGCTTGAAGGTCTGGCATTCTGGGTTCTATTCCCAACTGCTGCTGTGACCTTGGAGAATTCACTGAGACCAACATTGTTAAACATGGGTGCTGAAAATTGGGCACCTATGTAAGTGGGCAGATTATGTTGCATTTATTTGTTTTATTTATTGGTGAAAAAATAGAGGTGTGAATGAGAGGATCATTTTTGTCTTTAATTTTTGTAGGGCACTTAGGACTTAGTGGTCATGGTGGAAAACCAGCTGAACATGAGCTCCCACTACAGCATGGTGGCAAGGAACGTTAACACGCTCCTCGTCTGTATAAGCAAAGGAATATCGAGTAGAAGCAGAGACGTAGTATTATCTCTGTATGCGGCACTTGTGAGACCACTACTGGATATAGTGTCCAGTTCTGGTGTACACACTTCAAAAAAGGTGTTGATAACCTGGAGAGGGGCTCAGAAAAGAGCTACCACAATGATTCGAGGTCTGGAAAACCTGCCATATAGTGCGAGAGTAAAGAAGTTCAGTCTATTTAGTCTAGCCAAGAGAAGGCTGAGAGGTGATTTGATCAGTCTATAAGGCTCAGGTCCCCAGAGGTATGTAGGTTTCTAAATACCTTTGAAGATCTGGGTCTAAGTAACTACATGGAAATTTCTGAAAATAGAGAGCTTCTTAATCTAGCAGACAAAGGCCTAAAAATCTCAGATGGCTGGAAACTGAAGCTGGATAAATTCAGAGTGGAAGAAAAGTGCAGTTTTCAGTGAGTTAATTAGCCATTGAAACAACTTACCTATGGATGTGGTGGGTTCTTCAGCACTGGAAATCTTTTAACCAGTATTGAAAGTCTCTCTCAAAGATACTCTCCATTTCAACCTGAGGGTGTAGTCTCAGTTTAGGAATTACTGGGTGAAACTCTGTGTTATGCAGGAGGTCAGACTAGATGGTCAGGATGGTCCCTTTAAAGTCTGTGAAATCCTCAGGTGAAAAGTGCTCTGGGAAGCAAAGTTTATCACTATTGTGCTGCAGATCACAAAGGCAAATCTTTATATGCATGAAGGTAGCTGTATTCTGTAAAAAGCACTATAAAACCAGGTGTGTTGGCTTACAGGAAGGTGAATTTATTTTATTTTTTTTTGTTCCAGTTGCCTTGAATTTCCAGACGCCAGGCCCAGAAATGGATATTTACCAGGGTCGATTCCAGGACAATGGGTTTTCTGGGTATGTCCTAAAGCCACACTTCCTTCGGGACAAGCAATCCAAATTCAATCCCAAATCCATCACTGAAGGAGCCTGGTGGATGCGGAAGAAACTCCAGATTAAAGTAAGAATTGGAATAGGAAAATTGTAACAGCAATGCCAACTTTGTGTGCTTCTACAAATCTAAATTCTGCCACCTCTCCCTGCACTGAGCAGTACCTTCACGGGCCTGACTCACCAAGATTGAAACTCCTGCTTAAATCCAGCTCTAGTCATCGAAGTAATCAATCATGTGCATGAGTCCCCATTGACTTCAGTTTTCAGAGTAGCAGCCGTGTTAGTCTGTATCCGCAAAAAGAACAGGAGCACTTGTGGCACCTTAGAGACTAACAAATTTATTTCAGCATGAGCTTTCATGAGCTACAGTTCACTTCTTTGGATGCGCAGAATGGAACACAGACAGGAGATATTTATACGTACAGAGAACATGAAAAGGTGGAAATATGCATACCAACAGGAAGAGTCTAATCAATTGAGATGAGCTGTCATCAGCAGGAGAAAAAAAACTTTTGAAGTGATAATTAAGATGACCTATAGAAGGTGTGAGGAGAACTTAACATAGGGAAATAGATTCAATTAGTGTAATGACCCAACTATTCCCAGTCTCTGTTTAGGCCTGAGTTAATTGTATCTAATTTGCATATTAATTCGAGTTCAGCAGTCTCTCTTTGGAGTCTGTTTTTGAAGTTTTTTTGTAGCAAAATTGCCACCTTCAAGTCTGTCACTGAGTGGTTAGAGAGGTTGAAGTGTTCTCCCACTGGTTTTTGAATGTTATGATTCCTGATGTCAGATTTGTGTCCATTTATTCTTTTGCATAGAGACTGTCCGGTTTGGCCAATGTACATGGCAGAGGGGCATTGCTGGCACATGATGGCACATATCACATTGGTAGATGTGCAGGTGAACGAGCCCCTGATGGTGTGGCTGATGTGATTAGGTCCTATCTTGGTGTCACTTGAATAGATATGTGGAGAGAGCTGGCATCGGGCTTTGTTGACTTCAGTGTGAATCGGGGCCTCTGCGAGAATTCCTTTCAAAGTCAAAGGAACTGCTCACAAAGTAAAGCCCCAGTTCAGCAAAGACTCACGCACATGCTTAACTTGATGCACAGTGTAGTCAATGGGATTATTCAGTATTCATAAAGTGAAGGAGATGTGTAAATCTTGGTAGGCTCGGGGCCTATGGTACTATAAGGTCTGTGGGGCAGGGGCTGTCTTGGTCTGTGTTTGAACAGTGCCTAGCACAGTGCGGTCCTGATCCATGACTGCAGCTGCTAAGACGATCGCAATTCAAATAATAAATTATGATAATAATGCGTTGGGGTGGCAGAGCCCAGCTCACAGACAGCACTCTCTTTTCATGACTTCGCCTTCTTGGTTTAGTATAAAATGTGTGAAGAGGATAAAACAAGGGTAGTCAGGGCTCATAGGTCATTATTTATTGTTATGGCTACAAGCATTTATTTGGTAAACATCCTTCAGTTTTGGTTCAGGGGATAAATTGCTCATCAGCAGGCGTCCATTAGGAATTCTTTCTCCCTGCCCCTTGCCATGGCTGGTGGAGCATTGCACAGTTGACCAAGAACACTGTGGCCTTTTCACACCTTTCCCTGAAGCATCAGGTGCTGGAGTTTTGCGAGAACGGTGGTCTGACTTGCTATACTTGCTGTATTCCCAAGGGATATTGCCTTGAGAAAAGAGATGACAGTTTTGCAAATCAGGTCTCATCCTGAGTGTGTGCCACTGTCCCCTCTGCTTCCTCTGCAGATCATCTCCGGCCAGCAGCTGCCCAAGGTGAACAAAAGCAAAAACTCCATTGTGGATCCAAGGGTGACAGTCGAGGTTCATGGGGTCCAGCGGGACAATGGCAAGAAACAAAGCAAAGTCATTGAAAACAACGGTAAGAGAGATTTCTGCATCACAGCTTGGCTTCCCACTCCATCAGAGCATCCCACGGACACGCTGGCATGGTTTCACTCTATGCACAAGTAATGTAATGTAATTCACACCCCAACATGCTTTCGTGCGATGACACCCTCCAAAGTGCAGCTAAACGTGGCCTCCCCTCACCCACCCTGATGTACCCACCGGCAGGTAGAACAGCTCATGGTACAGAGCAGCAGGCTCAGATCTGGACCCGCTGCCATGCCTCTGCTCCTGGGTATGGACAGTGAGCCAGATCCTGAGCTCATTAACACTGGTGCAAAAACAGGATAACTGCATGGATTTGTTACCATTGGGCTCAGGCCTCAGTGACCTTTCAGAAGGAAAGAAATTTCCTCTGGAGGGATCGGCCTGTCCTTTGCCTGCTCTCAAGCCTGGAGAGGATTCATGAGAGGCCACAGCCGTATGCCTCTGCAGTGGCTGTGCCACTCTTGCCCTTGCCCCTGGACTTGTCTGCTGGGATCTGTCCACAGAGGGTCCCCTCTGTACATGGGTCTGGTGGGAATGGTCTCACCCACTCAATGGGCCGTAGGGACTGAACCATCCTCCTCATAGCATGGTGCTTACACTCTTTGATGGGACAGGGTGGGGAAACTTCGGATCTGTCCTGTGGATAAATATAGGACTTAATTCACCAGGGAAGCCAAACTGGCACCTTTCACCAGTGCTAAATTCACATACATCATGGACATCTAGGACAGGGAGTCTCAAACTAGGGCTCAGGACCCCTGAGGGGGTTGCAAGGTTATTACATGGGAGGGTCATGAGCTGTCAGGCTCTACCCCAAACCCCACTTTGCCTCCAGCAATTATAAAGGTGTTAAATATATTAAAATGTGTTTTTCATTTATAAGGGGGGGGGTTCACACTCAGATGCTTGGCATGTGAAAGGGGTCACCAGTACAAAAGTTTGAGAACCACTGCTCTAGGAGGAAGGATGAAAGGTCTTGTGGTTACAGACTGTGGCCCTGAAGAGCCGGGGTCAATTACTGCTCTGCCACAGACTTCCTCTGTGACCTTGGGGAAGTCACTTATTCTCTCCTACGTGCAGTTCCCTATCAGCAAAATGGAGACAATGATACTTCCCTCCTCACAGGCTGTTGTGAGGATGGATCATTAGTAACAGTGAGGCTAGCTGCTACTTCATTGATGAGTGCCATATAATTACCTAGAGCAAGAAATAACTTTAGATTCCTCTCCTGCAAGACTGATCCAGGCAGTAAATAGCTGTCAAATCAACACGCACTTTCCTCACAGAGACAGGGAAAGATGCTGCTCACAATGCACACACACAGACTACACTATTGTGTGGCATCAAAGCCAAGTGCATGTAAACACCATCCACATTTTCTCCAGGGCGAGCGGTATTTCCCTTTTCCTCCTTTCCTTCCTTCCTGGTTTAGATTTCAGTTAGTAAAACGTGGCCCCGCTCCAGAGGTTCGTGTCTGTTTCCTTTCAGTCACATGCCTGTGGGTTTAGAAACAGCTCAGTAACTTCCTCGCCAAATTCTGCCCTGTGCATGTACCATCACAAGGCCTGGAGCTACAGAGCTGCTGGGCACCTACCGCTCCCGTTGACTTTAGGGGAGTTTACTGTCAGGAATGTTTACAGAAAGAGGGACTTTTCAGTGAATGTTGCAAAATGGGACAGGAATTCCAAATTTGTTGGGGTCACTGTTTGAGCTGGAAACCTGATACAAGTTACATCAAGGGCTCTGTCCTGCATGGCCCTGAGGCCCAGATCCTCAAAAGTATTTGGGCACCTAACTCCCATCAGCACTTAAATACCTCTGCGGATCTAAGCCTGAGTGCCCTGAGCTTCCATTGAAATCAGTGAGATGTTCTCACCCCACAGGAGGAGGGGAAGTCCCAAATCAAGGAACAGTCTCAAATCAGGGAACAGATTCAATGGGCACTGGGAATGCTTGGGATTTCTGACTGTTACCAGGTAGGGGCCACAGGGCACAATGTTGAGCTGTTGCTTTGCACATGCAAATCCCCTAGTGACCAAAGCATAGTCTTGGGACTAATGCTGTCAAATCCGCCCAGGACCAGTCAGTGACGATCTTGCCTTCCCACAAAATCTAAATGGACCAGATGCCGGAGATTAGACCTTAACTGTTAGCGCTGCCTTGTCTTGTGACATCAAGGAAGCTGCTCTCCATAAACAAGCTATGAAGATATTGACCTTTAATCGTGTCATTGTGATGCCCAATCAAAACATCGCAGGGAGTGGTTCTTAGATCAAAGGGTTGTAGATCCAGGCTGAGCTTTCCGGAGCACATCCCTCACTGTTCCTCCTGCACCCCCACCTGGGAAGGAGATGGATGACATGACTCTGTGGACGGTTGTGTGAAATCAGTGCTTCCTGATGAGTTCATGTAGGAATCATCAGCTTAGTAGCTAAGGCTCTTAATTCCCATTAGGAGTGAATAAGAGGTGGGAGTTGTGTCTCTGAAAATCTCCTCGTAGCTCGTCAATTATCTATTTACATATATTTTACATTCACATCAGCTCACAGTTTTGCTGCAAGGCTTGCAACTTTGTAGTGTTTTTTCACAGTCCCTCCCAGCTCCTGGAGTTACGCGGTTACACAAGACTTTCAACTTTCATTAGTAAAGAGTAAGTGGCTGAGCCCTTGTCGTTGCAGGGCAGAGCTTGGAAAGAGGACCCGAGTGTGCCCTAAAGACTCAAACCAGAAAGCAAAGAAGAAGCACCCCAACTTTATTACTTTTAAAACCTCTCAGGGGTTTTAAGCCAAACATTAGGATTTTTTTTGGATCCTGACTCATGCTTTTTGAATGGTTGGGCGTGGCAATACTGATCCTAGTCCAGGCAAGAAGGGGTTCAGAAGTGCGTTTGTTCAACTTAAATGTCCCATTTAATGCCTTTGTCTGATGAGAGCATCAGACTGAAAATGGACTACCCGCAAATGTTCCCCTTGTGAATAGTATTCCCAGCAAACCACTGTGTGTCTGAGGCCCAATTCTGCAATGCTCTCAGTTCCTGTGCCCTTCAGTGGATGCTGAGGGCACGCAGTGCCCTGCAGGGGTGAGCCCACTGTTTGCTTCGCTAGAGCAGGCCTCGCCCAGAACCACTGTCCTCTGAACAATTTGTATAGAGCTCCGCTGAGTTTTGAACAGGATGTTCTATCCATCTCCTTGTTTGTTTCTTGGGAGTGGCTTGTTTAAACGACAAACAAACCAGCTGAGCTCAGACATTCTGAAGTGTGGGTGCCTCTGATCTGATTAGCCCGTTTGTTACTTTGTCAGCTGCTCAGCTTTGATTTTGTGGTTCTGATCATCTGGTCGCAAGATCCCCATCAGCAGTAGAAATGAGGCTGAACCAAAGCCCAAACCTGAATGTCCCCAGCTCCAATCAGTGCCCAAATCTAGTGTTTGGGTTCTGGCCTCTGCAGCGTTGACGGGATGAATGAATGTCCAAAAGATCAGAGCTTTGCTTCAGATATTCCTCTGAAACGCAATACTACAGTACTTAGTACTTCTTGGCCAGAGATCTCACAGGGCTTTACTCAGGCATCTGTATCCTCTTGTTACAGATGTGGAAACTGAAGTGGGTGAGGGCTGGATTGTGCCTTTTGGCAGGGTCCTGAGCCTTGCTAGAAGGCAGCCACACCACTGAGGCATAATTCCCTCCCTGCTTCACTCTAGCTTTGGGGGTCTAGCAATGTGCTGCTGACCCAAACCAGCAGCAAACTCTGCCACCCCCTGCACCAGCACAGCTGTATGGTCAGCGCTTTATGGGTGGAGCCAAAGCTCACTCCATTCACCATCTACTTGCTCCTGGGTCTGCGTAGCTGACCTGAGTAGCGCGTGCAGGGGCGTTCGTACTGCCCCTTATCCCACAGCACAGATGTGTCGTCCAAGTCACAAGGTAGCCTCAGTGATTTACGTAACATCAGTCAGTATCAGAGCTGGGCAGGAAGCGTCTGGCTGTCTGCCTGGGTCCCTATGCACTCCCTCATTTCCAGCTGACCCAGACCTTTACAACTGATCAGATTGGCCAGAGCAGCCTCTGTTCTTCAAACAAAGGGTAATGTGTGATTTGAGTAAGATGCTGGGAATTTCAGTGATCCAAAAGAGGGGGTGGCTCTTGTGTTCCTCGCAACCAGATTGTCCAATCCTGTGAGGATGGAGAGAAACCCCAGAGGTATCACCTTTGGCTCCCGATCCACTGTTCAGATCTGGGGTTTGTTCCAGCTCTCTGGGGCATTTTTGACCTCCAGAGCCAGATCTCAGGTCAGCTAGTGACCAGCCCACCCTCAGGGTGTAGGTGGGGACCAGGGCTGCGTTTATGATAGGGCTCCTCTCTGCAAAAAGCTGATGGATTTTTTGCCCAGGTCTGTTCTATCACAGGAGAGTGGAGATGACTGTGATCCCTTCCAGCTCTGCTATTTCTTTTACTAACTGGTAAATGAAACTTCAGCAGCTCTTTTAGTTAAAGTGGGTCTAACAAAGAAAAGCTGCAGCAGATCTCAGTCAGTTTCATTACTGACTAAGTGCTATTGTCTGTATGCAGAAAAGAAATCCCAATTCAAAAACTATAAACCAGTTGGGCAGAGACCTAATCCTATCTCGGGCAGAACTGCGTACTCAGCCAGTTGGAGCTTTGCCTGAATCAAGACAGCAGGGCTGGGCCTGTTGAATTCTCCCCGGCACTCAGGGCTGTTCCCCTGAACAGTTGCACTTCTTCCTGTTCATCTTAGACCAGAGGTGGGTAAACTACGGCCCACAAGCCACATCCGGCCCTTGGGACCATCCTGCTCAGCCCCTGAGCTCCTGCCCCGGGAGGCTAGCCCCCAGCCCCTCCCCTGATGTTCCCCCGCAGCCTCAGCTCACTCGCTCCACCGCCGGCGCAAGCCTCTGTGGGGTGGGGCTGTGAGCTCCTGGGGCAGCTCCGTTGCAGAACCCAGCCTGACCAGGGCTCTGTGCTGCACGGCAGCGGTGTGGCCCGGCTCCAGCCGGGCAGCACGGCTGTAGCGCCGCCAGCCACCGGTGCTCCAGGTAGCGCAGTAAGGGGACAGGGAACAGGGGGGGTTGGATAGAGGGCAGGGGAGTTTGGGGTGGTGGTCGGGGGCGGGGGTATGGATAGTGGTTCGGGCGGTTGGGGGAGGAACAGGGGGGTTGAATGGGGGCAGGAGTTCCGGGAGGGCAGTCAGGAAAATGGGAGGGTTGGATGGGGCAGCAGAGGGCAGTCAGGGGCAGGGGTTCCGGGGGGCTGTCAGGGGACAGGGAGAAGGGGTGGTTGGATGGGACGGGGGTCCCGAGGGGGCCATCAGGAAGGAGGGGGGATTGGATGGGGTGGTGGGGGGCAGTCAGGGGCAGGGATTCTAGGGGCAGTCAGGAATTAGAGGAGGGGTTGTATGGGGCAACGGGGGCCTGAGGGTGGTCAGGGGACAGGGAGTGGCGGTGTGTGGATGGGGCAGGGATCCCATAGAGGCCATCAGGGAATGGGAGGGGTTGGGGCAGGAGTCCGGGGGACGCAGATAGGTGGGGCAGGCCACAACCCCCTCCCCTAACCGACTATCCATACAGTTTACGAAACCCAATGCAGCCCTCAGGTTTGCTCGCCCCATCTTTGACTTATCCCCACATGAGACAACTGCTTTGCTGAATTCAGCAGCAGTTTGCATCTGAACCACCCACTACATCATTGGAGAAGTATCCTGCTTCTTTTAAAAAGATGCCCTATGAACCACAATTTGGGCTAGGTCAGGTAGCGGTGCCATGTACTCACAAACAGGTAGGTGGGTAATTTTGGATGAAAGAGGGATTTTCTCTTTCCCCTTAAGATTTACCTATTGAATTCCTGGGGTCAATTCTCAGAATACTTGTGCAGCACTGGACCTGCAGATCTTTGCTCACCTTGGTAATCTAGGTGACATCAACACTCAACAGGAGTCAGTGTTGGTTAGTCCCAAATGGGAATTTACAGCCTCTGAGTCAGTTCACCATGGAAAGGCTTCTGCAGAGTACCAAGAGGATAAGGCCAATCCCCCACAACTAGATGAGAGCCACTGGGTCTTGTTGCAGTAGAGGGGACTCCATGAGCCAATGTATGGTCAGAAATGCCATAGTAGAGTGAAAAAGCTTGTTTCCAGTCCAATTGTTTGTGGTTCGCATTGTTCCAATCAGTTCATGGATTTCTAGAGCAAATTCTGGACCTCACTGAAGTCAGTGGCAAAACACCCATTGATTTCGGTGGGACTGAGATTTCATGCATGGGTTTTAAGGCCAGAACAGACCGTTCTGATCAGCTGGTCTGACCTCCTGTGTAATGCAGGCCAGAGAATTCCGCCCCGTGATTCCTGCGTCAAGCCTAATAGCTTGTGTCTGAGCTGGAGCCTATCTGCCAAGCAAGATATCCCATCTTGATTTCAGCTTGGCATGACTGGTTTTATTTTTCTTCACCCTTTCTCAGGGTTTAACCCAAAGTGGGATGAAGAGTTTGGATTTGACATTGACGTCCCCGAACTTGCTCTGGTCCGTTTTGTGGTGGAAGACTTCGATGTATCAACCAAAAACGACTTCATTGGACAGTACACCATCCCCTTCACCTGTCTAAAGCAAGGTAAGGAGCTTTGGAGCAGAGCAAACAACACCAGCTTGGCCCTTTAAAAGCAAGCAGTGCCCTAGAGAGGCTAACAGCCTGGGTTTTCCCGCATGACCAGCTGTTACCCTGAGACCACTGACTGCCTGAGTCTTTGTTTGTTAGGATTAGGGTAGCGTGGCCTCCAGAGACTTCCCTTAAAGGCCCAGCATAAGCCATTACATTGACCACTGCGGAATGGTGTCATTGTTTTGGAGACCCGAGTAATACATTGTAAGAAAGATGCTGGGAAAACGCACACGATGGATTCACTTGCAGGCGTGCAGCAGGAAACAGGATGTGGTTTGAGCATACTCTGAAGTGAAGCAGCTTCACTTCAGCATGCTCTCAGCCTGCCTCGGAAAGGCCAGGTGCTACAGGAAGCAGTGGTGTTAATGCCGAAGGCAGTTCACTTCTGTCGGGGTCGGTACGGAGCCAGTGCCTCAGGGGCACTCTGATACTAGTGCTGCCCTCTTTGCCAGCACAATACGAACCAAAGGGTCTGAACACGAGTGATCATGAGTGATCTATTGTAAACGTAGTGGGACCAGACCCAGTTTCAGGTTAAATGGGAACTCTGCCCAGTGTATTCCTAGCAACGTAATAAGCACTGTAATTAGGGGGTGGATAAGTAGGGACCTTTAAAAAATATCTGGATATATTGTTTATGGAGTAGCACCAATAGGGAAGCAGTGATTAGGGCAGGGTGGCAGTAGTAGGATTCTTGGTTCCTATTCTTGGCTCTCCCACTGCCTGTGAGCCACTGGGCAAGTCATGTAAAGCTAACGTATTCACTGAACCAGCTAATGCTTGTTGAGGGCTTTGAGACCCTCCGATGGAAAGAGCTGTAGAAGCGGTGTGAAGTGTAATTGTGGAGTCATAACATATCACTGTATTGTACCATAACACAGTGCACTGGTGTACCTGTTCTATATGGCCCAAAGTTAAAGGTCAGGGAAGGGGAAGACTCGGGCATAGGAAATGGAAGTGATGTGGGATGGTCACTCTTTAGCATTGCAGTAGAAATGCCCCAGTCCTGCGTATAAAAAATAAGCTGCTCTCTCACATCTTTACATCCAAGCCCATGGTGCTGCGTGTAAAATATTCAGAGTAGCAACCACGGCGTCACTTGAAACTTAACGTTTGTGTCTGTGTA
Source organism: Gopherus flavomarginatus (assembly GCF_025201925.1). Classification (NCBI taxonomy): domain Eukaryota; kingdom Metazoa; phylum Chordata; order Testudines; family Testudinidae; genus Gopherus; species Gopherus flavomarginatus. The sequence goes on along the minus strand of NC_066618.1, from coordinate 12,887,723 downwards.
TTTCCTCATTCCAGGCTACCGCCACATTCATCTTTTGACCAAGAATGGGGACCCGTACCCATCAGCCATGCTTTTTGTGCACATCAATATTCTGGACAATAATTAGAAACAGCAGCGGAACCTATCTTTCAAGAATCAATGGACACTGCTACAGACTAAAAATGAACCGAAATCTGCCCTCATCCCTACCCTGTGCAATCCCCAGTGCTGTCTCTGGGGTTGGAAGAGGTATAAGTCAGTGCAGCCTGACTGCCGTGCTGCTAAAAATACTCTTTGTTTCTGTACACACCCTCCATTCATTATGCTGAAAAGATTCTGAGACAGCTGTTGAGATTTTGTTAATAAGACTATTCAACGCATTTTGATTTTTAATGACTGGTCATTCTTATTTTACTCCTATTTTTATAGAGCAGTTTAGGGATTTTAAATGAATTTTTGATTTAGTGAAAGGGGTTGTGTTTGTTCACTGGAAGGCAGATGTGACACTTGGATCCTTGTCATTCTAAAGGTGCACATCCAAACTTTGTATAAGCAATATACGGTGGACAAATAAGCCGTGAGCCAAAGGCCAATGACGTCAGTGAACAAACACCTCTTGGCTTCAGATCAGGCCCATACGCCACTCTTTTAAATCCTAAATTGAGGCACAGTTCTGTCCTCTTTACTACAGTATAAAAAGCTACACTGCAAAGATTGCCTTTCTTTTGTAATATGATGAAAAATACGTGAACACTACTCCACTGGCTTGCCGTTTGCATCCAGCATGAACAGGGCTGAGTCGCATTCTTCAAAGGAAAGAAGTGGTTGTAAGCGGGGGAATTCTTTTTTAAACACAGGATGACCACAGAGACTTAATTTCACAGAAGACAATGTAAGCGTATTAAACTGAACGTATGGAAAGTGATTGTTTTTAAATACAATCTGTAAAACATTTTCAGTGTGTACGGAAAACATCTTTTTGAAGAAGGAGATGCCGAGAAAAAGGCGGTCGAAAGAATAATTGTAAATGTTTCGCTGGTTATTATTTGACTGGGTTGAACTGAACATCACAGCACAGTAAAAACAGGTAGCAGCTCTCTGAAAATGAAGGCAGAAAGGTGTGTGGGTTGTTTTGTTTTTTCCCAAAATACAGCTACAGAGCTAGAGGAATAATGTAGAGAGAAAATAATATATTTTCAAAAATTGTCCACACTTGTATTACTGATCATACTTCAGACTATTAAAAATGGAAGCATTCTGAAAAAGAGCCGATTTATTTTTCATCCTCTCTCTTCTTTGGTTACTTCTTGTAATGCACAGGGGAAGAATGTAAGTCTTGTCTGTTTCATCTTCCATATTTAGTCAGTTTCACTTTGTTCTAATGCATGACACAAGAAGAGGCCCAAAGCAATTGGGAGAAGGAAAGATGTCAGTGTCTCTTTGAGTCCTGTTCCACTCACTCCCCAACACTCCCGGGGCCCAAAATAGCCCAGGTGAGTCACCTTTAGCCAACACAACAAAGCCCCACTATTCAACTAGACTTCTGGTGGAAGATGTATTTTGCTGCAGTGTTTGCTAGCAGATATGTGAACCTTTCTTCTGGACACGCTGCTGTTGGCTGGTGTTCTAAACCATGAACTGTTTGATTGTTGTTTGGGGACTTAGGCTTTGTGTCTAAGCATTAAAAATACCCACTGAAACCCTTACTTTAAATTAGTTACTAGCAGCTAGGGGAGCACAAGTGCTAGCGGCAGCAGCACAAGCAGGTAAGATCTATTTCAGCATAACCTTGTTTTCTACAAACATAGTATATTGCTACAAGAGCTAACAGCTCTTTGATAGCACGCACTCATGCTATAGAGCTCTCCCTGTTCAGGAATACCCTGATCACACACGATGCTTTACCTAGCTGCTTACCAAAACTTCCCAGAGTCATTTTTATAGTCTTGTGGCAATCAAGAGGGCCCACCTGGGTTTCCCCAGGTGCCTCTTACGAAAGAGGCTGCAAACTGCCTGCTCAGGTCTTTGGAATCCATCTTCACCTTAAACAAACCCCTCCATAGCATAACCTTCCCTTTTAGCCAAAGGACAAAGACTGTTGTTTTTGGAGCAGATTGAGCAGGACTTCCATGCTGGCATCCTGTAGCACATGGATTTGTTACAAACTGGCAGCCAACTCTTGTGTTTTACCCCTTAGGAAGTTCAGACTCCAGGTGTGTGTTGTGTGACTGCTGGAGAGCAGGAATGTTGGTTCAGAAAAAAATCAGTGGAGAGACAACACTGCAGCTGAATCCCTGCTGTTGCCTTCCTGCTGAGGCTCTGGCTGCTTGTGAGGGGTTAGTGGGCTGGTCCCATCCTAGAGTGGGGGGCCAGGCTAAGGGGTGACTCACCAATAGCTGGCCTGGGGCATCCCTGCTTTCTCTTCACTGAACATTGGACTTTCTATTTGGCTGGCCAGAGGCTGCCTGAGACAATCTGCCATCCCCATCTTCATAGGCTTGGGGCAGCCCCCATTCCTTTCTTTAGGGCTAGTTTCAGGGGGCTCCTGAAACTTTGTGCTGTTGTATTCTGGAGTCATTGGTCAAGGTTGTGATTAGATCCACTGCATTAATGCTCTGGTGGTGAGTCTCAGTTTAATCTCTGGTTGCAGGCGCTGCCTGTGTTCTGCAAGTTCTGTGGATAAATAGGGGCGGAGGCACTAACTCAGCTGAAGGGTAAGGGGCAGCGAACTGCTCGGCTCGGGGAGATGTTACACCAGTGTCCTACTCACTTGGCATTGTTAAAGAACCTGCTGATTTTCTCAAGAGTAAGGGTATTGGTCCAGGGATTAGCATTCTGGTCTCATTCCAGATTGGTGGACTCTTCATTCCCTCCCCTAACGCTGTTCAGCAACGTGGCTGTGCACGGTTCAGCAGCTGCTGCAGTTCAGCCTGGTGGGGAGTGAAATAATCACTGGCTAATTTTCAGGGTGTTTTGTGAGGCTCTCTTGATCCTTTGTGATGACAAGCGCTATATGAATGTCAGATCAGCGTCACTGGGCTAGCAGCAGGAAAGTGGAATGCTCTGTCAGCCGCTGCTGGGCAGTGTTATAAAGTCTAGATAGGTGTCCATTAAGGACCATTTCTCTCTGCATTTATGAACTACATACAGCTGAGTAAGCCACTCACTCTACAAAGGAGACAAGATCAATGTTTTTGCAGTGGGCTAAAAGATCGCTTTGAGTTATTGTTTGTAAAAATCTTCTACCAACTTTCGAGGGACAGCAGTAACCCTCTGGGATTTTCCTGTGTGGTACAAGAGCGAGAGTGAAGGTAACCTGCAGTGAAATAGACCAAGCTCCCACATCCTATTTTATGTCTGTCGCTCCTGAATCAATCAGCTGATATACTGATGGCCCATGTGCAAAGCTTCTAGGCAAGATTCATTGCACTCTATTGAGCAGCAATGTGTAATTGATTAATTCTAGAGCTGCAAAGGGCAAGTCACACAAATGTGATGTGTATAGGCGGTGAACACAGTTGGGCAGAGCCGTCTGACCACTTTTCAGGGATGACATACACTGATCACAGTCAATGTTCAAAATAGATACGATGATGCAATAAAAATCGGATTATGCAGCTGGGTGACTTGTGCCTCTGTTTCACCTGCTTCCTTACTCATGCATCAGTAGCTGTCCCCACATCCCTGTTGCCATTTCTTCTTGGGCTAGCTGCTGTGGCTCGTTATTTGCTGCCCACTTAAACGGGCTCTCTCACTTTGCTTCCCTGATAGAGTCTTCCGGGGAGTCTTCTATGCTCTTCCTCCTACTCTGCTTGGTACATTGTTTAAATCCTGATTAAGTTCCTATTGGCTTTGGTGCTGGGCCCTTAGGACCAGACTTACAAAAGTATTTAGGTGCTGAAAGTAAATGGGAGTTGGCAGGGGCAGTTCTATGATTTTTTCTGCCCCAAGCACGGCAGTCAGGGAGCCTTTGGCGGCGTTTCTGCGGGAGGTCCGCTGGTCACGCAGATTTGGTGGCGGTTCTGAGGGTCCCGCGCCGCTGAATTGCCGCTGAAACCACGAGACCGATGGACCTCCCACAGAAACGCCACCAAAGGTTTCCTGACTGCCGCCCTCACAGCGACCGGCAGGACCCTCCTGCGGCTTGCCGCCCCAGTACGTGCGTGCTGCATTGGTGCCGCCCCTGGGAGTTGGGTACCAAACTCAGGTATTTTCGTAAGACCTGCTAGGCACCTATTTGTATTTCTAGGTGCCTAAATATCTTTGTCAGTCTGGCCCTTAGAGCTCAGCTCTGGGTGATACTGATTTGGATCTCAAAACATGAACCTGGATGTGGTTTTAGACACGTCTAACTGTGAAGGGGTGATATACACCATGGCTATCAGCGAGGATGGGACCTTCATGGCAAGACACCTCAACACCCTCTGATCTAAAGGAGAGGGTGTTAGGGCTGAGTAAATAGCAAGCTACTAGCATTGCTGGAGTCAGACAATAGGAGGAGACATGATCAGCCAGTGTATTGTACAGCCTCACTTTTGTTAGCCTGATAATGCTGCGTAAACGTGATGGAAAGGGGCAGTTGTGAGCCACTGGAATGAACCAGTGTTGGGAGTCAAAGTATGGTTCTTATACCCAACTCTCACTCTGACCCTCTGTGTCTCCATTAACCCTGCTGGAAGATGGAGAATGATGATCACCCTTTATGCAACACGCTGTGAGGTCTCCAGCTGAGAGTGTGAATGTGGGCACTCTGGGAAACGAACAGGATGAGCTCCCTCACTCAGCCCCACCCATGTGTCTGAGCTCTGACCTCCAGGTGCAATTTAGTAGTTCCATCACCACATTGCATTCAATGCTGGGCCTGCCTGCAGAAACTGCCAGTCTTGATGCCAACCGTGGTGTACAGACGTCAGCAGGAATGGGATTGACTACCCCTCCCCCCCAACAGCAACACCTTTTGCTCACTCCTGACAAGAGCTGGATTTGAACCAGTGTCTGAGAGCTATTTGGGACAGCCAGGGTCAGGCTTTTGTTGGAAAAGATCAAGAAGTTCTTGGTTTTCAGGTGCTGAAAAACTTTGTTTTCATAGAATCACAGAAATGTAGAGATGGAGGGTGCCCCTGTGAGGTCATCTAGGCCAACCCCCTGTGCTGAGGCAGGACCAAGAGGACCTAGACCACCCTTGACAGCTGTGTGGTTGACCTCTGTTCTGCCCCTGAAAACCCCAATTTTTTCATCAAAAATGAATTTTCTATAAATGTCTTCAGTGAAACACCCTTTTTTGGACCAAGAAACACTGACATTTGCAACCAGCTCCAGAGAGGCTCTAGAACGTCCTCTAACAATGACAGGAGCCAGCCAATTCCCTTGTTACTTGTTAATTTGGAATTTTTCTTTAGCCACAAGCTAAAACACAAAAAATTGAGGTCAGAGTTACCCAGTTAGACTGTGTTAGTATAACAAACAACACTGCAGCTCCGTCGCCCTCTAGGGGATGCAACATGTAACATTTGAGTCACTTACAGCTCTCATGCTAACTAACCCTGTCGCTCAAACATTAGAGGCATATGGTATGAGGGAGATCTCTGGTATGAACCCCATCTGTGACCCAGCCAGGGGAGATTTTACATAGGTAGATGCTAGGTCAATTTGATCAGTTCCTCTGAGGTGGCACACAAATGGTGAGCATCATACCACAGGTTTGGCAAGGGGTCAAAAGTTTCCTAGCTCGAACACTTATTACCTTCCACTATTTGACTAGCAGACAATGTCTGGAGTCCTGGCTAAGGAATTTGGACATACATGATGGAGTTGCTACCCACTCTAAATACATCAGGAAAGTTAGATTCCACCATCTAAAAACAAGCATGGTGTTTAGCCTTCAGGGAGTCTCAATTGCTGTGATTCACAGTAGGTATCAAAAAGCAACGAGGAAGAACAGTGGGAGAAAGGGGAAATGGTCTCGTGCTCAGTAGCAACCTGCCATGTGATCAGGAAGGGGCATTGCTGACAAATGACCACAGGGAATCACACCCTAAACACATACATCCTTGGTGAACCAGAGCCAGCTGAGTCTGGCTTTCTTCTTACAGCCTTACACTTACAGAACTTTTCATGCCAATGTAGTGTTGTTGGAGCAGAACATCAGAAGCAGGAAGCCTGCCACATAATCAGTGGGTCCACTAAATGAGCAAAGTGTTAAATGAGCATTCACAGAAAACAGTGCCATTGCAGAGAAGCTAAATGAATTTTTTGTCAAAGTCTTCACTGCAGAGGATGTGAGGGAAATTCCTATCCTTGAGCCATTCTTTTTAAGTGACAAATGTGAGGAACTGCCCTAGACTGAGATGTCAGTAGAGGAGGTTTTGAAACAAATTGATAAATTAAACAGTAGTAAGTCACCAAGATCTGATGGTATTCACCCAAGTATTCTGAAGGAACTCAAATATGAAATTGTAGTATATGGTATGTAACCTATCGCTTAAATCAGCCTCTGTACCAGATGATTAGAGAATGGCTCATGTAATTCCGATTTCTAAAAAAGAGTCTCCAAGGCTAATCCTGGCAATTACAGGCTGGCAAACCTAACTTCAGTACCAGGCAAATTGGCTGAAACTATAGTAAAGAACAGAATGATCAGCCACATAGCCAAACACGGTATGTTGGGGAAGAATAAACACAGCTTTTGTAGAGGGAAATCATGCCTCACCAATCTATTAGAATTATTTGAGAGTGTCATCAAACATGTGGACAAGGGTGATCCAGTCGGTACCGTGCCCCTGGACTTTCAGAAAGCCTTTGAGAAGGTCCCCCACCAAAGGCTCTTAGGCAAAGTAAGCAGTCATGGGATGAGAGGGAAGGTCTTCTCATGGATCATTAACTGGCAAAAGATAGGAAACAAAGGGTAGGACTAAATGGTCAGTTTTCACAGAATAGAAAAGTCCTCCAAATATCTATACTAGGACTAATGCTGTTCATAGATGAGCCGTAAAACGGGTAAGCAGTGAGGTAGCAAAGTTGGCAGATGATACAAAATTACTCAAGATAGTTAAGTTCAAAGCTGATTGGGAAGTTACAAAGGAATCTGGGTGACTGGGCAACAAAATGGCAGATGAAATTCAATATTGATAAATGCAAAATAATGTATACTGGAAAACATAGTCCCAACTACACATACCAAGTGAAGAGGTATAAATGAACATTTACCATTCAAGAAAGTTCTTGGCGTCAGTGTGAATAGTTCTCTGAAAACATCCACTCAATGTGCAGCAGCAGTCAAAAAAAGCTAGCAGAATGTTAGGAACCATTACAAAAGGGATAGACAATAAGACCGAAAATACCATAATACCACTATATAAACCCGTTGTACGCCCACACCTAGAATACTGCGTGCAGCTCTGACCGCCCCATCTCCAAAAGGATATAATAGAATTGGAAAAAGAGAAAAAGGCAAAAATGATTAGGGGTAGGAAACAGCTTCCATACAAGGAGAGCGAAAAAAAGACTGACTGTTCACCTTAGAAAAGAGATGGCTAAGGGGGGATTTGATAGAGGCTTATTCAGTCATGAATGATGTTGAGCAAGTGAATAAGGAAGAATAGTTTACCTCTTCACTAAGCACAAAAACCAGGGGTCACCCAATCAAATTAATAAGCAACAGGTTTAAAAACAAACATAAGGAAGGACTTCTTCACACAATGCACAGTCAACCTGTGGAATTCATTGCCAGGGGATGTTGTGAAGGCCCAAAGTATAACTGGGCTCAAGAAAGAGTTAAATAAGTTCATGGGGGATAGGTCCATCAATTGTTATTAGTCAAGATGGTCAGAGATGCAACCCCATGCTCTGGGAGTCCATATATCTCTGACTGTCAGAAGCTGGATGACAGGATGGATCACTTGATCAATTGCCCTGTTTTGTTCATTCCCTCGGAAGCATCTGGCACCAGTCACTGATGGATACTGAGCTAGATGGACCATTGATCTGATCCAGTGTGGCCATTCATATGTCAATTGTCCGATGTCTGAATGTGCAGTATTGTTGTAGCCCTGCTTGCTGTGCTCTATGCATCAAAGACAGCCCTCCAATTGGCTTCGATGATCTTTGGATCAGGCTTTAAAAGCAAAACAGGGACGGCAATAATAAAGAAAATAAATACTCAGGTATTGAGTATGAAACCAGAATGAAGAATGTTGCCACTTCTTAAACAGAAGACGGTTTAGAACCTATCACCTTGAGGTCCCCATTCCAATCCGGCATAGCTCCATAGCAACCAAAATTTGTTACCAGTTGTTGGCTAGTTGGTGGCCTATCTGATATGAGTTGTTGGCCAAAAAGCTTGTCTACACTGTACACCAATGCACACGATGATTTCTAAAGTGCACCATGCTGCACACTAACTGGTCCACGTAGACCCCGCAGGTGTGCACTAAAAGTTCTTTAGAGGCCTTAGTCCAGTTCTAAAACGGACAAGGGTCCAGAACACATTGTGCTAGGTTACTACAAATCATAAGGAAAATTGTTAAATACAAAAATAATTAAAATCACTCATTTTTTGCAGAGATGCAGGAGCCAGGTGTGGCACGCTGTATCTCAGAACACCACCCTGGATCCCCCATATTCACCGTCATACACTTAATATGTTTTGTACAAAGTGCGCCTTGTGAGGTATCATTCGAAGTCTTTAACGGTTGAACATTAGTACCCTGTTGGATTGTATGTGCTACTGCTGTATGGGAAGTTATGAAGGTTTATGTGTATGTTACTGAACTCCATAGTGAGGTTTGGCACATCCACGACCAGCCTTTTAGGTACAACAATGGAGGAACTAGATGCTCTGATGGCCCATTAAAGGGAATCCATACTCCCAACGACCATCCCAGAAGGTTCCACAGACAGCACACACAGACAATGGAGAATCCTTGACCAACGGGGGTGGATCCACACGTCACAAGCATAGGTGTTTCCAGCCAGCTGGAAGAAATCAGAGTGGGAAAGTGACATCATGACTGGGCCTCACTCCCCCCCACAACTCAATATCTGGGAACACATCGGGAAGATAAAGACTTTGAACTGAGGATGGTGGTCCCAGGCTGGAGGAGAGTTCCAGCCTGTGTATTGAAGTTATGTGACCTGTTTATACCATCTGTCAGGGTGAGGCACTGCTTGATTCAAATCCTGTTTAGTTTAGAGAACTCAGACTGCAAATTTACTTTTATTTCTTCGGTAACCAACACTGATCTCTATGCTTATTACTTACACTCACTTAAAAACTACCTTTCTGTAGTTAGTAAATGTGTTTTATATTTTAACCAAAGCAGTGGGTTTTGGTTGAAGTGCCTGGGAAACCTCAGCTCAGTTTACAAAGGCTAGTGTCAGGTTTCAGAGTGGCAGCGTGTTAGTCTGTATCAGCAAAAAAAACGAAGAGTCCTCATGGCATCTTAGAGACTAACATTTATTTGGGCATAAGCTTTCATGGACTAGAACCCACTTCACTGGATGCACGCAGTGGAAAATACAGTAGGAAGATATATGCACACACAGAGAAATGGAAAAATGGGGGTTGCCATTAGTCTCATTAGAATTGGTATGGCAACACTCATTTTTTCATGGGCTGTGTATCTATATATCTTCCTACTGTATATTCCACTGCATGCATCCGATGAAGTGAGTTTTAGCCCACAAAAGCTTATGCCCAAATAAATTTGTTAATCTCTAAGGTGCCACAAGTACTCCTGCTCTTTTTTCTAAAGGCTAGTGTGTGTCCTCTCCACATTGAGACTGGGTAATGAATGTACACTGGTCAGGCTTCTGACCAGGGCAAGGCAGCACAGCTCTGCAGTGCAAGGCTGGGGAGTGGGGCGGGGGGGAAGGGAATTGACTGAGGCCTCTCTATTGTTAGTTTCATGTAACTCCGTTGGGCATGTCCCTGCTTGTGGATATCTGTGTAAGTGCAGTACCTGACAGAGGTTTGTTGCTTGCCAACAGCATCACAGTGTGCGAGGGAGCCCAGGTTGGGGGGACAGAGGACTCAGCGGTCCCACAGTTCAGGTTGCACCCCAGGAACCCCGTCACATCAGCCCAATTACTGAATGGGCGTGAAGGGAAATGAAGTACCTCCTCTCACTTCTAGAGGTGTTCCTTTATATCAGGCTAATGGTATATTAGCAGAGCATTGGAGGGGAAGCTTGCACTTCTACGACCTGTGTTATACCTGCTCCAGGGATAGACAAGTTTTCCAGCTCCAGGACTGACAATCCAGCCAGACATTATTAGAAAATTATTTTTTAGAAATCCCATCAGCCACCCACAAAATCACCAGGCTATTTTACTGGTGGGAGGTGAGAGCAGCTCTCTCAGATGAGCAGAGTTTACCCTATTGAAATGAGTCCATCACACACATTTTTATTAAGAATATCTTTAAAGCATGACTTTTGGTTGTTTATGTGAAATCACTGCTTGGGTTTGAACGGAACAAAACTGAAACTGTAGTCATTGTCACATTGATTTTTTTTTACAGCCAGATCCATTATATTGTAATCACCCACGTGCCCCAAATCAAAATTCAAAAAGTGATATGGAATGTGCTCTTTGTACCGGGAGCAGAATGTGGTGACAGAATGATTGAGAGAGGCCATGTGGAGACAAAAGTATCTAAGGACCACTTTCTGCTCCTGGTTATACCAGTGAAAACCTAATAATTTCCCTAAGACTTTGATCCTGCAGTCGGATGCACATGGGCAGACTCTTGTATCTGTGAATCCAGGATGTGAGTCCACTGGTGTAAATGGGGCTCTGTATGGAGCAAGAATTCAGCACACAGCCCTGATGGTATAAACTGGGGCCTGACTCTGGAAATAGACAGCAGCCCCTTACTCTACGTCTCTGCTTTCTTTTCAAATAAGTCATTTAATAAATTAAAAATGTTATTTTTTTGAGCCAGGTTCTGATGAATTTTTACATGCCAGGTTATGAACTTTACTCAAACATTTATTATCCTTGTTCCTTACTGGGAAAAAGCCACTTGTGGGAGCTGGAAGTTGTCCACCTGAAAGTATCACTCATCTACTCTACTTTGGCCTCTCCAGTTCCCACTACATCTTTGTATTTGTCCTGCCTCATCTCAAACCTGACAATCGAGCAACCTACCATGCAGTATTTATGTTCCACAATGAAAACACCGACTTTGAAAACATGGCAACCATCATGCTGTGTACAATGCACTAATTCTACACTGACAGGTCTTTGCAGCTACTGGCAATAGTGGTACAAAACTGGCAAGAAAATATCAAAGCATGGAGTAAAATCTTCAGGAGCTGGATCTCTAATTTCCACTGTTTGCAGGAGGGAAGGAAGAGCAGTTCAATGAAGCTTCTCTGACCTTAAGAGGTTGCAGCTTTGCTTGGCCTGGATTGGGTGGGTTGGTTGGTTTTGGTTTTGGTTTTTGCATAGGTTTTTTTGACAAGTATCTGTGTTCCCCTCCTGTGGCTACAGAGATCATGATTTCATTCCACAGCCAGCAGGTGTAGGACAGTCTCTGCTTCAAAACAGTCCATGCTGTTTCTTCTCGTTCTGCTGCTTCCATTTGGGCATCTGGTAGAACTCATCCTTGGATTTCCCGAAGATATCGTGGAAGTCTGCATCAGATAGATAGTACTGCAGAGGAAAACGGCAGCAGAGAAAGAGTCACCCTCAGTTAGTGTCTTTTGTATAGGATGAAGTTTACACTCCTCTGCAGAATCCTAAGATTGAAGTGGTGCATAGTCCTTGTGGTGCCCTCCACAGTGCTATTAATGTGCACAGCGCCACACAAGGAGTGAAGTGTGACAAGGACACACTTCCTTACCCCACTGAGTTTACAGCCTAAAGACATGTGATGGGCTGAACAGAGTAGAATTATGATGTGCCCAGAAGCGCAAGGTGGAGTTAGCAATCTGGAATGTGCACACACTCCGGCTTTGTTACTGCTTTCTTATGCACAATGCACCTGTAACAGCCATTATGCAGGGTGGGCGAAATTCACCCTTTTGCAGAAGTCCATATAAGGCCTATGTGCACCACTTGGATCCTGACTGGCAGCTCAAATAGGACTTAATTGGTGCCTAGATCTCATGATGGCCCTTTGCACAGAGCTGAATGTCCCCCGTGGCTGAAATGCTCCTATTACAGTTAATTATTGTTGTTTTGTTTTGTTTTTTAAATGGAAAATGGCTATTTTGTCAAAATAGAGATTTCTACGGGACAACCTTTTGGGAAGGTTTTCAGGTCAAAGTTTTCAGTAAAACCAAAAACTTTTGCTCAACCAGCTGAAATTTCCCAGTTGCTGAAAACAAAAAAGGTTTCAAAAAGCTTTGATTTTCCGGTTTCCAATGGAAATCCAAAAAACTCTGTAGAAAACAAACAAGCGTTTTTGTTTGCATTGAAGTTTATCACAGGAGAGAAAACACTCTTATCCTGAATGGTTCCAGTGTGAACATTAGCACAACAGGTACAGTTGTGTGCTGCTTGCAGTGTGCTGCTAAAAGTTCGGTTGAAGATGAATACCCCTCTGTCAATTGCTAACAGACACACTGTCCCCAGATGATTAAAGCCTTGTGGAGCCTGGATCATGCAGGAATGGTCATATTTATCTGCCTTTGACTTTGGTATCTGGCAAAACATTAGGGCCAGAAGAAAAATTTTGAATGCAACCTTTGCCCAACTGAGAATGGGGTTTCATTACCATCTGTTTTCCACAGGAAAAGATCAGATTTGGCAGAATTTTCTGCTGCGGAAAATCTAAATGAAACATTTGATTTTGTTAACACAAAAACCAAAACTCTTCATTTCATTTGGGGTCAACCTTAATCTCTGCCACAGTGCCTCCTGGGAGTTGTAGTTCTGGGTCCCTGGTGCCCATGTCCCATATGGGCCTTGTACCCTGGCCGGACTATAGACGTACAAAAACCTTTTATTTCAGCTAACAGTGTCAAAATGAAACATTTCCATATTTCTGAATCAATGAGTTTTGGAAACGTTTCTTCTGAGGAGAGTTTCAATATTTCACCTTTTTGTCCCAATCTGGGATGAAAACAAGTATAGAAATATTAGAATTTCCCATGAGGCGGAAAGTCCAGTTTTTAATCAGCACTACGGGACAATCACCCTTGGGCTTAGTGTGACGAACACCCAAATTCTATTGTCTCTCCTTCCCTCAGTTATCCAGTGCACTCCCTTAGCCTGAAGCAAAGCTTAATAAACCTAGAGAGCAATAGGTCTCACTTAGCCAATCATTTTGACTAAGTTCAATGTGCAACTGGGACTGCATCAACCCAATGCTTGGACAATTCCCTCACCTCTTTTTTAGCGGGATCCACACCTTCTGGAAGTTCATCCACTGTCTTGTTGATCAGCACCTCTCTGGGATAGGCTCCATTTCCATTGGTCACTGCCGAAACTACCGAAGGGGCATTGTTGTTCTGATAGTTGCTACTGCTGTTGACGTTGCTGTTGGGGTGTGGTTTATATGCAGGTAAAGTTCTCTCCATTCTTGAACTAGTGTTTCTCTTGTTCAGATTGGCATTGTTAAGATCCTGCAGGGTACAGGAAAGTCTGTCAGTACAGTGACATTGGGCAGGTGCAATAGATCTGTGGATGACTTTGTGATTTCCTGGGATGTTTATTCCTGCCTGGGACAGGTGGGTCTTGTCTTAGTATGTGATAAGTTGGGTTAAAATATCAAAGGGGGGAGGGAGAGATCAGGACCCACTGGCCCATTGCTAAGGACCCTCAAGCTGTAGAGATAACTTGTAGCCCATAATATTACTCAACATAGCAGCTCCCCATCAATCATCAGACGTGACGTCTTGCCATTAAAACCCAGATGCAACAGTGATTGTAAACTTTATAAATATCCAGTCAATACTGCTTACAGTAACCTGACTTTTCTACTAATGATGCCTTGGAAAAGGCCTGTGAGAGCCATAAAGGAAAAGGTCAGAAGTTTTCTAAATTGTCATGCTCATCTACTTCCTCTTCCCAAACTGCTGTCTCTCCCTGTGCGGTTCAAAACTGGCTGTCCAGTAGCTTCTCCCTGCCCTCCTTCTAAGAGTCACACTGATCCAATCAGGGGAAAGAAACAATACCATGTGACCAATCACAGCTAACCAATCCAGCTAAAATTTTTTGTTTTGCAATAGCACCTAGGAGCCCCAGTCACAGACCAGGACCCCATAGTGCCAGGTGCTGCACAAATATAGAACAAGACCATCCCTGTGGAATCCATACATTTATCATTGGTACTTGGCATCTCTTTGCCATCATTAATAGCAGTGCATAGTACTGAGATTGCACTGCCAATACAAACTGCTCCACCAAAGATCCCTGCCCATTGTTTTTTTTGTTTTGTTTGGTGTTTTTTTTTTTTAATATGTAACTTATATATTGGCTGTTCAGAAGGCCAAGCCATGCTGTCAGATGCCTTTGTGCAGTGGTGGTTGAAGCCCATGGGAGTTATTTGTAGTACAGAAGGTGCAGATCATTATACCTTTTTCACTGCGAGTTACACAAAGACACACAGGTCATACTTTGAGAATATACGTAATCTAGACACTGTGGCTTCACATTTCCTGCTCTAACCAGTGCTTTACATTATAAAACCCCAATAAAAATAAATAATATAACAAATGGAAGAAAGGGGAAATTGATAGTAATGAGTACAAATGACATGTTAGAAACTGTAGAAAATTGATAAAGGAAGCAAAGGGACACTAGGAGAGGTCTATGGCCAGCAGAGTGTGAAAGTAGAATGAATTATATTGTAAGAATAGAAAGGATTAAAGAAATGTGATCTGTACCTTAAAGCAAAATTGTTGGAATGTTGCAACCAGGTGTCAGGAATACAGACATTAACGTAGAACAATTGCACCGTTTAAGGGCAATTGGTGAAGTATTAGCCTTAGATCGATAACAGTTAGTAAGGAAATAGGATATACATGCTGTGCCCCAGGTGAATTTTACTGTTTTGCTTTCTTTGTCCTTTTGTCTAATTCCCACTCTTTTATCTGTATAAATAAGACTGTTTGGGCCTTGCATGGCCACTCACATATTCTGAATGTTATTGGCGGAGCGCTGCGCTAATAAACAGAGTGGTCTGACAAATTGTGAGTCCTGATTCTAACTTTGACAATTTGGAGGTTCCACCGAGATGGCAACCGTCTTCACTGGGGCTGTGTGATTCCCTGACCGTTTGTGTAGGACAACCGTGGCAGCCGGCACCTGGGCACTTGGCCCAAGCGGTCCTCCACTAGAACGGAAAGGCGCACGATCACAGTGAAGTCTACGCCATCGAACCTGTTGGTTCCCACTCTGTTCTGGTAGGGATCCCGGGATCTGACATCAGGAATCTGGTCAGGTAATTATTTCTGTGTTTTGTCCGGACTGAGGACTGTCTTGTCTCTGTGTCTATCCGTCCTCCCTGTGGAGTGTTTGAGTTTGGGTGCCGTCTCCGTCCGGGGATAGGCCGACCAAGGGGTTCCTGTCCCCGTGGTCTGAGTGAGTGAAATCTGCACAATCGCAGCCGCACCGCACCTTGGGTAAAACCCTTAGTGTGAAAGCAAGGGCGATTGAGGCAGTAGCCTGTGGGCTCCTTTTGTGTGTTGCACCGGGCATCGCTCTGATGAACCCGAATTTCCTTCTTGTGTGATTGGTGTGTAAAGTCCTCTTGTATGGGTAACCAGATGTCTAAGTTGGGGCAGTTCCCTAAAGGAACTCCGGCTCATTTTATGTATTTTAGAAGGGTCTGGACTCCTGTAAGTTTCAGGAAAAATGGTCTAGGCTAACTCAGGGAGATCCCAAAACTCAGTGGTCACTGTTAGGATCTTGGGATAAGGATCGAGTAGATGTCTTAAAAGACAGACTCGGCCAATCGGCAAAATTGGCAAAAGGAGAGGTCGATTGTTTCATGCAATGGTGGGAAGAGGCAAATCGTAGATGGACAGAATCGAAACTCGTCTCTCTCAAAGATTCAAATGATAAGTTAAAAGCTTTATTGGAAACCTCCTTTCCCACCACTAGACCGAGGGCTCCCCTTTACCCTGTTCTCCAAGCAGAGCCCCCTTTATACTCCTGTCTCCGGGTGGGAAAAGACAAAGAGAACCCCTTGCTAGATTCTGGGGACGAGGATGAAGAAGACGCATTAATTGGCCTGGCAGCCTTGCGTCAAATCAATAGACGGCCACCCACGCCCCCAGCTCAGGAACAACTGTTACCAGAGCTCCCAGATCAGGAACAATTCCCAGAGATTTCCAGTTCAGACCCGTCCGGATCATCTGGTACTGCCGAGGCCCATTCCTCTGGACTCACTCTGCCTCGTAAAAGCTCGTGCTTGGGCCTTAAAAATATCCAGGCTCCCCTCCGAATCCTGCATACTGGGGGCCAGGACGGAGGTCCCACTTGGAGCTATAAACCCTGGACTCGCACTGAGCTCCTTTCAATTGTAAAAGCCCCGAGAAAATCCTACTAAATTTGCAGAGGAATTTTTGTTAGTGTGTGATACCTATGACCCCTCTGAGGCAGACCTCTTGCAGCTGTGAAAGCTACTTGTAACAGCCCCTAGTGAGCATGAAAAATGGCTCACAGCAGCAGATTGGCTCGCTGCTGACCACCACTCTACTTTGCCAGACACTGGTCCTAATGCTGAATATCGAAAAAAGTGTAAGGAACGAGCTAAAAATCTATTTGAAGCCATCCCTCGGGTATGGACTCCTAAAGCCAACTGGACGGCTATAAATAGCTGTAAGCAACGACAGGGAGACAACCCGGGCGACTATCGCACCCGGCTAACTGACATTTTTCTGCAACATTCTGGTATACAGCAACCAGATACAAATGGACAGGGCGCCCTGGCTAGTGCATTTGTTAATGGCCTCCTGCCTGCTATTGGCAATCTGCTAAAACGAATAAGTGTTGGATGGGAGACCGAAACCATGGGCAAATTGCAAACAGTGGCAGAGCACTGCCAACGTACTTTAAAAGGAAAGGAAGAGCAATCAGCTCGGCAGTTAATGGCCTTGCAAATACAGCATTATTCAGGGCAGGCAAACAGTACCGGGGACGGGGAAAATACCAGGGACAGGGACGTGGTCGTGGGAGGGGACAGGGAACTGGATTTTCGGGTTATGGGGATGTTTGTAATTACTGTAAACAGTCAGGACATTGGAAGAATGAGTGTCCAAGCCGGCCTGGTAACTCTGTGAACGACCAGTTAAACTCCCTGCCAGCACAGCCAGTCAGCCCCCAGCCTTACTTTGCCCCACAACGACGGGACACCAGGGAACCTCAGGAAATTTTAGCCCCTTTACTACCTCTCACTCCCACGGGTGAGTGTGTGTTAACTATCAATGATGTTTCTCTCCCTTTCCTTGCTGATATGGGAGCTTCGCTCTCTGCAGTTCATACTATCGACCTGCCTGAGGTTCCCCACTCCAGAAAAAACGTGTCCACTGTGGGCATTACGGGAGTCCCAACTCCTTATCCTCTTTCAAAACCTCTACCGGTCCAGGTTGGTCCCCTTTCTGCGGATCATGCCTTCCTTCTCTCTGATTCCACTCCGGTAAACCTTTTTGGTCGGGATCTGTTATGTAAGCTTGGCTGCACCATATACTGTTCCCCAGATGGGGTCTATTTACAATTTCCCAGTCTTCCCTGAGTGATTCTGTAGCCTCCCTGCTATCTGAAACGTCCCTTTCTACTCTGGTCCCTTGTTGCCCACTGGTTCCGTCCCTTGAGCACCTAATTTCGTAGGTCCCATCCTCTCTGTGGCCAACCCATCCCTCTGAGGTGGGCCGCTTAAATACCGATCCTGTCTGCATTACTGTTGACTCTTCCAAACCCCTGCCTCGCCTATCCCAGTACCCTTTAAACCCTGAGGCAGAGGCTGGCATTGCTCCGGTGATAACTGCCCTGCAGGAGCAAGGCATTATTGTTCCCTGTTCCAGTCCCTGTAACACTCTTATCCTCCCTGTTCGAAAAGCTGATGGCAAATCATGGCGATTTGTTCAGGACCTTCGAGCCATTAATCATATTGTCATACCCGTTTTTCCTGTTGTCCCAAACCCAGCAATGATCCTGGCTTCTATCCCACCAGCTGCAACTCCTTTTACTGTTGTTCATTTGTGTTCTGCTTTCTTTTCTGTTCCGGTTCACCCTGATTCCTAGTACCTCTTTGCCTTTTCCTACAGGGGACAACAATATACATGGACCACGCTCCCTCAGGGGTATACAGAAAGTCCATCTTATTTCTCCCAGGCATTAGCCCGAGACCTAGCTGATCTTGTTTTCCCATCCGGGTCCACTCTAGTCCAATATGTAGATGATCTGCTCCTCAGTTCCCCCTTGTTATCTGCCTCAGAAATTGATTCTTTAGCGCTCCTTACTGCCCTAGCAAACAAAAGTCACAAGGCTTCTCGCTCTTAACTAAAGCTCTGTCAAACCTGTCACATACCTTGGTTTTCTCCTCTCCCAGGGTTCCCGTATGCTTTCTCCCACCTGCGTCCAGGCTATCCTTAGCTTTCCCCGACCCTGCAGTCCACGCCAGGTCCGAAAATTTTTGGGCATGGCTGGATTTTGCAGGCAATGGATTCCCCAATATGCCTCCCTTGCAAAACCTCTCCATGAACTCACTCGACTCTCTGTGCCTAATCCCATGCCATGGCCACCTGAAGCAGACTCTGCCTTTGTTTCTCTCAAACAAGGTTTGGCTTCTGCCCCCGCTTTAGGGCTGCCAGGCTATTCTAAGCCTTTTAACCTTTTCTGCCATGAACAATCTGGATGTGCACTTGGAGTTCTAACTCAGGTGCACGGAGGCAAGAACCACCCAGTAGCTTATTTCTCTGCCACTTCGGATCCTGTGGCCCACGGTCTGCCCCCCTGCCTGCGTGCTGTGGCTGCTGTAGCACGCCTAGTCAAAATGTCTGAATCCCTTGTCCTTCACTCCCCCCTTACTCTCATGGTCCCTCACTCTGTAGAAACTCTGCTGTTACAATGCAATACAAGCCACCTCTCCTCCACTCGCCTTACCAGGTATGAACTTCTACTGCTGTCGGCCTCATATATCACTATAAAGCGCTGTTCTCAGTTAAATTCTGCCACTCCCCTTCCCTTGTCTAACGAAGGTGATCCTCATGACTGCCTTGCAACTGTCTCTGCTATCACCGTCCCATGCTCTGACCTTTCTGATGTCCCTCTCCCGAACTCTGACCTTGTTTTGTTTACTGATGGTTCCTGTTTCCCAGACAACCAAGGTCGTCTCCTTGCAGGATACGCTGTAGTGTCACTCTCTGAAACCCTAGAAGCTGCGCCTTTACCTTCTGTAACCTCAGCGCAAGTTGCTGAAACATTTGCCCTCACCCGTGCCTGCTTTTTGGCGGAGGGACGCTCCGCCACCATTTACACTGACTCCCGCTATGCTTTTGGGGTTGTACATGACTTTGGTACCCTCTGGCAAGCTCGGGTTTCCTTACATCTGCCGGTAACCCTATTAAGAATGGCCCCTATATCGCTGCTCTCCTGTATGCAGTTTTACTTCCCCCTGCCCTGGCTGTTAAGTGCCCTGGCCACTCGATGGCAGACACTGATGTTGCTAAGGGTAATGCATTTGCTGATGCCTCTGCTAAACAAGCTACTGCCATAGAACCTTCCCCAGATGCATTTCTAGGTTCCCTGTCTGTTTCTATACCACCGCCGTCCCTCACTGACCTCACCCTGCTCCAGGACTCTGCCCCAGAAACCGAAAAAGACTCCTGGGTTGCCCAGGGTTGCTCTCTACATCCTGATTCCCTTTGGCATTCGCCCATTGGTGCCTTTGTGGCCCCCTTTTCATTCTACCCATCACTGGCCACCCTGCTACACGGTGTTTCACATGTCGGAAAGGAGGGGATGGTCTCTGCTCTAACTAAGGCGGGATGGTGGGCTCCCCATTTCAGCTCTTTTGCAGCCCGCCACTGTGCCGCCTGCACCACTTGCCAAAGCCACAATATTGGTAAACCTGTAAAAGTGGCTCAGGGATTCCGGGGCTTGCCCCAAGCACCCTTCTTGCATTGGCAACTTGATTTTGTACAAATGCCTAAGTGTCAACGATATGAATTTATTTTGGTTATGGTATGTTTATTTTCTGGTTGGATGGAAGCCTTTCCTTGTCGCAAGGCTGACTCACTGTCCATTGCTAAATGTTTGTTAAACCATATTATGCCTGCCAAGGGAATTCCTGCCACTCTGTCCAGTGACCAGGGTACACACTTTACTGAACAAATTGTTCAACACCTGGATCGTATATTACATGTCACACACCTGCTGCACTGTCCCTACCACCCACAAAGTGCAGGTGCTGTGGAAAGGCGAAATGGTGTACTTAAGAATAAGCTTGCTAAGATTTGTGACTCCACAGGGTTAAACTGGCCAGCAGCTTTACCACTAGCCCTTAGGAAGTGCGATCCACTCCATCTCAAAGGCATAAACTGAGTCCTTTCGAAATCGTTATGGGACGCCCTATGCGAACTGTGGCTACCATTACTCCAGTCCCAGACTTGAACTTGACTCACAGTACGCTCCTTCACTATTGCAAGGGATTAATGCAAGCTGTAAGTCACTTCCATTCACAGGTTCGAGCCGCCTGGCCGACGGAACCCACCTCTGACGCCTGCCACAACCTTGAGCCAGGTGACTGGGTCTACGTACGGCATTGCCATCGAAAACATGCCTTGGAACCTCGGTGGAAGGGTCCTCATCAGGTACTGCTTACTACCCAGACAGCTGTTAAGCTATCTGGCATCGCAGCGTGGATACATGCTTCACAGTGTAAGAAGACACCCTCCCCGGCGAACCAATCAACACCTCAGGACTGCGCAGAGTCAGTTTTGACTCCAGAAGAAGACGTAGAGGAACAGCCTGCAATACCTTACAATCTACGCTCTCGTAAGGGTTGCCAGAAGCAGATGACCTAAAGCAAGACCCAAGAAGCAGCAGTAGTGAGCCTAGCGCCTGCTGCCTGGTGGACATAAAACCGCGACTGCGGTTCCCTCAGTTGAGGTTGTCAGAACCAGAAGGGCCCTGCCTCCAACATGCACCTCTGGTGGCTCCTGTTCCTCGGCTGCTGGTATCTTAAGATCTGGGGAGCCCACAATGACAATTCTTTTATCCAGCAGCAAGTGTGGATAGCTCAGACCCTTAATATTTCTAAATGCTGGGTCTGCAGCCACATCCCAGCCCACTCTCAAGCTGGTGTTCCTGTCCTGGCTATCCCACTGAATTTCCCAGACCTTACTGGAGGACCTCGTCCATTTAACACAACATGGAACAGCAATGACACTTGGGAAGCAGTGGGAATAAATGTATCTAAATGGATAAGTGTGGTGGGGGAAAAGGTCATTGGTGTTGGGTGTGTAATGGGACAGGGCTGGATTTGGGAAAAAGCCATTGCCTTCAGCATATTGTGGCCAATGGTGTATGGGATTATTCAAACAAAACTAAAGAGTGGCGGGCTGGGTATGGGGATATGAATTTTTTTCAACCTGGGATCAAACAGAAAAATCAATCTCATGTTCCCCCTACAGTAATCTTAGTAAAAATAATACAATCTTCCAATGCCATACAAACACTACCACTCCTCGTAAGGAGGATTACCCTGTGCCCTTTGGAGGATATTACTCCTCATTTGCAGATACCTATGTAACAAATGGATGCAATTGACCCTTTCCGGCCTTAATAGGCCATCATTGGGTTTGTGGAACCAAAGCTTATACTGTATTACCAGCTAACTGGTCAGGTATCTGTTATCCCGCCCGACTCTTCCCACAATTCCGAGTACTAGAGTCCCTCCCACGAGAACGCCTCCATAATTTCAGGCAAAAAAGAAGGGACTTACTAGATGCCCAATGGTATATACATAACATACGCCCCTTAACTTGGGAGGAGGCCATTGGCACTTCCTTTATCCCACTTGGGGGAGTAATACACGACGCAAAAAGACTCCTAAGGTTACACGCAGTGGTTGAAATAGCAGCAAATGAAACCGGAGAAAGTTTAAAAACCCTGGCCAAAGAAACAGGGGTGATCCGACAGGTGACCCTCCAAAACCGTTAAGCATTAGACATAGTGCTGGCGGCCAAAGGAGGGACCTGTGCTCTCATTGGGAAAGAATGTTGTGTGTTTATACCTGACAATACCAATGAGATAATAGATGGCGCTAGCCACTTAGAACAAATCGCATATTTTCCTCATGAAGAGCTGAGTTCTTTGTGGAAGTGGCTAAGTAACCTGTTCAATTTCTCTGGCATAGGAAACTGGTTGTTTCAGGGAGCCCTAACTATCCTGTTTGGAATCTTAGCGATTTCTGTATGCTTTCAGTTAATCTCCTGTTGTATCCAGAATTGTGTCACCCAGATGACTGCCCCAAAACAGAGTGCTAATATGATGATTTTGAATATCACTGATGAACAAAGAGATAAGGAACGGTTAATTTGTGGAACCCAGTAACGGTTGGTCATGGCGTACGCCTGACCAAAAGGAGGGATTGTGAAAGTAGAATGAATTATATTGTAAGAATAGAAAGGATTAAAGAAATGTGATCTGTACCTTAAAGTAAAATTGTTGGAATGTTGCAACCAGGTGTCAGGAATACAGACATTAACACAGAACAATTGCACCGTTTAAGGGCAATTGGTGAAGTATTAGCCTTAGATCGATAACAGTTAGTAAGGAAATAGGATATGCATGCGGTGCCCCAGGTGAATTTTACTGTTTTGCTTTCTTTGTCCCTTTGTCTAATTCCCGCTCTTTTATCTGTATAAATAAGACTGTTTGGGCCTTGCATGGCCACTCACATATTCTGAATGTTATTGGCAGAGCGCTGCGCTAATAAACAGAGTGGTCTGACAAATTGTGAGTCCTGATTCTAACTTTGACAATTGTTAAGGCCAACAAGAAGTTTTAAAAAATATATCAGGAACAAAAAGAATCCTGACAATGATACAGGTCCATTACAAGATGGAAATGGTACAATTTTCACTAATAATTCAAAAAAAGACAGAAGTGTTCAAAATATTTCAGTTCTGTATTTGGGAGGGGGGGGAGATTATATACTCCCATCATATGATGATGATAACACACTTTCCATTCCGCTAGTATCTCTGGAGGATGTTAGACAAAGACTACTACAGTTAGACATTTTTAAAATCAGAAGGTCCGAATAACTTGTATCCAAGAATTTAAAAAGAACTAGCCAAGGAGCTCACTAGACCAGTAATGCTGATTTTCAATAAGCCTTAGAGTACTAGGGGAGTGCAGGAAGATTGGAAGAATGCTAATATTAAGCCAATGTTTGAAAATGATAAAGGGGATGACCTGGGTAAGATGCAGCCTGATATCGATCTCAGGCAAGATAATGGAGCAGCTGATGCATATAATTCTTAATAAAGAATTAAAGGAGGGTCATGTAATTAATACCAATCAACATGGATATCTTTTTTGATCAGATTATATTTGGTTGATAATGGTAAAAGTGTTGACATAATAGACTTCTGTAAGGTGTTTGAGTTGGTACTGCATGACATTTTGCTTAAAAGCTAGAATGATATGAAATTAATGTGACACACGTTAAATGGATTAAAATCTGACTGACTGATAGGTCTCAAAATGTAACTGTAAATGGGGAATTGTCATTACGCGGTTGTTTGTCCAGTGGGGTCTCGCAGGGATCAGTTCTTGGCCCTATGCTATTTAACACTTATCAATGACCTGCAAGAAAACATAAAATTATCACTAATAATGTTTGCAGATGACACAAAAGTTAGGGGACTGGTAAATAATGAAGAGTACAAGTCACTGATTAAGAGCAATGCAGATCGTTTGGTAAATTGGGTGCAAGCAAACAGTATGTGTTTTAATATGGCTAAATGTCGGGTGACCAGATGTCCTGATAAAATCGGGACCGTCTCGATATTTAGGTGTTTGTCCCGATATTTGTCATGATATTTTGCTTTGCCGGGCACTTGGCTTTTTTTTTTTTTTTTTTTTTTTTTAATTGCCATCAGCACTTGGCTTCCCCCCCTCTCGCCTGTGGACCCCTCCTCCTCCGCCTTCCCCGCCCCCCGAGTGTGCCCCAATATTTTCTTCTTCTCATCTGGTCACCCTAGCTAAATGTAAATGTATACATCTAGGAACAATGACGGTAGGTCGGACTTATAAGATGGGGGACTATCGGTGACTGAAAAAGATTCAGGGGTCTGAACATGAACATGTGAACATGAACTCCCATTGTGACTCTGTGGCCAAAGAATCTATTGTGATCCAGTGATATATAAATTAGGGAACCTTGAGTACGAGTAGAGAGGTTATTTTACCTCTGTATTTGGCACTGGTGCAATCGCTTCTGGAATACTGTGTCCAGTTCCGGGGCCCACAATTCAAGAAGGATGTTGATAAATAGGACACAGTTCAGAGAAGAGCTGTGAGAATGATTAAAGGATAGAAAACCTATCTTATAGCGACTGACTCAAAGAGTTCAATCTATTTAGCTTAACAAAGAGAAGTTTAAGGGGTGACTTGATTACAGTCTATAGCTACCTATGTGGGGAACAAACATTTAATAATGAGCTCTTCAGTCTAGCAGACAAAGGTCTAACTCGATCCAATGGCTGAAAGTTGAAGCTCGACAAATTCAGACTGGAAACAAGGTGTACATTTTCATGGTAAGAGTAATTAACCATTGAAATAATTTACCAAGGCTCGTGGTGGATTCTCCATCGCTGACAATTTTTAAATCAAGATCGGATGTTTTTCTAAAAGATCTGCTCTAGAAATTATTTTGGGGGAAGTTCTCCGGCCTGTGTTACACAGAAGGTCAGACTAGATGATCACATTCTGGCCTTGGCATCTATGACTCTCTTGTTTACCAACAGCAATTGGTTCTTTTTACTCAGGGAATAGAAACAAGCTTTTAGCCACAGTAGCACAGGTAAAATCTAGATGTTCCAGCTACAAGTTCGGTGTCCACTCACCACTGCAATCTCTGATATAGCAGACACATCTCCTAAGCTATTCTTCATCTCCTCGTAGGACTTGCCATCCTAAAGGTAAAGGGAGTTATAAGAATCAGACTCAGGGAAAAGGTTACTTTTATTTCAGTGAGCAAGTTCAAACTGCAGTTAAACCTTCTCCTGCTCCTCAAACCAGCATCTAGTCAATACCACATGAGTTGGGATGCAGAATCCCAGGAACTGCGGCTGCAAGACGGGAACCATGTGCAGTTTTGAGAGCTGCATCAGTCACCGAGCGATTTAAGAGCTCAGGCTGCATCATTGGGTGCATTAGTATGGAGGGAAAGGCATGGTTCTTGTGCAGAATGCACTTTATACCCTGTGCTATGGCCTCCACTTATCTCCTGCCTATCTGTCAGGGAATTGGTGGGATCTGGGAACCAACACAGTGGCACAGGTCCTTGCACTGCCTCTGGGGGGTCCTCTGGGACCTGCTAGTTTTTGGATCCTAATCCCCTACCCCTTTTGCAAGGGTGGGCAAATCCCACCCCCATTGGAGAGAATTTGTAGTAATCCCCCTCAGTGTAGAATTGCAGCAATTCCCCATCCCCTGGACAGGAGTAACCAGTGTAGGGGAACCACATGGCTTTGAAAGCCATAGGGATGCCAACTCTCACAACATCTGGTGTTTTCCTTAAAGCCCCAGCTCTTGGAGTCATGCGATTATGTGAGAATCTCAGCTGTTATTTAAAAAAAAAAAAAAAGTTTTCAGCCTTTGTGGTTGCCAGGAAAAGCTTGAAAATATATGATCCCTAAAGACCCCAACACCAGAAACCAAATAAAAAGAACAAGATTTATTACTTCTTACAATCTTATTATTTTTAAGCCAATCTCATGATTTTGAATGCTTGGGTTTAGCTGAAGTTATTTGTAGTTTTCCCCGATTTCACTTACCAATATCTCTTCAACACTACTCAATTTCACTTGCTATTTCTACTCCATTCATGTGCACTCTAGGGCCATCAGGTGGCTGGAGTCTGGCTTCACAGCACTGGAGGGCAGTGTTTCAGCAAGATTGTGTTCAATTAATTAAAAAACTGAAACAATCTGATTTTATGAAAACTTAACACGACAACAGACAATCCTCTGAACAATCTAGATGTTGGGCCTAAACGGTTTGTCTTTAATGAGAGCTAGGCAAGCTTAAAATCCGAGTTTTGAGATTTGGGGGGTTGATTCAAATATATATATATATATATATATATATATATATATATATATATATATATATATATATATATATTTGAAAATATGAATATATATAAAAATAAAAATGTATTTCCCCCACAAAATTTGCATTTAATTGAAAAGCAATTTATTGAAGCTACTGTTTCACTTAGTTCTATGTGTGATGCACCCCAAATGACGTTCTCACTAGATTTTGTGCTACCCACAGTAGAGAATATGTAGACCCCTACCTACTGATACTTCTATGCAATACACACACACGCACACGCACACACAGATTTCTCAGTAACTTACGCTCCACTTATACGGATCCCAAGCACTGAACCAGCCTGTGAAGGTGAGTGGTTCATAGCCTTGCTTCACCATTATTATTGGTGTTGCTAAATCTCTTCCAGCTGGATGGGTCTTCAGATAGTCTTTGGCTGAGGAAACAGCCTCATTTTTTTCATATGTATTGGAGGTTTTGCCAATCCAAAGGAAGATC
Organism: Gopherus flavomarginatus; assembly: GCF_025201925.1. Taxonomy (NCBI): domain Eukaryota; kingdom Metazoa; phylum Chordata; order Testudines; family Testudinidae; genus Gopherus; species Gopherus flavomarginatus. The sequence goes on along the minus strand of NC_066618.1, from coordinate 12,861,002 downwards.
TACAGTGGGAGAAGGCAGAAGACAAGTGAATGGTAAGAACCACCGGAGATCTGGATGGTTAGGCTCCCTCCCTATTGATAACTGGGATAATTGGATATCAGAGCAAGACACATGACTGGGGCAAAGCACAACAAACCCACTTTGTTGGTAGTTCGCTGCACCGGTCAAATTATTTCCTGGAATCAAATTATACATTAAATGATGGTCTGGTAGATGTCCTGAGAAAGATGTGTTGCTCCATATAAGCGGGTACCATATAATACTGGCCGCAGCAGCAAGCGGGTTCCCAGGTGGCACTGCTCAGGGCTAGAAAACATGCAATGGGCTCATTCGTCAGTCACAAAAGATGCCGTTAGTCACTCTAGAGATGGGGCTAAACCAAAAATGAAGAAACCAGCCTCCTCAGGACACCACGTTCTGACTGGAATGGCTGGTTCTGAAACTGTCCTTGTGACTTTGATTCTGGATTGATTCCGAAGTCAGACGGGGCCTGTTTTACCGCTCTCTACACAGCAATAAGAATATGAGGAAACCACACAGGATTCCAAACGACTACATTGTTTAACTATGTGCAGACACACAAGGTCGAACTACCTGTGTACACTGCGGCTCTGGCAGGGTTCTGTTGTCTACAACTATAGAAGACTGGGAGGCTGCACTAGAAGGATACTGTCTAATTCCTACACACCACATCCGACTTGGTTCTGAAACAGCCGACAGCCCAGGTGAGCAGCACTCTACCGGTATGTCTACAATGCAGCTGGAGCGAGCATCCCAGTCTGAGTTGACAGACTCACTCTAGGTCCTCTTGAGCTAATAGACTAAAAACAGCAGTGTGGATGACGCGGCAAGGCTAGCCACTCAAGTCCAAGCCCGCCCAGCCCCCTGGACCAAGCTCAGGTGGCCAGCCCAAACCACCAGCCCTGCGTCAATGTCCACACTGCTATTTTTCTCTCGCTAGCTTGTACAGAATTAATGAGAGTCTCATAGGTTTTAAGGTCAGACGGGACTGTCACACTCATCTAGACTGACCTCCTGCATATGGCAGGCCCCAGAGCCACACGCCCACACGTGTAATACATCCAGAACCTCTGGCTGAGTTACTGAAGTCCTCAAATCCTGGCTGAAGACTTCAGGTTACAGAGAATTCACCATATACACAAGTTTAAGCCTGCAAATGCGCCATGACCCATGCTGCAGAGGAAGGCAAAACTCCTCCAGGGTCTCTGCCAATCTGACTCGGCTGAAAATTCCTTCCCAACCCCAAATATGCCCATCAGTTAGACTCTGAGCATGTGGGCAAGACCCACCAGCCAGCCACTGCGGAAAGAATTCTCTGTAGTAAATCAGAGCCCTCCCCATCTAGTGTCCCATCACTGGTCGCTGGAGATGCTTGCTGCCAGCAGTCAGAGATTGGCTACATGCCCTTGTAGGCAGTCTCACATCCTACCATCCCCTCCATAAACTTACCAAGCTCAGTCTTGCCCCCACTGCTCCCCTTGTAAGGTTGTTGCAGAACTTCATTCCTCTGATGGTTAGAAACCTTCATCTCATTTCAAGCCTAAACTTGTTGATGCCTACTTGAGTCTACCTGCTCCCATCCCAGCAGCAGTGGAGACATCCCCTAATGTCCAATGCAGTCAAATCCAAACCCTCACGCTGGTCTGGCCTAGAACTCAAACCGAATCTGGAGCCAGAGCTGAGTGCTGAGTTTTCAGTCCAACTCTACTCCCTTCTGTCCCCTGAAATTTGGGGCAGGCTTTGATCACTGAATGTAGCACATGGAAGAGGATTTGGGGGTGGGGCTAGCGCATCAGTGACACTAAATGCTTAGCAGTGTGACAAAGAGAACATGTCCCTTTACATGTGTTGGTAGAGCCATATCCTAATGCTTTGGCTATGGGGCACCAGAACTGTCATCCAGCCTTGCTGTGAATAGCTGCTTGCATATGCTCACTGCAATCCCACAATAGGCAGAGGATTCTCAGAATTGCAATGTAATTCCCTCCTTCCTGGCAGGGCACCTAGGAAGCTGCAAGAGCAACATCTCGCCAAACCGTCAGAGCCTGAGCTCAGTGGAGCTGACACACACTGCTTAGAGTGAGAGGTCAGACTAGATAGTCGAGTGAACCCTTCTGGCCTTAAAATCTACTGGATTTTAGTAGAGGCTTTGCCACTGATCTCAAGGAATTTGGGAGCTGAGCTCCCTCAGGCCTCTTTGAAAATCCCAGGCATGGTGCCTGTTTCTCATCTGCCGAATGGGTCTAACACTGTAATTTCTCTTCAGGGCAGCGTGGTCTAGTGGCTAGAGCACTGCCCTGGGACTCAGGAGATCTGGGTTGTATTCCCAGCCTGCTGGATGACTTTGGGCAAGTCACTTTGCCTCTCAGTGCCTCAGTTTTCCCATCTGATCTTCTAATGAGACTGAGCTCCTTTGTAAAGCACTTTGATATGTATGGCCAGAAAGTGTGGCAAAAGCACTAGGTATTATTAATTATGTTGGGCTACATTATTGGGGTGTCGTGTAAATATTGGCAAAGCACTTTGAGATTCTGGGTGGAAGATGCTGATCTGAATTTCATGCTGAATACTGCATTAAAATAAGTCAAGCCAACAAAAATGCACAGATCCCATTATGGGGGGCGGGGAGGAGAAGAGGAGGGATTCCACTGACCTCTTCCCAAGTGTCTAGTAACATGACATCATCTTCATCCAAGTCATCCTGGCAGAAGCCCACCACTTCCGTCATGATAAACCGCCCTGTCTGGTTGGAGCATTCAAACAGGCGGGGCTGATATCGGACTGTTGACTCTTGGAATCTTGGCAGGGCGAGAAGAACCAGGGAATGTGAAATCTTTTCCCGTGTTTGAGTCCAACACCCATTGTAGACACTGTCTGTGGCCAACAGGGGTCAGACTTGTACATGGCAACACCCATCAGCTGTGATGAAAGCTGGTAGGTGGGAGGGGGAGAAGTTGCTGGAATCCTTTTGGGAGTTGATCCCAAGGGTTCAGAACCCCTCTCACCCCCACCAAAAGTCAAAGCAAAATTCCACTCGAACCACCACGATTTGCCTGCCTCCAAGTTGAAGTCACGTTAACCCACCACGCTTTAAATGGCTCCCGCGGAGACCTGTTACCTTGCCCACGCTCAGCTTAGATGGAATGGAGAGGTCAAGTTTGCTCCAAACAGGTTTAGCTCCCTGAAACTTCCGGTGTCCCAGGCAAACGTTTGTAACAATCAAACCGATCGGAGCGTTCACACAGCCCTTCTTCTCAGCGCCAAGCCTCAGACCAGTTCAGATCGGGATTTCAACCCCGTTCCCCAAGAAGGGCCAGACCCAGTGCCCATTGGGGTGAATGGAAGTCTTTGCATGGACTTCACTGGGCACTAGGTCACGTCTAGAGCTTGGGGATGCTCCGATCTGGGATTCTGTATTGGCCCATTCTAGTGAGGGGTCCTAGCTTGGAAATCCTTACCCAGTCTTCCTGCAAAGACCTGACTCTCTGCTTAGTTACAGCCGCGCAAGCCCACTGCAGCCCTTAAAGAATTACCTCTTGTCACTGGCATAGGGGGCTTTTCCTCCCAGTGCTGCCCAGAACTCCACCGGCTCTTGCCCCTCCAGAACGGTCTGCTTGTCCCGTTTGGAGATGATGTTGGCCACTATCTTTGCCATCTCTCTCTCATCCCCGCTGCAGCCCTGCATTCATGGCACAAGATCAGAGGGGTTCAGGAGGGACCTGGCAGAATAGATCTGTGAGCTGATGGTCTGTACGTCACTTCTCTCTGCTGGAGAGAACTAGAGCTCCCCCCTCCAGTGGCTGGGCCAATAAGGGGATGTGTTAATTCTGCAGGGAGAGATTCTTTCCTCTTGCACATGGCAGAGATGTCAGTCGTTGTTATGATTGTCGTTTGCAGTCATCTAGGCCCAGACCCTCAAAGGCATTTAGGCACCTAACTCCCATCAACTTCTCAGTACCTTTGAGGGTCTGGGCCCTAGGGACCGATTCTCCCAGTGGACCCATTGAAACTGATGAGACTATTCGTGTAATGAGGTACCAGTCAACAGGAGTGAGGGCAGCAGGAATTGGGCCTTGTGTAAACATTGTGCTCGCTTACCTTCCCACACCACAGGTAGCAGACCTGGTTGGTCGTGAGCAGGAAGACGTCATTGGAGTTGAGGGAGGAGGCCCGGGCTGGCACCTCGATGGTTTTGGTGTTCATCTCATCAGTGCCTCTCACTTGGAAGAGATGGACCACAGGCTCGGGCTCGTTATTCTGTGCACGACTCGTACCTCCCTACAAAAATCCAGATCGCATCATGAGGCGTGATGGGCGCGAAAGCCCAGGAGGCCTCTGGCGAGAAGAGCAGACTCAGGCGTCTTGCCCATCAAGCTGCCAGAATGGAGGGATCAGAGTCTGATAGAAAGCCCACTGGACTCCCTGGGAGCCTCTCCACTCCTTGGCTCAGGCCCCAAATCTCCCACTAGGAAGACAGCCAGCACGCTACATGCCTGCTGCGGGCATTTGCCAGTAATACAGGGGCAGGAATGGGGAAGGCCGAGGAGGGAGTCTCCAGCCTGCCTTGCCGAGCAGGAAGAAGTTGTTTCCCTGACTAAGCACCCTGTGCAGCACTTTCTTCAAAGTGAAGCTGCTCATCTTTTCCTTGCCCCCTTCCCTCTTGCTTTCCCTGGCTCTGTGCATTGGCCATATGAATGGAATCTTTAATTCACCCTACAGTGGCTGCACAGCACTGGTTTGAAAGGGAAGCCATAGCTAGTGGCTAAGGGCCTGGTCTGGGTGTCAGATCTGAGTGGAGGCTGTACGAGGTCAATATAAAGACCCCAATTGTTCCAGTCTCAGATATGCCAGTGGCTCTCAACCTCTCCTGACAACTGTACCCCTTGCAGGAGTCTGGTTTGTCTTGCGTACCCCCAAGTTTCCCCTCACTTAAAAATGACTTGCTTCCAAACTCAGACATGAAAATACAAAAGTATCACAGCCCACTAGTACTGAGAAATTGCTGACGTTCTCATTTTTACCGTATAATTATAAAATAAATCAACTGGAATAGAAATACTGTACTTACATTCAGCGGACAGTATATAGAGCAGTCTAAACATGCCATGGTCTGCAGGACAATTGAGTTGTACTGACTTGGCTAGTGCTTTTTATGTAGCTTGTTGTAAAACTAGGCAAATCTCTAGATGAGTTGATGTACCCCTGGAAGATCTCTACATACCCCTAGTTGAGAACCACCGAGCCACGACACAGACTTGCTTTGTAACCAGGGGCAAGCCGGCTAATAGGCAATGCTCGGTGTTGGCCTAACTCTACTCCCAATGAAGCCAAGCGTTAGGCCAGCACTGAGCAACCTTGGGCTTCCCCGGGCCTCCATTTCATCTTCACTTGTAACACAGGGCCCAGGAGCCCCAAGCAGGCTTAGCTGTAACTAGAGAACCTATGAAATGGGCTAACACTCTGCAGTCCTGTGACAGGGAGAAGGCTTGCAGAGAACTTTGAGGCTGGATACTGGAAGATGCTGTCAGACAGCATACGAACATCTGCTGTGATTTACGGCATAACGTCTTGTGTTTAATTCCACAAAGTCTCCGAGGATAGAATTTGAATGCAAGACACTGTACAAAATAATTAGAATCTAGAGATGGAAAAGATCTGAGGGCTTAATCTAGTCCAGGCTAGCTCCGTTCCCTATGAGATATTTACTGGTGCTTTGCTCAGCCTCGTTTGAAACATGCCAGGTGGAGAGCGGAAGCATTGCCCAGCAGTTTTTCAGTTCCCTGCGTTGTCACAGACTTCCTGCGTGTGACCTTGGGCAAGTCACTTAACCTCTCTGTGCCTCAGCTGACCCTCTGCAAAATGAGGATAATAGCCCTGCCCTCCTCCTTGCAGGGAGGTCGAGAGGTTATATCCATTAACAACTGAGCAGGGCTCAGATATTATCCCAACAAGGGCTGAATAAGTTCCTATGACAGAAGTATGGGTTTCCAGCACTTCTGTTTGGGCTGTGTCATAGTCTTCCAAGAGACCTGTCAGGCTATTTCAGTCTAAACAGTGCCATTCCTCCTGGGGATGCTTCCATCTACCACCCTGAACAGTTCCTCTTCCTTCCTGGTGTAAGCTGTGCCTACACGGCGTGGTGCTCTGTCCCTCTCTTAGTGACGGCTAGGCAAGTTAGAAATTGATCAGCTGGTTGCAGGTTCGGCTAACAGAGGGGTGTCTTTCAGCTCAGGCAGCAGGGGCTTGTGCACTAAGATCCAGAGGTCCCAGGTGTGACCCTCATCACTGACCACCCACCTAGAGGTGTCAGAGTTACCCTGGTGTTTACACTTTTCAGCTATTTCTGGAGTCAAAGTTGTTATTACCTCATAAATAATCAGGCTGCCTTTAAAGATGGCAAGGAAGTGCTGAGGCTCCCTGCCCATCGTCACTCGAACCTGCACCGGCTCGTTCCCGTACTTTTTGTCCAGCTCCACAGCATTGAATGCACAGGCAGTGATTTCATCCACGGATGCATGGCGGCCCTAGGATCGAACGAGAGATACCTGGTATCGCTGTTCAGGAGAGGCATTTCAGGAGATGTTAAGTGCATGGAATGTTTCATTGTTACTGTCATAACTATGAAGGGAAGGGTAACAGCCTTCCTGTGTACAATACTATAAAATCCCTCCTGGCCAGAGACACCAAAATCCTTTTACCTGCAAAGGGTTAAAAAGCTCAGGTAACCTGGCTGACACCTGACCCAAAGGACCAACAAAGGGACAAGATATTTTCAAATCTTGGTGTGAGGAAGGCTTGTTTGTGCTCTTTGTTTTGGGGATTGTTCGCTCTTGGGACTAAGAGGGACTAGACATCAATCCAGGCTCTCCAAATCTTTCTGCACAAGTCTCTCATATTTCACACTTGTAAGTAACAGCCAGGCAAGGCGTGTTAGGTTTATCTTTGTTTTCTCAACTTGTAAATGTTCCTTTTTGATACGAGGATTTATCTCTGAAAGGTTTGCTGTAACTGTGAACCTAAGGCTAGAGGGGGTTCCTCTGGGCTCTTTGAATCTGATTATCCTGTAAAGTTATTTTCCATCCTGATTTTACAGAGATAATTTTTACCTTTCTTTCTTTAATTAAAAGCTTTCTTTTTAAGAACCTGATGAAAGCAGAGATTCCCGTTCTCATGACTCACGCACGAAGAGGGCCGCGAAGAACATCATGAAGTATTGCAAGATTCGCTATCAAATCATGAGAGTCAGCAACACTGCTAGTGCGGGTTATGGCAGTGGAGAAAAACCACAGGCCTGAATCTCTGCTTCCTTGCATCTTGTATCGTCAAATACCCCTCTGCAAAGTGAGGGTGTCTGCAGCCACCTCTGGGGTGGAGCGCGGCAGCCAGCCGCACGCTCTGCATTCACTTGGCACACAAGCAAAGGATTACACAAGGTGCGAGGTCCCCCAGGTCTGCCAGATTTATGAAAAGTGTGCGCACATTGGGGAATGGTAAATTTTTTGGCCAATCCTTGCTGTTGCTTTGACAAAATGCAGGTCGTTCAAGTGAAACCCTCTGCCCCATTTGCCAAAGGAAAATATTTGTAGTCCTCTCAGACCTGGGACTGTACAGAACATTTCCCGATGGACAGCATGGCGGGGAATGCTATACCTCCAAAGGGTAGCGTGCCCCACCCCTTTCCAAGCTCTACTATGCTTTTCAGTAGCTTCTTATTGTCTCAGGGCAGCAGTGTGTTCATGGCTTCCTTTCAGACAGCCTCGGCTGGGCTCACAATCTGAGGAACTGCAGTAGAAGCCAGTGCTGCCACTCGCAGCCCGATTCGATCATACCCTTCAGTGAAATGTGCTAGACCTCCATGTGGAAGGATGCAGAAGGTCCCACCACTAGCTCAACTGGGGTTCGAAAGAGCAAGACAGAGCCAAAGACGCTGGGCTTTCCAAAGAGCGAGTGATACTTTGGGAGTTGGGTTAGTTTTGTATTTTCTTCAGTTCTGAGCTTCTATCAATTATATCCAACCCTTTCCTGCTTGCCTTTTACTTACTTGCCACATATAGATAATGTAATGAGTTCTGCTCGATATCAGGTACGTATAGAGGACCAGGTAACAATCTCCTCCGTAAAACTGCCCATAAGTCCTGGGATCCACTGGTTGCATGTGCAGATCCTCAATCCTCCACACCTGCATAGAAACCAGCTGGTCAGAAAGGTGGATTTTGCGTGTGCAAATGTGAGCATGTGTAAATATACCCAAGCCACTTCTTCAGGGGCCCACTGAAGTTCAGGCCTGTAGGCTCTATATCAAATGCCCACTTCACTGCTATGCTACTCCAGTTTTGGCCGCGTGAGTCCACCAAATTCCTCAGCGCGTTCTCGGCTGCTAACAACGCACAGTGCCTTACCTGAGCTAGATGAACAAACCTGCTGACTCCTTTGCATCACTGATCAAAAGACCATAGGATAAGATGTCCCCCTCCCCCAAAAGAGTATCTGGGGGAGAGGGGATTTATAATAGCTGTTCTGAATAGTTACAGCGTTCTGGCTGCAGCCACACTGCCTTAGGGCAGATCTGCACAGCAGCTTATGTAAAAATGGCAGAGGCTTGGAAATATGTCAAGGACTGCAACCCACGTAAGAGAAAAATGATTTGGAAAGTGATTGCTCACCTCAACTTTCCCGGAGGCATCATCTGCCATTCTCTGTTCTGCAGCTAGCTCTGGTCTGGCATGTAACTGAGAGACATCAAATTTCACTTGCTCCACCTTGGCTGTACACATAAGCAGAATACATGTTAACCAAACCGTATGAACATATAGTTTAAATACTGTACAATGCCCCATATTTACACTCAATTATAACATACATGAGAAAAATCCTGGCTTGTAATGATCTGAAAACCATCATATCACTAGTAAGTAGATACAACAAATCCTGCATGTTGACAGGAGTTAGACTAGAAGACCCTTGTGGTCCCTTCTAAACCTATGGTTCTATGATTCAAAGTACAAGTCTATTGTTGATGGAGCTTGGGGGTTCTATTGTTGACCTCCTAAGAGGCCAATAATAGAATTACGGACCAATATTACTCAATCACACTGTATATGCAGAAAGTACACCCTGATTGGCTCCAGTGAGTTCCAGTCAAAGTATTATTCACCTCCCATACAAACAATTCATGATAATTTCCTCCTTTTAAATGTTATTTTCAAAAGGAAAAATGGTTCAATTTCTGGAGGTAATGACGGGGGCAGGGGGAGGAGAGAGATGGACAATGATGAAGACATTCAATATCTATGTAACTACAGATATTCACATCACACTTCTGTCAACATCCAGGTCTGCCGTCCATCAGCTCACATTTTCCCTTTTGGAACAATACACTAACACTCACCTCAACAAAAGCCAGTGAGCCAAATTCTGTTCATGCTTATACTAGTGTAAATCCAGAACAAGCCCATTAACTTCAGTGGAGTCATAGATTTATGCCAGCATAAATGAAAGCAGATTTTCATCTAAAATCTGTTTATTAGATTCATAGTTACTGATTTCTTCTGAAGTTAAAAGGGTTTTTTTTGTAAATATTTGTGATTCGTTTCCTAACTGATTTCTTGATTGCCACAATTTACATTTGATGTAGCTGATGGTTTCACTATTTTATTAGGTAAGCATACAGTATCAGCAATTTGTGTTATTGCTAAATTGCTGAATCCTTTCTATTTTACCAAAGAAGATGGAAGATACGTGGTTATGGAAGAACGGGCAATCAGACTTTAAAGATACTGAAGGTTTGAAACAATGAGTGTAAAAGATATTCTTCAGGCATCATTTTTCATAAGGAAAGCAGACAGAACTCAAAATCAATGACAATAACGCATGCTAAAGATCAGCCACTGCCTGCTTGGAGGATTCACAGATTCCAAGGCCAGAAGGGACCATTGTGATCATCTGGTCTGGCCTCCTCTATAACGCAGGCCAGAGACCTTTCCCAAGATAATTCCCAGAGCATCTCTTTCAAAAGCATCCAATCTTGATTCTAAAATGATCAGTGATGGAGAAGCCACCATGACCCTACATAAATTATTTCAATGGTTAATTACTCTCGCTGTTAAAAACTTACTCCTTATTTCCAGTCTGAATTTAACTAACTACAACTTCCAGCCGTTGGATCATGATAGACCTTTCTCTGCTAGATTGATGAGCTCAGTATCAAATATTTGTTCCCCATGTAAGTACTTACTGACCGTAATAAAGTCATCCCTTACTCTTCTCTTTGTTAAGCTAAGAAGATTGAGCTCTGGGAGTCTATAGCTATAAGGCATGTTTTCTAACCCTTTAATTATTCTTATGGCTCTTCTCTGAACTCTCTCCAATTTATCAGCATCATTCTTGATGATCTCACCAATCTTGCCAGTTGTGTAGACTTTGCCAAGCCCTTGAGTTTCCTCCTTTTCTGTCCACCTCTTGAAGAGCTGTTTAAACATTGCCGACTCTGAGCCGTCATTCACCACTTCCACGTTTGTTGTAGCAGAATAACCCTTGGCTTGGATAAAACTCTACGGGGGGATTCCAAAAGGACTTCACTTAGCTCATACCAATCTCTGTACAGAAGTACAACTGGACTGAACGTTGCCTGGGCCTACACCAACCCCACTGATCCAAATCCCCAAAACCCTTAAGAGGTTGGGAATGTGAATCCCTGAGCTGGACCTAAATTTTGTAACTGGCCTTTATAATACAAGCCTGTGCCAAAAATCCAGATCTAGATACCCACACACTCTGAGATGTACAATATCCCAGGGCTGACTGGGGCAGCATGGGCCCATATCTGGTTAGGAATGGCCCCCTTTTCTCCTTGCTTCATAGACATAGAGAGCTCCTGATGAGAGGAAGAATGATCCAGTGGTTTAGGTGTCAGCCTGGGGCTTGGTAGACCGAGGTTCAATTCTTTGCCCTACTACGGATTTCCCGTGTGACCCCGGGTGAGTCATCACGCCTCTCTGTGCTGCAGTTCCTCATGTACGAACTTGGGTGAAAACTACAAACTGCCTTGCCATCAAGCAGGATTTCACTCCAAGTTAGCGAATACACCGTCTTCCCCAGTGAAGACAAAGCCCTAAACCCTGCAGGCTACTTTGAAAATGTCAACTACAAATTCCCATTTAAGGCTTATTCCAAAACCCACTGAAGTCAATGGAAAGGCTCTTTGTGGACTGGGATCTTAGGCACCTAAATAAGTGGCCTCATCCCCCACAGCTCCCATTTAATTCATCCAAGAGTGACAATGTTGGTTTAAGTCCATTATTACTATATTGTCTTCAGTTAATATGCACGAAAACAGGCCAGCTCCCGTCAATCAATGCTCCATTGTAATGATCAGCAACGTCCAGGATAGTTCTCAGTTACTTCCCCTAGCAGATTGTTTTAAATACAGGACTCACCACAGCTCGGCTGAATGCTGCTTTCTTTTCCTCCTTGCTGGAGTCTTTTCCTCTCCAAACATAGATCTTAAAACCACCTTGGTCTAAAATGTGACAGTCCTGAAGTGAAGCAAAGGAAATAGATAGATCAAAAATCCTGCTGGGGCCAGGTTTCTCCCCTTATCCAAAAAGTGTCACTTGCACTCATGTCTAGACTAGAAAATGTTGTGCCCCTTTTCTAGCAGTGGTTCAGGTGCACGGTTGCTAGCAGCAGCAAAAGAGCTGGTATAGGCAGCTGCACTATTCCTGGAAAATGGTACAATGTTTTCTGCACTAGACCCAGCTCAAATGGATCCCTGGAGTATCTGACACTTGTTCCAAACCCAGTAATGAGTCCTTTGCACTCTGCATCAACCAATCCGTCAGTTCCCAAAAGCATGGGATGAGAGAGACTAGGAACGCAGGCCCTGAATGTTCAACCCTCAGCCCACTGTGCTAGATTAATGAGTGGTATTGATTGTAGAGTGCCTGCTGGGAGCTAGAGGAGTACGAAGCAATGCCTGACTTAGACTTGTCTTGCACCAGTGTAGGTCTGGAGTCACTCCCTGAAGCCGGAGGAGTACACTGGTGTAAAAGCAGTGCAACATCAGAACCAGGCTCCAGGCACCAGCACAAGAAGCAGGTGCTTGGGGCAGCCAATGTAAAGGGGCAGCATGTCAAGGTCTTCGGTGGCAGGTCCCTCACTCCCTCTTGCAGGGAAGGACCCGCCGCTGATGTGCCACCGAAAAATGAAGCGGCGCAATGGAGCTGCTGCCGAAGTGCTGCCAATCGCGGCTTTATCTTTTTTTTTCTTCTTCGCCTCTTGGGGCAGCAAAAAAACTGGAGCCGGCTCTGGTGCCAGATCAGAACTAGTCCATGTGACTCTACCTCAAATCCATGACAGTCCAACTGCATCCTGGCACCCTACCAGGTAACAGTGAAGGAGAACTGAGCTGCTTGTTTTTAAAGGAAAAGAGAAACAACCCAGAAGAAAGCAGAACCTTTTCATCAGTGCTTAATTTGTGCCACGGCTTGTCAGGGCTGAGCCCCGGCATCTCTAGGTTTGGCAGTTCATAGCCCTGGCACCTCTGGGCTTGCTGCATCAGTTATGAAAGTAAAAAATTGCTTGAGCCCTGGCACCTCTTTCATTACAAATTAAGCACTATTTATCATTTCTACTCAGAGGTGACATGCGCACTAATCCACCCTCGATAACACTTTATGCTTCTACTGCTAGAAACAGAGAGAGGGAGGGAGGCAAGAACCCTAGTTAGTCAGAGGGGTTGGTGGCAGCCGACAGACATATTGGTTTCCCTCATGGTAACCCCCACATCTTGCAGGCTGGTTTGTTTGAAGCAATTAGTGGGGACAAATTCACTATCATATTTTAGCCAGATCCTCCCTCATGTATACGAACATGAGCTATTAACCATCTCTGTTCTGACAGTGCCTTGAGACACTCGACTGTTCCTGTAGTGACTGCCAAGGTCACATGTCCTAGGGTTGTGAGGGCGGGCAGGTCACCTTCTCTCATAGCAGCTTCAATCCACCTTCACCCATCAACCACCAAAAACAGACCTCAGACCACCGGTGATTCCCTTTAAAAAGGCACCTGATAGTTTGAGATATGGAAGGTCTTTAAGGCCCAGATCCTAAAAGGTAGTTAGGCACTTAACTGTCATATTCTGCCTTTGTTATTATTTGTTTGATCATTTCACTTACAGGCCTCAGGCAAGGACTCAGGTATCACTGTGCAGGTGCTGTGCAGGCAGGGGACAAGAAGTGACAGTTCTCATCACAAAGAGCTTCCAACCTTAGCATCCCCCCCCCTCATTTCCCCACCCCTCACCTCATGCTGGAGGAGATCTTGTGTGAGGGGCCGGGTGGCTATCTCCTGCACCACCAAGTTGTTGTCCTTTTCGTAGACACTAGAGGAGGCAATGGGCAGAGAATGATTCACAGGCTGGGGGAGAAGGGACTCTCCTCTTGAGGGACACACACTCATTCCCAGGGCTTGGAGGCCTAGCCCAGACTTACTGGTAGAGCCGGACATTTGCTTTCTGCAGCTCATCGGCTTTCTCATCGGGCATGGCTGGCCCGAGCGCTCCACGTCTCTCCCCAAGTATTGTTTTCATGATCTGCATGAGGTCCGGCGAGTCCTTCTCATTGTCAATGATGCCAATCTGGGCACGGCCGCCTCTCTCGTCATCCCTGATGCTACGAGCCAGAGCCAGTCCCTGTAAGAGATAAGTCCTGATTTAGCCAATGAAAAGACTCACCTTTCACCTCTGGAGGTACCGGGTCAGCACTGACTTTCAGTGCTCACACAGGACATTTCAGTCCAATTTATTATCTTGGTCAATGCAGTCTAGCTGGGCAACCCGGCCCATAGAGGAGAATGGGGGCACAAGGCACCCAAATTACAACTCCTATGATGCACCATGGCAGTGTTTCCAAATTGAAATGTTTCGGTTTTTAACCAAATCTGTACATTCTCTGTAGAAAAACATTTTTTGTCTGAAAAAAGCTATTGAGTTGAAAACCCAATTTTCTATTGAAAAACAGTTTAGACAGAACATTTTCAAGCAGCCTTGGAATTCTAGCATCAAAGGAAATCTGGACATCATCTCTCACTGCAAACCCTCCTCCTGCTGCCACATTTCTCATGCTTGGAAATCTGCCCTACAGTCCCTTCTGTCCCATTGCTTCTGGGGGCAAATGCCTCCTTTCCACCTCTGCTGAAAGCATCAGCTGCTCGCCTTATCCTGGCCATGCTGCTATCTTTTCCCTGGTGTCCCCAAGGCCCAGCTCTCCGGGTGCCACAACATGCAGAAAGATGCCGCCTGCCTTTTCATACATATAAAGGGGTGCCATGAGTTCACCCACAACTTCAGGCACCTCTCCTATGCCCCCAGAACCTGGTTCATACCAAAAACCCTCCTGGTTTTTGATGGCCTCCCATGGCATTGGTCCTGACAACCACAGAGACGCAGTGTGTGGTCCAGTGGGATAAGATGCCGGATGAGAACTCAGGAATAGAACTTAGTCCTCCCTACCACTGCCATGGTCCTGCAGGATGATCATGGCCATGTCACATCACTGCTCTGTGCCTCAGTTTCCCCATCTGTAAAATGGCGATACTGATACCTTTGTAAAATATTTTGAGATCTATGGAGGAAAGCTGATACACAAGAGCTTGGTATTCTTATTTCTACTTCTGCTTTTCTTCTGCTACTTCTTCTTCTGTCACTTTGCACTAGTCCACACTACCTTTTTTTAAAACAAATTTCCCCACTCCTGAGATCTCTAGTGTACATAAAGTTCCTGATGTTTTAAGCACTAGGTCACATACACCTAAATGATGTATAGAGAGGCTAAGGGATTTGCCACCCAAGGCCACACAGAGAATCTGCAGCAGAGCCAGGAACTGAACGTACATCCCCTGAACCTGTCCCATGCTATAACTGCAACATGATTCTTCCTCTCCTGTAGCAGTCGATAATGGGAATGTAGCCCTCTGATAGGGTTTTAACTACTCATCAGTGTATCACTTGTTTTGTGCTGGGGAGGCTGCTATTTTGCAATCATCATCGGTCATATTTCTCTTCATTTTTCAGGCTTTCAAAATGCCCCAAATAAATCCAACGGCATTTTCCGCACTGACCCTGGATTTCTCCGCAATGTTGCAGTCGGGACCATTCCACTGGATCAGCACTTTCCCCAGGTCCAACAGAAACACATCCCCCTTATTGAAGCTGTCCCATGAAAGCTCCACCTGTCACGAGATAACGAAACAGTGCGTGTTACAAGGCAACAATGATCATCAAGGTAAAACGGCTTCTGGGGAAGGAACAACACTCTGATATTAACAACATCCTTATTTTTCTCTGCAAAATCATTAAACTATCCATAACATGATCAGGGATTTATCATTTATTATCCTGTTTGAACAGATAGGAACACCAGGCATTTTTTAAAATTAAAGGAAGAATGCGCGTGCATGCCCGTGTGTGGATCTCCTTGTTGTTCTTTTAAAACTTCTAGTTTTCTGGTAACAGCAATAACCTCTGAGAAAGACATTGCATAGGAATAAATGATTGGCTGGGTCTATCGGCCAACAGCTTAGAATCATAGAAGATTAGAGTTGGAAGAGACCTCAGGAGGTATCTAGTCCAACCCCATGCTCAAAGCAGGACCAACCCCAACTAAATCATCCCAGCCAGAGCTTTGTCAAGCCGGGCCTTAAAAATCTCTAAGGATGGAGATTTCTCCACCTTCCTAGGTAACCCATTCCAGGGCTTCAAAACCCTCCTAATGAAATAGTTTTTCCTAACACCCAACCTAGATCTCCCCACTGCAACTTGAGACCATTGCTCCTTGTTCTGTCATCTGCCACCACTGAGAACAGCCTAGCTCCATCCTCTTTGGAACCCCCCTTCAGGTAGCTGAAGGCTGCTATCAAATCCCATCTCACTCTTCTCTTCTACAGACTAAATAAGACCAGTTCCCTCAGCCTCTCCTTGTAAATCATGTGCCCCAGCCCCCTAATCATTTTTGTTGCTTTTCACTGGACTCTCTCCAACTTTTGCGCAATACTCCAGATGTGGCCTCACCAAGTGGTGAATAGAGGGGAATAATCTCTTCCCTTGATCTGCTGGCAATGTTCCTACTAATGCAGCCCAATATGCCATTAGCCTTCTTGCCAACAAGGGCATGCTGTTGACTCATATCCGGCTTCTCTCTCTCTCTCTCGCATAGCAAAACCCACTGTAAGTTACTGAATGTTGTTTATTCTATAAAGCAGAGATTTTCAAACTGCGATGAACAATCAGTTGAGAAGAGTTGATCGGAAAATGAATTCCCCCACCAGCACCCATGGAAAAGTTTCACGACTAAGAGAAAGAGCACAGTCCCTGCCCCCAGTTGCTTACGATGGTGATGAGTAACAATGCTGGTGCTTGAAAGAGATCCTTTATATTCAGTGCTGCAGTCCCAGCTGCCTCTGAATAACAGAGCATGGGGCTTCTATAGCACCCCTCCCCTGGGCCCCCTGTCTGAGAGGCTCATCTATTTAAGGGTATCACATATGCAAGCCAAGGTCTCGATCCTGCATAAAGCAGGGTCAGAAGCTCTGTGTGTACTGTGTGAGTTGGCACTGATGAAGCCAACGAGACTCCTAGCACAGCATAAGGGTAAGCATGTGTGCAAGTCTCTGAAGGATCGGGGCCTAATATTAGCACAGAGTGGGGGAGGGAAGGGACAGCTAGGGTTACAGAAATGCAGCGGTGCGGCGACTCAGCTTAGACATGTGCATGTCTTGGCGATCCAATGAGGTCTTAAAAATACAATCATATTATTGAATAATATGTTAATCAGATATAATTATACATGATATCATCATATGTAATATAATTATTACAATCACCTGCAGCAGGCCCTAGGGAAATGCATAAACCGGAACCATTTTTTTTCCAGCTTCAGACGACAAGGCTGCTACAAAATCAAGTTCATAGTTGTCTCAGTTTTAATTGTGTAAGAAATCCATGACTTCAGCTGGAAGGACTGCAAGTCTGATTCAGCTTCCCCTTACAGCAGTGTCACTCCATTGTCTTCAACACTGAGTGACACTGGTATAAAGACGACGAGAATCAGGCTCTGTGTTTGCAGCTATTGCTCAGAGGGCTTGATTTGGATCTCACACCGGTGCAAGGTGCAAGTCTACTGAAATCTATGGCCTAGATGGTCAGCTGGTTCAAACTGATGTAGCACCATAGGCTTCATTGGAATCAAGGTGATTTACACCAGTTGAGGATTTGGTTCTATTGAGTTACATGGGTAGAAAACCGAAGTGAGGTCAGAATCTGACCCAGATTTTCCCCCACTGGAAAGCCATATGGTATGCCAGACCATTAACCGACAGCACTGCTCCTATGAAATTCACCGTGAGTGACTAATACAAATCAAGCTCTTCTGCCCTTACCTCTGTGGCTGACACATGCTTCTTCCCCTTGACATGAAGGAGGCGTCTGATGTTGTACATATTGGTCTCCACATGCTTGAATCCTGAAGCGACGCCTCCCTTCTTGTAGCTGTTGCATAACAGGGAATCGAGGGTTAAAATTAGAGCAGATAAGAAAATGAGGATTTTTTCCAGGAAAATGTTAAGTTTTTAGCAAAAAAAATCAAAATCCGAACTATCCAGAAGTTTGTATTTGAAAATGCTGCCACAGTGGCTCAGGAGAGTTGTAATTTGTGCTCCTCATGCTCTCATTCTCCTCAATAGGCCAGGTTCTCTGGTCAGATTACATCTCCTATGATGTGCCTTGATCATCCCTCTTGCATCATAGGTCTCACATGGCTGTGGTGCATCATGGGAGGTGGAGTCCATATGGCGAACCTGGCCCATAGGGGAGAATGGGATCGTGATCACGAAGCGTCTCTCCCATGAGGCACTGCAGAGGCATTTCGGAATTGAAATATTTCAGTCCCCAGGTGCACAGTTTTTTCATGAAAAAGCAAAATTTTCCCCAGACACTTCTTGAAAATAGAAACCATTGTATTAAAAAAATCTTATATTCCATTGAAAAACAGTTTTGATGGAAAAATGTTGACCACCCCTAATTAAAACAACATTCTGCAGGGACTCAGGATGTCACCCTGCTCTCCGATGTAAGCTATTTGTGCTTGTGCTGTGGGACATGTGGATCACAATGTTTGACTGCAGGCCCTACTGTGACCCAAGAACTACTGAATGCTAAGGGTATATAGGATCCCCTGGTTTTCACTAGAAGAATGTCATGTAAGGTTTCCAATTAAACCCTGTGTCACACTGGTCATCATACCCATTGTGAGATGTATGTATGGACGTTGGGTAAGCAGTTACGTATATATACTGATAATTATGTACTTAAAGTCTGTGACAAAGGAACTGGTCACCAGAAAGGTGAAAAGCAGTTGGCGTTTTTTCAGGCAAGAGATGTTTCTCTGTCTGTTTACATGTACATTAAATATTGTGCAGTTCACATCCATTTACAGTCTGAGCAAAATTCTAATCAATAGATTACAGAGGTTGCAGGAAAAAGCAAACCCAGACGGGTTTATCCTGTTTTGAAGAAAGACAATGAACTTTTGAAACTCGATCTGGGGATGCAGATGAACCCTCCCTCCCCAGTTATTCCATCAAACTGTGATGACAAGCAAACGTGATCTTATGAGAAAGCACCTCAGTAAAACTGGTTGAAAACCTGGGGAAAGGAATTACCGGAAGCTACCCTGTAAGAGACAGGGATGTCTTTTGAGTTCACTTTAGACTCTGGAAAGCGTGTTATGATTTTTCTCTAGGCAACCATTTGTTTCCAATATTCTTACTTTCTAACACTTGAATCTCTGTTCTTTGAAAAGTTTATCAATATATATAGAGCTGTGTGTTAAGTAAATGGTGATGCTGAGTTGAATCTTGCAAGCTGGGCAGGGACGGTGTCCCTAGCCTCTGTTTGCCAGAAGCTGGGAATGGGTGACAGGGGATGGATCACTTGATGATTACCTGTTCTGTTCATTCCTTCTGGGGCACCAAGCACTGGCCACTGTTGAAAGACAGGATATGGGGTAGATGGACCTTTGGTCTGACCCAGTAGGACCATTCTTATGTTCTTATATGTACTATTCCTCTGGGAGTAGCAAATTTGAGACTTCTATGAGTGCTCCATGGAACAGGGGCTGAGCACTCCAGCAGGATGCTCAGACGACTTGGAGGTTGGTGTGTGCCTACCGCTAACCTGTACTGAGAGAGAGAGGCCCGGAGGGAAGTCTTGTGTTGCCAGAAACTAGTGGATTCAGGTTGCTGATACACACCAACTGCCGGAGGCTGGGACTGGACGACAGACGATGGATCACTTGATAACTGCCTTGTTCTGTTCATTCTCTTTGAAGCATCTGGCATCGGCCATTGTCGGAAGACAGGCTATTGGGCTAGGTGGACCATTGGTCTGACCCAGTATGGCCGTTCTTATTTTGTTGTTGACTGCCTCTCGCTGCTTCTTCTTAGCATATGCGCAACGTGCCTCAGCTGGCATGTGACCAGGATTCATCTCCGAATTTGGTCCGCTGGTTGAACCATTAGCTTCCCTGGCTCAGGCCAGGTACTGTGGGGAGGGCGACTTGAATGCTAATCCATGCTCCCTGGGCAGGTGGTAGCGAGGTCCTCATGACACTGGGGTACCCTTGCCCCACACCTTTGTCACAAGGCACAATGTCATTAGTTCCTTCCAACACAACTTTATGATGAAGACACAGAGACATCCCAATTCCTGAGCTGTTTTCCTGGCTTGTGGGGTGCACCAGCAAGGAGTGGGATGGGCGGCATCCTCTCATGATCATCATGCATTTTGCACAATCTAACACCTCACATGCCTGTATCAGGCCTTGAGCTAAGTCTCAGAAATGTGCATGCCTGGGCTGGAAAGAAAAGATGTAGCTTGGGGATTTTATAATCGTTCTAAACCAGTTGGTAACACACCAGTAACATAATATTTCAACTTGGTCCACAAATTTAATAATGGTTAGTAAAATGGGTGCAAAATGCTATCAGCAACGTGAGGGGGGATTCAGATTTCATAGCATTTTAGCCTGGCTTTGCACAGGTATGAATAACTACACAAGGAATGAGGCAGTCCTGGAGAGAAAGTCCGGTCTGGTGGTCTAAATACATTCGAGGTTGTAAAGCATTCATATACTTTGGTAATTGAGGTCACAGAAGAGCCTAAAATAGACAGATTGTCTCCAATGGAGTTACTCCTGAATACTGCCAATGTGAGATTAGAATCTTGTCCTGTGCAGAGTTTGTTCTATGAAGGTCCTAACTATGTGTCCTGGTTACCTGAAGTGAGACTCAGACCTGCTTGGGGTTTAATGAAGAGGTGGTTTTGGCCCATCCAGTTTTTACCCTGCTTGTACAGTAAAGATTCAAAGGATTTAGTAGAGACGGGTGAAATGTTTCCCATTCCAAAAAAAAAAAAAACTAGGGAGAAAAATTTGAGGAAGGAGTTCATGAAAATTTTCCCCGATTTCGACCAACTAAGAGGCTGGGTCAACAATTTTAAGATTTCAAAATTGAGATGAAATTGTTTGAAAATTTGGGAAAACAACAGGGAAAATTTAAAAAATAATAATGTTTTTGACCAGACCTGCAGCCTAGTCGAGTGCTTGGGCCAGCCAGGCAGGCTCCATTTACTTCCACTCACATAATGCCACTTTTGAAGTAGCTTTTGAAGGTCTCAGATTCATGTCCCTCCACTTCTCGATGTTGCACTGGGCTTCCCCCAAGCATGTCGTCGATTTGCGTGATGTAGAAGGCCGCAGCACCCTGTTCATCCTGAGATGAGTCCTTCCCGATCCAGTAGTGCAGGTCCGTGATGAAGCCGTTTGAGGTCTTCTTGTTCTTGGAAAGACAAAAGCGGTATAAAGAGGTGGTCAGGGTGAGATTCGTTGCACTGAGAGGGTTCACACAGTGGAATCATGCAGATCTGCTTAGACCTGCAATCCAGGAACCAGGCCAGCTTGAAAGTGTGATTGGCATCTTGTGAATAATACCTCTGGCAAAGGAGACATGGTATAAACTAGAGAGCCAGCTCGTGGAGCCATTGCTCAGGCAAAACTCCCATGCAGGCAGTGAACGTTCCCCTGAGCAAGGGAAACAGGATTTACCCTTAATATACTGCATGCAAAAACCTACTTGAGGTCAAGCTGTCCTTCTAGGGCCAAGCCCTGTCGCACAGAAGCTCCTGGGAATTTTGCTAGTGATTTCAATGGGAGCAGGATTTGAACCATAAAGTACACTGGGAGGCCCTGATTCAGGAAAGCACTTAAAGGGACCTAAGCACATGTCTACCTGTTAGGTCTCAGGTGCATATATGGCCCCATTACCATAGTAACAGAGCACCTCAAAATCTTCAATGTCTTTGTTCTCAACACTCCTGCTAGGAAGGGAGGTGCTATTACCCCCAGTTCATGGAGGCACAGACTAAGTGATTTGCCTACATTCACACAGGAAGCCTGTGACAGAACAGTGCCTTGATCCCAAGTTTCCCATGCCCCAGACTAACACTAACCACTAGATCCACCTTTTCCAGATCAGGGCCTGAGGGCCACAACTTGCGAGCTGCCCTTACTCTCATGTTTGGTGAGTGTTCTATTGGTTATTTAATGAATGGTCCTACATGCTGTCCAATCCCTGGACAAAACGCTCTCACACACGTGCACTATGAGGATACACTCTTCAATTACATGATCACACACTGTTTTTCCCACAGGATCCCCGGCTCATCGAGTACAAGGTGGCAGACTGATGGTTGCAAGGGCATCTGTAAATCTGAGATTTCCTAATTTTTGGGTGATTTATTTTGCAGCCTACATAACATTCACTGAATGCAATTTTTGTATGCAATATAGATCATTGGGCTCGATGTCTCTGCAGAAGAGAAGAGCGAGGAGGGATTTGGTAGCAGCCTTCAACTACCTGAAGGGGAGTTCCAAAGAGGATGGAGCTCGGCTGTTCTCAGTGGTAGCAGATGACCGAACAAGGAGCAATGGTCTCAAGCTGCAGTGGGGGAGGTCCAACCCTAATCTTCTATGCTTCTATACACATATATATTATATACACACAATAAATACAAAGTGACTACAAATGGTGCGTGAAACCCTGCTGACTCTCAAACACAGGTCTAGCTCCATGTGCTTTTGAGGTCCATACACCTCCCATTGTGATTCCTGTTGTGTGACGCCAAATAGCCTAAAGAGAAAAGGCAAGCCCTCTGGAGGCAGGTGTTCTGTGAATGGTGCTGGGCATTTCTCATCACCTAGAATGATAAACTCCAACATCCACTGTGAAGGAAAACTAAGAGAGACTCATTTTATAAAATGGTTTGAGGCTAAGTTCTGTTTATCTGTTTTGTTCTGTGGGAAGCATTCAGATAACGTTGGTGAGCACCGGTTTAAGATCCCAAACAGAGAAGTACTTGATTTCTTTCAATATAGCTGTTTAATACGCAATGAAATCAATCCATGTAGTGTGCAATCCTGCAAGCAGCTCAGAGAGTCATTACTCTAGAGACAATCTGGATCTAAACAGTCTGCAACATCCATACCCAAGACAAAGGGAAGTAACAGCGTGATCACACTTGGAAGTACAGTGAGATTAAGTGACTTGCCCAGGATCACAGAGCTTTGTCCACAGGAAGAACAGGAAAATTTTTGTCAGAGGAAAAAACCATTTCCTGCCCAGCTCGAGTCCTGAGTCTTAGTCTACTGGCCGTGTGTAGGGTTATACTGCAATTAAAAACCTGCAGCTGGTCTGTGCCTGTGACCCAGGCTTGTGGGGCTCAGGTTAAGGGGCTGTTTAATTGCAGTGTAGACATTCGGACCTATGCTGGAGCCCCAGCTCTAGGACCCTGCAAGGTAAGAGAGTCCCAAACGTCTATATCATTAAACAGCCCCTTAGCCTGACTCACCTGGCATGGGCCAGCCACGAGTGTCTCACTGCAGCGTAGACAAACTCTTCAACATAACCCCACCTTTCCTCCCTCGCCCTGTCCAAGAGTTAAGTTCTGTCATCACATCCTCACGCAGAATTTCCATTCAAGTCAATGGCAGCTGGGTGCTTTCATTTCCGAGCACACACAGCTGTGCCCGAGACTCAGCCAACCTTGCTGTTTGCTTTCATAAAGCATCTGCTTGAGAAATATGACTAGCTGCAGGGCACAGTGGGCCTTCCCTTTTGTTAAAGATCCCAAGGGTGCCACCCTATGAGTCACTGAGCAGCAGGCAGGCTGTATTAAGGCAGTGCCTGGCCTAGAAAGTGAAACATGTCCCAGCATGAGCAAGCTGATTCTTCTCATGCTGGAGTGACAAACACTCCTCTCCCCAGAAAAGTCCATGAGCAGCTGCATCAGCCCGATGGGTGGGAAGAAGAGGCCCATTTGAGTCCACCTCCAGCCCTGTATAAGCCAAAGGAATAATTCTGCTTCCCCTCCATAAGGAAGGCAGGGCAGGATCTGGGGGTACCACGGCTCTGCCTGAGCTCCCTCTATACCAGCCCAATGTAGGCAGGCCTTAGCAGAGAAGGGGTGGGTCTATGGCCCACTGACCATGCGGGTCTACCAGCAATTCCCCAGTATGGAGGGTGGAAGACCTGAGCTGCAGGGGCTATGGAGGAAGGGGAGAATTTACACCCCCACCCACCCGCTTTAGGAAGTGAGATAAGCCCATCGAAGATGCTTTCGTCCCTTTGCAATGGACACTCTGGAGCACTGCTCCGAACAGCTGCCAAATGGAAAAGTGAACCCAAGGAGGCCTCTGAACCAGGGGTGCTGGAAAGATGTGTATAGAGGTGAGTGTTGAGAGAATTGAACCAAACTGTAAAGCGTGTGTATGATGGAAACCACTTCAAGCCAGGGGGTGCGGCAGCACCCCCAGCTCCCCTAGCTCCAGCGCCTATGCTCTGAACCTGGAATGACCTATGCAAATGAAGAAGAGTTGGGGAGACATTAAGGAAGCCCCAGTACAGCACATTATCCTGGAATATCACCCTGGGAACGCACGGCACTTCTGCTGCTGCAAGCCAGTTGCTCAGCCTAGGTTCTCCGAAGTGCCTCAGCCTTTGGGGTAGCCTGGGTCAAATCGCAAGTGAGCCTGGCTGAAGTTCTGAGTGAACTCGTGAGCTCTCCTGTCTTCCCTTCCAGTTTTCTTATCACTACACAATACTGTGGATACAGCCCAGGACAGGATGCGGGAGACGAAGCTTCTATTCCCACCTCTGCTATGGACTGTGTGACCTTGGGCAAGTCACTAAGGCCAACTTTTGCAAAAACCACCAGTGATATTGGCTGCCTGAATTTCTAGGAGCCCAACTTGAGACACCTTAGAGGGGCCTGAGTCTCAAAGAAAAGACTGATCACCTGACCCCTGAAAACCAGGTCCATTTTAAGGTACTCAAAACTGGGCACCCTTGGCACACCCAAAATCCAGTCAGTCAATTTTCAAACTATAGGCCTTCACCTTAGCGATCCCTGGAGGGAATGGTCTGCAGAAGCACAGAGTAGGAGGGTTTTTTTTCCAGAAGACATAACAGAGATGATTGCCTTTTTCATGCATTTCCCCCCATTGTTGCTTCTCTGGCCTTTCTTATACTGAATATGCAACTTCAGGCGTTAAAATCAGGCTGTTGATGGGATGGAGAAAAAGTGACGTTTTACCATGGTGCTGCTGGAACCAGACAAAGTAGTGACCTGAGCTCCAGTCCAAGGGAGGTTAAGGAAATAGTGCAGAGCATTTCCAAATATACCGACATCTGCTTGGCTTACTTACGTATAATATGATGTAACAGTCTCCTTCGAAAAAGCTCCCATAAGCCTTTTCGGGAATGGGAACCATTTTCATTTTCTGCAAGAAATCGGAGAAACAACAGTGAAAAAAAACCTGCCTGAACAAGCCACAGCAGTGAGTTTGCTGGGGTAACAAATGGGGTATCGCCCTTCTCTTCTGTTTATTGCCATAAGCCTGGTTCAAAAGAGGGAAGCAGCAAAGATGCAAAATCCAGGCCTCGCTGAGATGAAGGGGAATTTTGCCATTGACTTCAGTGGAGCCAGGATTTCACACTAAGCACCCAAGAGTCTTGCTCCCAGAGTCATCATGTCTTTCTGCTGTTTACGGTCTGTGCCATTGAGTTCTCCTTCACAGAAAGGCCATATTACAACTACACTGTTGGAAAATATGAGACTTTCTAGCTCCAGCCACCTACCCACACACCCCAGCAGGTCAAACATCATTCTTTGCTGCTTCCAGACTAGTAGTTGTGCTCCAGATACAGGCTGGTAGACCACGTGACAACAAAACACCCTTTAAAAATATTAGGCTCTAAGATTTTGCATAGTGCTAGCAACAGCTGCTGGAGATTCTATTCACAGCATGTCTGTAACATGCAGAGCAGGCCAAAGGACTTCAGCTGTGAACTGGAGGGCGAGAGGCCTCTATGACTCACGCCTTGGCCTCTGTTTCTAAGTTCTTACACAGCACCCATCCCTATACGATCAGAGAGCAACTGCTGCAGAGTCCAACGAATCCGTTAGGTCCCCTTGCTGGGGAAATCCACCCCTACCTTTTTCAAGGATTAATACAGATGAACTGCTAACTTAACTCAGTTTTAGCTGAAGCCCAGAAGTACAGGCTGAATTCTCCCTCTGTGATTTAACGGACCTTTAAAATAGACCTGTTTTGAGCCTCTGTTGAAGTACACCACTTCCCTTCGGGGGCAGTGTGGTCTAGTGGGACGAGTGCTAGACTTGTATTTGGGACACCTGGGTTCTACTCCTGACTGTGCCCCTGAGTTGCTGTTGCTAAGTCATTTAGCGCAAGGACCGTCTCATTATTGTTTTGTCCAGTGCCCAGCCCAGGGAGACACCTGGGGAATGAATAAATAACAAAGCAACCTGATGCTCAGTTTAGGTCTCATCTTCTCTATGATTATCAGCAGAGGTACAAGTCTCCTACTGCTTCAAGCCTGGGCCAAATCCCATGTGATTCAACGGCTTTGACTCAGGCCCTTAGTCCTTTAAATCATAGAATATCAGGGTTGGAAGGGACCTCAGGAGATCATCTAGTCCAACTCCTTGTTCAAAGCAGGATCAAGCCCCAGACAGATTTTTACCCCAGTTCCCTAAATGGCCCCCTCAAGGACTGAACTCACAACCCTGGGTTTAGCAGGCCAGCGCTCAAACCATTGAGCTATCCTCAAGTGGCAAAGCCTCATACTTTTACTGCTGAAAGACTTGAGTTCAAACACTGCTATTGGCCTGAGCAGCATCAAGGCTCACCATTACCAGAGGATTTGACTGCTGCATTTGATCTCTTGGGCCAGCGACAGCCCAGAAGGGAGCATTCCTGGCCCCTACCCTAGCTAACACTGAAGAGACAACGGGCTTCACAGAGGCAGAGAACTAGCATTTGAAAGGTCAGTAAGCTGCATGCCGAGAGCCCCGTCGCGTCCCCTCACTCAGATAAGCAGAGAACAGGCAGAATGGATTTCTGAGCTTCATTCACGTTTGTATTGAGTTTTCCAGTTCACTTCGAACAAGAATATGAAACTGGACAAACTCACTGGGCTGAAATTCAAACCAATGATGTGTGGTTTATGACTCACTTGCTATTTATAGAGCACAGTCCTGGGCTAGCTTGATTTCTGTGTGCTATGGGTGTAGGCAGACATTGACTGCGTACTCTGTACATACCGCACACTATGTACACAAGGGCATATTATTGTAATTTCCCAGGCAAATGTTCTGGTTTGGTTTGTTCCATATCAGGCCTTTTATTAACACAGTGCTAGACAATCAAGAGGGGACTCAAACTCAAGTTAGAAAGAAGGCGCACATTTGTACAACTGCGAGGATGATTCACCCTTAGGCCAGGCTACCAAGGGACGCAGTGGTTTCTCCATCTCTTGGAGTCTTCACAGCAAGACTGGAGGCCTTTCTGGAAGAGTTTAGCCCAACACAAGTTACTGGGGTCAGTGCAGGGGTCACTGGGTGAAACTCTATGGCCTGTAGACAAGTTGATGCAACATACGGGTTGCTTCTGGTCTTAAGATCTATGAATCAATTAATCACACAGGGTTCAAAACAACGATCAACGAGCAAGGGTGGCAGGTTTGTATAATTTTTGGTGGTACCCAAAATGGGTCCAAGTCCTGCCCTGCCCCCCACATCTGCCTAAGGCTCTGGGAAGGAGTTTGGGTGCGGGAGGGGGTTTGGGGTGCAGGCTCTGGGCTGGGGCAGGGGTGCAGGAGTGGGTGCAGGGTGTGGGCTCAAGTAAGGGGGTTTGGGTGTAGGAGGAGTGAAGAGTCAGGCTCTGGGAGGGAGTTTGGGTGTGGGAGGGGTGCGGGTTCTGGGAGGAAGTTTGGGTGCTGAGTGCAGGCTCTTGGCTGGGGCAGGGGGTTGGGATGCAGGAGGGGATGCGGGAGGCAGGTTCTGGGAGGGAGTTTGGGTGTGGACTGGGGCAGGGATGCGGGAGAGGGTGAGGAGTGCGGGGCTTATCTTGGGCGGGTCCTGAAAACGACCGGCACACCACTTTGGCAGTGGTTCCAGCAGAAGGGCTGGGGTGGGGAGGTCTCCATGTGCTGCTGCCTTCAGGTACCACCCCCGCAACTCCCATTGGCTGCAGTTCCCAGGCACTATGGAGTCGGTGCTCAGGGCAGGGGGAATGTATGGAGAAACCTGCCCTCTCCTTGGCCTTGAGGGATGTGCCGGCCGCTTCCAGGAGTGGCGTGGAGCGAGGGCGGACAGGAAGCCGCCTTAGCCCTTCCTGCTCCTGGTGGTGGTGGCTGGGGGCCCCCGGGGCTCTTTTAAATCACCCGTGGGTGGCAGGTGGGGCTGGGAGACACTCAGGGGAGACGTGCGGGCATGGCAGGGAGGCTGGGGGAGAGACCTGGCCCTGAACATTGGTGGAGCCGGGCCCCTGGGCCCTGAATATTCCTGGAGCATGGGCACCATGGGCCCCTATAACTCGCTGCCCCTGTCAACGAGTATCTGAAGGGTGAAAGTGTCATATTCAGGGCAGTACAAGGGTGTCTAACGAGAAGGAATGGAATGAAGTTCAGGAAGGAAGGACTGGGGTGAATACCAGGAGAGGGGGCCTGACAATGTGAGCCACTATGTATTCCATGTAGAAGTGGTGGAGACCTCATTGCTTGGCACATTTTAAAGCCGAATGAATGAATGAATGAATAACTAGTAACTGCACTGTAGGGACAATCCTGCATGGGAGGAGGGGGGCGCGGAGGTTGGACTGGATGACTTCACAGGCATTTCCATCTCTGATTTCTCTGATCCGGATCTCCCCTGCTCACAGTACGCAGCCTGGGAATTACGAGCATACAAAGGGTGGGGAAGGGTGAGGCAGCGGAGGGATCAGCGCATGCACATACTTCAGAGCGCTAGTTACACCTCCTGCTCCACGCTGTCTCTTGAACGTCACAGCTTGGTGACAGGGTGATCTGAGGGTCACGGCAAGAGTTGATAGCTTCCAGCATCTGCATGGGAACGTCTGAGTCAGTGGACAGCCCTGGCCCACTTTCAGTTTTAGTAGTGGGAGAGGGGGTTTAACAAGCAGCTTTGGTGGGCACTACCAGGGCCACCCAGAGGATTCAGGGGGCCTGGAGCAAAGCAATTTTGGGGGCCCCTTCCATAAAAAAAGTTGCAGTACTATAGAATACTATATTCTTGCCCCTCTTGCGCGACCTGCCCCCCACCTCTGGGCAGCCGTGGGCACTACAAGCTTGAGAACCCCTTCCAACATTACTTTTACACACACACACACACACACACACACACACACTTTTCTATGGCTGTGCTGAGCCTGCAGCTCACAGCAGTTCAAGCCAGACATTTTTCTGGTGGCCCAACTGGTTTCCCCTCATACCAGCATGTCCCTGGGGAGCAGACTTGCTTTTAATGACAGCTCCCTTGGAAAGTGGTGCAATGCCACGTGACCAAACAGGGAAACGCAATGACTCTCGATCATTCCCAATGGCAACATCTTCACCAAGCAGATCACACTGCACAGTCCCCACCAGTGAGAGTCACACGACAGTCTTTGCTCAGCTCCTTTGGCTCCTGTTTGGGGCACGCTCAGCAGCAGGCGGCCAGATGTGGAACACCTTTCTGGGGAAAATAGGCTGAGCCAGGCACTAGCCAGGTTCAGAACTGAATGCAAAGGCCACCTCTTTGCTCAGGCCTCCCTGACAGCTGCAGCATCTCCCTAGCACCATCTTACCGTCACAGCTGGCAACAGGCCGTTAGTACCAGTGCTAAGCCACTAGTGCAGACAGGGCTCAGGCATATCTAGAGTCACATCAGTGCCTCTGTGAACAATAGTATCTGCTCTGGAGAGGAAGGATAGTCTTGAGGTCTCCAAAGAGCTGGGCTCAGTCCCCGACTCTGCCACTGACTCACTTTGGGACCTTGGGCAAGTCACTTAAATCCTCTATTTTTCAGCTGTAATGTGGGAATAGCGACGTTTCCTTTCCCCGACCCTGGGTCTTGTCTATTCAGATTGAAAGCTGTACAAGGTGGGGACTGTCTATTACAGAGTGTATGTGCAGCACCTAGTGTAGTGGAGTCTCTGGATGCTACTGTAATAAAGAATCAACTTTAGTCCCACAACATTCCTGTTTCCCAAGTCAGTATTATCCCTATTTTACAGATGGGAAAACTGAGCCCCAGAGCCATCACGCGCATTGCTGAATGTTACACACAGAGTAGGGTAAAGCTGGAAATAGAATTGGTCTCCTGATTCCTAATCTTTCTTTGTCTTTAACTACAAGACCATCTTTCCTCTCTCACCTAAGCAATCTTCACAGCATCTCTTTCTTGTAAAACACCCCCAGACCCCTCCCAAATCTGTGAAGGATGTGCTCCTTTCACCGTACCTCTATGGTCCATATCTGCAGCCCCGGCTTCCTCTCGATAGTGGGGAGGCCCGTGTCAGTCTCCGTCATTCTGCTGGTTGAACTGAAGGGGAGAAAGACGAAGCGTACAATAACTATCCCGTCTGGTAAAACTCCAAGCCGAGTGGCAGCAAGGCTCCTATAACGTGGATTCACCCATAAGAACAGGATTCAGGGCACACATTTGCTGGCTTTAGCCATTCGAACAACAGACCGTGGCTCTGATTCCCCACGGCCTTGCACCTTGTGGTGTCATTTCAGATGAGGATAGATCAAATGCTGCCCCACACTCTGATTTGGCCCCATATTACACACACACTTAATAGGGCCAAAGGGTCAGACAAAATGCCAGGCACAACATGAGCTGGGGATCGTACCCACAAAAGCACAAGGAGGAGTTTGGAGCAGAACGTTGGCCCTGCCTACAAGCCGTTATGCTGCTTAAAACATGTATTGTGCAGCAGGGCAGATGGGAGCTTCTGCTGTGTGCAAAACCCAGCAATCTCCCTCACACCCATTCTGCACTAACTCAACCTTCTTGTGCGTGAGTAAAACAAACAGGTGATTCCTAGGCAACAGACAGGGTAACTTTAAAAGCTATAGAACCTGATCTTCAATGGGTGTAACTCGCCATACCTCTATAGAAGCCAATGGCGCTACACCAATTTACAGCCACTGAGGATCTGGCCCAAAGCTTGGACTGTAGATTGGTGAAGCACAGATCCAAAGGGGGGAAATAGCATAGATACCAGTGGGGGCTGTGGTTCTCTTTAGGACAAAAAATAGCTCCAAGTCTTGCAAGCTTATGATTATGTCCATGTATCAAAAGTTTTTCATTCCAGAGGCCCTCCAGTGTATAGACAGATGATTTACTTAATCCACCAGTGACATGCAGCCACCTCTGGGGTATGACCCAACAGCTAATCAACCACTCACAACACTACAGAACAGTTTAAGCAGGAAGCAAACAGGCATACAAGAGCCAGTAGGCACTGCAGGGGGAAGTTAGAATGCAATTTAACCAGGGTACCGGAGCTAACCCCCCACTTATTTCAAGTAATACCTAAGCTAGTACATTGTAACAAACCCAGACACCTGGGAGCTTTATTGTTGTCACCATTGTTGTTCAGAACATCCAGGCAGCAGGAGGCAGAGAATGTAGATCCTCCTGCTCTGTAGCACAGGCTACTGCCACTTGAGTTAGAGCGAACTGTGTGGTATCAGTATAAGATCTATGACACACAGATGACCAGTTCTCAGTCTCTCCAGTAGATGGCAGTAGAATGCACATGCACCAGCCAGTTCATTACTGTATTTACAATCTCTGGGACAAATTCTCCCCTCTGTTAAGTTCCTGGGATTGAACAGAGTAACGCAGGGGACAATGTGGCTTGCTGACTCTCTCTTTTCATTCATATGCCAAAGCACTGAGATGGTGTCATTCTCTGACTCCCAAATTGTGTTTGGTTACAACACAATTAACTATTATATTAGTTTTTTCAAAAAAATCCCCTGATTGCGTTTTATTCTCTGCCTATCTTCCTGCCGAATGAAAGGCCTGCCTTGACTACTGCCAGCCAGTCCTGCCCCTCGGGTGCTTCCTGGTCTTTTGTTAAGCTGCATGTATTATATATCAAAGCACAGAATATTGTTGTTGGATCTGAATTTGGCAGCGCATCAAATGTTTTCCATCATAGGCCACAGAGCTCACAGCAGAACTCAGGTGTTTGGACAATATTCCCTTCTCTTTAGTAAAAGAGTTTGCTCAAAACATGTCAGGCGTCAGCTGAGCCTGGATAATCAGCTTAAACTAACATCCAAAAGCTCAGATGCTTATTAAAAACTATAATCCAAATCTCTGGTTTAAAACAGGGATTCTTAACCTTTACCCCATCAAGATCCTCCCTTCCTAAACCGAGCCCCTCTATGATTTCCAGCTCCCTGCCCCTATTAAGACCAGAGCAGACACAACCCCCTGGTCTAGAAACTGTGATGAGATAGCAACTTTACTGAAGATCAACTGTTTTCATGAGATTTCAAGTATATTTCTGCTTGTGGCCAGGCTTGAAATACCATGAAAACAACCTTCTGTCCTGGGGCTTGTCTTCACTAGCAATTGAACATGAGTTGTAGCGTGAGTGTTCCCATTAACTCAACCCCTGTCCAGACACAAAAGCCAGTTGCTCATGTCTTGGCTATGCCACAAGCAGGACGTGTGGAAACATTTATAAAGCTCTAGACATTTGGCTTAGTTGTGAGGATTGAGGGAAGATGCAGGTTGGTTCTTACTGTACCCAAAACTGGTTTTGCCCAAGGCTAGATGAATGGCAAACTGAGAAGAGACATGAGTAAACGCCATTAGGAAAAAGTATCCCTCATAAAACCCTGAGCATCTTCACCTGTTCAAATGGCAAAAGCCAGCCACTAAGAAGGGCTGGTCCCTTCTGCGACAGATACTGCAATCCCAGGTGGGGTTGATATTTTCTGTGTGACTGTCTGCTTTGGCATGTGTAAAGGGGAGGCAAGTAGGGGCAAAGAACTCCTCCAGGGCCGGCCCAGGGCAGAGAGCGCGAGGTGGAAGGGGACAGCCAGTCCCTCCTCCAGCTGCCAGGGGACACAAGATCCCCTCCAAAAGCGGTGACATTTTGATTCCTGTGAATGGCCCTGATTGTGCGAGGTGGGGTTCAGGGGTGGGAGGAGGATTA
Organism: Gopherus flavomarginatus; assembly: GCF_025201925.1. NCBI lineage: Eukaryota > Metazoa > Chordata > Testudines > Testudinidae > Gopherus > Gopherus flavomarginatus. Next base: position 12,828,330 of record NC_066618.1, on the reverse strand, counting down.
ACATGGCTCCTACAGCAACAAAAAACAGTAGGGGGTGATGACCCTGGAGATCATAAACAGCTCCTGAGCTGTTCCACCCCCTGGGGTGATTTGCATGGGTTTTGCAGCCTAAGAAATAAAGAAAGGGCTTTTGGGGGCATAGAAAGGCTGAGTGTGGGGAGACTCAGGGGCTGCCTTTTCATTCAGCAAACAGACAGGACCTGCTGCCCAAGGAAAGGTCCCCAGCCTTGAGGAAAGGGATGCTGCCTACCAGGCTCCTGCTGTGGAACATGGGCAATTTCTGGTCTGTGGAGTGAGCACGTCAACCCTTTTCGTGCTTTGTTTTCTCCATATGCTGTTTTACCCTGACGAAATACGCTTTGCTGAGAAAGAGCTGCAGGGTTATTGGTAACGGCTGGCACAGCTTTCATAGTCCTTGGAGAGAAAGCAATGCACAGGGACTTGTCGTGAGGCAGACTGGCTTGCTGGGGACACCACAATGTATGGTAGGGGGCTATGCAGCCTTAAAACCCCCCAGCAGAGAGGAGTGGGACATGGGTCCTTGCCCAGAGACAGGTGACGACTGGAGGCTCTGACCACATTGGACACTCCTGGCATGGACCATGGAGGAGGGATCCAGGCGCAGCTATCACAGTTTCCTCTCACACATATACAATCCGCACAGCTGGGTGGTTTGTGTGAACACACAGAGAGGAGAAGTGTCCTGTAAAAGCCACAGTGACAGTAGCAATGGCAGGACACAGGCGATATAGGTTGAGGAAATGGACTGTAGTGGAGAAGAGGAGATGGCTACCACAAGCAGATCCAGATTGCAAGGCAGGGGCTGGGAAGTTGAACCACTCCCCCCCTCCCCAGAGCAGCACCAGGACACCCACCAGCCAATAGCAGCTGTCCTTGGTCAACCCCAGCTCTTCTAAGAGGCACAGGGATCATGCAAGCATTGAGGGGCCGGCCGCAAAAGGTAGAAGCAGACGAGAGCAGGCCTCCTCCTGCTCTGCCCACCGAAAGCTTCAGCCACTTGGCCAAAAATTCTGTTTTAGCCTCATTGTTCCACTGCCATTTGGCACAGTGAGCGGCACTCACCACCCCACCTACATATCAACAACTCCTGCAGATCATGGAGAATAAGTAAATTCAACAGAAAGTTGCAGAACACTTCTGGGGGTAAGGCCGCAGATCCTGGAAACTTTAATGCTCCCCTGGCCACTGCCATATTGACCAACACACGGAGGATTGCATGGGCGACCTCCAGAACTAAAAGTCTGAGCGGCTACAGCTTGAGCTAAACAGCCCAAACTCCTTAGCTGTGGGCTGTAAAAACTGGTATCCTCTGCCGATCAGCACCAAGGAGAACCTGTAATGCACCCTTCTCAGTAGAGTACACTCCCATCATGCAACACCAGAACCGCAGCGGTACTCCTCGCTGTGTGTGCCAAATTCGGTGCCTCCATTGTGTGGGTGTGCGATTTTACTCCAGGAAGGAACAGATGACTAACATGTCAGGGTCACTCCCAAGAATGGTTAATAAATAACAGTTCAATGGATATGCCAGCAGTCACTTTTTCATTTTGGGATGCATATTACTTGGTAAAAATATAGATTCAGTCTCAAATACTGGCACATTCTCCGGGTTCATGGAACGTTGGGAGAATGAAAAACCCAGAAAGGTATCTGGCCTTCATGTCAAATGCCCAAAGAACAGTCTGAATTGACAGCTACTTGGCTTTTCTGTATTTCAACAGCACGCTGACAATAAAAGCCCCAAACAAAATGACTAATATGCTGTTAAGTCTTAGGGAACTATGACAGGGGTGTGCTTTCTGACAGCTAGGATTATAGGTGATACTTGAGTTGGTATTGGATATTCTAGTTTTTGGTTGTTGAACTGCTTATGCCCTGTCTATGCCAGTTGGCCACTTCTCCCCTATCCTACAACACACATATACGCTATGCACCTGAGCACTCCTATTGAAATCAGAGTCTGCTGAACACACCTGTGCTGATGTCTAGTGAACCAGCCCCAGTCCGCAAGCCCCATCTGCCCTCTAACCACCTTCTTTGTGCCTCGTCTAGTTTTTTGCATGTCCTAGAAGGAGGCAAAGCACCCTGCAGTCCAAATGGAAAATGTTCCGCACAAAGGGCCAGCGATGGGCTTGTCTGCTTTGACTCCTGACTTGAACAATCATTCTTCCCTGAGGCTATTTTTTTTGCCTGACCTCTTCAAAAAGAAAGCGGATACACAAAATGTAGGATGGTTGACAGGGGTGGGAAAATAGAGGGTACCTATATAATAGACACCTTTGGGGGATCTTATATCTTCTCCCACAAGCAATGCATATACTCACACCAAATCACATTGAACCTCAGCATACTCCCAAATCACACAGTGATGTGATGATTAAAGCTGGGCAAATAGACAAGTATTTTTTTTGGGGTGGGCCGGGGGGGGGGGAGAGAAAGAGAGAAGAGATGCTTTGCAGTATTTGCCAGTACAACAGTTGTTTGAATGAAAACTACAGATGATGGTATTTGGGACCCATTTTACTGGCTTCCCGAAAACAATCTTATAGGGACATTTTTGTACGTAAGAATGTTTGAGGGGAAAAAGTCAAAGTTGGAAATGTTCGTACAGATTGACACTAGGATGCTAATGCGGCCATCCTGAGAATCTGGAGGCGATTGGGCGCCATCCTGTCAGAAAGCAGGAAACAAAACACGTGACTTGGGTGAACCCTCCCTCTATTCCCCATTGCACCAATAATGAGTTGTGAATACTTGTAGCAATAGCCCTGGTCAATCTGGAGCCATTCTACAGGCTCAGAGATGTTGGCAGCCACTGTTCAGTAGTTTCAAAGGAGGTAACATGGGCTCTTCTGATGTCAAAGCAGCAGCAGCAGCAGACGAGGCTGGGGTGTGTTCAGAACAGGGATATGTTTTTCTCTAGGTCTCCCTCTGAGGAGATCGGCACTGAGAGCCACTGGCAAGAACACGTTTAAGAATCTGCCTTGTGCAAACTCTGTGTCAACATTTGTACTGGTGTGAGGACTCTCCAGGCCTTTTGCTGGGTGCATTGTTTTCAAATGCACAGAGAGCTGAAGATTGACTTAACCTCTAATAAGGGTAGGGTAGCTACCCCTTTGCGGGCTTCTGATTAAGAGATTATTGATTTAGTAACAGGATACAGATCAGTCCCAGGGGAGCAGCAAACACGGAGATGAATAAAGCTGCCAATTTATCATGAACAAATTTTCCTTCTCTCGATTCCTTCCTACTCTGCTGTAATGGACTGGTTTCTGCCTAAGTCCCCTGACTGAATCTGGAGGCAGAACTACATGGCACATTACAGGCTGGAAGAGTCACCCAAGTTATGCAGCAAGGAACACAACTGGATTCTTTTTAACTCCACTTCCTCCTTTCCTCGGAAGCCGTTCTGGTTAGAATTATTCCCAGCAGGTTCTTATCAGAGCCGCAGCCTGCACAGCCTAGAGGAAAAGACTGTATCTCTCGACCACCTTGGTGAGATTTATTTGTATATAGCGTTGCTGAGCCAAATGGCCAAAGTTTATTGCCACCCAGGGCTGAGCCATTAGGGAGTGCAGTGTGTGGGAGGGAGGGAAGGAGAAAGCGCGAACATGAGCAAGTGCGTCCTGCTCACCGTGAATACACTGAGCCTCCTTCAGAAGCTCAAGCACACAGAATCTAGACGAAGCATTTGGCATCTGGATAGCAGAGCCAAGTCCCTCTAAAACAAGGCATCATGGTCACAGTCAAAATAGAGGGCCTGATTTTTCAGCCCCTGCCAATTTCGTGGCCTTCCCCTGGAGTTGCATGCTGTGGCCCCTCTGAAGATCATGCTGTTGAAAGAGAACAGGTGCAATATTCCCACTAGAAGCAAGACTGGGAAAAGGATTTTGAGTTACTCGAGCATAACGTCCTACAAGGCTTCTTCAAAAGGAAATCAGCCAAGTAACAAATAAGCAACGGACAAGCTCTTTGCAGGCTGTATAAGATTTAGCTTCATTTCTTTTATGCTGCTGGGATTCTGCATTAAAATTAAATGCCATTTAGCACCACACAGATCTCTGCTCTGGGGTTCCCTCTTCTAAACCATTTGAGGCTCGATTTCAAAAGTGGCTTTTACTTTGGGGCTCCTCGAGGTGGGGGCCTAATTTAGGCAGCTAGGTTTTAGCTGTGGTGTCTAGACAGCAAGCACCTCAATGGGTGGCCTGACTGTTAGCGATACCGAGCAACCACAGTGCCGGATTGCTCAGTTCCTCTGCTTATCTGGGTGCCTAAATATCGATCTAGGTACTTATTGTACCCCCGTGAAAGCAGGTAGGCCTCATCCTCAAGTCTGCTCCCTTGATTCATACAATGGGCTGCAAGGACTGGGCCCATGCTGTTAGCTTTCAAATGGCAAACAGAGAGATTAATGTTTATTCCAACTCTCGAACTTAGCTCAGAATAAGTTAACCAGCCATTCCAAAGGCGAGGGCTGCCCTTTTCTCACTGAAGAGCTGGTGCATGGCTGAGGTCACAGGTGAAATGAGCTGGGACACTTGTGTTGAAATTTCCACATGGCTCATGACAGGGGTCCATCTCCGGCCAGGAGTGGCAGTTTTAGTCAGGACTCAGGTGCACGGCTGTCCCTGCAGAGGGAAGCTCGCCCTTTGCCTGCTTATCATACCCTTGGATGCAGCATGGTCACACACAAACAGAACGAAAGTAGAAGCACGAATGGTGAGAGATAAGCAGCCACCGACCAACCTGATCCAACTTCCGCTCCTTCCGGTCGCTTTCATGCAGCGCGGGGAGGGATCTAAGCTCTGAGGTCCCCAAAACAGAGCCAGACTTCAAGGTGATCTTCCCTTGGGAAAATATTACCAGCACCCTGCAGAGGCACTGTCAGTGCCAGCCACGTGGTCCACATTTATCCTATGGTGTCTGACCATGGTGTAGGGAACATACAGAGGGCTGCTGGCAATGATGTCATCCCTCACCAGTGCATATATCCTATTACTAACTGGGAGCTCTCTGTAAGCCATCAGCAGCATATATCACACTTCTCCGTGCCGTATCCACAGAGGAGTTGAGTTTGCTACCGCTCTCAGCGCATGGATTTAATCCTTTAGCTCAAAGCACAGAGTCTCATGCCCTTAGCTCTGGGACACCTGCATGCAACAGGTGGGGACAGTTGTTACACCGGTGTCTCTGCTCTCCTGAAGCCTGGTCCACCAGTGCAGAGCGCTCCACTCGCCTCAGTTACAGCAGCTGAGTTGTTATGGTGGTAGGTGCCAAGCTGGGGTTACAGCAACACCCTTTGCTGATTCAGTGGCATGGTTTGCACGAGGCGAGCAAGTGGGTGCAGAAGGCTGGGCCCACAGCCCCTGCCCTGGTACTAACCAGTGGAGTTGAATGAGCACAAGGGGGGTGGAATAAATTAACCCTCACAAAAGGGATGGAGTAAGTGATGCTACATGCAGAGTGAAGGGAGCAGGGAAGGAATGGGTCCTCCCTGAGGCAGTAGCACCTAGGAGCTCCAGTCACATTGTTCTCATTCGGGGTGGGGAGCAATTTATACTTTGCCCCCTACCCTGGGCTCAGCCTAGCGACCCCGTCAAGCCCATAAAGGATGAGGTGTCTGAAACAGCCTGCCACCAACACAGCTTTACAGGAAATGACCAGTTTGGGCCCATTAACAGCAAGGGGTGATTTGTTTCACCCTGTACCTTGCAGGCCGAGCAGACCCAGTATCCTGTTCAAACACATGACTCTGCCAAAAAGGCTCCTTTTTGTGCATCAGCAGGACCGCGACAGTGAGTTAGGCAGAAAAGGAGCATCTGGTCCAGGAGTACAGGATTAGCCCCACACACCAGTATTATTTCACCGTCCACTAGAATGCAGCCACCTCTGGGACTGAACATGGCAGCAGTTCCCCTGAAGACCGCAGCACAATATAAGAATTTAGGAGAGGAAATGAAGATTCATGATGAAAAAGTCAGCCTCCACCAACAGTTACAGCATAGTACACCACACATTGCCTGGCAAAGACAGAATTTTAATGTTGTACCCATGGTTAAAATAGGATAGATACACTCACAGCTATAGATATATGCCTGTACGTAGGGTGACCAGATGTCCCATTTTTAAAGGGACAGTCCCGCTTTTGGGGACTTTTTCTTATATATGCGCCTATTACCCCCCACTCCCTGTCCCATTTTATCACAGTTGCTATCTGCTCACTCTACCTGTACATATCTTATTTAAATGCTGACGAAACCTTTACAACGCATATTCCCTACTGGGAGGTAGCTATAGATATCTAATGTCTAACTAACATAGCTCCATAGAATCCAGCTTCTAGGGAGGCATGTCTCGTATCATGTCTGGTTGCTTTTGTAAGAGCTGTTTTAAACACAAAAGAGCCAGAAGCCTAGACCTCGTGTTCATGACATGCCAGAGGAGCATTTTTAGGTTGGGGGGTTTGAAGCTCTAAACAACACATTCCACAGTAAAGACCGAGGACAGATGGCACTCAAGCATACAATTTAGCATCAAATCTCTTTGAGGAGGGCAGAGAGCAGCAGAGAAGCTTGTTATTACATGATAAAGTGCTGAGCCAGGAGAATGAGAGTGAGCGTGGTCTTAGGAGAAAGAAGGGCAAAAAATCCCAGGAAGGGAAGTTGTTTTGAAGGCACTTGGCCTGAATAGTCCCATACGGGCTAGGGAAGCAATCACATTGTTGTGTGCTGGAAACAAGACGTGCCTATGAGCTGTGAAAATCAGTGGTATGTGTCTCCCATTTGCCATTAGCCTCATCTCCTGGGAAGGGTTATGGGGACCCATGGGAGTAGGGGGAGATGTGTTTGTGTGTGAGAGTGTCAGGCATGGATTTCTCTGTGATTGAGGGTCATGGAAGAGCGTGTATGTGAGTGGCGGTACTTGAGTGGGTAGTTGGGTCGGGAAGGGGATGTGAAACCCTGGGTTAAGAGATGCTTTCTAATTAGAATTGAGACCAAACCATGAAGTTTGGATTCCCCAACATGGATCTGAACGTCCCTGAAAGCCGGATTCAATGTTCCAGTTTGGGCTTCATCTCTAATGACAATCCAGAACACTAAGAAGATCACTGCAAACACTGAAGCATGAGGTATACACTGTGCTCGGCTCTTGATGCGCTAACTCCCATAACCTGGGAGTAAGTGTTACCCTCCCGAGAGGGAGGAGTTTGCTGGGGCGAGGTTGCAGTGAGAGCTAGTAGAAAATCTATTAGGAATCTGGATATGATGTAGGGTGACCAGATGTCTCGATTTTATAGGGCCAGTCCCGATATTTGGGGCTTTGTTTTATATAGGCGCCTCTTACCTCCCACCCCCATCCCAATTTTTTAACACTTGCCGTCACCCTAATATGATGCAAATGGGGGAACACTCTGTGAGGAGATGAACACAGCAAGTTCTGCTGGGAAAATTAATGGATATTGAGAAGCCAGATTTTAGAGGGCTGCAAAATGTAATGGAACAGTAGGGCTAAATCTATACAACAATGACAGGTCCCCTGCTTTGTATATGCGGCATAAAGAGAAAGAGCCAAGACACTGCAACCTTCTGGCTTCATTCCTTCCTCCATATGTAATGTTCTGTCTCATCAAGCACTTCCTGAAAGTAGAGTTCTCCAAGGGCTTGTCTACACAGGAACACTCAGAAAAATTAATCCTAATACACTAAAGATGTGAATTTAAAGTGGATTGGTTAAAGTGAATTAACTCCCGATGTGAACATTCTTATTCAGGTTTAGCTTCCAAAGTGAATTAAGCTAAAAAAGTATTAACACCACTTTAACTCTGAATTAGAATGTCCACATGGGGGTTTAATGCAGATTAACTAATCCACTTTAAATTCACACCTTTAGTTACTTTGGATTAATTTTTCTGAATATCCCCAAGTAGACAAACCCTAAGTTCCTGTAAGTGATACACAATAGCACCTCATAATGGGAACCTGTTTATTGTAACACCCAATATGGCAGTTTATGACATGGATGCTCCCTAGACGTGGTGAAAGCATGGCCCTCCCACTTTGGTAGCAGATAAGACCTTAATCGTGTCCCTGAACCGTGGTAAAATTTAGGACTATCCACTTCACTGGACAGGAAGCTTTGGAAGTATGGCTTGAAAATGGACACAGTCCAGCTCCATTGCACCCAATGGGAGCTGGGCCGGTTAGGCCCCCACCACGCAAGACAGAAACCCCCTCAGGAACCAGTTGCAGCTGAACCAGGCCACCCAATGTGGTTAATGGCACAGCACAGATGGATGTTTAGGTAGCCACTTTTCCGGAGGTGGCTGTGGATCCATGGAGTGAAAAGTGCTGTGCTAGCAGGTCTGGAGACGGACACCCTCTCTCCACAGCACAGATACCGCATGGGCGATAGCCATGCAAGCTTCTTTTTACCACGGCGCCCCTCCTGCCTGGAACACTGCCGCCTTCTCTCCTCAGATGCCTGCCTCAAAGCAAACCCGGTGGTTCTGCCTCAAAGCATGGCAGGAGGCCTCCAGTCCCATTTGGGAAGCCTTGGCAACAGTTGCCACGAAGTCCTTCTTAGCAAATAATGTCATGAGACCTACATCACTGCTAGCGGGAGGGAGAGGGGGAAAAGGGGGGGAGGGGGGAAGGCAGCTTGTTTGTGCAAAGTCAAAACAGGCTCACCTGCCTTTGCCGAGTGCCAGCAGCAAGGCATGGAAATACAGGCAATGGTTTCGTGGTCTGCATTGGGCTCTCCGGTACTGCCCATGTTCTTTGAAAGCAAGAAGCATCCACCGTGCAGTGGATCCCAACTGGAAAGGCCTTGTAAAACCCCCAGTGAATGCCAGGAAGGAGGCTGTTCCTAGCAGCAATCTGCTGCCACATCCTTCGCAAGGTCTGAGCCACCTCTAGCTACTCTGTGTAAAGAGAGCATAAAGCTTCATCACTGTGTAGCTCCACTCCCAACAGAGCATGTTTGCTCCAGTTACCGTAGGGTTTGTTTGCATCTTTCGCCAGTATATTCCTTAAGGAATGCAAATCTCCCACAGATGCTAATTCACATGGTTTCTCCTTCACATCACAAATTTCACGTCCCTAGGAGACGTGCCTAAGAAAAATACCAACAAATATGCTTGAAGCTAAACTCCATTACAAACCAATTTCTCCTTAGTGTAATTTGCCTCTCAAACGAACTGGGAAGTAACAAAGCACAAACAGATTACGTACAGCAAAGCCTTCGCTTGCTTTTAACCAGCAAACTGCCTCGTATTCAGACTTTTAGCAGATCTATACTGGTGAGGCCATAAGAATAGTGTTCTGTTGATCTAGACCATCCAGATCTTTTTTTTTTTTTTTTTTCAGTTCTCTGGTGTAACAATGGGACAAAAAATTCTACTTTTAAACAAATTCCCACTCAGCAGAAAGTCAAATGAGGGGTGTCAAACATAAGAGTCGATTATGTGTTGCGTGAAAGTAAAAGCAAGTCTGGGGTGATAACCAGGCGAAAAGCCTATTTTTCCTCAGAGCAGAGTTGCTGAGAGGCAGATTTGCCAGATTCTCAGAAATCTGAGGAGAAAGGTGTGTGTGTGCATGAAACTCTCAGTGCAGACCCTTCAGTTGTGTAACTGGAGCTATCCTGAGTGACATCCGCTGAGGATCTGGCCCCATTTTTGTTTTAAACACAACTGAGAATACATTGACAGGGCTTTGTTCTGCCACACAGCTGGAGTGCTCACACATGAAATTAAGAGGATTAAAAAAAACTTACCTTGCTATAAACTGCGAGGTCTCCTCAAAGTCTCTGCCTTCTCAGCTACACCCACAAGCTGTATTCTCGCCCCTTCGGCAAGCTGGTGTCAGACACTTTTGTTGCTGCTCTGCCACCTCTGTCAGCAGGGGAACTGCAGAAATCGGTAATTTAATACTGTACTTAACTACAGGGAACCTCCTCCTAAGAGATCACACCCATTCCCTTCAATGAGACTTGCTAAGAGACTGACCCAGGAAGCCACATACTTCTACCCAAGATTTTCCAGGGTCATGGTCAGGGCTTAGCAGACACTGGTTTTCTGTAATATCCATGTTACAAATTCAATGGGCATTAATGATTACAAGCTGCTTTGCTAGAGAGCTGTTTTGTTGGTATTTACAGAATGGGTGCAGGACTCTCTTCACTGGTTTATGGAGGCAGTGGAATGTAGTGATGTGTGGATGATGTGGTCACATGACAGAGCATCAGACCATCCAACAAGGCTGACATGCTGTGAAATAAATTTAAATAAAATTTAAATAATGGAAATATATCTATCTCCTAGAACTGGAAGGGACCCTGAGTCATTGAGTCCAGTCCCCTGCCTTCACTAACAGGACCAAGTACTGATTTTTTCCCCCCAGTTCCCTAAATGGCCCCCTCATGGATTAAACTCACCACCCTGGGTTTAGCAGGCCAATGCTTAAACCACTGAGCTATCCCTCCCCGCTAAATAACTTGCCAAGTCCCATCCTGCTCAATTTCACCATCTCCCAGCCACATCTTGCCAGCCTGTAACTTCTCTCCTCTGTCCCTGGCACAAAAGCAGAGAATTGCTGGAGCTGATGGGCAGAAGCTCTGGCTGGCAACTCACAGGTGGATCATTGAATAATTTAAATTGTAAATGCCTATGTCCAGGGACTGTGCTCGCGCCCACCCATGCAAAGACAAAGGTGCTGCTGGAGGTCAATATTTAATATGATGGAAGGCAGCAGCATCCACTTAGCTTCTCTCTATCTTACTTCCCCATCTGTAAAATGGGAAAAGGGCTGCTCTACCTCTCCAAAGTATTGTGAGAGCCATAGGAGAGCCACACAAGCACCCTGAGGGCACACAGCTCTTAGAGACTGGTAACAAACCTATGGTCAATCCATTCTACCTGTTACGCTTTCACTGACATGTTCTTTGCAGTATTCCTAGCTGTTTAGACTAACCCACACCCACCACTATGAGCCAGACCCTCAGCTAGTATGTATTGGCATGGCAGCAATGGAACTACAGCAATCCAGACCATTTGAGGATCTCGCCCGTAGAGGTTTATTTTTAAAGGTCATTTGAAGACTGACACATTTCAGAGACCATAGCACATAACTTCATAGAAACAGGGCTTTATTTGCTAACCTGACCTCAAATTAATGCAAAGCTCCTTAGTGTCTGACTATTACATCTCATTTTCCATCCTGTAATGGCTCCAATTTGGTTGTGGGGGTTCTATCTTCAGTCCTTACAAAACAAAACTTGTAGAAATCTCCAAGCCGGGCCTTAATAACATGGTTACATTATACTGGTGGTGGGGTACAGGGATGTGGGTAAGGCCTTTTGTCATCACTAGAACGATGAAACTTTAGACATCGGTACACTAATTTTTGACCACAGTGTAACCTTCCTGTTAAAATAAAACCTGTGCTACTTTATGTAAAAGTTAAGTGGAACATCGGATATTCATTTCTCAACATAGCCCCACATTTTTAAGTGGGACAGTGAAGAAAAGCCTGATCTTGTGGTTGTCTCATAGGGCAGTAGATTTGGGTTCTATTTCTGGCTCTGTGACCTAGGGCAGTTAGGCCCAAATCTTTAAATGTTGCCTCTGGTTTTAGGTAGACCAGTTTCTGGGTGCCCTGCTTGGCACACACAGGGCAGATCTTCAGGAGTACAGAGTTCCTGTCAGCAATTGGTCAGTGGGCATGTTACCGAGGCTGAGAGTATTATAGAGGCCGGCATATTAGTTCAACTGATGGAGACTCATACTTTTAGCTCCAGAGGTCACTGGTTCCATCTCTAATGTGTCAGCCAAGACAGTGGCCACAACATGAGTTGGGTCTTGCCCAGGATTTGAGACACCGTGGGGCTTGGGATGAGCATCACCAGTCCAGAGGAAGAATGTAAACCACTGGTGAACGTGTGTTGTGTCTCCCTCTGTGCCCAGTTCAAAGAGGAGATGGCTCTGTTACAGCTCCTATACAAAGCCTGCTTTTACTTCACGTTCTAGAGACTTGTGCTTTTCATTATGAAGATCCTCTGTCCTGGTCTGGTGTACTGGTTAGGAACAGTGGCTGTCACAGCCCAACAACTCCAGCTGAACTCCATGGAAACTGGGGACACTCAGCCTCTAAAAGTCAGCCCGTTAGGGACGAAGGTTGGACGCTTTTGAAACTTTGCTCCATTCTCTCTGTGGTAACATGAGGTTGAATTCGCCAATATTTACATGTGCTTAGGGCCAAATCCTACTTATTGACATGGGTGTGTGATGCAGTAGGGACTGTCTGTGTGGGGAGCGGGAGAGCAGGGGAGGACTTTAGGGGATGGACGATGCCAGGGCCTGTAACCTGAGCTAGGTAAGGGAGGGGAAAGGTCAACACCTTTGCCCGGGAAGGGGACAAAGGAAGGGAGTGGCAGGAGGGAAGCAGTTGGAGTTTGGGGCTTGGGGCTGTGTGGGCGGAATTCAGGGTATCCTAGCTAGGATCCAAGCACCCTGAAAGCCCAGAAGGACTCGGTGGAGGGGTCCTGACTGTGCCTGCAAGCTCTGCTGTAACCTGTGTTCCTGTTGTCCAATAAACCTTCTGTTTTACTGGCTGGCTAAGAGTCACTGTGGGTCCCAGGAAGAGGGGTGCAGGGCCAGACTCCCCCACACTCCGTGACAACTGGTGGCAGCGGCGGGAGATACTGCACCCCGTGGACGGCGCTTCCTGCAGTAAGTGGCTGGGGAGCAGTAAAACGAAGGGGTGATTAGCCCCTGGGAGTGTGTGCCCAGTGAGAAGGACTTTGCAGTAACAGAGTCCCCCGGGGGATTGCAGCGAGCGGTCCCAGGGGCGGAGGAGTCTGCAGCTCGACCCTGGCAGAGAGGTGGTGACCTCAAGAAGGGCTGGTGCACTAGGGGTCCCCCTGGAAACCGTGGGGAGCGGCGAGCACCCCGACCTGTGAGTGGTCAGCAGGAAGATGTATGCCAAGCGGCGCAAGTGTGACCTGGTGGAACTGTGTAAGCAGAGGGGGCTGCACCCAGGGAGGCTCAGCAAGGACCAGCTGATTGCCCAGCTGGAGCAGGGAGACCGCATGAATGAACGGAGCCCTGTCTCTGAGGGAAGCAGCCGGGCAGATGCAGCGCAGGCACCAGTGTCTGTCCCCGCTGGGAGTGGTCAGGCGGCGGACGAGGGCTTCCCGAGACCCCCCCTTCCTAGGCCTAGGGGAAGGCCGGGGAGGAGCCCAGTGTATACCGAGGGCACCGTGACACCCCCGGCCAGAAGGGGATCCTCCCGGCAACGCTCGGCATCCGTGGAGCGGACGCGGCTGGAATATGAAAGGGAGAAGCTCGAGTTAAAGAGGCAAAAGCTGGAGGAGAAGGCGAAACAGCGTGAACATGAGCGGGAGGAGAAGGAGAAACAGCGTAAACATGAGCGGGAGGAGAAGGAGAAACAGCGTAAACATGAGCTGGACCTGGCCCAGCTGACGAGCAGTGGGGCCCCGGCTGCGGTGAGTGAGGGGGGACCCAAGCCTACAAAGAGCTTTGATAAGCACTTGCTGCCCCGGCGTAAGGAGGGGGAGGACATAGATACCTTCCTGACGGCCTTTGAGAATGCCTGCGAGCTGCACAGGGTTGACCCTGCAGACAGGATCGCAGTTCTCACCCCCTTACTGGACTCCACAGCTGTGGAGGTGTACAGCCGACTGAAAGGGGCGGAGGCAGGGGACTACGAACTGTTCAAACAGGCCCTGCTCCGCGAGTTTGGGCTGACTCCTGAGATGTACCGGAAAAAGTTCCGGAGCCAGCGTAAAACCCGTGAGGTCACATACCTACAACTGGTCAACCGGGCGCAGGGGTATGCCCGCAAGTGGACAGCTGGGGCCCAAACTAAAGAGGACCTGCTTGACCTATTCATACTGGAGCACCTGTACGAGCAGTGCCCGTCCGACTTGAGGCTGTGGTTGATGGACCAGAAGCCAGAGAACCCACAGCACGCAGGCCAGCTGGCCGACCAATTTGTGGACAGTCGGGCAGGGGATGGCAGGGAGGAGTCTCGAAGGAGCAAGCCTGCCTCAACGCAGAGAGAGAGTCATCATGGGACCTCCCAGCGGGGTCCTATGGAGAACCCCCTCAAAAGGGGAACATCCAGCGGCAGGTCCCTCCGACTCACTCAAGGGGACCCACGAGACATGGGCTGCTATCGCTGTGGCCAACGAGGTCACATACGGGCCCAGTGCCCCAAGCTCAGGGACAGACCAAGCAGACCCAACCCGCAGAGGGTGGACTGGGTAAAAACCCAATCGGAGGAGGGGCTACGTTCCCAGGAAAGGGGGGCTGGCAACGTACCACCTGTGGATGCGCCAGGCTCCGGGTTTGTGGTTTACCGGGTGGGCGCGGGGCTGCCCCTCCGGAAGGAGTGCATTGTTCCCCTGGAGGTAGATGGGAGGAAGGTCACTGGGTACTGGGACACGGGCGCAGAGGTGACGCTGGCCCGGCCCGAGGTGGTGGCCTCAGATCGGATGGTGCCCGACACCTACCTGACCCTGATGGGCGTGGGCGGGACCCCATTCAAGGTGCCTGTGGCAAGGGTACACCTGAAGTGGGGGGCCAAGCAGGGCCCCAAGGATGTGGGGGTACACCGATATTTGCCCACTGACGTGTTAATGGGAGGGGACCTCGAGGACTGGCCTAGTAACACCCAGAGTGCCCTGGTCGTGACTCGTAGTCAGAGTCAGCAAAGGGCACTGCACCCTGACAACGGGGAAGGTACTCGACCCGAGGTGCAGGACCCTAACCCAGGGAGCGGGGAACGCCCAGGGGCACAGTGCAGAGAGGCTGCGGCCTCAGACCCAGCCAGCAGGAGAGAGCCGGTCCCCATCCCTGTCCCAGCTGCTGAGTTCCAGGCCGAGTTGCAGAAAGATCCCTCCTTGCGGAAGCACCGGGACCGGGCTGACCTTAGTGCGATACAGACCATGAGGAGAGGTTGCAAGGAGAGGTTCCTGTGGGAGAAGGGGTTCCTGTACCGAGAATGGGCTCCCCCAGGGGAAGTAGAGTCATGGGGGATCAGGAGGCAGCTGGTGGTTCCCCAGAAGTTTCGTCACAAGCTGCTGTACCTGGCCCATGACATCCCTCTCGCAGGGCACCAAGGAATCCGACGCACCAGGCAGAGGCTGCTACAGAACTTTTACTGGCCTGGGGTCTTTACCCATGTCCGACAGTACTGCCAATCCTGTGACCCCTGCCAGAGGGTGGGGAAGGCCCGGGACAAGGGGAAAGCGACTTTGAGGCCTTTACCCATCATAGAAGAACCTTTCCAGAAGGTGGCCATGGACATAGTGGGACCCCTCAGCAAGATGACCCGGTCAGGGAAGAAATACATCCTGGTGGTGGTGGATTTTGCCACTCGCTACCCCGAGGCGGTGGCCTTGTCCTCTATCGAAGCCGACACAGTGGCAGATGCGCTGCTGACAATTTTCAGCCGGGTGGGGTTCCCCAAGGAGGTCTTAACGGACCAGGGGTCCAACTTCATGTCGGCCCTGCTCCGGTCCTTATGGCAGAAATGTGGGGTCCAGCACAACTGGGCCTCAGCATATCACCCCCAGTCCAACGGGCTGGTAGAAAGGTTCAACGGGACGCTGAAGATGATGCTAAAAACATTTATGAACCAGCACCCGCAGGACTGGGACAAGTACTTACCTCACCTGCTGTTCGCGTACAGGGAGGTGCCCCAGGAATCTACCGGGTTTTCACCTTTCGAACTGTTGTATGGAAGGCGGGTAAGGGGGCCCCTAGACCTGATGAGGGACGAATGGAAGGGGAAGGCCTCTCCCGAGGGAGAGTCAGTGGTGGAGTATGTCCTGACCTTTCGGGAAAGACTGGCCGAGCTCATGGGCCTGGCCAGGGAGAATCTGGCCCGAGCCCAGAGGAGGCAGAAGGTCTGGTATGACCGCACGGCACGGGCCCGTGCCTTCGCTACCGGAGATCAGGTGATGGTCCTCATCCCCGTGAGGAGAA